>NC_053022.1:4104160-4787897 GCF_003073215.2 Triticum urartu | reverse complement strand
GGGTCATTTCTTGCCTTGATGTCACGACCATATATAACGCCGCTCGAGGAGGTATGAAATCACGCCGCTGCCGTTGCCTGACAATCCCTAACCATAAGTTCGAGCGAGCCTGACGGGTACGTGAGGGCAGAAGCCTGGACGGGCGATGCAATCTATTAGGCGTGAGTAAGGAGCGTGGTCGACTCAGGCATTATGCGTTGGACGAGACGCAAGTGACCTCCATCAGGCCGGTCCGGTCGGGAGAAGCCGTGAGGACTGGTTCACGAGAGAGAAAAATAAGCAGGAAAAAACCATCGATGTGGCATGCCAGCTAGACTTCACAATTGGGACCTGTCTGCCAGAACACTCATGAAATTTTAAACAGGGTAAATCGTGGCAAAATTTTTGTTAAATGGGGTAAAATGGATGAAATTTTGCTAAATGGGGTAAGTAGTGTCAAAAATGTCAAAATAGGGGGTAAAAACTGGAATTCACTCTAATTACTACCACCCGCATAGGCAGTATCTCTAGAGCATGTTGCTTTTCTGGTGACGATATAATATATCAGATGAAACCTCTTACTGAGGATGACTCCGAAAGACTCTTCTACAAAAGAATATTTCCTCAAGGAAGTAAGTGTCCTGCTGAATTGGAGTCATTATCTAAGGCAATCTTAAAGAAATGTGGTGGAGTACCACTAGCCATCATCACTATTGCTAGTATTTTAGCTAGCAATGGTCGAGATCAACACATAAAGCCAAAGTATCATTGGGACAACATACTTGGTTCTATTGGTCGTGGACTTGCAGAAGGTGGTAGTGGGAAGGACATGCAGAGAATATTGTCCTTTAGTTATTACGATTTACCTTCCCATTTGAAGACTTGTTTGTTATATCTCAGTATATTTCCAGAGGATTTTGAGATAAGGAGAGACCGGTTAATATGGATGTGGATAGCCGAAGGGTTTGTGCAAGGTGGAAAACAAGGAACTGCATTATTTGAGCTCGGAGAGAGTTACTTCAACGAGCTCGCAAATAGAAACTTGATTCAACCTGTACATGTTAATGCTGCAGGCAAGGTTGAAGCTTGTCGCGTGCATGATATGGTGCTTGATCTGTTGTGTTCCCTGTCCAGTGAACAAAACTTTGCTACAATATTAGATGGTAGTGGTACACAGCAAAGCAAATCTATTTCACACAGAAAGAGTCGCAGATTATCTTTTCAAAATAGCATGTCAGAGCCCAGCACCAATCTGGTTGATGCCACAAGTATGCCACAAGTGAGGTCTGTTGTTCTCTTTAAAGCAGATATTGATCTAATCCAGAATATTTCATGCTTTCAAGTTTTACGTGTATTGGATTTAGAAGGTTGTGATTTTGGGAGAAACCCCGACGATGTTGATCTCAGGTATATTAAGAATTTATTACACCTAAGGTATCTGGGGCTAAGAAGAACTCATGTTCGTGAGCTCCCTGTGGAAATAGGAAAACTACAGTTTTTGGAGACACTCGACTTAGCAGATAATGGATCAAGTGTAGCAGTGATTCCGTCAAGTGTTGTCCGTCTAAGACGTTTGATGTTCCTAGATGTAGCCAATTCAGTGTTGCCAGCTGGGATCGGGAACCTGACGTCCTTAGAAGAGCTGAAAGGAAAATTGGTGGATGTGAAAGAGCTAGGGCAACTGGTCGAGCTGAGAGTGCTCTATCTTTTTTGGAATGGGAACGATGAGAGCATGTGTAATTCTTTGGTGGTGTCTCTGGGCAAGCTGCGGAAAATGCAGCGTCTGACAATTTACGGTGTAGGGAATGCAAGGTCTGATGTCAGCAGGGATGGTTGGGTGCCCACCCCACAGCTTCGATACCTTTGGTTTATTAGATGCACCACCAGATTGCCTAGGTGGGTTAATTCATCATCGTTTCCCCTCCTCTCCTCCATGGGAATTTCAGTGGACAGGTTGCAGCCAGAAGTTGACATTCAGATCCTCGGGAAGCTTCCTGCTCTTCGTTCTCTCTGGCTGTGGACCAGCCAAGCTCAGCCCACTCATGTCGAAACGTTCGTCGTTGGCGCTAATGCATTCCCATGTCTGAGAGAGTGCCGCTTCTTCAATTTTCACGCGGTGCCATCCATGTTTCCACGTGGAGCTATGCCAAGGCTTGAAATCATGCACTTCACAGCCCGAGCGTCAGATATTGCCGGTGGTGACCTGTCTGTCGGCATGGGGCACCTCCCTTCCCTCCAGCAAGTCACGGTTTGCCTTTGGGTTGAGAAAGGCAGCACTTCAGATAAGTGCAACGAGGAAGCGGACGCTGTGCTGAGGCATGCAGTGGACACCCATCCCAACCGTCCCACTCTTCAAACCTATCAATCAAGTGAGTCCTTTCTCCCAGGTTTCTTCTGTATATTTTGGCTTAATTGCATTTCCGCAAACAATATACATGCTCATTCCTTTTTTTTTCTCAGCTCGTTATCTATAATGGCGAGGAGGATTGTTGGTTGTCTTCTTCGCCGAACCAGGCCACCCCGATCGCGCAAGTCCTGCAGAATCCACCTCCCTCGAGCTGGACCTCGCAGAACGAGACAAGGTGCACGCCGCAAGAACAAGACGGGGACAAGACGAGACGAGGCCACCGCTGCCATGATGCCGGCGTATCCTTCTCCCCTGGCAAGCTGGCTTACTTCCCCTCCTGCCCCCGGGGTTCTTGCCAACACGCGTATAAGCCAGTGCCTCCGTCCGCCAAGCACGCCCCTCCCAGGCGAGCTCGCCAAACCAAGGTTTTGGATCCCGAGTGAACCTTTTTTCTCGTGGGGCACCGGAATTTGCGGTTACCACGGTAACCACGAAATTCCGGAAAAATTTCGCACGAAATTTCAAATCAAATTTTGAATTCAATTTTTTTTGGAAGTAGATATAGATAGGTTTATCAGTCCAAAATATCACTAACTCTTCTTTGGCCTAGTGGCTATTCGGCAGCAGCTACCATCTGTGCAGAATTCCCAAGTTCGAACCCTGTTCGCCCCACAATTTAGTAGTGTTTTTTAACTTTTGCATCCTCAAAAAGAACCCGCGTCTAGCAGCTTACAAAAGGTTGGCTTTACCACTAGGCCGCAAGTAGCTCTACGGTTGGATAAGAGATGACCTGTATTTAACTCTGCTGTGAGCGTTTGAATTCAAAATTTTCAAATTATTCGAGATTTTTTGCTCGGTATGCGTAGTTCTCGAGGGAGGGCGGTAACCGCGCGAGATCTTGGAATTTCGCTCGGTATCCAAAACAGTGCGCCAAACACGCCCGTCACCTCTTCTTGTCTTCTGGAGAGTCCCTGTCTCGGAGCATGGTGCGCTGCATGTGAGAATTGTTGGACTGTGTAATCTTGAACAATTCAGGAACATTGATTTCATCATGCATGATTTGCTAATAATATTTCAGTACAGACGCAGAGGCCGGGGAGTCTCCCTTTTTCGAAAAAAAATATTCAGTACAGACAATACAGCCTAGACGACCGACATCCATCTGTTTACGTATATGTTTGTGCTACGCCTGGTTGACACTTGTACCTACTCTGTTTTACTTACTGAATTTATGAACAGTTCTTTTTTTCGAAAAGGAGGGACTCCCCGGCCTCTGCATCAGAACGATGCATACGGCCAACTTAAATAAATAAGCAAATAAGTTCGACAAGGTCTTAAAGTCTCAAAATAAAATAAAGAAAAGCTCACAAAGAGCCAAAGGGCCAGAAACAAACTAGCCACAAAAAGCCACAACCGGCAGGCATAAGAAAGACAGGTAAACTAATTGCCTATCCTACCTGACCGCCATTCAAACCGGTTGAATATATCCCGTGCTACCATCTTCCAACGGATAGATCCAGTAACCAAACGCTCACTGGCCTCCATTGGAGTGAGTAGCGACCACATACGGATCAACGCAGTGGCTCAGAAGATAACTTGCAAAAAAATGAATATTTGTTTTTCTGTTAAAAACCAAATCATTTCTGCAGTTCCAGACTGCCCACAATAAAGCACATACTCCTACGCGAATGTCTCTCGCTATTTCGGACTCTATCCCGTTAAGCCACGTTCCAAATAACGTGCTGACAGAACTCGGAGGAGTAATAATTTATAAACAGCTGATCATCACCTATTATTTTTATGATGTTTCCTTTTTTTTTCTGCCGTGATTTCTTCCAGCCCGATATAGATTACAGGTCAGTACTACTCATACTAAACTTCACAGCCACATAATAGCAGACCAGCATGTGTGAACCATTTCAAGTTGATAACCACTGTCGAGCATATGTCAACCTGCTTCCGGGGCATGTCAAGCAACAGCAATTCAATGCTGGAGTTGCCGTCCAAACTCAGAATCTTGATGTGAGACTAGTGTTCTGCTAGTCAATGGTGGTGGTGACTAATAATAAGACCATATATTCTTCGGTTCTTCCTAATGATATTGTACTAGTATTGGACCATTGGGTGATGCACTGTCGGTTCTTAGGATTTGGTTTGGTATGAGTTAATACTATAATTCTAAATAGCACGCTACCTCAGCGTGCTGTAGTGTTTGGAGGATGGTAACGCTTCGGCCGCTATTTGTCACGGCCCGCTATTTAAAACTTATTACCTCATACGGAGTATTGAACACAGTAGCAGAACCAACGATACAAGCAGGATCAAAATGTTCGTTTATCATCTTCTCCTTACATAGATGACAGTTTACATGCATTTTCCTTTGCTTTGGCTGTCATACAATTGCTTGACTACCGAGTTTACATGCATTTTATTCTCAGCGAAAATGTAGGTTGAATCTGCCTAGTGTTTACAGTTAGTTCAGAATTGCCAACACAACACCTTGCCAAAGCCATATTCGTCACTTGTCTTGGGTCTTTGTGCTAATCCACAGAAATTGCATGCAGTAACTGTTGCTGCGGAAGCTAGAATATAAACAGATTCACTCTAGCAGAAGACTGCCATGCCAGACCACATTTTGTCAATCTGATTAAAACGAGTATTTAACAAAAAACTATCACAATTCGTGGAACCGTGCCTACAAACTACCACTTTATAAATTTGTGCTAAAAACTACAATTTTCTCACTAATCCTTGACTAAAAATTACCAAGTCTGAAAAGAGCCCGATTCGACTCGTTTAAACGCGTTTCTGACTAGTTGATAAACGAACCAAAATAATCGAACGGATAAAATAATGTTAGCATTTCTAACTAGTGCAGCCGTTTTGATAACTTGTGGCGTGATTTTGCTCAGGCTAGTTAATAGACTGAAGCGAAGCGACTACTATGGGAATGTTTATTAATCAACCAAAATAAGCTTGAGAAGCCAATCATGTTACAAGGTTTCAGAATCTCCAGCAAACTGATTTGATGTTGCCATTTGTGGTCAATGCCACTCCATCCATCAGGGTGTGCTGATGAACAGCTGTCAATGATTGAAACTTGAAAGAAACCTGTCGCCCGAAACAAAAGGCACACTATTACAAGGTTTCGTTTCTTATTTGACCAGGGAATGCTTTGGAACGGTCTTGCTGTTGAAGACAAGCAACTAGTAACTGGAGCAAGTAGAGCGTGAACATACGCCTCATGGAGTCAGAAGCAGAGCTGCCGATGAAACCAACTGATCCTCATGGGAAGATGTTCAGACAAACAGAGCCAAGACGCCAGCATCGTTTCGTGGGCAGCACCTCAGCTCTGGTTATTCCTCAATGGACAGCTCTCCTGCTCTTTTAGCTGCACCCACCAAAAACGCATTAGATAGCTCCCGTCCAAACGAATTAAGTTGTATCTTTCGATGTCTAATTTATATCTACCATTTCTGAAATTTGTCAGAAATATCAAAGTTCTTATGAATGATCATTTTGAATTCTATAATAATTCATCCAACAGCCACGCTATGAATAGAATAACTTACTCTACAAACCCCTAGGTTTACAGCAATTTGTACGAAAATTTGTGATATTTTTCTGCAACAGTTTACAATCCAAGCATTTACGACATCCTAATCAGATATTTACTATACATCTACCACTCTTATAAGAATTACGACATAATAGACACAATTTTAAGAGCTTGTATTCATGGTTTTACAACCCCTGCTGCCAAATAACACAATAATTCACTTAAATCGAATGCTTACATTTATACCTTGCCTTCAACACTTTCATCCTCCAGATCATTCGTGCCATGAAGGATTTTGTATACTGTGGAACAAAGAGGAAATATAGACTGGCTAATCATAAGGTTACAATATTACAGCAGTACAACTTACACACATTATTATAGACTATTTTATAAGGTTACAGCAGCGCAGTACAACTTACATAAATTATTATAAACTATGTTATTGTCAAATAAAAATGCAATGAGTAAAACTAAATTAAATGAAAATTTTCACATTTTAAAGTCACTGGCCTATGAAGCTGCGCGGACTGAACTACTATTTGAAGTGTCAAAGTAACCAAATCCTATATACTTAAGAAGTTCACCCCCACTACTTGATTTATCTCAACATGCAACATAGCCACGTCATCATCCAATCGCATCTAGCCACATCATACCTCATGCAGTCCCACTCAAGACCACTTTTTTCAATTAAGAGAGCTAAGCACAACCTTCCCACGCTGAGAAAGGGAAAATCGATAGCACGTCCACATCAGCTTTTAGTTACTATCAACTGAAAAGGGCGACGGGCCAGCGGCCCTCCAGTGCTACACGGACGTTTTGGACGTTCCAGGTGGCTGCTTTTAGTTTGGTGAACGACCTGGAAGCCCATGGAAAACAAAACGTAGCACGTGTCAGTCTGACGTCTTCCCAATTTCTCCCCACTGAAGCGATTAATTTTCCACAACTCTTTTCGTATTCTACCGCAGTCCACGGATTCTCTTAATTTTCCACAACTCTTTTCGTATTCTACCGCAGTCCACGGATTCTCTTCATCTTCTCCACTGAGCAAAGAGTAACAGATTACAGATGGACTACTTCATTAGTATCCTCCCACTTTATCAGTCAACGACGCTTTTCATCTCCTCCTTATTTCCCACTGTTCTTTGTCTCCTCCGCCCAGTTTCATCCCAAACAAATCAATACTTTCCTCATCAGTTTTGCGAAGCTACCATACGCACCTCACCGTCAGCAGCGATGGTGGTGCCGATGCTGTGGTGCCTCTGCCAGGCCAGAGTTCATGGGGGTCGCCACCAAATACCCGCGTGCTCCTGCCGTGCCGCCCCGTGCCCCGGTGTCAACCAGAGATCCAGGCGAGCCACATCTCCCACCATTGTCATCCCACCAAAAGGTGTGGTCTCTCCTTCCTCTCTATTTCCTCAAATCTGAGCGATGATGATGTAGTTTCAGTTGCAAGATCTGATTTGTACGTGGTAGGAAGCATTTTCTAGAAGGCGGATTTGTTCTGTCTCCACCCGCGTCATTTCGCGCTGCAACCTGCAACTCTGCAAGTACGGTCAGTCTTTCTCATCCACAATCCTCTCTAATTCAGGAACTGCCAGCAATCATGAAACAACAAGCTCTGATTCCCTCTTCATTTTGTTTTCTTTATTATTGTTGGAAGGAATGAACAGATGAAACAACTTTGATTCGAAGCGATGGATCATTGTCATCTCCCTTTGTTTTGTTTTATTTTATGTAAGGTGCTGATTGGAAGGAATAAACAGTAAAACAGGTGAAACGTACTACGTGCAACTACAATCCTGCATCTCTCTGTCTCTCTCTCCCTCATACGTACATACATATTCTCTCTCTCTCTCTCTCTCATGCATGCACACGCATGAACCATCTATTTGGGTATTGAATCGACATGATGACTTCACAGTAGAATATAGAACTTTCAGGCAACAACATACCTGAAAATATGTATGTACGTACGCATGTTATTCATCAAGCCTTTGATATCTGGAACATATATTTGAGCTGGCATCGCTTGATGAGACTATTAACTAGGTTGCATGTGTGCTTTAGGTTCTACTATTAGATGGCCATAGTTTTTTTATGTCCATTTTATTTTTTCAGTGCTTAAGACTTGATACACGTGTTTGAATATTTGCATTTAGGTGAAAAAAATGCCTACGTTGAAGTCATTATAGGCCAACCGAGTGTACTAGGATTATTTCAATGCTTCCACAGTGGTGCTAAATCTCATCGTGTTTGTACAAATTAAATTGTATTTTTTTCAACATTTCAAATGTAAATATGGATATTCCATTGGATGCTTTTCCTACATCCTATCTATGTGTTTTTAATATACCCATAAAATCTGAAATGTCTCGCAGCAACGCGCGGGGTATTATCTAGTGTAGTAAAAAGCAGACAATCTAATTAAGTTACTAACGCATTGAACTTTTTTTTTGCGGGTAAAAAAACTAAGCCTGTTGCTTGCAAGGGTGAATCAGCGCGGAGTTACCTCCTTCACCGTCAGTGTGGGCTTGTTGGGATTAATATCGAGCACTTTCTGGAATGCACCGATCAGCTCACCATCACTACTACCACCACGGGCAACCACATAGACATGGTCAAGTGAAGAGAGGTTCTCCAGACCAAACTGAAAATCACCGAATTTGTCTTTTGTGTTCTCAACATAAAATTCTAACTCCAGGATTTGGAGCTTTTGCGAGGTTCCTTGTGCAAACATGAACTCAATGGCGTTGCAACTCTTTATACTGAACCTTGTCAGAGACTGGAAGGGACAACCATTGTCAATGACTAACCTTTTATCTGCGCCTTTTCTCTCTAACAGTACATATATGTAAAGGTCACGCAGAGACGGCATGCTCCCATGTATTCGGAGGTCTTCCTCTCTTGGTTCACTTAATCCAATTGCAAGGGAAGAGAGGGAGGGCATGGTGGACATTGCTTTTAGAAGCAATGTTGAGACCATCCTATCACACATGTCAACGAAAACCAATTGTCTTAGCTGAACAAAGGTTGATGGCAATTTTTTCATTTTGGTGGACCTTATGTCTAGCAGTTGCAGAAGTTGTAGATTGTTCATCTCTTTCGGGATCTCAGTGATAGATGTCCCTTTTAAACTCAGATACCTCAGGTGAAATAAATTGCAAATGTCCTTTATATGATGATTGCCCACTTCCTCACAACCACTTAAATCCAATGCACGTAGGACAAGAAAACCTGAAAGTTCTGACAACAAACTGAGGTCTTTACTGAACACAGTAAGTGATCTCACATGGGACAAGCTGCTCAGGGTTGGCATTTGTTTGACATCCTCTTCGATACTGGTTTGGAGAGACAGTCGACGGACCTTGCTTGGAAGTGAAATTGGCTGGTGACCACCCAATGTTGCGAGAAAGTTCTCCTCATTTGACAAGGAAGTGATAAGGTCAAGCAGCATATCGTGCACACGACAAGAGCTCGCCTTATCTGCAAATTTGATATGCATCGGTTGGATCAAGCTTTTGTTAATAAGCTCAGCAACATACTCCTCTCCTACTTCATACAAGCTCTTTCCCTGCTCTTCACGAGCCATTCCTTCACCTATCCATTTCCATATCAACTCTTTGGTCTTAATCTTATAATCCTCTGGATACAAACTGAGATACAGTAAACAAGCCTTAAGGTTTGGTGGTAGGTCATGGTAACTCAAATATAGTATCCTTCTCATGTCCTTCAGGTCAGGGTTATTTTCAAGTCCAGAACCCATAGATTGGTACACCTTGTACCAATACGTATATGCATTTTGATGTTCCTTTTTACTAGCCAGTGTAATGATAGCCAATGGTACTCCACCACATTTCTGCAAAATGTTCTCACTTACTTTAGTCAACTGAATATGTGGGCGCTTGTCCTCAGTTCCAAATATTCTTTGGTAGAATAACTTTCTTGAGTCACTAGTAGAAAGAGGTTTAAGATGATAAACACCACCAACTTCTTTGGCAACATCCAGAATGCGAGTTGTTGCAATTACTCTACTACCACATTCATTCTCAATCAGAGCACATCTAATATTCTTCCACACAGATTTATCCCATATGTCATCAATGAGAATGAAGTACCTGCGAGGGAATACCAAAAGGCCATACATTAGTAAAGCTAGGGTATGTGCTTTGAGCAGCTATATCCATAACAGGCACCTAGCAGTTGAAGGCGACAGGGCGGGCGCCTGCGCGCACGTCCGTGATGGCACCGTCCATTGCCGCCGGTGATCGCCGGCGCGTCGGCAGCCAGTTTTGGGCCCTAGCCGAATCCGACGACGACGAGGCGGACGACGATGGGGATGCGACACCGGCGGCTTCTCCACCGTCACCGACGCCGTCAGATCTCATTTGTGAGTTTTTTCATTCAGGTTACAATGAAGATGAAGTGGCAACGACGATCGACCGTGTTTTGCCATCGGACGATCCGGCACGAATCGGACTTCACGCGGGCGAAAAGAAAGAGATGATCCGACGCGTAGTTCATCGGAGAATGGCGGCAACGGCGCTCAGACCTTGGAAGGGTCCCCTCCCTAAGGTGAGTCTTCCAAATCTTACACTTTTCGACATGATTAGGCCGGATTCGTGGATTACTGTTAAGAAAAGGAAGAACATGAAGCGAATGGGCGTTCGTCCGGCGCCGGCGGCGGCCGTGGCGTCCGCGGCGACGACCCAGATCGCTGAGATGCGAGCGATGCGTTTGAATCATCTGGTGGGCTGCAGTGGGCCGACTTGGTGGCAGTCGGGGCCGCGAGGGGATGGGCCAGGGTTGGCTGGGTATGTGGCCCAGGCTAGACCGGACCCGAGTCCTTCTCGTAGCGATCCCCCATGCACGTACGCAGCGATCGATCTTTCTTCCGCTACTGCGTCGTCGGCTGCTGCTGCTAGGGTTCCTAGGCACGGGACTCCTGGCTTCCCGGCGTGCGGTTTTGGTCGGGCGAAGAGAATCCCACCTCTCAAGGCCATGGCTGGCCGCGGGGCTGCGGCGCCGCCTGCCAAAAAATCCACCGTGTCGGTTCCAGCAGGTCGGGGTGGGGCTGCGCCGCCGCCGGCTGCGGGTGCCGGGCATGGTGCTCTGGTGCCAATTGGTCAGAGGCCGCCGGCGGGTGGTGGTGTGGCGCCTGACACTCTGGGTCGCGGCGCTGGCCACCTGGGCACTCAGCCGCCGGGGCATGTGCCGCTGCTGACTACGGCCGGTAGGGGCGGGCCGCGGCCTCCGGCGCCAGGCGTGGCTATCGTGCAGCCGGCTGCGGGTCGGGGCGGGACTCGGCCCCCGGCGCCGGGCGTGGCTACCGTAGTGCAGCCGGCCGCGGGTCGGGGCGGGACTCGGCCCCCGGCGCCGGGCGTGGCTACCGTAGTGCAGCCGGCCGCGGGTCGGGGCGGGACTCGGCCACCGGCGCCGGGCGCGGCAGCGGCGGGGCGGGGTGGTGCAGCCACAGGGGCTATGCCAACGCCTATCGGTAGTCAGCCTCGTGCCGCGCCTCCGCCTCACTACGTCGCGCGGCCTGCTCAAAATCGTTTGGGACCGTTGCAGACGAGACAGAGTTTGAATACTAGAGAGTCCTTTGATCCGCCCCGAGGTCAGTGGGGGGACGATGGTTATGATGCGTATGGAGATGGACAGCATCGTGGTTCCTCATCCACGGGAGGCGGTCGTGGCTATGCCTAGCAGAGTGACGGGTCTGCTGAGAGACCGTTTCTCGGCCCGGCAGGTGGTTTTGTTGAGGGGGCCTCGGCCGGGATCACCGTCAGAGAGGAGGCTTTCGTGGCCATCGTGGTGGTCGGGGTGGGGGCCGTGGGAGATTTCGCCGACCGCCCCCGCCCAGGGCAGTTGATCCTGTGGCGTCTACAGTGGAGTCTGACCATATTTCCACTGAGCTTCCTTCCCAGGCGATGGAGGTGGTGAACTCCTTGGCCAGTGTCGAGGTTCCTGAGGCTGGGATGGTGGATGAGGCTACCGACAGGTCTGATGCCGAGAGGGCGTCCAAATATGCACGTAAGAAGGAGAGGATGATTTGTTACCGTTGCGGTGAGAAGGGCCACTTTATTGCTGAGTGTGTGGCCCAGCTGTGCGAGTCGTGTGGCAAGCCCGAACATGACTCGGGGGAGTGCCTGTTGTTGCGTGACCTGCCTCCGACGCTGAATATTTATGGAGTCTATTGTGCTGAGCTCGTGTTTTTTGAGTCCCCGGCAGCGAGAGAGGTCACGGAGGATACCCTAAGCTTGACTACCGGGATTGTGAAAGCAACCCAGGGCGAGGTGACTGAGGCACAGATTGTGAGGAGGCTTCAGGAGCTGGCTCCCGGGGATTTTAGATGGGAATTGGTGCTTATCGAGGACAGGGCTTTTAAGGTTGATTTCCCAACTGTGGATGATTTGCAGAGATTGTTGAGCTTTGGCTTGTGTAGAGTCCCCGGTACTAAGTGTATCCTGGAGTTCCACGAGTGGAAGCAGGTTGAGCCTAAGGGAAAGCCGCTTACGCAGGTCTGGTTGCGGTTTATAGGGGCTCCATCTAAGCCTCTGCAGGACGCTCGCATGGTGGCTAGTATGGGCATCATGGTTGGGAAGACAGAAAAAGTGGATATGGCTTTCACACGTGCCCATGGGGTGGCCCGGCTTTTAGTGAGTGTTCTGGATATTGAGTTTGTGACTGATAAGGTCAACTGGACCTACAGGGGAGAGGTGTTCCCGCTAGAGATCGAGTTTGAGGACACTGATTTATTTGCTGATGCGGTTAATGGTAACGATGTTGACATGCACGACAGTGATGGCAATGCCGGGGCCAAGGGGGCACCGTCAGATGAGCCCACGCGCGAGGGGTCTAATGGTTCTCACCCAGCCTCTCAGTTGCCTGGGGATGGGACCGGGGTTGAGCCCGCAGCATCACCAGCGGTGCCCATGACTACTCTGCATTTTGGGTCCTTTGAGCCAGCCTCGGCACCTCCCAGACTATGGAGTGACCGGGTAGATTCTGATGATTCTCTTGAGCACACGCTCCCCCCGTTGGAGTTCGAGGGGGATGCTGGATTGTTTGCTCGACGGCCGGCAAGGTCTTTGGTTGGAGCTACGGAGAGGAGTCCGGAGGGTGCTTCTCTTGTCCTGGCTCCTCACGTGGACGCGACTCCGGTGTCGGCGACTACGGGCGAGATGGGTTGTGGGGGAGGAGGTCCGGGGCAGGTGGCCTCGCCTTCTCCCATCCCCATCCCGATCTCGGTGGCGTCGGTGACGCTGGCCCCGTGTGGGTCGGCCGGTGCTGCGAGCGGGAGCCCAAGGCAGGCGGCCTCGGCTCCTGCTACTCCGACGGTGGCGGTAACCACCGCGGCAGCAGCTGCGTTGGGGGGGTGCTGGGGCAGGAGGCCTTGGCTCCTCCTTCGCCCACGACGATCAGGAGGACCGTTTCTCCCTCGCCGATGGCTCATCCGTCTGAGCCGGCGGCTGGGGTCGGAGGAGGGCGCGGGCAGGCGGTCCCCGTCATCTCCTCTTCGCTCCTACCCATGGCCGGGGTCCCTAGTGTGGGACTCCCGTCTGAGGGGATCGGGAGCCCGCAGACGCCTTCTCTGGTAACCCCGGTAGACCCTTTGAGGGACTCTATGCCAGGTTTTATTAGGGAGGGGGTTGTCGCGTTTGGCGGGATCCCGTACCCTATCGCCGAGGGGAGACGGATGAGTGCTCGCATCCTCGACAACCCTGAGGTGGATGATATGCAGCAGCGGTGCGCTATGAGGGCGGCCAAGCTTCAGGAGGCTGCTTTGTCTTCCGGTATGTCCGTCAACTTATCTAATTCCTTATTGCATTTTTCTAATGAGGAGATTATAAATAATGCAAACCAATTAGGAGTTTCACTAGGTGCTACGGATAGTGAGATTACCAATTCGGTGAATGATCTATTAGATTTGGAGGCGGAACGTGCCTTAGAGACTATTCGTAATCTTGCAGCGGTTAAACCAATGAAGGATGATGAGATTGATGCGTTGGGGGTCAGAGTGCTCGATAATCTGTGTGCGGATTTAGCACCCCCCAATCATGACTCTGAGGAAGATGATGTACCCCTAGAGAATGATGATAGTATTATTTGTGAACTCGGTTATGAGGACCGGGCGACACAGCCTAGTAAACCTAAGCGTAAGTGGAAACGGAAGATCTATCCCGATTCCGCAGTTCGTAGGAGTGCTAGGATTCGAACCACTAAAAAATTCCATGATGAATTATGAGAGGAATTTTTTGGAATAGCAGAGGTCTGAAGGACTTGGCTAAAAGAAGATTTCTTGCTGAGGCAGCTTTAGAGCAGAGGTTAGATTTTGTTGCTTTATCGGAGACGGGTAGAGATAACTTTGCACCCCAGTTTCTCTCTTCTCTGGTGGGTGGTATTGATTTTGATTGGCATTGCCTCCCTCCGCGAGGAAGATCGGGTGGTATCTTACTAGGTGTGAGATGCGATTCGCTTGAAGTCTGAAGTGTAGTGATGGGCGACTTCGCGGTGAAGTTTCGAGTAAGGTCTAGGATAGATGGTTTTAACTGGGCTTTGGTGGCAGTGTATGGTGCCGCACAGCCCGAGCTTAAAGCGAAGTTTCTGACGGACCTTATTCGAATCTGTGGGTCAGAACAGTTTCCAATTTTAGTTGGAGGTGATTTCAATATCATCAAAAAAAGAACAATGAAATTGGACCGTGCGCCGTCACCGTGCGTTGATTGCTGCTGCTCCGGCCGGCCGTGCTATGCGTGTTGTGCCCTCTCCTTGAGTTTTTCCCCAAATCTGAGATTATATTTGGCACTAGTCAATTTAACTGGCTCTGCTAGTCTATGTTTAGATAAGACCCACTAGTTGCTACTAGTCCACATGATAAGTCCGTTTGTTTACTGACAGTGAAGATGATCAATGAAACCGCGCTGCTGTTTATATTCCCAAATCAGCGCAGAGGATAGTAGAATTTTAAGCCAGAGCAGAGGACACCGAAACGATATATTTATCATGTTAAAGTTTTTTTACTACTCATGGCATGAATACTTGTAAGAATTTTTGTTGCTCAAATTGCGTGAATAAATGGGAATCTCATCACTTCAAGAAAAGTGGTTATCACAACAAACAACATGCTCTCTTATGAACTGAACTCCATAATAGTTTGGCCAGCGGACAATTGAGAAAGAGGTGTTTGATGGTTTCATCTTGATCACAAAAGCTACACCTTTGACTACCCTCACAATTACGTTTTGCCAAGTTATTCTTATGGAACCACCTCTTTGTGAACAAACCACATCAAGACTTTGATTCTTAACGGGACCCTAATCTCTTAATATGTATTGATTTCGAAATCAGATCGGAATTAATTAGGTCCAAATACATAGATTTCACTGAGAGGTGACATTCATAATTAATCTCCAGTGAATACTATCAACCTCATCGGTCACCTCCTAATCCACCGTTTTCTTACTTAAAAAATCAAGACGGACAGAAATCTCATGCATTTGATTGCCCAAAATATAGATCTAGATGGCTGCCGCTACTACTCGAAAGGAATCAATATGACGATGGAAAAAATAACTGCATAATAACCAGCGTATTTAAGAAATCTCGTGTCAAGGTGCCAACAAGACGTCAACTTCAGTAGGCGTCAACTTCAATGCTGGCCGAGGAATAGAAACTCCATGGACACTCGCAAAAAAAAAAAAAAAAAAAAAACTCCATGGACGACTTCAGTAGACACCCTCTCTCCTGTATGCCGGACGCCAGCATCGTTTCCTGGGCAGCACCTCAGCTCTGGTTATTCCCCTATGGTCAGCTCTTCAGAATATGCACCCACCAAACAACGCATTAGATAGCTCCCGTCAAATGAATTAAGTTGTATATTTCAATGTCTAGTTCATCTCTGTCATTTATTTTAGTTCACCTGATCACCTCCAAATATTATTTCCTACATGGATCCCCCCCCCCCCCCCCCCCCCCCCCCCCCCCCCCCCCCCCCCCCCCCCCCCCCAGCGCACGCGCTGCGCCGCGCTTCCTCCTTCGTGGCAGCCTGCGTCTTGGATCTATACTTATCCCCAAGACGGACGCGTTCGTGAGCCAACAGTCCATTTGTCTGCACCTACGTTTCGAGCTATGAACCTTAATTGCCTGGTTCATGGCTGATCTTTTAGCGTGCTCCAACCTGAGTTAACCACACACGCAATTACAGTGCAGGGTGTGCTTCCACATGTAGAGTACTACTCTGGTTGTATCATATGCAAGTTCAGAAGTTGTGGTAACAACCAAAATGCTGAAGTTTCAAAAACCTATGCTTTGAGCATGATGGCTCCCGTATTTCTATTTTAATCTCTTTCAAATATTATGGTTATATTCATTTTAGCATTCCTGTTTTGTCACTTTTTTTACATACTTATGTTCCTTGTACATGTGCAACATCATTCTAATTCTTCATTTTCTCAGTTATTGAGGGAGAAAATACGAAGAACAAAAACATGCTTGGATATCATGATAATATACTTCATTTTGATTGATGACAAATGTCTAATTATTGCTCCTTTGGCAGTTAAATGAAGAATTACTTGCTGCACTTTCTATGAGAACACATGCAGATGAAGAAAGTACATGGATACACACACCAATACACTGATGATGTGTTTCTGTCCTTTCTGGACACTGAGCCATTGAGGAAGCGGATTGAGCACAGAGACATTTCTGAATTTGTGAGTATCTTGACCATGCTGCATGTCAACAAAGTTGAAGACGCAGAAGTATATGTTCTCTTCACTGAATTTATTACATTTGATTGATATACGTACAAATATTTGACTGCCATGTTACTTTCATTGCAACCTGTATGGTGGAAAGTTGTGAGTGTTTCTTCAAGGACAATGGTGTCAATGTATATAAAAATTAACTATGAAGATTTTTCAAGATGCCGCTTAGAAGATTTTCCGAGGTCATACACTATAGCATGTTGTCTTGGAAACCTCACTGAATCACTGTATGTGAACCCTTTTCAAAAAGTAAGTAGACTTGTTATACATCTTATTTACTTAGGATACTTAATTTTTGTTATCTTATACAAATTACACAGAATTTCATTGCCTTGCTTGCTCATGTGTATATCATGGCATCAAAAACACACCGCAGATTGCTTTTACCTTTCCATATTAATAGCAGATGACCTATCAAGATACATAAATAACTAGATAAAAGGATGGACACATAAGCTCGGACCTGGTTGTTTTTTTTAGAACGAAGACGCTGGGCGCGTCCGGCTTTAAATTAATAAAGCCCACAACTAGGAAGCGTAACAAACAGAGTCTTAGATCTCAAACACCAGCACGGAGGCTCCGGCCCAAGCAAGCGCATAGTCTGGAGAGTTATCGGGCAGGCCAAAAGCAGCACGCAACAAGCTAAGTAGGTTACATGGCCAAAGCTCCCACACAGCTCCAAAGAACGCGTTTGTTGCCTCCTTGAACAGAGTCAACAATGGTCACGAGATCAGAGGTCGAACACGGGTTCCATGTGGTGTTGGCTGCGGCACGAACCGCACTCCAAGCGAAACGAGCTAATGGACAGCAAAGAAACACGTGATTCGCATCTTCCGAGACGTTGCAAATCGCACGGAGGCCGGACGACGGGCCATTGCGCTTGGCAACGTTGGCCGAGGTGGGAAATCTGTTACAAAACAGTTGCCAAAAGAACACCTTAATCTTAAGCGGGAGTCGCGCATTCCATAATCCTTTCGGCACTTGGGAGAACTGGCCCTGGCATAGTTTCCTGTACAGCGACTTGACGGAGAACTTGCCGGAGGGGGTAAGGGACCAAGTCACTGTGTCCTCGTGCGAGGATAGCGCCACCGGCGCGATAAGTGCTAGCAAGTCCGTGAGGTGGGCTTGTTCAGTTCCCGTTAACTCACGTTGGAAATAAATCGCCGGTTATTGCTTTCGGTTAATCCTATTCTGCTGCATAGCCTATCATTGTTGCTACAGTTGTTACCCTTACATGCTATCCTACTGCTTAGTATAGGATGCTAGTGTTCCATCAGTGGCCCTACACTCTTGTCCGTCTGCCATGCTATACTACTGGGCCGTGATCACTTCGGGAGGTGATCTCGGGCATATACTATATACTTTATATTGTTACTTTACTTGTGATACTGTTTGGAGATGGGGGCTGAAGGGGCAGGTGGCTCCATCCCGGTAGAGGTGGGCCTGGGTTCCCGATGGCCCCCGACTGTTACTTTGAGGCGGAGCGACAGGGCAGGTTGAGACCACCTAGGAGAGAGGTGGGCCTGGCCCTGGTCGGTGTTCGCGGATACTTAACACGCTTAACAAGTTCTTGGTATTTGATCTGGGTCTGGCCATTTGGTCTATACGCACTAACCAACTACGTGGGAAAGTTATGGGCACTCGACGTCGTGGTATCAACCGAAGTCTTCATGACGTCAGCTACTGAGCGGCGCGCGCCGGGTTGGACCGCGTAACGTGACTTCCTTTGTAATGGAGGTTGCTAGGTCTGCTCTCCGGCCGTGTACGCAACGTGCAGGTGTGCAATGGGCAATGGGCCCAGACCCCTGCGCGCATAGGATTTAGACCGGCGTGCTGACCTCTCTGTTGTGCCTAGGTGGGGCTGCGACGTGTTGATCTTCCGCGGCCGGGCATGACCCCGTAAAGTGTGTCCAGCCAAATGGGATCGAGCGTGTTGGGTTATGTGGTGCACCCCTGCAGGGAAGTTTATCTATTCGAATAGCCGTGATCTTCGGTAACAGGACGACTTGGAGTTGTACCTTGACCTTATGACAATTAGAACCGGATACTTAATAAAACACACCCTTCCAAGTGCCAGATATAACCCGGTGATCGCTCTCTAACAGGGTGACGAGGAGGGGATCGCCGGGTAGGATTATGCTACTTGGAGGACTTCAGTCTACTCTCTTATACATGCTGCAAGACGGAGGCTTCCAGAAGCGTAGTCTTCGATAAGATTAGTTATCCCCCTCTTATTCTGGCATTCTGCAGTTCAGTCCACCGATATGGCCCTTTACACATATACCCATGCATATGTAGTGTAGTTCCTTGCTTGCGAGTACTTTGGATGAGTACTCACGGTTGCTTTCTCCTTCTTTCCCCCCTATCCCTTCTACCTGGTTGTCGCAACCAGATGTTGGAGCCCAGGATTCAGACGCCACCGTTGACGACGACTCCTACTACACCGGAGGTGCCTACTACTACGTGCAGCCCGCTGACGACGACCAGGAGTAGTTAGGAGGATCCCAGGCAGGAGGCCTGTGCCTCTTTCGATCTGTATCCCAGTTTGTGCTAGCCTTCTTAAAGCAGACTTGTTTAACTTATGTCTGTACTCGGATATTGTTGCTTTCGCTGACTCGTCTATGATCGAGCACTTGTATTCGAGCCCTCGAGGCCCCTGTCTTGTATTATGATGCTTGTATGACTTATTTATGTTTTTAGAGTTATGTTGTGATATCTTTCCGTGAGTCCCTGATCTTGATCGTACACTTTTGCGTGCATGATTAGTGTACGATTAAATCGAGGGCGTCACACACACAAGCACCAAGGAAGAAGAACACATGGCTTTGCCAGTAGACACCTCCCTGATGCACACCGTGGCTACATTGTTGCCTCAGCCCTCTCGGCCTTAATCTTTCTCATTAACTGAATGCAACACTTATATACACAAGGGACTGGCTGACTTGCCAAGCCAGCCGCCACACCCGGCCACACTCACCCACTAACCCATGTACTCACGCACTAACTTGGCCGACACACTTGGCCACTAACCAACTAGCTACATGCACTAACTAATTACCACGCCATGCATGCCCACATACACCACTTGTGGCATGCTCACAACGGCCACATGGCCTGGTCATGCGGGCTGGCAACTCTGCTAGCTAACTAACTAGCCAACGCATGCATTTGACTCGGTGAACACAAAGTACTATTGTAGCTTTCATGCACACACACGGACACATCTCCATGCATGCACACTCCCGCAGCTACTACTACCTGCATGACTTACAAATTATAATAATTTAAACCTAGCACTAATAACAAGATTAGTTCCAACATTGGGTTTCTGCTTATATATCTTTCAGCAAGTTGGTTCAAACGAATGATGTTTGTGCAGATGAGTTTCTTACGTTCATGGATTTCTGCCTATGTTTCAGCAACTTGTTTCTGTTGGACAAGATCATCTCAAAATATTTCACTCTTAAAACAAAAGCAGAAACAGCTGAGGTGCCAAAACTGTTTACCAACCTTTGTAAAAGAGAATGGGAGAAGGGGGCGTTGCTTGCCAAATCTTGAAGTATTCTGTACGGCCCAAACTTATTAGTAGCAAATCGATCAGACAAGATCATCTAAAAATATTTCACTGTTAAAACAAAAACAAACGCTGAAAGAGCTGAGGTGCCAAACTATTTACCAACCCTTAGTAAAAAGATAATGGAAAAGGGAAGGTTTCTTTGCCAAATCTTTGCAGTCTATTCTGTACAGCCCAAAATTATTAGCATATTGCGTACATGATCGATTAATGTCGATGTGCCGTCATTTTGTGTTGATAGGAGACAGAAGGAGATTACAAGAAATGGAATTCAGGCAAAACTCTACAGCAAAGTGCCCGCTCTCAGGGGTGGGCTCAGGATTTCAGGAGTTTGCATTCTATTCTATACAGCCCAAAGTTATTAGCATATTGCGTACATGATCGATTAATGTCGATGTGCCGTCATTTTGTGTTGATAGGAGACAGAAGGAGATTACAAGAAATGGAATTCAGGCAAAACTCTACAGCAAAGTGCCCGCTCTCAGGGGTGGGCCCAGGATTTCAGGAGTTTGCATTCTATTCTGTACAGCCCAAAATTATTAGCATATTGCGTACATGATCGATTAATGTTGATGTGCCGTCATTTTGTGTTGATAGGAGACAGAAGGAGATTACAAGAAATGGAATTCAGGCAAAACTCTACAGCAAAGTGCCCGCTCTCAGGGGTGGGCCCAGGATTTCAGGAGTTTGCATTCAAAATTTCAAAGGCAGTTTTCTGAGAGCTAAAGCCTTGTTTGGTATATATAATTGATTCTAGTACCAATTATACAAATTGGACAATACATAGAGATATAGCCTAATATAATAAATTTACACATAATTGATCATAACTTCAAATTGTACACCATATAGAAATACTATTTGTTCAACATATCGAGGTGGCAACATCTAAGATATATTGAGATAGAAAATAAAAAATGATAAAAAAAACTTACAAAATACTGGATAACTTTCCGGTCCTTTGATGCTTTGAAAATGAGTTATGATGTCCTTTTCCTTAACTTGCAAGAAAAAATCTCTATTGATAAATGTAACCAAGCAATCCTTCATGTAAGTTCGCCCCATCTTTCTTCTTAGCTTCTTAAAAATATATTTTTTAAAGCTAAGCAGCATGAGATACAGAGTCACAGAGAGAAATCAATATCCAACGTCTAATTAGCAAGATAAATTTAGTTCAACTAAGAATCAACATGAGGAGCAACCCCAGATCCCAATTTTAATAGTCGTAGTGTATTAGGCCACATGAACACTTCTATTTTTTATGAAGAGAAAAATACTTACTGCTAGTTGAACCTAGGGCTTCAATATTGAAGACCGATGCGTGCAAGGATCAGTATCAGAGGGAGCGAGGATTATATCGTGATGGTGCGCCACGTTGCACCGCCCACCAGTGCTTGCCGCCATGCCAGCGTGCGAACTTGCAATCAGCCGGCTGCCTGGCGGCTTCCTTGTGAACAGAATTTTGGGAACGTCGGCTGCCTGGCAAGGTAAAACTGAAGCAGCCATAGATGCATGCGCACGATTGCAGCCTAAAGCATTCTGGGCCCATGGGCCAATGTCCTTTTGGGCCCATGGTGAAGGAGAATAGCAAGCTGGGCTAGCCCCCATTTTTGTGCTGAATTTGTTCCGTAGCACGTTATTGCATAAATTTCGTTCTTTCTTATACATACGTATGATATACACCTAGTACATTGGCAAAAATAATGGGTATTCAGCTGAATACCCTTGAATTGAGGTGGGCCCGCACCTGCCCGCTCTCCGTCCTGGACGCTTCGTGTGCCGGTGAAATGGTTACTCATGTCCACTAATCAGTCGGAATCACTTCCCGCTCATTTCTTTTTATTTTTCCCGACCTCTTCCCCAGCCTAGTATGGATCGTGTGGCTAGTTTGGCCTAGAGCTGGCCACCTGGGCCGTGCATGGCATGCCGGCCCATTAGCATGCGTGCCAGGCTCGTCATGGGTCCGGCCCGGCACGTGGCTGAATGGGCAGTGCCCAGTTGCTGCATGCCTAAATCCTTGCCTGGGCCGCGATGCCAGGCCCAGCCCAGCCCATTCCGTTTACTTATTTTTTATTCCATAATAGTTTTCATATATAGGCGCAAAAATAGTCCAAATTGGCCGAAAAGCATGTGGCCCATGAAGGATAAATGGGTCACAGGCGGGCAAGTTTAACTAGTGTGTTGTGTCTGGGCACGACCCGTTTATAAACAGGCCTCTGTGGGCCGTGTCGGGCACGTTTAGTGGGGTGGGGGCCCATTTGGCCAGCTCTGGTTTGGCCTCCCATCCAAGAAACACAAGAAAATCTCAAAAGAAAAAACCAATAAATGCAAGAGGAGGAGACAAGGATTTGTATGCCTTCTATTTTGCTTGTACGGGAAGACTGTTGGTGGACCCAAGTTAATGGACCCAAGTTGCGGTCATATATCTCCTTTTTCTGGCACATTGTATTACTGTAGTGTTGAATATTACATGATGCACCAACCATTTATAGCAAAATCTATAGGCCCCAGTATTGATTTCCGTCTCTGTGTGCTCCATTAGGCCCCAGTCTGTTGAGGTGTTTGAACCCTGTTGCTGCAATGATGTGTTAACAAAGTCTTTTCAAACCGAAGAACATCCTAACTGTCTTTGCTCTCTAAGTTTGAATCACGCATTCACACAGCGGCACGGCTTCAGGCTCAGTGTAGCAAATGCAACAGACGCAGGATAAGTACTACGTTCAAAAGATGGGCCAAACTCAGTGGCAGGGCGGGCCATGCAACAATACAACCAAGCAAATAAATAGGTTTTTCGAAAAAAAATAGGTAAAGACAGCAGCGTCAGAGCGGGCGACGCAGAGGACATTCCGACAAGCAAAATAAACAGGCAAATGCAGGCATGTCAACGTGATTTTTAAGAGAAACATAGTAGTCTGCTGTAAACACACTCTACTAGCCGCTCTCAAATTCAGCAATCGAAACAGAGGCATGGACGGACCACCAAGCACTAGCGGAGGCATGCACAAGCACTAACAGAGTGTCAATCAGGTGCAACACAAACAGGTACATGAACACATGGACGCCGCTCATCTAGGCTCTACTGTCTTTACTGAATTATTATTAATAAATAATGAATGATGAAATCAATGTTCCTGAATTATCCTGCTGCTGCTGCTGGACGACGTCCATGTGTTTATGTACCTGTTTTTGTTGCACCTGATTAACACTCTATTAGTGCTTGTGCATGCGTGGCGTACACAAGCACTCTGTTAGTACATCAGACTACTATGTTTTAGTTACTGAATTTGAGAGCAGCTGGTCATCACTCAGTGCACTCACATACCGATGTACGTTTGTGTTTGTGTGTGTGTGTGTAGTGATTCTGGGGTCACCCAAATCGGCATCATTGACTCGCATTGAGATCTGCACCTTTGAAGCGGAAAAGTTCTGTTTTTCTCATTAACAAAAAAGGATTTCCCTGCTTTATACTATATAAAGCACCAACACAACATCGAAGCATCCGATACAAACGCACGCCACACACACCCAAGGCAAGATATATGAATGCCGGGCATCGACACACAACCTCAATGACTACAAAGCACCTAAAAGATGAGCAAAACAGATCCGCTTAGAGCCAACGGAGACCACCACCACGAGGAGGATCATCCAGGAGGATGTGCGACGGACACGCTAGACCGAGGACTCCAAGATGGTGCCTCCAGGAAGGGAACGACCACGAACGTAGCCACCGTCCAACCCGAAGATTAAGTTTTCACCCGGAGTAAGATGGAAGGAGTGGAAGCACCACGACGAAGCCTACAAGAAGGAACACGACGTCCACGGACGTCGTCTCCATCGACCAGTGCACAGACTGGGTAGGTGATGTACCCCGGTGCTTCAACTCCTCCGCCGACACCCCGGTCCGCCAACACCCACAGCCATGCCGCCCGAGCGGCCATGGTTGCCTGCCGGCATCCGAGTCGCGCAATCCGCCCACGACCAATGCGACTCCCACCGCCAGGGCCACCGCCCCACCCTGCCATGAGACCAACCCGAAGCCGCCAAAGGCCATGAATTTGCCCAGATCCGCGACCCGAACCACCTCCAGAACCGCCGACGGCCAACCTGCCTCAAGAAGGGCCGTGACCACACCGACCTGGGGTAGGGTAAGGCGGAGAAGTGACCCTTGGCCACGACCGACGCCACCCGGCGCCACACCACCATCATAGGCCTGCTCTGGAGCACCGCCACACCCGGCATCGAGCACTGCACCCCGCCCGCAAGATCTAACCTTCGCCACACCCCACGCGCGGGGGACGAAGGAGCCCCGCCGCCACCAGCGACGATCGGGCTTCACCCGGCTGCGCCCCTTGGCGGCGGCGAGGGTGGAGGAGGGAGGACGAGGGGGGTGCGGCGGCGGAGATCTGAAGCCCTCCTCAATGCCTCGCGGGTGGCGGCGGAGGAGGGCACAATCATGTTTATTTTTATCTGCTGTTTTTCTTGTTTACTGGAATTTGTATCCTATAATAGCAAGTTGAGAGCAAAGTTTACAGCCCAGTTTGATAAATGACAAAACATGATTTATTGTTGGCGTTTGACTAAAAGGGTAAAAGTTTCTCTTGAAAATCACGTTGACAGGCCTGCATTCGCCTGTTTATTGTTGGCGGTGCTTCATCACACACATTGATGGTGTCGGATCTCGATGGCACGGCGCTCTGGAGATTAGGCGTCTGATGTGCGATGATGGACTCGCGCAGGAGGTCGGCGCTGTCTGGCGTCGTGGTGTCGTCGGCGGCAGCTAGACCGGGCAAGGTTCATGCAGCACTACAACTCTGAAGATGGATTGGTGGCAGGTGGCTGCGGCGGCCTCATACCCGGCAGGCATCTTGGTTGAGGAGCTCGCCGGACTTGCGGGTGCCCATACCCGGCAGACGTCCTGGTTGGGACCTCAGGTCTTAGATGTTAGGTATGGCTGCGAGGTCTGTTTGGTATTAGGCCCAGACTATCAGCACCCCTTCATCATTTGGATAGGAGTAGCGACACTTTTGTTGCCTAAACGGTGGCTTCGACTTACTGTTGTATGACTTTGTAAGGTCTTATGTGAATAATTAATAAAATGGCTGCATGCATCGTCCAGATGCAGAGGCCGAGGGTCCTCCTCCATTTTAAAAAAGAATGTCCTCTACGTCACCCGATCTGACGCTGCTGTGTTTACCTAATTTATTTTGTTTGGTTTTATTGCTGCATCGACTGCTGTGTCACAGATGACATATTACAACAATCATCAGCACATGCAAATTACAATATACGAAAAATTCAGGAAGCAATAGAAACCAACTTGCTTACTGTGTACTGAAAAATAAGACGTGTATAAGCTGCAAGTTCTTCATCACTGCAGAACCTATGATGGCTGGTGGTCCACCTGGAGGCGGTGGATCCAATCAAGATGCCATCAGTGTTGTGCCTGAGATTTCAAGAAATCTAATGCCAATTCGACTATGCATGGTCTGAATATCATTTTTATGCTGTGCTCTTGGGGGTGAAGGTGGTGTACAGAACCAAGGAACTCGAGGAGCAGCAGGCCAGGAGGTCTGAAAGAAAGAAATTTCTCAGAGTTCCTCGTCAGGCTATACAATTCATTTCAACTAGTTTTCACCGTGTTTGTGAAGCATGTAGATGGCCCAAGTCTGCCTATTTTCGGCTTATCACAGCCGGTTGTTCGGTTACATCTCAAGTCTCATAGTTTCATATGGTTGTTTACATTTGCTTAAAAACACTCCTTCTATCTCAAAATATAAGACGTATATTAATACAAAGGGAATATCAAAAAGCGTCTGATACGTCTCTAACGTATCTATAATTTTTGATTGCTCCATGCTATGTTATCTACTGTTTTGGGCAATATTGGGCTTTATTATCCACTTTTATATTACTTTTGGGACTAACCTATTAACCGAAGGCCCAGCCCAGATTTGCTGTTTTTTGCCTATTTCAGTATTTCGAGAAAAAGGAATATCAAACGGAGTCGAAACGGAACGAAATCAACTGAAGAAGTTATTTTTGGAAGGAAAGCAACCTGATAGACTTGGAATGCACGTCAGGGGATTCCCGGGCTGCCCACGAGGGTGGGGGGCGCCCCCCCTAGGGCGCGCCCCCTGCCTCGTGAGCACCCCGGAGGTCCACCGACGTACTTCCTGCACCCATATATACACACATATCCTAGAACTTCCAAAACAGAAGATAGATCGGGAGTTCCGCCGCCGCACACCTCCAGAGCCATGAAAAGTCAATCGGGACCCTGTTCCGGCACCATGCCGGAGGGGGGAACCCTCACCGGTGGCCATCTTCATCATCCCGGCGCTCTTCATGACGAGGAGGGAGTAGTTCACCCTCGGGGCTGAGGGTATGTACCAGTAGCTATGTGTTTGATCTCTCTCTCGTGTTCTTGATTTGGCACGATCTTGATGTATCACGAGCTTTGCTATTATAGTTGGATCTTATGTTTCTTCTCCCCCTCTACTCTCTTGTAATGGATTGAGTTTCCCCTTTGAAGTTATCTTATCGGATTGAGTCTTTAAAGATTTGAGAACACTTGATGTATGTCTTGCTGTGCGTATCTGTGGTGACAATGAGATATCACGTGATTCACTTGATGTATGTTTTGGTGATCAACTTGCGGGTTCCGCCCATGAACCTATGCATAGGGGTTGGCACACGTTTTCGTCGTGATTCTCCGGTAGAAACTTTGGGGCACTCTTTGAGGTTCTATGTGTTGGTTTGAATAGATGAATTGAGATTGTGTGATGCATATCGTATAATCATGCCCATGGATACTTGAGGTGACATTGCAGTATCTAGGTGACATTAGGGTTTTGATTGATTTGTATCTTAAGGTGTTATTCTAGTACGGACTCTAGGGCTGTTTGTGACACTTATAGGAATAGCCCAACGGATTGATTGGAAAGAATAACTTTGAGGTGGTTTCGTACCCTACCATAATCTCTTCGTTTGTTCTCCGCTATTAGCGACTTTGGAGTGACTCTTTGTTTCATGTTGAGGGATAGTTATGTGATCCAATTATGTTATTATTGTTGCGAGAACTTGCACTAGTGAAGGTATGAACCCTAGGCCTTGTTTTCTATCATTGCAATACCGTTTACGCTCACTTTTACCGTTCGTTACCTTGCTGTTTTTATATTTTCAGATTAGAAAAACCTATATCTACCATCCATATTGCACCTGTATCATCATCTCTTCGCCGAACTAGTGCACCTATACAATTTACCATTGTATTGGGTGTGTTGGGGACACAAGAGACTCTTTGTTATTTGGTTGCAAGGTTGCTTGAGAGAGACCATCTTCATCCTACGCCTCCCACGGATTGATAAACCTTAGGTCATCCACTTGAGGGAAATTTGCTACTGTCCTACAAACCTCTGCACTTGGAGGCCCAACAACGTCTACAAGAAGAAGGTTGCGTAGTAGACATCAAGCTCTTTTCTGGCGCCGTTGCCGGGGAGGCTAGGTAAGCGGCACTCACACCCCGTCAACTAAGCTCTTTTCTGGCGCCGTTGCCGGGGAGGTGAGTGCTTGAAGGTATATCTTTAGATATTGCAATCGAATCTTTTTGTTTCTTGTTTTAGCACTAGTTTAGTTTATAAAAGAAAACTACCAAAAAAATGGAATTCAGTTTGTCTCATACGCTTCATCTTTTTAATATCTTTCGTGAGTATGATGGAAAGGATAATTGTGCTCAAGTACTAGAAGAAGAAATCTCTAAAATGTTTGGCACTAAATCTTTGAATGATGAGCATGATTGCAATGTTGTTAGTAAGAATACTTTGAATATTCATGATGCTAATGATATGCAAAGCCACAAGCTTGGGGAAGCTATGTTTGATGAAGATGATATGTTTAGTCCCCCAAGTTTTGATGTGCAAATTTATTATAATGAAAGAATGCCTCCTATCTATGATGATTATTGTGATGACACGTATGCTATAAAGAATAATAATAACCATGAAACTTGTCATCTTGATCTTAATTTTCAATCACATGATAGTTATTTTGTTGAGTTTGCTCCCACTACCATTCCGATTGAGAAGAATTTTGCTTATGTGGAGAGTAGTAAAATTTCTATGCTAGTAGATCATGAAAAGAATGCTTTAGGTGCTGGTTATATTGTTGAATTCATTCATGATGCTACTGAAAATTATTATGAGAGAGGAACATGTGCTTTTACATATTGCAATATCTCAAGTTTCCTCTCTATGTATTGAAAATTTTGAAGTTGCACTTGTTTTCCCTTCCTATGCAAGTTGATTATTGTTCCCATAAGTTGTTTGCTCACAAAATCCCTTATAACTAGATAATACCCCGCACTAAACACCTCATCATAGGCAGATTTGTCTACGTTGCAATACCTTATAACTAGATAATACCCCGCACGTTGCTGCGGGAATGCATAGGCAACTATTTATAAAATTACATGCAAAAGATTCTATATATAATATTTTGAGTAACATTGAATGATGTATAGAAACCCATTTACTCCATGCCTTGTATATTGCCGCAAGCACAAAAAGATTCCCATGCATAGTAAGTCTCAGAGAGAGGAAACACCAATCATCTGGATAAAAAAAGTTGTTTGAATGCTTGTAAAATGTGGCTCGCTACCAGAATTCCTGATCCCTGGCACCCCATATTAAGAATCATTCCCATCAACGTGAAACTTTTCTGTTAACTGTAAACAAACAGAAATTTCATTTAGAAACTTAGAACCTCACTTCAATTATGGAGTCTCACAGACAATAATGAATGGGTCACCTTTGCTGCATCAGACATAACTATTATCCAAATGAAAATTTCTTTTCTTTGCTGCATGGATGCAAACTAATATTACTTTCAGTTCTGAAACCAATGACGGATACAAATATTGTAAGATGCAAACATTAATAGGAAACCATCCTTTAAAATTGAGAGCATGGAGCACTGAATCCAGAGCGGATGCATATACTCCATAAGAAACACAACGACGAACTACTGACATATATTGCCACACTCTGCTAGGTATATATAAGTGTAAGAAAAATCATCAAAGAAAGAATAGGGTGCAATAGTAATTTACCATTCCTTCTCCAAATGGAAAAGATGCAGCAGCCAAGAAATAGTGTGGACAAATGAAAAATCAAGATCATTTAGTACATATAACAATAATATGTCTAACTATTAACAAAGAAAAAGGAAGCGTGTATATGTCTTATACAAAAGTAATGTATTTGGCTACCTCAGTGAATCATTTGATGACTCTGTTAATTGGAAGAAAAACAGTATGCAAAATTTCAACATATTTAGGATGGGCACATATTTAATTTCGATGCTTCCATATATTATAGACTCTGTAAATACATATAAAGAGCTGGCTTAAAATTTTTGTAGTTACATAATGACCTACTGGGAGGAGCACTTTTACAATAACATGTTGGATGGAGTAAATTGCAACTTGTATACTACTCCCTCCGTTCCTAAATAACAGTCCTCTTAGAGATTCCACTATAGCATACGGAGCAAAATGAGTGAAACTATATTCTAAAAGGTGTCTATATACATCCGAATGTAGTCTCTATAGTGGAATCTCTAAAAGGACTTATATTTAGGAGATGAAGTAATAGTTATCAAATTCAAAGGAAAAGGACTGCACCTTAGTGAGTATAAAGAGAAAAAAAACTGCAGCAAAGATAGTTAAGTGAAGGTTTAATTTGGGTTGAACAAAATTCAATCTGCCACCAAAATAAATCATACCCAGGTGCAAGAAAAGGAGGCATCACTCGTACATATATAACATGGTGTGTGATGATTTTGGCAACCCCTTCTTGCACATCATGCCATTAGACATGAATATTATTGCTAAATGTCAACTGTAGATTCATTACCTCATTGTTGAATGAAATTGCGCCGGCCCTCGCTGATAGATGATGTGCCATCCTCGTGGGTGGAGCCCTTGTGGAAGTCGTCTTTGTTGACCCAGCCACGCTCGTCGCCACCGCCGACAGCTGCAGAGCAGAGCAATAGTGCACAGAGGTCCCATTGGTTGTGGCGTTGTGCATTCATCAACGATCAGGGAGTCTAGGCGGCCGGCGATGGGATGGCCACCCAGCTCGTGTGCCAACGCCCAAAGAGATGGAGCCATGGAGGCTAGGCAGAGTGCAGTGTTTGCCGGAGGAGCAGAGGAGTAGAGCAACGACATGCACACACCAAATCGGCTATGCCTTCCTTGACGATCTTGGTGGCCTGCAGTAGAACGGCGGCCCAACCGCATAGAGAGGAGTACAAGGCGAGGAAGGCCTGAGGACGTGCAAGAGTGGACTTCAAGTCGAGATGGCCTAAGGTCGCCAGATTCTGCTGTGGAGAGAAGTGGATTCTTTTGCTAGGTGTGTGTGCTGCTGCCAATGTGTTGATATGTGTGCGCGCGCGTGTGTGTATGTGTCCCGCACACACACATAGCACATGATGGGCAAAATGGTCTTTTCAGGTGTTATTTATACTTAAAATGGACAAAAGTGTCATAAAAGGCATAAAATTTAGACTCGTTGTTAGATAAAGAAGAAAAAGTTTTTCAGTGTCAAATAAGGAAACGAAATTTAAAATAGTGTTAAATAAGGAATTTTCTTTAGGGGAAAAGGTGACCTCTTCTTATGGAGCGTTGGTTCCGTGAAATAATTTCATTTTTTTTATGTGGAAGATCGAGAGGATTTTTAAGGCGAGAGGTTGTCCGGCTAGCTCTTACGATTATGAACTGAACCATTGGTGTTTATGTTTAAGAAAAGAAACTGAACTATTAAGAGAGAGGTTGCTCGGCTCTCACGGTCGGAACTAAGCGTCTATTCTTGTTGCTGAACTGTACGTGCATGTGCATTTGAGTAGGCACTCAAAAGTAGGAGATTAATTAGTGGTTAGACAAATAATGAAAATGATCGACTCATGTCAACACTGATGTGGCAATCTGCTGACGTGGACAATGTGCATGATCAGAGAATGGGGAGAAGTGGGGAGCAACTTCTTAACAACGCGCGCAAAAACTCCCACCTCCTGTGAAATCCAGACACGCGAAATGCCCGTGGTCCTCCAGACCGTGGAGATGGCTCCCACCCACCCCACCCCTCCCACCCCTCCCACCACCACCACCGCCGCCACCACCACCACCACCACCGCCGGCGTTCTACCTCTCCTACGGCGATCATGATCTATGTGCTTGAACCATGGATGGTCTTCTTCATTGGGACTTTAACCCCGGCCTCAAGGTCGAGAACCAGGTTCGTAGGCGTTTCAGATCCACAGTGCACTTCTCTCCTTCCCCTACCTCCAAGGAATCCTTCTTGGTGGTCACCTTTTCCTCAGCCTCTTTCCCCCTCTCTTGTGCTTCGGTTGGTTTGGCCTTGCAATGTTGTATTGGTGGCCTTGCTTCTGGTTTTAATGTGACACACATTGGTGCCAAGAATTTTCGCTTCTCAGTGGCCTCCAACAAAGTGGGACATTTTATCTATGCCCTAAGGGATAGAATTTGGCCAGACTTTGTCTGCCATTTTGGGTTGTTTAAGCAGCCTTGGAGTGCCCCATATGATGGGTCTGATTGTTGGAGCACGTCACAGGAAATTAATGAGTTATGGACTCGGGATCCTAAAGCCATTCGCACCAATCTAGGTTTTCTTGAGAAAAGTGCTTCAAAGGATTTTTCTTCTACCACTGAATTGGCGAAATTTGGTCTCTCTAAACACATTTCTACAAATTTGTTGAGCTCCTTTGAGGATGTTGCCGGACATACGGTGGATGATTGCAACGATCCTTGCTCCGACGAACCTCCGATCCATGCAACAGTGCAGTTTGGCAGTTTGGCAATTCCTTTTTCTGCGGTGGAAAATAATTTTCTTTCCAAAAGCTTTGTTGGCAAGGATCGTAAAGAGAGTAAATGGAGGAACATTCCTTTTGTTGTTTTGGAGCGTATCTTGGATTTGCGGCAGGCTCATTATGAGGAGGCAAACATCCAACAAATCTATGATTTAAATGACTTGCCATCTTCGGAAGTCATCCATAATCTCTTGGGGCGCTGCTCTAGGTGCTGGGCACCGAATCATAGAGTGGATCAATGTAAAGCCAAATTATGTGCCTCTTGCCATAATTTTGAGAGGGCGTGTTTTTGCGTGAAAATACCTCTTGCCCAGCCCGTGATGGCCTGCACCATATGTAATAATCCGGCCCACCGTCGGGCATCTTGCCCTGGACTTCTATGTTGTGCACGGTGCTCGTTCCTGGGCCATGACCCACCTGACTGCTCGGATCGTCTGTGCCTCCGTTTATTTTGGCGCAAGAAGAAGCTGTAGAGGCAGCGTATCCCCACCACAAATCCACGGCGCAGGACACGTAAGCGGAATCCGCCCTTCCCAAAAATCAAACAGATTTGGCGACCAAAAAAGACACCAGGAAATTTGGCCCTTTCCCATATTGCCATTGGCTTGACGTCTCCGCTTCCGGCCCCTCGCCACTTCCCTATTCTGCCACCCCAGCCGACCAACGAGAAGCAAGGAAACTCTTTTCCTGCTCGTCATCTCCGACGACTGCAGAAGCGAGCACTGTCGTCCCATCCACCGCCATGGCCAACTTCCTGGCCCGCCCCTTCCAGTTCGTACCGATGGGAGCCCAGATCAAGCGGGGGCCGGACCATCGTCTTGCGCGCAATATGATCGTGGTGGATGATCCGCCGCTCAGCCATGAAAGGTACGCCCTGGTCACTGCCACCCCGCCGGTCCCTGATCATCAGAAGCAGATGGTTCTGAATGAAGTAGTGCGCATCATGATTGAGGATTTTCACCTAGAGGTGCCTGATGCTTTTGTGTATCCTATCGGAGTTGGCATGGTAGCTTTTGCGGATGTAGCGCTCAGGGATCAGTTCATTCAGGAAAGCCTGCACCAGTTAGATCCTCTCGATGATGACATGACTTTCTCCTTTGTGCCCCATGATGAAGGAGAAAATATGCGTCAATGCCCTTTTCAGTATGTAGCTTGGGTTCTGTTTCTAGCTTTCCCAATGGATTATCAGATGGACCATTACATCAACAAGGCTGTTTCTTGTTTTGGCAAGTTAGATCTTTGGCACAAGCCGGGTCAGAATAAGGAGAGGGTCCTTATCAGAGTACTTATCAGCAACATTGCACAAGTTCCACACAGCTTGGTGATCAAACGCATTGGCACCTTGCCGGGCATGGGCAGATCCTGGTCCGTTCCGGTGTATGTTCTCAATGGTAGAAATGTTCTCCCTAAACTGGTTGGTAATGAGGATGAGGCTCCTCCCATGAATGCTTCTCCACATCCCTATGAGTTGCCCTATTTGACAGCAGCGCAGCAGTGGTTGCTTGATCACCAGCAGATGATGCAACAACAAATAGATGCGGCCTGGGAACAACAAGCTCCTCTTCAACAGCAGCAGAACGATGGGTGGGGTGTTTGGCCGGTAGCACCCCCGCCATATAGAGGATTCATCTTTCGCACCTTGTTCCAATATACTGGCCCCTCTCTCATGGATGGAGTGGAGCAGGAAAGTAACATCTCCGATGATCCGCAGAGTGAATGGTCTGTATACTCTGAAGTTGAGGAAGCTGCAGATGCTCTGATTCATGGCAGGGAAGTGCCCGGAGCACATTTTGTTCGAGCTATGGGCACATCTCACATGATGAGGGTGGGAGTTGAGGAAGATTTCTCTTTCCTGCAATTTCTCTGGGTGATCTCTCTGGGCCGGTTCACTCGCTGCATTGAGGGACCTGAAGTCTCCTCTGTTTCTACTCTGTGCCATGGGTGCCTACCGATAAACCCTCTCGCCTTCTATATAGCTGTTACTCAGGCAGTTACCAGAGGCAGATGTGTTGTGAGCATTGGCCGTGGCCGTCCTTTGAGTGTTTGCTTTGATATGCCTGTCTTCATCCCGCTGGAGATCTGGGATCGGTATGCTCCACAGCTCTCTTCTGCATCTATTGGGGATGATGTGGTGTCTGAAACTTTTGTAGAAGCTCCTGCTACTTCAGTGCCTGCCCTGCCTGCTGCTGAGTCAACTAATCAGTATCTTCGTAGGATGGTCGCGGCGGAAAAGGCCCCTATTGATACTACTTCCCTGCGCCGCAGCTCTCGCTCCACAAAATATGATGGTTTCAGAATTCCACAGTGCACTGACATGAAAGAAGGGGCAGTCCAGGGTCAAGCAGCGGGGCGCGCCCTCTGTTATCTGCTCTTCCAAGGCAACGGCTCCTTGCGCCAACCTGCTGACCAGTGCCACTCCCGCGACAGGTGACCAGGTACCTCCCCCGATTTCTATCCCACAGCTGCAATTTGTTGGCACTACTCTCTGTGGGATTCCACCTGATGATCTGCGTTCTCAGAAGCTCCTTGAGGGAGATCAAGGGGAGGCTGATCCGACGCTGCACTAGGAGGATGTCGCAAAATAAGGAGTGGAATGTTCTTTGCTGGAACATTCGCGGAATCAACTCTGAAAAGAAACAGTTGGCGATCCATAATGCTATAGATATTAGTGGGTGTTCAGTGATCTGTCTACAAGAAACTAAGCGCGACTCTTTTGATGCTTCTTTTGTTAAGAAGTTTTGTCCGAAAAAATTTGATATGTTTGAATTTGTGCCCTCTATTGGGAATTCAGGTGGTCTTATTACTATCTGGATGAGTTTGGTTTTTACTGGTGCTCCAATTTTCTCTGAAAAATTTGCGCTTGGTGTTAGGCTCACTTCGACGCAGTAAAACGATTCGTGGACGTTAGTTAATATCTATGGACCGTGTGTAGATCCTAATCGGGCGATTGTCACCACTTGGTTGTTTGACCTTGATATGCCCAACTCTCAAGATTGGCTCATTCTCGGTGACTTTAATTTTATCTGTGCGCCAGACAACCGAAACAGGGGAGGGGTTGACGCCAACGATATGTTACTCTTTAATGAGTTCATCAGAAGGCAGTCATTAGTTGAGCTGCCGATCAAGGGTCGTTCTTTCACCTGGAGTAATATGCAAATGGATCCGTTGCTAGAACAACTTGACTGGCATCTTACTTCTGTTAATTGGGCCTTGAAGTATCCTAACACTGTCGTTATGCCCTTGGGTAAACCCACGTCCGATCACGTGCCTTGCTATGTCAGCATCCAATCCAAAATACCCAAGTCGAATTTTTTTCGTTTGAAGACTTTTGGATCAAGCTACCGGGGTTTTTTGATGTTGTCAAACGATCATGAGGCAAACGTTGCTATGCCCCAAATGCAGCCGCAGTGCTATGCAAGAAACTCAAAACACTTCGGTACGACCTCAAGCAGTGGAGCAAGCAAAACTCCAAACTATCGATGCTCATTGACAATTGCAACAAAACCCTCCTGGAGATTGATGGCCTAGAGGAGAAAAGGCGATTGTCCACTCCTGAGTCCAACTTCAGAGTGATCCTGAGACAACATCTTCTCCACTTGTTGGATTGCAAGAAAGCTTACTGGATGAAGCGTTGCACGGTCAGAAATTTCAAATTTGGAGATGGTAACACGAAATTCTTTCACAGGGTGGCCACTGAACGGTACCGTAGAAACAGCATTGCATCTCTCAAACTGCCGGACGACTCGGTCATACACGATCATGTAGGCAAGGAGGCTATGCTTTTTCAGGCGTTTAAGGAAAGACTTGGGTGCTCCCACCAGACCCACATGAAATTTGACTTGGCTCGGATCATCAAGAAGGTAGAAGGCCTCCAAGCTCTGTCTGCCCCTTTCACCCATAAGGAAATTGACGAGGTGATCAAAGAGATGCCTGCCGATCGTGCTCCAGGCCCGGACGGTTTCAGTGGTAGTTTCATCAAATCGTGCTGGCACATCATTAGAGGTGATTTCTATCGACTGTGCTCGGAGTTTCATGCAGGTACTCTGGACCTTGAGAGCCTGAGTACAGGTTTTATAACTTTCATCCCTAAAATTAAGTCGCCAGAAACTGCTAACGACTATCGACCAATCACCCTACTGAACTGCTGCCTTAAAATCTTGACCAAGCTCCTCGCTAACCGTTTGCAATGAGTTGTCCTCAAGATTGTACATAGAAATCAGTATGGATTTCTGAAAGGCCGCTCGATTCAAAATTGCGTTGCGTGGGTGTACGAATTCGTTCATCAGTGTCAAGCCTCGGGGCGTGATATTGCGATTTTAAAGCTGGATTTCGCTAAAGCGTTCGACACGATTGCACATGCCCCGATGATGGAAATTATGAAGTGCATGGGTTTTGACGATCGATGGCTTGGATGGATCAAATGCTTATTCGCGATGGCTAAACCCTCTGTTTTACTCAACGGGACACCGGGCAGACAATTCTTTTGCTTGCGTGGGGTGCACCAAGGAGACCTGCTGTCTTCACTTATCTTTGTGCTCGCTGCAGATCTACTGCAAGCTGCCATTAATGACTCTTATAGAGCGGGTAATCTCCATCTGCCAATCCCATCTAGGGATGAGAATTATCCTGTGATACAGTACGCCGACGACACAATCCTTGTGTTGCCCGCTGAGGAAAGCCAAGCTAAAACCATCAAGTCCACCCTGCAAGACTATGCGTCATCGGTGGGGCTGCACATAAATTTTCAGAAATCAACTCTCATTACAGTCAACACCGCCACGGACACCACCGCGCGTTTAGCGCAGGTCTTTGGTTGCGCCGTTGGATCCATGCCATTTTCATACCTAAGGTTGCCCATGGGAACGGCCAGGCCGACTGTCGTAGACCTCATGCCGCTGGTGTCGTCGGTTGAGCGCAAACTCTCCACCGCAGCCTCTCTGCTTGACCTTGGCTCGAAGCTTACACTAGTGAACTCGGTGATTACCTCCCTGGCAATCTATGCGATGTGCTCCATCAGGATCCCCCCGAAAATACTTAAGCATTTGGATAAATTGCGGCATTACTGTCTTTGGGCAAAGAACATGGATCATGGTCTGAAATCCGTCTCTCTGGCAGCCTGGGAGCTAGTTTGCAGGCCAAAGAACAAGGGTGGGCTCGGGGTGCTCGACCTGAAGATCCAAAATCAGGGCCTACTGCTCAAACAGCTACACAAATTCTATAACCACATGGACATCCCATGGGTTGATCTTGTGTGGAACACGTACTATGAAGGCCTGGTCCCGCATGCTTCTGGTCCGTGTGGATCGTTCTGGTGGAAGGACGTCATGAATCTGGCGCCAACCTACAGGCAATCACTTCGGTTGAGGTGGGGGATGGGAGCTCAACTTTGTTCTGGAAAGATGCCTGGCACGGTGACATTCTGGCTGATAGTTGTTGGGGAACGTTGCAGAAAACAAAAATTTTCCTACGGTTTCACCAAGATCCATCTATGAGTTCATCTAGCAACGAGTGATCGGATGCATCTACATACCTTTGTAGATCGCGAGCGGAAGCGTTCAAAGAACGGGGATGAGGTAGTCGTACTCGACGTGATCCAAATCACCGGAGATCCTAGCGCCGAACGGACGGCACCTCCGCGTTCAACACACGTACGGTCAGCGTGACGTCTCCTCCTTCTTGATATAGCAAGGGGGAAGGAGAGGTTGATGAAGATCTAGCAGCACGACGGCGTGGTGGTGGATGCAGGGCGTCACAGTAGCAGGGCTTCGCCGTATACTACGAGAGGGAGAGGTGTAGCAGGGGAGAGGGAGGCGCCAAGACTCAAGGTGCGGCTGCCCCCTCCCTCCCCCTCATATATATAGGGTCCCCTACGGGGGGGGGGGGGCGCCGGCCCTAGGAGATTGGATCTCCTAGGGGGGCGGCGGCCAGGGCTGGAGTGGCCCCCAAGGCAAGGTGGGGCGCCCCCCCACCCCTAGGGTTCCAACCCTAGGCGCATGGGATGGGCCTAGGGGGGCGCACCAGCCCACCATGGGCTGGTTCCCCTCCCCACTTTGGCCCATGGGGCCCTCCGGGATGGGTGGCCCCACCCGGTGGACCCCCGGGACCCTTCCGGTGGTCCCGGTACAATATCGGTGACCCCGAAACTTGTCCCGATGGCCGAAACAGCACGTCCTATATATAATTCTTTACCTCCGGACTATTCCGAAACTCCTCGTGACGTCCGGGATCTCATTCGGGACTCCGAACAACATTCGGGTTACTGCATATACATATCTTAACAACCCTAGCGTCACCGAACCTTAAGTGTGTAGACCCTATGGGTTCGGGAGACATGCAGACATGACCGAGACGACTCTGCGGTCAATAACCAATAGCGGGATCTGGATACCCATGTTGGCTCCCACATGCTCCTCGATGATCTCATCGGATGAACCACGATGTCGAGGATTCAAGTAAACCCGTATACAATTCCCTTTGTCAGTCGGTATGTTACTTGCCCGAGATTCGATCGTCGGTATCCCAATACCCCGTTCAATCTCGTTACCGGCAAGTCACTTTACTCGTACCGTAATGCATGATCCCGTGACCAGACACTTGGTCACTTTGAGCTCATAATGATGATGCATTACCGAGTGGGCCCAGTGATACCTCTCCGTCATACGGAGTGACAAATCCCAGTCTTGATCCGTGTCAACCCAACAGACACTTTCGGAGATACCCGTAGTCTACCTTTATAGTCACCTAGTTACGTTGTGACGTTTGGTATACCCAAAGCACTCCTACGGTATCCGTGAGTTACACGATCTCATGGTCTAAGGAAAAGATATTTGACATTGGAAAAACTCTAGCAAACGAACTATACGATCTTGTGCTATGTTTAGGATTGGGTCTTGTCCATCACATCATTCTCCTAATGATGTGATCTCGTTATCAATAACATCCAATGTCCATAGTCAAGAAACCATGACTATCTGTTGATCAACGAGCTAGTCAACTAGAGGCTTACTAGGGACATGTTGGTGTCCATTATTCACACATGTATTACGATTTCCGGATAACACAATTATAGCATGAATAAAGACAATTATCATGAACAAGGAAATATAATAATAATGCTTTTATTATTGCCTCTAGGGCATATTTCCAACAGTCTCCCACTTGCACTAGAGTCAATAATCTAGTTACATTGTGATGAATCGAACACCCATGGAATTCTGGTGTTGATCATGTTTTGCTCTAGGGAGAGGTTTAGTCAACGGATCTGCTACATTCAGGTCCGTGTGTACTTTACAAATATCTATGTCTCCATCTTGAACATTTTCACGAATGGAGTTGAAGCGACGCTTGATGTGCCTTGTCTTCTTGTGAAACCTGGGCTCCTTGGCAAGTGCAATAGCTCCAGTGTTGTCACAGAAGAGTTTGATTGGCCCCGACGCATTGGGTATGACTCCTAGGTCGGTGATGAACTCCTTCACCCAAATCGCTTCATGTGCTGCCTCCGAGGCTGTCATGTACTCCGCTTCACATGTAGATCCCGCCACGACACTTTGCTTGCAACTGCACCAGCTTACTGCCCCTCCATTCAAAATATACACGTATCAGGTTTGTGACTTTGAGTCATCCAGATCTGTGTCGAAGCTAGCGTCGACGTAACCCTTTACGACGAGCTCTTCGTCACCTCCATAAACGAGAAATATTACCTTAGTCCTTTTCAGGTACTTCAGGATATTCTTGACCGCTGTCCAGTGTTCCTTGCCGGGATTACTTTGGTACCTTCTTACCAAACTTACGGCAAGGTTTACATCAGGTCTAGTACACAGCATGGCATACATAATAGAACCTATGGCTGAGGCATAGGGGATGACACTCATCTCTTCTATATCTTCTGCCGTGGTCGGACATTGAGCTGAGCTCAATTTCACACCTTGTAACACAGGTAAGAACCCCTTCTTAGACTGATCCATATTGAACTTCTTCAATATCTTATCAAGGTATGTGCTTTGTGAAAGACCTATGAGGCGTCTCGATCTATCTCTATAGATCTTGATGCCTAATATATAAGCAGCTTCTCCAAGGTCCTTCATTGAAAAACTCTTATTCAAGTAGGCCTTAATGCTGTCCAAGAGTTCTATATCATTTCCCATAAAAAGTATGTCATCTACATATAATATGAGAAATGCTACAGAGCTCCCACTCACTTTCTTGTAAACGCAGGCTTCTCCATAAGTCTGTGTAAACCCAAACGCTTTGATCATCTCATCAAAGCGAATGTTCCAACTCCAGATTCTTGCACCAGCCCATAAATTGAGCGTTGGAGCTTGCACACCTTGTCAGCATTCTTAGGATCGACAAAACCTTCCGGTTGCATCATATACAATTCTTCCTTAAGGAAACCATTAAGGAATGCCGTTTTGACGTCCATTTGCCATATCTCATAATCGTAGAATGCGGCAATTGCTAACATGATTCGGACGGACTTTAGCTTCGCTACCGGTGAGAAAGTCTCATCGTAGTCAACCCCTTGAACTTGTCGATAACCCTTAGCGACAAGCCGAGCTTTATAGATGGTCACATTACCATCCGCGTCTGTCTTCTTCTTAAAGATCCATTTATTTTCTATGGCTCGCCGATCATCGGGCAAGTCAGTCAAAGTCCATACTTCGTTTTCATACATGGATCCTATCTCGGATTTCATGGCTTCTAGCCATTTGTCGGAATCCGGGACCGCCATCGCTTCTTCATAGTTCGAAGGTTCACCGTTGTCTAACAACATGATTTCCAAGACAGGGTTGCCGTACCACTCTGGTGCGGAACGTGTCCTTGTGGACCTTCGAATTTCAGTAGGAGCTTGATCAGAAGTATCTTGATCATTATCATTAACTTCCTCTCTAGTCGGTGCAGGCACCTCAGGAACATTTTCTTGAGTTGCGCCATTTTCCGGTTCAAGAGGTAATACTTCATCAAGTTCTACTTTCCTCCCACTTACTTCTTTTGAGAGAAACTCTTTCTCTACAAAGGATCCATTCTTGGCAACAAAGATCTTGCCTTCGGATCTGAGGTAGAAGGTATACCCAATAGTTTCTTTAGGGTATCCTATGAAGACGCATTTTTCCGACTTGGGTTCGAGCTTTTCAGGTTGAAGTTTCCTGACATAAGCATCGCATCCCCAAACTTTTAGAAATGACAGCTTAGGTTTCTTCCCAAACCATAATTCATACGGTGTCGTCTCAACGGATTTCGACGGAGCCCTATTTAAAGTGAATGCGGCAGTCTCTAAAGCATAGCCCCAAAAGATAGCGGTAAATCGGTAAGAGACATCATAGATCGCACCATATCTAATAGAGTGCAATTACGACGTTCGGACACACCATTACGCTGAGGTGTTCCAGGCGGCGTGAGTTGTGAAACTATTCCACATTTTCTTAAGTGCGTGCCAAATTCGTGACTCAAGTATTCTCCTCCATGATCCGATCGCAAAAACTTGGATTTTTCTGTCACGTTGATTCTCAACCTCACTCCGAAATTCCTTGAACTTTTCAAAGGTTTCAGACTTGTGTTTCATTAAGTAGACATACCCATATCTACTCAAGTCATCAGTGAGGGTGAGAACATAACGATAGCCACCGCGAGCCTCAACACTCATTGGACCGCACACATCAGTATGTATGATTTCCAATAAGTTGGTTGCTCGCTCCATTGTTCCTGAGAACGGAGTCTTGGTCATTTTACCCATGAGGCATGGTTCGCACGTGTCAAATGATTCATAATCAAGAGACTCTAAAAGTCCATCTGCATGGAGCTTCTTCATGCGTTTGACACCTATGTGACCAAGGCGGCAGTGCCACAAGTATGTGGGACTATCATTATCAACCTTACATATTTTGGTATTCACACTATGAACATGTGTAGCATTACGCTCGAGATTCATTAAGAATAAACCATTCACCATCGGAGCATGACCATAAAACATATCTCTCATATAAATAGAACAACCTTTATTCTCGGATTTAAATGAGTAGCCATCTCGAATTAAACGAGATCCCGATACAATGTTCATGCTCAAAGCTGGCACTAAATAACAATTATTGAGGTTTAAAACTAATCCCGTAGGTAAATGTAGAGGTAGCGTGCCGACGGCGATCACATCGACCTTGGAACCATTCCCGACGCGCATCGTCACCTCGTCCTTCGCCAGTCTCCGCTTATTCCGCAGCTCCTGCTTTGAGTTACAAATGTGAGCAACCGCACCGGTATCAAATACCCAGGAGCTACTGCGAGTACTAGTAAGGTACACATCAATTACATGTATATCACATATACCTTTTGTTTTGCCGGCCTTCTTGTCCGCTAAGTATTTGGGGCAGTTCCGCTTCCAGTGACCACTTCCCTTGCAATAAAAGCACTCAGTCTCGGGCTTGGGTCCATTCTTTGGCTTCTTCCCGGCAGCTTGCTTGCCGGGCGCGGCAACTTCCTTGCCGTCCTTATTGAAGTTCTTTTTACCCTTGCCCTTCTTGAACTTAGTGGTTTTATTCACCATCAACACTTGATGTTCCTTCTTGACTTCTACCTACGCTGATTTCAGCATTGAAAATAACTCAGGAATGGTCTTTTCCATCCCCTGCATATTAAAGTTCATCACAAAGCTCTTGTAGCTTGGTGGAAGTGACTGGAGGATTCTGTCAATGACCGCGTCATCCGGAAGATTAACTCCCAGCTGAGTCAAGCGGTTATGCAACCCAGACATAGTGAGTATGTGCTCACTGACAGAACTATTTTCCTCCATCTTACAGCTGAAGAACTTGTCGGAGACCTCATATCTCTCGACCCGGGCATGAGCTTGGAAAACCATTTTCAGCTCTTCGAACATCTCATATGCCCCATGTCTCTCAAAACGCTTTTGGAGCCCCGGCTCTAAGCTGTAAAGCATGCCGCACTGAACGAGGGAGTAGTCATCAGCATGTGTCTGCCAAGCGTTCATAACGTCTTGGTTCTGTGGGACGGGTGGGTCACCTAGCGGTGCTAGTAGGACATATTCTTTCTTGGCAGCTATGAGGATGATCCTCAGGTTCCGGACCCAGTCCGTATAGTTGCTACCATCGTCTTTCAGCTTGGTTTTCTCTAGGAACGCGTTGAAGTTGAGGACAACGTTGGCCATTTGATCTACAAGACATATTGCAAAGATTTTAGACTAAGTTCATGATAATTAAGTTCATCTAATCAAATTATTCAATGAACTCCCACTTAGATAGACATCCCTCTTCTAGTCATCTAAGTATAACATGATCCGAGTCAACTAGGCCGTGTCCCATCATCACGTGAGACGAACTAGCCAACATCGGTGAACATTTTCATGTTGATCGTATCTTCTATACGACTCATGCTCGACCTTTCGGTCTTCTGTGTTCCGAGGCCATGTCTGTACATGCTAGGCTCGTCAAGTCAACCTAAGTGTTTGCATGTGTAAATATGTCTTACACCCGTTGTATGTGAACGTTAGAATCTATCACACCCGATCATCACGTGGTGCTTCGAAACAACAAACTGTCGCAACGGTGCACAGTTAGGGGGAACACTTTCTTGAAATTATTATGAGGGATCATCTTATTTACTACCGTCGTTCTAAGTAAACAAGATGCAAAACATGATAAACATCACATGCAATCAAATAATAATAGTGACATGATATGGCCAATATCACATAGCTCGTTTGATCTCCATCTTGGGGCTCCATGATCATCTTGTCACCGGCTTGACACCATGATCTCCATCATCGTGTCTCCATGAAGTTGCTCGCCAACTATTACTTCTACTACTATGGCTAACGCGTTTAGCAATAAAGTAAAGTAATTTACATGGCGTTTCTCAATGACACGCAGGTCATACAAAAAATAAAGACAACTCCTATGGCTCCTGCCGGTTGTCATACTCATCGACATGCAAGTCGTGATTCCTATTACAATAGCATGAACATCTCATACATCACATATATATCATTCATCATTCATCACAACTTTGGCCATATCATATCACAAAGCACTTGCTGCAAAAACAAGTTAGACGCCCTCTAATTGTTGTTGCAAGTTTTACGTGGCTGAAATAGGGTTCTAGCAAGAACGTTTTCTTACCTACGTGAAAGCCACAACGTGATTTGTCAACTTCTATTTATCCTTCATAAGGACCCTTTTCATCGAATCCGCTCCAACTAAAGTGGGAGAGACAGACACCCGCCAGCCACCTTATGCAACTAGTGCATGTTAGTCGGTGGAACCGGTCTCACGTAAGCGTACGTGTAAGGTTGGTCCGGGCCGCTTCATCCCACAATACCGCTGAAGCAAGATAAGACTAGTAGTGGCACGAAAGTTGACAACATCTACGCCCACAACAAATTGTGTTCTACTCGCGCAAGAAGAACTACGCATAGACCTAGCTCATGATGCCACTGTTGGTGAACGTTGCAGAAAACAAAAATTTTCCTACGGTTTCACCAAGATCCATCTATGAGTTCATCTAGCAACGAGTGATCGGATGCATCTACATACCTTTGTAGATCGCGAGCGGAAGCATTCAAAGAACGGGGATGAGGTAGTCGTACTCGACGTGATCCAAATCACCGGAGATCCTAGCGCCGAACGGACGGCACCTCCGCGTTCAACACACGTACGGTTAGCGTGACGTCTCCTCCTTCTTGATCCAGCAAGGGGGAAGGAGAGGTTGATGAAGATCCAGCAGCACGACGGCGTGGTGGTGGATGCAGGGCATCACAGTAGCAGGGCTTCGCCGTATACTACGAGAGGGAGAGGTGTAGCAGGGGAGAGGGAGGCGCCAAGACTCAAGGTGCGGCTGCCCCCTCCCTCCCCCTCATATATATAGGCTCCCCTAGGAGGGGTGCCGGCCCTAGGAGATTGGATCTCCTGGGGGGCGGCGGCCAGGGCTGGAGTGGCCCCCAAGGCAAGGTGGGGCGCCCCCCCCCCACCCCTAGGGTTCCAACCCTAGGCGCATGGGGTGGGCCTAGGGGGGCGCACCAGCCCACCATGGGCTGGTTCCCCTCCCCACTTTGGCCCATGGGGCCCTCCGGGATGGGTGGCCCCACCCGGTGGACCCCCGGGACCCTTCCGGTGGTCCCGGTACAATACCGGTGACCCTGAAACTTGTCCCGATGGCCGAAACAGCACTTCCTATATATAATTCTTTACCTCCGGACTATTCCGAAACTCCTCGTGATGTCCGGGATCAAATCCGGGACTCCGAACAACATTCGGGTTACTGCATATACATATCTTAACAACCCTAGTGTCACCGAACCTTAAGTGTGTAGACCCTACGGGTTCGGGAGACATGTAGAAATGACCGAGACGACTCTGCGGTCAATAACCAACAGCGGGATCTGGATACCCATGTTGGCTCCCACATGCTCCTCGATGATTTCATCGGATGAATCACGATGTCGAGGATTTAAGTAACCCCATATACAATTCCCTTTGTCAGTCGGTATGTTACTTGCCCGAGATTCGATCGTCGGTATCCCAATACCTCGTTCAATCTCGTTACCAGCAAGTCACTTTACTCGTACCGTAATGCATGATCCCGTGACCAGAAACTTGGTCACTTTGAGCTCATAATGATGATGCATTACCAAGTGGGCCCAGTGATACCTCTCCGTCATACGGAGTGACAAATTCCAGTCTTGATCCGTGTCAACCCAACAGACACTTTCGGAGATACCCGTAGTCTACCTTTATAGTCACCCAGTTACGTTGTGACGTTTAGTATGCCCAAAGCACTCCTATGGTATCCGTGAGTCACATGATCTCATGGTCTAAGGAAAAGATACTTGACATTGGAAAAACTCTAGCAAACGAACTATACGATCTTGTGCTATGTTTAGGATTGGGTCTTGTCCATCACATCATTCTCCTAATGATGTGATCTCATTATCAATAACATCCAATGTCCATAGTCAGGAAACCATGACTATCTGTTGATCAACAAGCTAGTCAACTAGAGGCTTACTAGGGACATGTTGGTGTCCATTATTCACACATGTATTACGATTTCCGGATAACACAATTATAGCATGAATAAAGACAATTATCATGAACAAGGAAATATAATAATAATGCTTTTATTATTGCCTCTAGGGCATATTTCCAACAATAGTCACCCCCGCCTATTCTCCTTCACCAGGCATGAGGATGTATCTGTCAAAATGCTCCTGACGTCGCCTACGCTCAGCCAAAATTTCCATCTCCCGCTCTCGGTCCAAGCTAGAGAAGAGCTGGATGATCTTCAAGCCTCCCTGGCCTCAATGGAGCTCGCGGAGGTGCACGATGCCTGGCGCCTGATTTGGGGATCGGAGGAGTTCGCCTCCAGCAAATTCTATCTTCATTGTTTTCGGGGCATGGAAGCGGATGATGCATTCAAATGGATCTGGAAATCAAAGTGCACCAACAAATGGAAGGTTTTTGTGTGGCTGCTCCTTGCGGATAGGCCGAACACCCAAGGTTTGCTCAAGAGAAAACATATGAAGTTGAGAGATGACAACTATGCCTGCCTGCTGTGTGATCGCCACCCGAAGAAACAGTTGAACACTTGTTCTTTCACTGTGATTTTAGTAGCACATGTTGGGGAAAGCCGGGGATCATGTGGCCTCTGCATGGCTACCGGGTGCAACTTTTGCATGCAGCTAAAACCACGTGGGGCAGACCAATGTTCATGGAAGTCTTCATTATAGCCTCTTGGAGCATTTGGAAGGAACGCAACAACAAACTGTTCAGAAATATGGCGCCGACCGTCGAGGGGTGGGCCAAGAGATTCAAATTGGATTTCGGTATGATGAGACACAGAATCAAACAGGCCTTGGTGCCTTTTGTTGATCAAGTAGTTGACCTGTTGTAGCAGCATAGCCTTGTACCATTGATGTATAGGGATATCTTAACTCCTTCTGCCCCCATGTAATTTCTATCCCATGTAATCTTGTGTCTTGAATAGTAATACAAAAGTCAGTGGGGGGCTGCCCCCACTGTCCCAAGCTTTCAAAAAAAATCTTCTTAACAATTGTAGATGTGCCCATACTCAAGAAGAACTATTATCATCTCCATATACGCTGGAATAATATGTACAAAATACGAGTTGTAGTGAGCCTGACAATTGAAATAGTGTGTATGTAGTCAAACAAAATTGTTTTATATAATGGTAAAATATCATCCCGCCTATAACCAAGCCCATGGAAACCAAATATTAGCAATACATTTATTGGGTTGTCCTTATTTTACTAAGAGAGAAAAATAAAATCCAAATAGGAGTAACAAGCCGAACAAATTGCGTAACAATACTAGGACTGTCTATTGGGGAAACTAAAGCGACAAATCCTAAATTCATTCAAGAATCTGAGGTAGCGGATATTGCTCTCGCTTGGAGAGCAGGTCGATGACATCTTTGATCGAAGGCCGCTCTTGTTGATTCATCTGGACACACAGGAGGCCAGTGAGCAAGACACACTCCATCTGCCATCACTAGTAGAAAACGGGGCAAAGGTCCAGGTCGGGTCAGTCCATTAGTCCCGGTTCAGTCCAGAACCGGGACCAATGGGGGCATTGGACCCAGTTCGTGAGCCTAGGGGGCCGGCCGGGCCACGTGGGCCATTGGTCCCGGTTCGTCTGGACCTTTTGGTCCCGGTTGGTGGGACGAACCGAGACCAATGGGACTCGCTCCTGGCCCACCACCATTGGTCCTGGTTGGTGGCTTGAACCGGGACCAAAGTCTCCCCTTTAGTCCCGGTTCATGCCACCAACCGGGACCAATGAGGTGCCTATATATACCCCCTCGCATAAGAGCAGAGCACACTGCTCTGTTTTTTCTGGCCGAGGGGGAGAGGGCTTGGTGGTGCTCTAGCTAACCTCCTATGCACACAACGTGTTCGATGGAATGCCCGAGCCACACCACTTAAGCTTTCTCCTCTCCAAGCTCGACCTCCAAGCTCCATTTTCGTCAATATTTGTATAGGTTTAGCGGTCCGTCACGCCCCGTCCCCGTCTTCACCGCAGTCGATCACCCGTGCCGAGCTCATCGCCAGCACCACCGTGGTGAGCCTCTTGTTCTTATTTTCTTTCTGAAAGGAAAAAATATTCTTACTTGTATGTTTACATAGATACTTGTATTATTTTCTTACTTTTATATTATTGCATCTTATATAGTGCGATGGTTTTGGTATCCACCCCCGTCGGCCCTCGTCCTGTCTATGATTCGGATGTGGTATATATTATCTTTTTATAACTATTTGGTTCCTTTATTGTTTATGACAATTATGCCGACCAACGTGACATAGATTTTATTTATCTAGGAGGTGGTTGAACCGGAAATTCCAACCGACCCTATTGTCGAGAGGTTAAATTTAGTTGAAGAAGAAAACAATTTCTTCAAGGAAAAAATAAAAAAAATTGAGGAGGAGAAGATGATATTGGAGTTGCATGTTGCGGATATCGTCGATGATCACAAGATCAAGATGGATGCAATGCGGTTGAAGATTAGAAAGATTAGAAAATATGCCATTCATACCGAGGCTTGGTATCATTATGCCGTTGGATCAATTGTTACCTTGGTTGCGATTATGATCGCATTTGTTTTCGCATTGAAATGTTTTACATAGTTTCAGTGTATGGTGAAAGTTAATTAGATGCTCTGGAGAGCTATATGTTGTTAGATGAGAACTATGTATGTACTTTGGTTTTAATGTGATGATGAACTTGTATTAATTTGGTCACTTAATTATCTATTCATGATGTTCTGTAATGGTTTTTGACACACTTAATTGTATATAATGCATGCAGATGAACCGGCAATGGATGTACGGTGACAGACACACCTCCGAGTACATTAAGGGCGTGCATGAGTTTCTCGATGCGGCTGAGGCAAACAAGCAGAATGGTTTTATGTGTGGTCCATGCACTAAATGTGGGAATACGATGTCTTACTCTAACCGGAAAATCCTTCACTCCCACCTGCTTTACAAGGGTTTCATGCCACACTATAATGTTTGGATGAGGCACGGAGAAATAGGGGTTATGATGGACGAGGTGAAGAAGAAGAGTACGATGACAACTATGTGCCCCCTTAATACGGTGATGCTGCAACGGGTGAAGCTGCTAAAGATCAAGAGGAACCAGACAATGTGCCCGATGATGATGATCTTCGCCAGGTCATTGTCGATGCAAGGACGCAATGCGAAAGTCAAAAGGAGAAGCTGAAGTTCGATCGCATGTTAGAGGATCAAAAAAAGGGTTGTACCCCAATTGCGAAGATGGCAACACAAAGCTCGGTACTGTACTGGAATTGCTGCAGTGGAAGGCAGAGAATGCTGTGGCTGACAAAGGATTTGAGAATCTACTGAAAATATTGAAGAATAAGCTTCCAAAGGATAATGAATTGCCCGACAGTACATACGCAGCAAAGAAGGTCGTATGCCCTCTAGGATTGGAGGTGCAGAAGATACATGCATGCCCTAATGACTGCATCCTCTATCGCGGTGCATACAAAGATTTGAACGCATGCCCGGTATGCGGTGCATTGCAGTATAAGATCAGACGAGATGACCCTGGTGATGTTGACGGCGAGCCCCCCAGGAAGAGGGTTCCTGCGAAGGTGATGTGGTATGCTCCTATAATACCACGGTTGAAACGTCTGTTCAGAAATGGAGAGCATGCCAAGTTGATGCGATGGCACAGTGAGGACCGTAAGAAAGACGGGAAGTTGAGAGCACCCGCTAACGGGTCGCAGTGGATAAAAATCGAGAGAAAGTACTGGGAGGAGTTTGCAAAGGACCCAAGGAACGTATGGTTTGCTTTAAGCGCGGATGGCATTAATCCTTTCGGGGAGCAGAGCAGCAATCATAGCACCTGGCCCGTGACTCTATGTATGTGGAACGGAAACGGTGTACGTACGTGGGATGAGCACAGACAGGAGGAATTTAACCTAAAGGCGTTGCTATTCGTGACCATCAATGATTGGCCCGCTCTCAGTAACCTTTCAGGACAGACAAACAAAGGATACCACGCATGCACGCACTGTTTAGATGACACTGAAAGTATATACCTGGACAAATGCAGGAAGAATGTCTACCTGGGCCATCGTCGATTTCTTCCGACCAACCATCAATGTCGAAAGAAAGGCAAGCATTTCAAAGGCGAGGCAGATCACCGGAAGAAGCCCGCCATGCGTACCGGTGATCACGTACTTTCTATGGTCAATGATTTACACGTAATCTTTGGAAAGGGTCCCGGCGCACTAGCTGTTCCGAATGACGCTGAGGGACACGCACCCATGTCGAAGAAGAAATCTATATTTTGGGACCTACCCTACTGGAAAGACCTAGAGGTCCGCTCTTCAATCGACGTGATGCACGTGACGAAGAACCTTTGCGTGAACCTGCTAGGCTTCTTGGGCGTGTATGGAAAGACAAAAGATACACCTGAGGCACGGGAGGACCTGCAACGTTTGCACGAAAAAGACGGCATGCCTCCGAAGCAGTATGAAGGTCCTGCCAGCTACGCTCTTACGAAAGAAGAGAAAGAAATCTTCTTTGAATGCCTGCTCAGTATGAAGGTCCCGACTGGCTTCTCGTCGAATATAAAGGGAATAATAAATATGCCAGAGAAAAATTTCTAGAACCTAAAGTCTCATGACTGCCACGTGATTATGACGCAACTGCTTCTGGTTGCATTGAGGGGGCTTCTACCGGAAAACGTCCGATTAGCCATTGTGAAGCTATGTGCATTCCTCAATGCAATCTCTCAGAAGGTGATCGATCCAGAAATCGTACCAAGGCTAAGGAGTGATGTGGCGCAATGTCTTGTCAGTTTCGAGCTGGTGTTCCCACCATCCTTCTTCAATATCATGACACACGTCCTAGTTCATCTAGTCGACGAGATTGTCATTCTGGGGCCCGTATTTCTACACAATATGTTCCCCTTTAAGAGGTTCATGGAGTCCTAAAGAAATATTTCCATAACCATGCTAGGCCAGAAGGAAGCATCTCCATGGGCCATCAAACAGAGGATGTCATCGGGTTTTGTGTTGACTTCATTCCTGGCCTTAATAAGATAGGTCTCCCTAAATCGCGGTATGAGGGGAGATTGACTGGAAAAGGCACGCTTGAAAGGGACTCAATAATAAGCAGGGACGGATATGCTTGGTCTCAAGCACACTACACAATTCTACATAACTCTACCTTGGTGATCCCGTATGTCGATGAACACAAGAACAGTCTGCGCTCCAAACACCCGGAGCAGTGCGACGACTGGATTACATGTGAACACATCAGGACTTTCAGCAGTTGGTTGGAAACACGTCTCAGAGGTGACAACATTGTTTGTGATGAGCTATACTTGTTGTCCAGGGGACCATCATTGACTGTATTGATTTACAAAGGATACGAGATAAATGGGAATACATTTTACATGATTGACCAAGATCAAAAGAGCTCCAACCAAAACAGCGGTGTCCGCTTTGATGCAACAACCGAGAGGGGAAAGGACACATATTATGGTTACATAGTGGACATATGGGAACTTGACTACGGACATGATTTTAAGGTCCCTTTGTTTAAGTGCAAATGGGTCAATCTATCAGGAGGCAGGGTACAGGTAGACCCACAGTACGGAATGACAACAGTGGATCTGAAAAATCTTGGGCACACTGGCGAACCGTTCGTCCTAGCCAATGATGTGGCACAGGTTATCTATGTGAAGGACATGTCTACCAGACCGAGAAAAAGAAAAGATAAGGAAGCGAATACATCATACGATGAGCCAAAGCGCCACATAATTCTTTCAGGAAAAAGGGACATCGTGGGAGTGGAGGGCAAGACAGACATGTCTGAAGATTATGAAAAGTTTCATGAAATTCCTCCCTTCGAAGTCAAGGCTGACCCAAGCATCCTGATAAACGATGAAGATTATCCATGGTTACGGCGCAATAAGCAAATGACACAAGCGAAGAAAAAGTAAAGACTTTCTTCCGCAACTATTATGATGATACCATGCCAACTTTGTAACAGACAAGTATGATACCATTGACCCAAGCTATGTGTGTGAAGTTATGATACGATGCCAACTTTCAACTTTTTCAGAGTTCATTTGAAATGCTTTAATGTCTTATGCTTTACTAAAGTTAATCACAAACTTGTGATTCACACAAATTTCAAAGAATTCAAATTTTAACTATTCAAATTTGAAAACTAATGGCACTAACATAAAGTTTATAATTTTTCTAAAACTAAAAGCAAAAAATAATTAAAAAATAAAGCAAAAAACAAAACAAAATAAATAATGCAAAAAACAAAACAAAAAAGTGGGGAAAAAATAGGGCTCGCCCCTGGCCCATGACCATTAGTCCCGGTTTGTGCCACAAACCGTGACTAAAGGGTTGGTCCTCGTTGCACCCAGAGTTTAGTCCCACCTCGCCAACCGAAGGGCGCCCACACCGGTTTATAAGCCCGTCCCTCTCTGCCTTGTTGAGCTCCTCTCAAAGTGAAAATAGATGCCCCTATACAGGGAATTTGACATAAATTCATAATGAATTTCTCTGAAATTCATAGAAATTGATTATGAATTTAGGTTGAATCTTCTCTATAGGTGCATCTGTGTTCATTTTTTTAGTAAAGTTAATCACAAACTTGTGATTCACACAAATTTTAAAAAATTCAAATTTAAACTATTCAAATTTGAGCCATGAACCGGGACTAATGCTCGGTCTATATATACAGCACTTGTGAAAATTTTGGTTCAGTACTTCGATCCCGCCCCGACGCCGCCGCCAGGCTGCCCCTCTACGCGCCTCGCCGTCGCCGCCGTTGCCCCTGCCCCGCCCCCGAGCACGCCCTGCCTCGCCGTCGTCGCCGGCCGCCAGTCCGTCGCCCCCCGCCCCAGCACCCCCTGCGCCGCCGAGCCTCCGCCGCCCCCGAGCACCCTCTGCGCCTCGCCCGTCGCACGTTGCCCCCTGCCCGCCCCGAGCGCGCCCTACCTCGCCGTCGTCGCCGGCCGCCCGTCCAGCCGCCCCCGAGCACCCCCGAGCCCGTCCGCCGCCCCGGAGCGCGCCCCGCCGTCGCTCTCGCCCTCGCCGACACCGAGCCCGTCCTCGTCGCCGTCGCCCCCGACGCCGGCCGCCCGCCCCATCCTCCCCCCTTCCTTCCTTCCCTGCTCCTTAATTTGCAAAATATTGATATGATGTAGATGTATGTATGTATGAGTTGGGGAGAAAGTTTATAATTTTTGTTCATATATACTGTAGATGTATGTATGATGAATTTTGATATTTTTTTGTTCATATATAATGTAGATGTGTATGTATGTATGGAATGATATCGATGGATGTATGTATATAGAATATTCTTAGAAAATATGATGAATCCGATATGACCAATGTCCCCCTCCGGTTCACTCGGGAACACTTACTCTCTCGTCGAGGGTCGTCGAACATGAGAGGAAGAAGAGGATAAAAAAGAAGAGGAAGAAGAAAAAAAATTGGAGAAGAAAGAATAGAGGAGTTCTTCTCCTCTATTCTTTCTTCTCTTTTTTTCTTCTTCTTCCTCTTTTTTTTATCGGGATGTATATGTGTATATGTGTATGTGGCTAGAATTTGCTAAATATATATGTTAAAAATGTTTTTTTGTTCATAGAAAGTTTTTTGTTCATATATAGAAAGTTACAATTTTAGAGAAGTTTTATATATGCAAAAGTTACAATTTTAGAAAAAGAAGGATAGGAAAGAAGAAAATAAGAAGAGGGAAGAAAGAAGAAGAGGAGAGGAAGAAGAGGAGAAATAAATAAGAAGAAGAAAAAATAAGAAAAAGAAGAGGAGAAGAAGAAGAAAGGAATAGAGGAGAAGAAGAGAAAATAGAATATATTCTATTTTTTCTTCTTCTCCTCTTTCTTCTTCTCCTCTTTTTTTTCTTCTTTTTTTCTTCGATCTTCTCCACTAGCTATTCCTTTCTTCTTCTCCTATTTTTTTTTCTTCTTCGTTTTCTTATGTTTTATCGGGTCTGTCGTCGTCGATATACCCCTCCCGATAACTTCAACACGAGGGGGGGGGTCGATATACGTACCCCCTCCCCGATAATATTATTTTCCCATGTACTTATGTCGTGTCGATATAAACTCCCGATAATTTCAACACGTGGGTGCCGGGGGGTCGATATACCCCCTCCCGATAACTTCAACATGAGGGGGGGGGTCGATATACCCCCTCCCGATAACTTTCAACACGTGGTGGGGGGGTCGATATACCCCCTCCCCGATAACTTCAACACGTGGGGGGGTCGATATACCCCCCTCCCCGATAACTTCAACACGTGTGGGGGTCGATATACCCCCTCCCCGATAACATTATTTTCCGTGTATGTATCTCTTCGTTGTCGATATTACCCCCTCCTTGAAGCGTTCTCGAGGCCACCCGAAACCCTAGAGAAGCAGTGTCGAGGCCACTCGAAACCCTAGAGAAGCAGCGTCGAGGCCACTAATTAATATGATTCCTTAGTGTGATTAGCTAGCTAGTTCTACGTTTGCCACTAATATATCCATCTGTCATGTTTGAATAATAATTGCCATGTTGTAAATATTTGTAGAAACTATGGACACCCCCGAGACGAAGCACAAGAAGCGTTGTTGGGGGACATAATTGCACAAGGAAGTGATGCCGTCTTCTCGTTTCTCAACGAGACTGATGGTCTGGAAGGAGAGGGTGAAGAAGCAGGCTATGATTATGATGGCTCCGGTGACCCAATGCCGGTGCAAGAAGGAGACCGTGAGGACGGCTCCGGTGAGCCAATGCCGGTGCAAGAAGGAGACCGTGATGACGCCTCCGGTGACCGAACCGAGTCCGGCCAGGTATATATATTAGTTAAGCCTGTGCTGACTAGTTAATTGATGCATTCATTGTTTTGGTATGTACACATATTAATTAACTCTCGTCTTTGTTCTTTTTTCTAACCCTCCGGATCGAGCACAACTTCAGTAAGGAGACAAGGCCCAAAGAAAAAGTTGAGCTCGGATGAAAGGTTTGAGATCATAGAAATCGCACGCAACGGCCAACCGATTGAACCCATCCGGACAAAGAACGCATTTGTTGCTCAGTGCGGGGTTCTGGTTAGGGACAAGATCCCGATCAGCATCCAGCAATGGTTAAAGCCGGCTACAGAAGACCCTGAGGTGTCTTATGTCAATGATATGCAAAAAATGATCTTTGGACTGAGCTGAAGTCAAATTTCACCCTACCACCAGAGGATGATCCGGAGAAGCCAGTTAAAGAGGAATTAATCAAGTCTTTTGCTCTTATGAAGATGGCAGACCTATTCAGGAGGTGGAAGAAAGACCTGAATAGGTTTGTCGACAAAAAAGAGACACCAGAATTCAAGGGCAAATATGAGAAGATCAGAGATCACTGGCCCGCATTTGTGGCCCACAAGACATCGGAAAAGAGTAAGAAGATGTCGGCGACAAACAAGCAAAATGCTGCGAAGAAGAAGCATCACCATCGCACGGGGTCAGGTGGCTACCTCAAAGCCCGGCCTAAGTGGGCCAAGGATGAGAATGATCTGCTTGATAAAGGGTCGAACCAGAGACAATGAACTGGCCAGACCGTTTCCAGACTTGGTTCTTCGGGGCTGGCAGAACCTTGAACCCTATAACAGGGAAGTGCCTTTGGACGGACGAGCAAATGAAAATACCAGTCAAGAGGCTTCAGCACTATATCGATGCAGCGCGGGAAGGGACGTTCATTCCAGACAGAGAGAACGACGAGCTCACAATGGCCCTCGGGAATCCTGAGCACGTTGGACGAACACGAGGCACGCTAGGCTCCGTTTCGTGGAGGGCTGGTTTTCCAAACGGAGGCGGTTACAAATGCCAGGAGAGGAGGAAGAAAGTGTAGCAGACCCAACTGCAGGCGCTGCGTTCAAGGGTACAAGCGATAGAGGAACGAGAAGCAAATCGCAGCAAATGAACTGCCGAAGCTTCCCCCGAAGCTACCCCGCCATCTCAGCGGAGAAGCAACGTGGCTTCCACCGAGCTGCTTCAGCCGGAGCATGTGCTGACGGCTCCTGCCAGCTATCCCGTGGATGCTATCACGGAGTCTCAAAATTGCCACCTTATGACGCAATGGATTAATATGAAGGTCAAGGCGGCTGTTGGCTCTGTTTTTCCTACTAAACCCGGCGCAACTTTTAACTGTTGGCCGATTCCAGAAGGATATGCTAGGGTGATGGTGGATGAAATAACGAAGGGATTTGAGGACCTCCAGCTTGACCACCCTACCGGTGAAGGGGAGACTCGGCTGGGTTCTTCTCTGAAGACTCCATGCCTATGGCGGAAGGACCTCATCAACCTTCTGAACTGGATGCCACCGCCTCCTCGTCCTCCTCCGGCGAGTCAGGGCACTCCGCCTCCTCCACCGCCTCCTCCTCCGGCGAGTGACGATCAGGGCACTCGGCCGGCTCCTTCTCCGGCGCGTGGCGGCACTCCGCCTCCTTCTCCGCCTGTGCCGGCGCGCCCGAGAAGCCAGCCTCCTCCTTCTCCGCCTCGTCAGCAAGGGCAGAAGAGACCCACCGCCGCTCCGGCTGCTCCGGCGCGTTATAGTCCTTCTTCTCCGCCGTGTAAGCAAGGAAAGAAGACAGCCGCTCCGTCTGCTCTGCCGGCGTCTAGCAGTACAGCTAGAGGTGGGAGGACATACAGATTCGGTCCTTCTCTGAAGACTCCAGAGAAGTAACCATACGAGATGACACCAGAGGAGAACGCGAAGATCGCTAAAGCCGAAGTGAAGGACTGGTTTCAAGGGTTGAAAGCACAGAGACATCCACCTCCGGAGGAGAAGATAGATCCAGTGAAAGCGAAGCGAACTCTGGCTGCCCTGAAGAAACCACCAAAGTCTCCGCCGAAAGACAACTATGACCGCATTATTGAAAAGTCATTTAAAGAAGCGAAGCAGTCGGGAAGTACTAGAAGTGATCAAAGGTTAGCAGAACAACGAGCTGGGAAACAAATTGCCCGACTCGGCGAACAAGCGGACCAATCGTGCCCCCCGCTCAAGGTGTCTAGCGACATCGTCGCTAATGATCCGAGGATGGTGCTCGGTTATAGCAATCTTGGAGATTACCTGCCCGATGATACAAAGATACAAAGATACGAGTACGGGAAGCCTCTCGTCAAAGATGAAAGATCTCTATTAACGATGATGCGAAGATTGCATGATTGGTACTTGGAAACCTGCAGAGAGTCTGGGGGGAGGAATACTTTGTATGTGAGAGTTAAAAAGGAGCATGACCTCGTTGGAATGGAACTGTTGCATGTTCCATTTGAGGAGTTCTTTCAGTTTTTCAATCAATTGGCCCTCGATAAAGCAAGGGTTACCTGCTACTGTCTGTAAGTAGTACTACTTCTGTCATTAAGTCTCTCTATATAGCTCAGCTCTTTCATTGCATGTATTTATAATTATCCTCACTATATTATGCAGATTGAAGATCGTCGAATTGAAGAAAAGACAAGTCGGTGATATTGGGTTCATTAACACAAATCTCATAGATGCAACTGAGGTTAAATTTCATGCCGCAGATACCGAGGCCAACTTGCTACGATCGTTGGTAATAAATGAAAACAAAGATATAATACTCTTTCCTTACAACTTCAAGTGAGTGTTACTGTCTTGTGCATATTCGGTTTCCCTTATATATTAGTCAAGGTTATAGTAATGTAATTGATGAGTTATGCATGCGTGCGTAGGTTCCACTATATTCTCCTAGAGATTAAGCTTGAACAGGGAGTAGTAACTATCTTAGACTCGAAACGAAAAGATCCCCAGGAGTATGCGGACATGACTTAAATGCTCGAGAAGTAAGTTAAATCGATCATTATCCACCATATCAGCAACTTTGTTCATTTCTGATATCAAGTAATTGTTTTCTTTGTCTGGCAGGGTTTGGAGAAAATTCACCAAAAAAGCTTCGGGACTGCCGAAGAAGCTGGAATTTAGACACCTGAAAGTAAGTACTATACTAGCATGTCCCGCGCATCTCCTAGTGATTCAAGCGCTAGTTTCATCAATACCATTTGGCATTCTTGCGAGTCCATCCGCGAGTTTGATTGACCTCTATTTCTTGTAAAGTGGTTGTGGCAGGAGCAAGGGAATGATTTCTGTGGATACTACATTTGCGAGTCCATCCGCCACACGACCTGTGAGCGGGGCTACTCTGACGAACAATATGAAGTGCGTAAATAACAATATTCACAATTTTATTTTATTACCATCATTTGTGTTGAGTTTCATTCATTCATATATATATGTATTGACCCCCTTCTTCAAATTAGATGTTTCGGATGCGGGATGAACTCCTAGCACCAGATCGCATGCGAGCAATTCAAGAGGAATTGGTGGCATTCTTTCTTGACCACTTGATCGCTGAAGACGGAGAATACTATGTGGACCATGCGTCCGTATGATAGGAGATTATATTTGTAAGAGATAATTATTGTATATATGTAGCCGGTAGTGTCGGATAGATATACGAGAACTTGTTGTTTGACCAATCTCTCGGAGAAGGAGAGGTGGTTGATATCACTACTCTCTCTATGCATATATATGTTGATGACGATCTTCTGTTTCCTTCGTTTGCTTACTAGCTAGCTAGCGTGTCTAGTCCTCTCTATACGTATGTATAGTATGTAGCGTCGACCAAGCACGGACATAAGAGGTGACACTTTTCTCTATTACTTAGTTATCTAACACAATATATGAAACACCTAAATTAACCCCCCAAAAGCCCCAACCCCCCCCCCCCTTAAAAAAACAAAAACCCCAGCCACAGAAATGCTGACGCGTGGATGCCTTTTGGTCCCGGTTGATGCCACCAACCGGGACCAAAGGCCCTCCTGCCTGGGCTCGGCGCACCGGCCACGTGGAGGCCCATCTGTCCCGGTTCTTGTTTGAACCGGGACTAATGGGCTAGGGCATTAGTACCGACCCTTTAGTCCCGATTCAAAAACCGGGACAAAAGGCCCTCACGAACCGGGTCTAATGACCCTTTTTCTACTAGTGCATTGCCCGAACTCGCCTCTCAGATGGTCATCCACCATCTCAAGGATGGCATCCCTGTTGTAGTACCTTCTGACAACATCAACGAGGGTATTCCGGTGGCCTTCAATTCCACATGAGACGGCCTGCCTCTTGCCCGTGGCTTCCTCCATAAGTAGCACCCCAACACTATATACGTCTGAGGCCGGGCTCAGGGTACCAGTCTCTATATACATGGGATCTATGTAGTCCATGCTCCCAATGACTCTTGTTCCAGTTCCAGGGGTGCCTGGAGCCGGTTGCCGGCTGAGCTGCCGCACAAGTATGAAATCACCAAGCTTGGGATCAAAGTCCTCATCCAACATCACGTTGCTTGGCTTGATGTCTCGGTGCAGTATATACCTCTTGCACTAGTAGAAAAAGGGTCAAACGTGAAGCACATTAATGCCAGTTTGTATTTGAGCTGGCACTAATGTATACATTAGTGCCGGTTCCAACGCCTAGCCGGGCCGCTTTCATTAGTACCGGTTCGTGGCGAACCTTTAGCACCGGTTCGTGCCACGAACCGGTACTAATGAGAGTGGTGGCAGGATGTTGTCAGACTGGGGCCCCTCCAGCCCCTTTAGTATCGGTTCTTGGAACGAACCGGTACTAAAGGTCGTCCTACATAAACCCTTCGTCCACCCGAGCTCGCTCTGTTCTTCCCCTTTCCCCTCTCCTCTCTGTTCTTCCCCTCTTCCTCTCGAGATCATCACACATTTTGCCCAAAATTTGTCAAGATTTGAAGGCCCCCATCCATTGAAATTATCACAAAGGTTAGCAACTTTGTCCTTTCATCTCTCATTGCTAGATTAGCTCTTGCAATGCTTTATATAGTGATTAATTTGTGAGTTTAGTAATTTGGGAGGATATATATGTGTGCTAGTATTTGATTTATATGCAATTTGAGGTCAAAAATAACACTTAGTTTGCATATGTAGGTGTGGTTTACTTAGTGCCTTCTAAATCTCCGTCGTAACCACCGTCGATCGCCCGCACCGTCCCGTCGCCGGCACCACCTTGTGGTGAGCCTCTTGTTCATGAAATTTTATATAAAAATTGATGTTTTTGCGATTTGGATATATAGTTACTCGTATAATTGTCTTACCCGTACGTTGTTTGTTATACATATAGTGCCATGGTTTTGATATCCGTCCCCGTCAGCCCTCGTCCTTGTTATGATTCGGATGTGGTATATATATTCTCTTTTAAAACTAGTTGCATTTCGTGTTTATGACAAATTATGCCCATCAAGTTGACATAGATATTTGTATGTAGGAGGTAGTTGAACCAGAAATTCCAACCGACCCTATTGTCGAGAGGTTAAATTTAGTTGAAAGAGAAAACGAGTACTTGAAAGAAAAATTGAAAAGAATTGAGGGGGAGAAGATGGAATTGGAGTTGCATGTTGCCAATGTCGTCGATGATCACAAGATCAAGATGGAGAAAATGCGCTTGAAGATTAGAAAGATTAGAAAATATGCCATCGATAGTGAGGCTTGGTATCATTATGCTGTTGGATCCATTGTTACCTTAGTTGCGATCTTGATCGTATTTGTTGTTGCATTTAAATGCTTTAGATACAGAGTTATTTGTTTGTTGCATTTAAGTGTTGTATGAACTTTATGTATGAACTTGTATTAATTTGGTCTATTCGGTGTTGTGTAATGAAGATGAGCCGGCAATGGATGTATGATGACCGATGCTCTCCCCAGTTCGTTGAGGGCGTGCATACTTTTCTGCTTGCGGCTGAGGCAAACAAGCGGGTGGATGGTTTTATGCCTTGTCCATGTGCTCGCTTTAAGAATGGTCACAATTACTCTACGTCAAGAACCATTCACGTCCACCTGTTTAAGTCCGGTTTCATGCCCCATTATAATGTTTGGACCAAGCACGGAGAAAGAGGGGTTATGATGGAAGACAATGAAGAAGAAGAGGATGACGACAGCTATCCTGGCCATGGGTTCTCTGAATACGATGATACAACAATGGGGGAAGAAGCTGAGCCGGTAATGCGGGAAGAAGCTGAGCCGGCAATGCGGGAAGAAGCTGAAGAAGAGGCATCAGATGAGCCCGTTGATGATCTAGGTCGGGCCATTGCCGATGCAAAGAGAAACTGCGCAAGTGATTTGGAGAAGAAGAAGTTGCAGCGCATGTTAGAGGATCACAAAAAATTGTTGTACCCGAATTGCGTAGGTGACAAGAAAAAGCTGGGCACCACACTGGAATTGCTGCAATGGAAGGCAGAGAATGGTGTACCTGACAAGGGATTTGGAAAGTTGCTGGTAATGATAAAGGATATGCTTCCAAAGGACAACGAATTGCCCGAGAGTACGTACAAAGCAAATAACGCTGTCTGCCCTCTAGGGTTAGAGGTGCAGAAGATACATGCATGCCCTAATGATTGCATCCTCTACCGCGGTGAGTACGAGGATTTGAACGCTTGCCCGGTATGTGGTGCATTGCGCTATAAGATCAGCCGCGATGACCCTGGTGATGTCGAGGGCCGGCGCCCCAGGAAGAAGATTCCTGCCAAGGTGATGTGGTATGCTCCTATAATACCACGGTTGAAACGTTTGTTCCAAAACAAAGAGCATGCCAAGGCGATGCGATGGCACAGAGAAGACCGTAAGAAAGACGGAAAGTTGCGAGTACCCGCTAACGGGTCACAGTGGAGAAAAATCGAAAGAAAGTACGGGAAGGAGTTTGCAGGTGACGCAAGGAGCGTATGGTTTGATCTAAGCACAGATGGCATTAATCCTTTTGGGGAGCAGAGCAGCAACCATAGCACCTGGCCTGTGACTCTATGTTTGTATAACCTTCCTCCTTGGTTGTGCATGAAGCGGAAGTTCATTATGATTCCAGTGCTCATCCAAGGCCCTAAGCAACCTGGCAATGACATTGATGTGTACCTAAGGCCATTAGTTGAAGAACTCTTACAACTGTGGAATGGAACAGGTGTACGTGTGTGGGATGAGCACATGGGGGAAGAATTTGACCTAAAGGCGTTGCTGTTCGTGACCATCAATGATTGGCCTGCTCTCAGTAACCCTTCAGGGTAGACAAACAAGGGATACCGCGCATGCACGCACTGTTTGGACGATACGGACAGTATATATTTGGCTAATAAGAATGTGTACCTGGGACATCGTCGATTTCTTCCGAGCAGGCATCCCGTAAGAAAGAAAGGCAAGCATTTGAAAGGTGAGGCGGATCACCGGACGAAGCCTCGCCACCGTACTGGTGCTGATGTACATGATATGGTCAAGGATTTGAAGGTGGTCTTTGGAAAGGGTCCAGTTGGACAACCTGTTCCGAATGACGCTGACGGACGCGCACCCATGTGGAAGAAGAAATCTATATTTTGGGACCTGCCCTATTGGAAAGACCTAGAGGTCCGCTCCGCAATCGACGTGATGCACGTGACGAAAAATCTTTGTGTGACCCTGCTTGGCTTCTTGGGCGTCTATGGGAAGACAAAAGATACACCTGAGGCACGGGAGGACCAGCAACGTATGCACGGAAAAGACGGCATACATCAGGGTCATGCAAGCTACACTCTTACCAAAGAAGAGAAGGAAATCTTCTTTGAATGCCTGCTCAGTATTAAGGTACCGTCTGGCTTCTCGTCGAATATAAAGGGAATAATAAACATGGCAGAGAAAAAGTTCCAGAACCTAAAGTCTCATGACTGCCACGTGATTATGACGCAACTGCTTCCGGTTGCATTGAGGGGGCTTCTACCGGAAAACGTTCGATTAGCCATTGTGAAGCTATGTGCATTTCTCAATGCAACCTCTCAGAAGGTAATCGATCCAGAAATACCAAGGTTATAGAATGATTTGGTGCAATGTCTTGTCAGTTTCGAGTTGGTGTTCCCACCATCCTTCTTCAACATCATGACGCACGTCCTAGTTCACTTATGCGAAGAGATTAACGTTTTGGGTCCTGTATTTCTACACAATATGTTCCCCTTTGAGAGGTTCATGGGAGTCTTCAAGAGATATGTTCATAACCGTGCTAGGCTAGAAGGAAGCATCTCCAAGGGCCGTCAAAATGAGGAGGTCATTGAGTTTTGTATTGACTTTATTCCTGACCTTAAGCCGATTGGTGTTCCTGAATCGCGGCATAAGGGCAGACTGGATGGAAAAGGCACGCTAGGAGGGGAACAAATAATATGTATGGACGGACATTCTCTCACTGAAGCACACTACACAGTTCTACAGAATTCCGCCTTGGTGGCTCCGTATATGGATGAACACAAGAATTTGCTACGCTCCAAACACCCGGAGCGGTCTGATGACTGGATTACACGTGAACAAACCAGGAGTTTCGCCAGCTGGTTGCAAGCACGTACCATGCATGACACCTCTATTGAAGATAACCTGTACTTGCTGTCCCAATTACCATCTTCGAATATGATGACTTTCAAAGGGTACGAGATAAATGGTAATACATTTTACACGATCGCCCAAGATAAGAAGAGCACCAACCAAAACAGTGGTGTCCGCTTTGATGCAGAAACCAAGACGGGAAAGGAAACATATTATGGTTATATATAGGACATATGGGAACTTGACTATCGACGTGGTTTGAAGGTCCCTTTGTTTCGGTGCAAATGGGTCAATATGACACGAGGCGGGGTAACGGAAGACCCGCAGTATGGAATGACAACAGTTGATCTCAACAATCTTGCGTATGCAGACGAACCATTCGTCCTAGCCAATGATGTGGCACAGGTTTTCTATGTGAAGGACATGTCTACTAACCCAAGAAAAAGAAAAGATAAGGAAGCGAATGCATCGTACGATGAGCCAAAGCGGCACATAGTTCTTTCTGGGAAGAGAAACATCGTGGGAGTGGATGACAAGACAGACAAGTCAGAATATTATGAAAAGTTTGATGAAATTGCTCCATTCACAGTGAATATTGACCCGAGCATCCCATTAAATGATGAAGATTTTCCATGGCTACGACGCAAAGGGACACACGCGAAGAAAAAGTTTCACACCCAAAGATCTGGGATGTGATCGGCTTAACTATCATCACTTTCTTCTGTGTTTCACACCCAGGAGGGAATCTCTGTAATAGTTAGGGTAGCTAGTTATGTGTTTTGGCATTTGAAACGCAAAGAAATTTTATGTGCAAGCAAATTCTTTCATGCATTTACTGATTTTTTCAGCTTAATGACCCTGAAATTGAAAAGCATTTCAAATGAACTCAGAAAAGGATGAAAGTTGGCATGGTATCATAATTTCACCCAGATAGCATGTGCAAAAAAGTAGAGAGGGTTACCGCAAAAACTGGATGCACTTCGTGTACAAAATGGACAATCTGTTTCGAAGTATCAGGGTTTCGGACGAAAACTCATCCATTACAAAGGCATTTCATTTTTTAAATAACCTAAGCATTACCAAATTGAATATAATGATAAAACACACTAATATTAAACATAAGAAAAAAGAATCACTGAAAAATCTATTTTCAAAGTTAAGTTATTCACAAAAATAAATAAAGCAAAAAACAATTAAGAAAAAAAGCCCACCTACTGGGCCACAGCGGCCTGCATACGACTAGAAACCCAAATTCAAGTTGGGCCAGGATGCAGGCCCGCTAGCCCAGTAGGCCCAACAGGGCATCGCAGAAGAGGTAGGCCCAGAAGGCCTGCTTAAGAGAGGAGCTCGAGACAGCAGCGACGGCGGGGCTTATAAGCAGGTGCGAGTGCCCCTCGGCTAGCGAGGTGGGACTAAACTTTTGTGCCCCTCGCCTGGCAGCGCACACCCTTTAGTACCGGTTGGTGGCTCCAACTGGTACTAAAGGGGGGCCTTTAGTACCGGTTGGAGCCACCAACCGGTACTAAAGGGGGTGCGGTTCCCGCCGCTTGGCCTGGCCAAAACAGGCCTTTAGTACCGGTTGGTGGCTCCAACCGGTACTAAAGGTGCCTTCCATATATACAACACTTACGAAAATTTCATTCTCCCTCTGTTTCTTCCTCTGTTTCCCCATTGAAGCACCGCCCGCGCGCCCCGATCGATCGACGCCGTCGCCGTCGCCGCCCCGTCCCCGTCGCCGGCCCCGTCCCCGTCGCCGCCCCCGTCCCCGTCGCCGCCCTCGTCTCCGTCGCCGCCCCGGGCCCGTCCCCGTCGCGCCGTCCCCGCGTCGCCGCCCCCGCGTCACGCCCCGGCCCGTCACCGCCCCCGGTCGTCGCCGTCACCCCGCTGTGAGCTCTCCCCCTCTAACCCCTCTCCCTCGCCCCCGGCGGCCACCATGGGCGCCGCCCCTCCCCGAGCCCATACACACACACAAGCATGATGAACACACACACACACACGTACATATGTATGAATTAATGCATGTATATATTAGTATATACGTATTTTGTATGTTTAATTAGTTTAGATTTTTTAGATTATTATTTTTTCACTAGTATATACGTATGAATGCATGTTAGATGGATATAATTAGTGTTTAATTAGTATGGAATTTTTTTTATATAATGTTGTTTTTCAGTTTTTTAATGGATGTATAAAAGTTGTGTTTTCTGTTTTTAGTGTTAGATGCTTAATTAGTATGAAATAGCATATAGAATTTTGACATATGCAATGATAGCATAATTAGTGTTATATAGAAATGTTAGAAATTTTAGTTATCAAAATCCAATCATTAAAAAAATGTTACTTTTTGCGGGCATATAGCTAGTATTTGTTGTCGACGATGCCCGGCCTGCATCCTCGCCGTCGACACGTCCGCGACGACGTCCAGCTGACCCATGTCCGGGACTGGGCTCCGCCGGGCTGGCACTGGGAGGTGCTGCCTGGAGGGGCGCACCGCTTGATGAGGAACCCGGCCCCGGGTCCCGTCGTCGACCCTGATCTCGTTTGGTGGCGTTCGCGTGGGCCAGTTTCGGTGCGGAGGGAGCCGGCCCCGCCGGAGGTGGTACGTCGTCGTGTCAGGGAGGAGGACGAGCACGTCCATCGCTACATGGTTGCGTTAGAGGGCGGCAGGTTCTCCAATACCTGGCAGTTTCTTCAGGGATCTCACTTCAGCTATGATCCTGTGAGGGTTCCTTCTCTTTGGGTGTCCACCGCCTAGCCAGTGATGTACTATTCAATATTATATATTATTCGAGACGTTGTATTCGAGATTAAATCTATTATTCGAGACGATGTATTCGAGATTATATCTATTATTCAAGACAATGTATTCGAGATTATATCTATTATTCGAGACGATGTATTCGAGATTATATCTATTATTTGAGACGATGTATTCGAGATTATATCTATTATTCGAGATTATACTAAATTGTTTTATATTTCTTTTGGCATAGTTAAATAAAAGCTATGGCGGACAATACCGACAGAGAGAGAGAACAAACCATGTTCGATATCATACGCGGGCCAGATGATGATCAGAATGAAGAAGATTTTGACGGCTCCGAATTTCTAAACAACACCGGAGAGGGTGATATGATATTCGATCGCGACGACCGAGAAGATGAAGTCATGAACTACGACGAAGAACATGTTGATCCTGAAACAACAAACACCGGCGAGGTATATATATTTATATAAGCAGGAATCTGGTGATCATCGCATGTTTTAAATGAGTTGAAGATATATTAACGAATCGATCTTTCTTCTTTCAGCCATCCGGATCGAGCAAATCTTCAGGCAAAAGGACGAAACGAGGCCCGAACAAAAAGTTGAAGGAGGGCGTAAAGTACAATATCGAGGCATTCAAACCTAATGGCGAACCATTAGCGCCTAAGAAGATTGCGGACAAGTTCGTTCGTCAGTGCGGAGTTCTTGTGAAGGACCAACTCCCGATCTCCCTTCAAGAATGGAGAAAGCCAGCAAAGCCACGTCCAAATGTTACTTTTGTCGACGAGAATAAAAAAAACTGCTTTGGGATACTCTCATGGAACATTTCACCCTACCAAATCATTTCACAGAAGCAGATGTGCAGAAAGTCAAGGACGCTGCTTTTAGGAAGATGGCGGTTGCATTCAAGAACCACGAGAGAACGACGTGGGAGAAGTACGTCAAGGGAGGAAGGAAGACTCCAGTATTCGAGGGGATACTAGAGAATCAAAGTGCTCATTGGGACGATTTCGTGAAATTCAAGGATTCAGAATTATCTAAGGAACGGTCGAGAATAAACAAGAAGAATGCCGAAAAAAAGGATAAGTTCCATAAGCTGGGGCCAGGTGGCTACGCGGTGGCGATGCCTAAGTGGGATAAGTCTGAGAAAGAGATGGAGGATGCAAGTGTCACTCTGGTTACTAAGAGCTGGCCCCCCAGGTGCAGGACTTGGTTCTATGCGCATGGGGGGGAGTTGGACCCGAAGACAGGCAATGTTTCGACGAAGGCATGTCTGAACGGAGCCGACGATGCGATACTTGTTGCAATAGAAGAGGCTCGATCGGGGGTGTTCCAGCCCAACAGAGAGAACGACGAGCTTACGCGTGCCCTGGGAAATCCTGAACACCCGGGAAGAACACGAGGCAAGGGCGCTATTCCATGGTATGAGGGGTTTTCGGACTGGAACGCCGACTACAGAACCCGTGCGAGAAAGAAGATTGCGGAGGAGAAGAAGAGGAAGATGGAGGAGGAGCAGAGGAAGCGGGACTATGAACGCCTTCAAGGCCTAGAAGCAAGTCAAGCGGAATTGGCAGTTAAATTCCAGCGGCAGCAGGAGCAGATCGACTCACTTAGCCAGCAAAGGTCTCAGCAGCTGCAGCAGCTAGCGGATGATCCAGCATTGGATAGCACCGCCCCATCCATGCCGAGAAGCAGCGTGGGTTCCGCCCCGGGAGACGCAGTGCTGGATAGATACCCCCGTGGATGACATCACAGAGAACACTAACTGCGAGCTACACATCAAAATGAAGAACATATCCATGAAGGTGGCGGACGCCGTTGCTTTTTCAAATTCCCCTGAGGCAACCTTCCATTGCAACCCGATTCCAGTGGGCTATGCTCGTGTCTTGGTTGATGAGGTGGTGGACACCTATTCGGAGCTACAGCTTGACATTCCTGGAGGTGACGACGAGCACACATTGGGAGAGGCCATACATCATGTCATCCTATGGAGAAAGGATTGCATCATCTTTCGAAGGCCACCGACACCGCGTCACCCGACTCCTCGTCGAAGTCCGCCACCGAGTCAGCAGACTCCCGCTCCAAGTCCACCAACGCGTGACGCTACTCCTCCTCCTCCAAGTCTGGCAAAGTGTCAGGCCACTCCTCCTCCAAGTCCGACACAGTGTCAGACGTCCACTCCTCCTCCAAGTCCGGCACAACCTCAGGCCACTCCTCCTCCAAGTCCGGCACAGCTTCAAGCCACTCCTCCTCGTCCAACTCAGCCCCGTCAGCCGTCTCCGCCGCCTCAGCAATCGCAGAAGAGACACCCCGCAGCTATGGTGCGTAGCGGTACGAGTCGAGGTCATAGTACAGGAAGTACAGGCGGAGGCAAGCGATATAAATATGGTCCAAACCTCACTACTCCTCTTCCTGTGAGGGCTTACGACAGGACCGAGGAGCAAACCAATGCCATAGTGCGGGCAGAACTCGACGCCCATTTTGGACCGAAACCGCCACCGCCGCCAAGGGAGAAAGTGCCTGTGGAAGTTCTTGACCACTTCGTTCGTATGGCTGAACCACCAGCTCCTAAGCCTGTTGACACAGACTATGAGCGCCACATCAAGAAGTTACATCGACAACGTCTACAGAAGGAGGCGAGCTCGAGCTCGAGCAAACAACAAGCAGCTGTCAAAAAATGCGGGAAAACCGTTGCCCAGCTGGGAGGACAGACGGCGCAATCGATCCCCCCGCTTGTTGTGCCGCCAACGACACGTGACAGTACGCATGCCCAATATTATTGTGGCCAAACAGTTTACGTTCCCGAGGTGGGCGATGTGGTAATAAACCAGGAGCATATAATGCAGGCTGAAGCTCTCAAAATCACTGTTGGACAACTCCTCGAGATCGAGGACATGCCTGTGCTTAAAGAGGAGGAAATAAAACGGAAATATGTCCGGGGCCAACCTTTGGTCGAGCCAGAAGATGTCAAGAAGCTCCCAACGAGAATGTATGAATTGCATCAATGGTACATGGACATTACCAAGAGATCCGATCGAGAGTCCCTCATGGTGTATGTCAAGAAGGATGATTACTACCATGAGAAAGCTGTGGCCGTTGAGTATTCTGAACTGTTTCGGTTATACAATCAAGACGCACTCGACAAATCTATCGTCAGTTGCTATTGTCTGTAAGTGATTTCTTTCTGTAATTTAAGTCTCAAGCTAGTTGTAGTGATCCTTTTGATCAATCATTACGTGTAATTATCCTCACTATATTCTTTTCTGTGGTATTATGCAGGATGAAGATGTATGAAATGAGAAAAGGTGGACGCTATGGCATTGGGTTCATTGACCCAAACACCGTTAATGAATACACATGGAAAATAAACAAGCATCATGAAAAAGAGGTAGAGGACAGCATGCTAGAGTTCTTGAAGCGCCTCAAATACAATGAAGATATACTACTTCCTTACAACTTCCAGTGAGTCACACTTTCTTGTACTACAAATTCTCTGTTTTTGCCTACTAGCTAGCTACATGTTTTTTCTTACATATGCCCGCTTAATTAAGATATGCAAACGTGTGTGCATGCAGATTTCACTGGATCTTGTGTATCATTAAAGTTGACGCCGGAACAGTTGAAATACTGGACTCGCTACTCAAAGCAAATAGTGACTATAACATCTTGTTTGGGATAGTCAACAGGTAATTTCAATCATTATTAACTATATATCTCGGCTTATTTAGTTTGTCATTTCATGATATGAACTATTTAATAACCCCTTTATTCATTTTCTTTGTCGGCGGGCAGGGCTTGGGCAAGGTTCATCAGCGTCACGGAAGGCGAATGGAAACCACAGCTGAAATGGTTTCGACCCAAGGTAAGTAATTAAGCAGTACTAGCTAGCTAGCTGCCATCTCTTTAATTATCATGCTTGATTAATTATTATCTGATCAAATTAAATTCCATTCTCGTAATAAAGGCCCTGAAGCAGGCGCAGGGGACTGATATGTGTGCATTCTGCGTTTGCGAGAACATTCGCATGATTGCGTCCGAAAGGAGCAGATCTCAAAGACAGGAATGGGTACGCTTGTCAGAACACTATTCACAATTTTTACACCATTATCGATATCTAGTCACACAACTAATACACATGCATATTGATCTCCTTCTTAACAGTTCAAAGAGGTGCGGGACAAGCTCCTAGAAACGGAGCACGTAGAAGCACTTCAAGAGGAAATAGCGGGATTTTTGCTCGACCAGGTCATAAATCCGAAGGGAGAATACTATTACCAGCTACCGCCCCCATCGACCAGGTCATGAACCACTTCCAATTATCATCGTGCTCCGAAGGCACCAATTAGGCTAATGGCACTGGCTCCGAAGGCAACATGCATATGTAGGAGAAATTGTATATAGCTATACATGTGTGTATGTGTAAATTAATATGGTGGTGTGTGAGACATTGATGATATATATATGATTGCTTCTACTTCCCTGCCCATATAATTGATAATACCTTATCAATATTTAAAGGATCTATTATGGGAATTGCTATCAATTATTCGGGCGCGGAGGACATATACCCGACCCGAATATTGATAGAAATTCCCATAATAGATCCTTTAAATATTGATAAGGTATTATCAATTATATGGGCAGGGAAGACCCCCTGAAAAAATGAAAAAAAAAAGAATAAGCAATGTTGAATATTTAAGCAAGTTAAATTAAAAATTAATAAAGCAATGCTGAATATTTAAGTAGCCTTGGCATGTGTGTACGCATACACTGGCACATGGATTCTTGAAGGCAGAAGAAGCTCTGAAGGCTAATCGCATGATGATCTGTATAGCCGAGGAGCAAAGACTGGTACACAGTGGCCAGCCAATTATTCACCGAGAGACAATGCCACGTGAAGAAAGCAGAGTTTCCTGAAGATTGAAGTTTGTCGGCACTCTTTCACACTTTTCTATATTATTAGAAGGACACGCATGTACCCTAGTAGGACACGCGTGCATACTATGGTGTACTTTTCTATATTATTAGAAGGACACGGATGTACCCTAGAGGGACACGCGTGCATGCTATCATGTGTAAAATAAGTGAAGGAAGGCTCCTGAAGGCGTTCCTCGCGGCTATATAAGGAGACGCTGGGCTCAAGAACAAAACACAAGAGACGGGAGAGCACGAACCACTCAGAGCATCAAGACTCTCCACCAGAGCACCACTTCATTCATAGTTTAGCAACCACCACTGCTAGTAGAATAGCCAAGAAGGCGCTTAGTTCGCCAAGAGTTTGAAGGTAATTTCCTAGTTGTGTGTAATCCCTTCGGGGCCTCCCGAAAGGGAAAACCATATGTAAATTATGTTGTTGAAATGATGTAGTTTCTTGGTTTCACTTAGTGCTTTTATTTATGAACTTATGGGACGAGTTCTTATGCTAGGGATCCTATAGGAGAAACCTCTGCGTGTGTAGTTCTCTGTGTAGCCCAGAGTGGCGTTTGAATGAGAACCTTGTGGCCGTAGGGAAGTGTTCCCTTCGGGTGGAACTGCCTGGGAAGACGATAGGAATTTACCCCATAAATTTGTAATTAAAACTGCTAAGAGAACGTAATTAGCTACATCTGATACAACATAATGATAAATATGGTGAGTACTGAGTAGGATTTTACACCTCTGCGCACACCGTCGGACGAATTGTTGGCCTCGCCAGCCCAGAATAGATCCTGCAATAAGTACATAATCAAGTTAAAACGTGAAGGTAATCATATTGAATTAAATATTGCTGTGAATAGTGAAATACTATTCCAAATAGTGTATTCAATAGTGGAGCACTAGTGTGAATAGTGCCCTACCTAGTGAATAGTGAATTCTATTCAAGATAAAAAGCATACCTGTCTACCACCTTCACCTAATCCCAAATTAACCTAATCACATATTAAGCTAAATAAGGTTGATTAATTAATGATAGAATTTAAATATCCCTATATTGTTGGTATCAGGTCCAGCGTTTAATCATTGAAAGGTTAAAATATTTAAACTTAGAAGTTAGCGCAGGTAAAGTAATAAATACTAAAGAAAATCTAAATTTAAGGTGTAGAGTAAATCCCTTTGAAGAGCATATCTGGCATACATCTCATAGTCAGTTAAATACAGTCGTCGATTTGATATATAACTATTACATATCTTGGGGGAAAAGACAAGATAATTTAGACCAAAAATTTGAAAGTTTATTCAAAGAATACCAAAAGCTTGCTGATAAGTATTCAGGGTTGAATAATAAAATTGATCTAGCTTTACATAAGCTAGAGGAAGCAAAAGCAAGACAGAATACAGTTTGCAAGAATAACGATTATATTAAAGAAGAAGTGCTATCAATAGGCCGTTACTTAAGTAAAGGCAAAGAGTCACTCCCACGCACTGAATCAAGACAAGATATACTTGAAATAAAAAAGTTGGTGCAAGAGGTTAAAACTTTGATTATCTCATAATTATATGACTGAATATATTCAAGCATTAAACGAAGTAGCAAAATACCTGTCACCTCCTGTCGGATTCTCCGATCACGACTCCCCAAAAGAAGATTCCGAAGTAATAATAAGACAAAATAACACAATCATCCAACTATTAATTCAAGTATTAGATAAGCTAAAAAGTGTTCAAAGCAACAAAGAAATTGTGCTATCATCATCTGGAATAGTTTCCTCTACCAGAAATATTAATTCAGAAAAATGGATGTATCTAAAGGCTTCCTTAGAAGAGACAAAACTCTCCAATTAGTAAGGCAAGATTCAAGACCTCTGGCCATGAAGCATAGATTATCATGCAAAGCTGATGATATTGATAGTATTGAAGAAGTTATAGATATACAAAGGGATCTAGAAAGATATCAGAAAGATACCCTAAGAAAAATAAAACCACAACAAGTATATCACATGGGTATGTTTGAAAGTAAGAGTGGTCTATACAGAATATCTCGAGAAGTAGAATTAAGTGTGTTAACACACCCAGTAGATTTAAGAATTGTAAGCAAAAATATTGAAAATGAATTAAAATATTGTGGTTACAAATATATTCATCAAGGCATGTATATCATAGGAGTCAAAGGTATGACAAGGAAGAAATTAGGTGCGAAGGTTTTGATAACCTTATTAGACAGAAGATGGGAATCTGTAGACAAAGCAGCATTAGGATTTTTGGAAGGAGACATGAATGAAAATAGATTAATAACCTATATAGCTCCAGACCTAATGATGCCCGTAAAACAATTTATTGAAAAAATGAGTTTTGGTTTCCAAACTAAAGGTTATGAAGATTTTAAAGGAACAAATTTGCTAGTAAGCATAGAATTTATAGGAAGGCTCACTAATAGAAGTAGCTCCAGATATAGAGTAAATGTGAATGACGTAATTGATAGTATGCAATCAAAAGGTATAAAGTTTATGAATCCTCTTAAAATTGGTTCTGAAGAAAGAGCTGGAGAAGAATGGAAGATAGGTGAATTAATAGAGAAAAAAGAATTAAAGCAACCTGAAAACTACATAAGCTATCAAAATTGTGAAGGAAGTAGCAGCATTCGATTTATGAACTATAAAGCTGCATCAATAGAAGACTCTGAATCTTTTATGTCAGAATCAGAAATTAATGATGAGAAAAATAAAGGTATATCTGAATGCATGGAAAAGGCTGATTTAGATGATGAAGTAATTCATTGGGAAAAGAAACTAAAGCATATTGAATGGGAATATAGTCATTCTATGACAAAGGATTGGCCTAAAATTAGAGAAAGAGAACTATTTATCATTAGAGAAATTGCAAGGTTGAAGAAACTAAAAAATGATAAAAAGTTTGCCACTAGTAGTTTAACCATGGAAGATAAAATTATAGCATCCGCAGAAAGAAAAGCAAATGCTATTATTAATAAAAATGCTATCATTAATAATGATAATAATAATAATAATAATAATAATAATAATAATAATAAGGATAAGGATAAGAATATTTTTCAAAATGAAGAAGTTATTAGTGAAGAAGAGCAATGGGATATCAATAATAAGTTATTATTAGAAAGTTATGAGGAGGAGGAAGAATTAATAAAAGAAATGTGGTTAGAAGATGAAAGATATGATGATTCAGAACAAAATAGTGATTTCTACAACTCACTAGATGATGTGGGACTTCATAATTTAGACAATGCAATGGAAGCCATGGAAGTAGAAAATAGTGGTAAAAGGAGAAGAGGATATGGAGAATTGTCTGTAAACAGAGAAGGAGAAAGAGAAAGACCTACCAGATCAGCTGGACAATGGCCTCCAGAAAAAGATGACTATCAACCTACATATATCCCAGGGCAATATAGATATATGGGTACTAAAAGAAGAGATTTTGAAAAACCAGTGCAATTTCAGAATTATAAGAATGATGGCGCTATATTAAACCTAGCAGCTCATGATCCAATAGATTGGCCAAATATAATCAGCATATGGAAAAGTTTAATAGTGCAAAAATATATACAAAATTAGTATAATATAGGCACTAAGGTAGAAGATATGCTAACATATCTTGAAACATTCTTAGGAGAATCTGTAAAAGTTCTATGGGAACAATGGGTAGAGTCATACCCTAGTCAATATGAAGAATTAAAAAGGGCAGGAGGTAACCCTAATAATTTTGCGAATGTTATTTCAAATATGATCATAGCAGAAGATCCAGAATTAGGACATACCTCATTACAAAATGAAAGGTTAAGAGAAATAAAAAAATTAACATTAACAAGCTGGAAAGGTATAAAAGAATTTTCACAACATTATTTGTATAATGCTACTACTGCTAAACAAGGTTTTAATGTAGGTGTAGTAGAAAGATATTTTAATAAGTTTCCTGATCCTCTAGGTTCCATAATATTTGAGGAGTATAAACAAGAAACAGGAGGAAATGTGGTAAATATATCCCAAGCTATAAAATTTGTTTTCAAACAATTAAGAAAGGTGTGTACTAGCATTCAAGCCCAAAGATCTATGAAGAAATCCGATTACAATTTTTGCAATAACATTGTCCAAATACCACTAACATATGGAGAAGAAAGGCATAGAAAAAACAAATACTATAAACCACAAAGGAGAGATAATAGAAATTTTAGAACAAAGAAAAGATATTTCTTAAGAAGGTCAGACAATAGAGCCCCATTCTTGCATAAAAGAAATGTAAGGAGATATAATCCTAAGAAAACATATGATAAAACATGCAGGTGTTTCATATGTAACTCTCCTGATCACCTAAGTAGAACTTGTCCTAATAAAGACCAGAAAAGATACTCTAGCAAATATGAAGAACAAGAGAGAGTATTAATTATAGATAGCGTTAATGAGAATATATTAGTATGTGATGATGAAATAAAAGACGATGAGTCAATATATTCAATTATAGAGACAGATGAAATAGAAAATGAGGCTCCAGAATATGAATCAAGTGAAGATGAAATAGACCTGATAGATGAATTAGCCGGTTTAAAAATTGAAATGATGAACCAAGTAGATTGTGAACATGGTTGGATTAGAGGAAAAGGTGATTATAACATAAAATGTGCTTTCTGTATATATTACCCAAGCCAAGATAATAGGTTCACATGTAGCTTGTGTTTAAAACAAGCATGTGCCTCATGTCTAAGAGCCAATAATCAGAAGTGGAGACAAGAAATAGAATTAGAACCAGAAGAACGAATATTATCCAGTAGGGTTAGAAATTTAGAAAATAGAATAAATAAGCTAGAAGCGGAACTAGAAACACTTAAAGATGAGTTACAAAATAGTAATAAGCAAGACAATAATGTCGCTGAAATCACGGAAATGAAAGAGCAAATGGTAACAGTAAGGGATAAAAAGGGAGATAAATATATTGGGAATAAATATATTGTTCGATGAGTTACAAATGAAAGATGCAATTACTAGCTTTGGGAATAAATATATTGTTCGATTACCATTCAAAGAAGTGTTAGGAATAAAGATCCCAGTCAGGATTGTTCTTAAGCCAGATATTTCATATAAAATACTGGCACTATTAGATACTGGTTGCACTAAGAACATCATCCATGATAAATATTTTATGAGATGTCCCGAAATAGTTGAAACTATAGATGATAATAAAGCTGAAGTATCTACCGATATGTCAGGAATAAAGAAGATACATAATCAGCTAGCATATAATATTGAAGCTTACATAAATGACACAAAATATATAATAGATGAAATTACAATAAGAGATTTGTCAGTAATAAATGATGACGTGATAATAGGGTTAAGATTTTTACAACAATCTTTACAAACCACAATCATACATGAAGAAGGTGTAACATTTATCCCTTATCAAGATAATGTTCCATACATATCTGAAGTAAGAAAACAAAGAAAGTCCTTGCAAAATGTAGAAATATCTAATTTAGATGATGAATATAGCGCAAGTCTGGATCCCCTTGAATTCTGTAAAGACGAAGAACTTAGTGAGACCATAGAAGAATACCATATAGAAAATACATGTACAGAATGCATTGGGTTACAATCATTCTCTCCAAATTGGTATAGAGATATAAAATATAAAAAGGATATAGATAAGATTGTGCAAAGACTAGAAAGCATACAAATTATCGGAGAAATACCAATGAAACATTGGGATAAGAACTCTATAGTTTGCAAAATAAATATCATAAATCCAGATTATATAATTAAGTCAGGACCAATAGAAGCTACTCCAAAGGATATTGAAGAATTCAAAATGCATATTGAAGAGTTATTAAAGTTAAAAGCTATAAGAGAAAGTAGAAGTCCTCATAGCTTGGCAGAATATTTTAGCGAACTAAACAAAAAATTGCCAAAGCCAGAAAAGACCGAAATACCAAAAGGTGAAACACTATATCTTATATTTGATGGAAGTAAACCCGGTATATATTTGGAATGGGAAAATATAATGATTGAAAAATTAGATGCAAAAAGAAAAGGACAAGATTTAACATTCAAAATATATTATAATATAGATGATGCCTTACTTTGGGCAAGAAAGGTATTAGGACCAGATTATTATATTGATCCAAAGGCTAAAGACTATATCCAAATGAAAAGAGGCATACCTGCTTTACCAACTCCCACAAAGGGGGAGGCATCAAGCTCTAAAAATATAAAGAAGGAAGAGCCTCCAAAATATAAGACATATCAAGAATGTCTTCTAGTGAATACATAGATCAAGAAATGGATAAAAGGTTTGAAGAATTTTCGAAGATAATAAAGAAAGAATTAAAGGAGGAAATATTAAAAGAATTAAAGCAAGAAATGGATGTAAAATTTGAAGAAATAAAGAAAGAATGTGATGAAAAATATGATTTCAATCTGTTAAATGATGATGATCATGTTGACATAGCAGGGCATGGGCAGCGGCCTGAATAAAGCCCAAACCGCATATATTGATATTGCTATCAATTATTCGGGCGCGGAGGACCTATACCCGACCCGAATATTGATAGAAATTCCCATAATAGATCCTTTAAATATTGATAAGGTATTATCAATTATATGGGCAGGGAAGACCCCCTGGAAAAAAAATGAAAAAAATGAAAAAAATAATAAGCAATGTTGAATATTTAAGCAAGTTAAATTAAAAATAAATAAAGCAATGCTGAATATTTAAGCAGCCTTGGCATGTGTGTACGCATACACTGGCACATGGATTCTTGAAGGCAGAAGAAGCTCTGAAGGCTAATCGCATGATGATCTGTATAGCCGAGGAGCAAAGACTGGTACACAGAGGCCAGTCAATTATTCACCGAGAGACAATGCCACGTGAAGAAAGCAGAGTTTCCTGAAGATTGAAGTTTGTCGGCACTCTCTCACACTTTTCTATATTATTAGAAGGACACGCATGTACCCTAGTAGGACACGCGTGCATACTATGGTGTACTTTTCTATATTATTAGAAGGACACGCATGTACCCTAGAGGGACACGCGTGCATGCTATCATGTGTAAAATAAGTGAAGGAAGGCTCCTGAAGGCGTTCCTCGCGGCTATATAAGGAGACGCTGGGCTCAAGAACAAAACACAAAAGACGAGAGAGCACGAAGCACTCAGAGCATCAAGACTCTCCACCAGAGCACCACTTCATTCGTAGTTTAGCCACCACCACTGCTAGTAGAATAGCCAAGAAGGCGCTTAGTTCGCCAAGAGTTTGAAGGTAATTTCCTAGTTGTGTGTAATCCCTTCGGGGCCTCCCGAAAGGGAAAACCATATGTAAATTATGTTGTTGAAATGATGTAGTTTCTTGGTTTCACTTAGTGCTTTTATTTATGAATTTATGGGATGAGTTCTTATGCTAGGGATCCTATAGGAGAAACCTCTGCCTGTGTAGTTCTCTGTGTAGTTCAGAGTGGCGTTTGAATGAGAACCTTGTGGCCATAGAGAAGTGTTCCCTTCGGGTGGAACTGCCTGGGAAGACGATAGGAATTTACCCCATAAATTTGTAATTAAAACTGCTAAGAGAACGTAATTAGCTACATCTGATATAACATAATGATAAATATGGTGAGTACTGAGTAGGATTTTACACCTCTGCGCACACCGTCGGACGAATTGTTGGCCTTGCCAGCCCAGAATAGATCCTGCAACAAATACATAATCAAGTTAAAATGTGAAGGTAATCATATTGAATTAAATATTACTGTGAATAGTGAAATACTATTCCAAATAGTATATATATATATATATATATATATATATATATATATATATATATATATATATATATATATATATATATGCATAACATGTACAATGTGTAGTACCGTAAAATACCAGCAAACGAAAAAGAATTAAAATAGAAAACACAAAATTAAATGAAAAAGAAATCATAAAAACCAAAACCCCCCAAACATTTTAGTACCGGTTGGTGTTACCAACCGGTACTAAAGGGCTCCCGGCCCCCGGAGCTGGCTCGTGCCACGTGGTTTCACTTTAGCACCGGTTCGTGCTGAACCGATACTAAAGGGGGGGGGGCCTTTAGTGCCGAAACTTTAGCGCCGGTTCCTAAGCCGGCACTAAAGGGCCTTACGAACTGGTGCTATTGCCCGGTTCTGCACTAGTGTTGGCATCATACCGGATGTGGAGGTAATCTATGGCAGATGCAATGCCAAGAAGGATGTTGTACCTTTGAAGCCATGACAGCGTCTTCCCATCGCCATGAAGGTGGCCGTCAAGGTTGCCATTCGGTACCAGTTCGTACACCAGTAGTAGCCGACACGTTCATTCCACCAGCCGATGAGCTTCACAAGGTTCCTGTGGCTCAGCTGTCCCAGGGTCTTGATCTCGGTTTCGTAGTCCTTCCAGCTTGCCTCCGGCGTCCCCGTCAGCTTCTTCACAGCCACGTCCCGCAGGCCTGGAAAGGTTCCTCTGTACACTTCGCCAAAGCTACCCGCGCCGATCTTCCTCTCCAAGGGGAAGTCATCCGTCGCTGCCACCAGCTCAGAGTAGGAGAGTTTCCTTGCAACTTCATTTTCCCCATGAAACAAGGCAATGGGTCTGAATAGCACCGTCCAAATATGTCTTCAATAATAGATTAATTAAGATGATAGTATGTAATTACCTGGCAAGACTATTTCACCGGTCCCTGGCATGGATCTGTGTCTGATCTGCATAATACAGATCAGAAGGGCAGCTACTGAACCAGCTAATATAACGCTTGCCGCGACAGATACCAATGTCACCCATAGCTTTTTCTTAGGAGGAGATGGATCTATTAGAAGAGGAAAAAAAAGTACAGTGTTAACTATTCATGGCACATACTTGAAAAAGGAACAAGAATCAGTGACAAAAAGGATCAGATTTTTACTAAAATGCTGTTTAACGGAATTCATCAAATTTTGACTGCAACCCTGACCCAGTATCTACTTCCGTAAGGATTTAACTGGACCAATTTAAGAGCAATACACATGTATGTGTAAAGCATGTACCTGTTGAGTGGAATGACCAAGAGAGAAGATGGTGCGACTCGTACAGGGGTCCGGTGGCTGCGGATAATCCGATGGCCACCTCTTGTGGCAGGTCGGCATCATCCTTGAGATCAAGTGTTGTATTGAGTTCGTAAATGAAATCCAGGATTTGAACGATCACCTTCATCATTTTGGAGTCTCCGTCGTATGTGATGCTTACCCACATGTTGCCATAGAGACTCAAATTTGGTAAATCTGTAGTCTAGTTCGACTTGATGTTGTTGATATCGATGCCGATGTGGTCATTGGCATTAGTGCCGTCCACCTTCTTCGGATCCCATTTGTTCCAGCATGTGTCAAACTCCACACCAATGGTTTGCGGTGATGATTTGTCGTTCGCTGGGTTGTTGAAGAGCCCGAGATAGCCACCACGCGAGTCTGACGGCAGGCTCGGCGGGAAAGGGCCGATGTAGAACGCCAGGCCATCGCCCGGTGAATTGCTCCTTTTGCCTCCGATGGCGAAGCAGAAGGTCCTTTCAAAGCTGGCCCGCTTCTCGGTGAGATCATCCCACAGACGCACAGATTGGTTGTGTGCCACCCGTCCGGTGAGATTAGCAATATCATCTGTTAGAGCAATTCGGTCGTTGCCGGTATAGGAGCCACCCATGAATTTGAGTTGCTCTTGGTCCCAGAGACTCGTGGTGGAGAAGTTGTAGACAAAAGATAGCGCGGCGTCACCAATGCGAAGGGTGTAGGTGGCCAGAAACATGGAGCAGATTAGATATGTGGGGATGACAAGGAGGAGGCCTCTTGGATAGGTCATGGCTGGACAAAGCACAACAAAATCAAAGCCCAATGACAGTGATCTTGCTCATGCGAGAGAGGGCAGGCAGGTTTGGCCAACTATTTATAGTCTAGTTTCAACAAAATTGGGCCTGTATGCTCATGGACTAGTCTTCGATTAAAAGGTCCTGAGCATGTTATGGCTTTCTGAAAGTTTCCTAAAATTTTCTGGTTTCCTCACTACTTCCTTTGACCTAACTGGTATGATTTTGTTTAATCTACACGGAAAGATTGAATTAAAATGTTGTTCCGGCTTACTATTGTTGAAGTATTTCTAATATGGCCAACACAATTCTATTTTTTTAGATGTCATATTTCTAGCATATTTCCTCCCAAAAGGGCCCTAATCTGCAAATTTTCAGGTTTTGGAGCTTGGAAAGAAGGTCAAAGGATTTGTGAGAGATTCGTTAAAATGCTTGAAGGGTGGAAATTGTGTGTGCAAGGGTAGAAGTAGAACAGATGTGGAGGAGTTCTCCAGAGGTATTTTTCTACACAATGCTTGAAATGCAAAATTTTAGAGGCATTTTGGGAGAAAGTCCTCAAATAGGCGAACTTTAATTGAGGTGTTTTCGTAATTCACCTGGAAACGCAATTGTTTTGAGGTCTTCTTTTTTCATAATTCGCCCTCAAACGTACAAGGGCAGGAGGAGTTCTCCTTGAAATGAACGAGTGGCTATTTATTTTCTGGGTTTTCTTCCATCAAATACTTTCAAGAAGTCATCACAAATCAGCTCAAGAAGTCATCAGTGGCGTGCTGAGATTTACTGTCGCAATTTATCTAGCATTTTTCTTGCACTTTTTGGTGTCTGTCTAGCGTACTGTTTCCTATGTAAAGGATTATGTTCTCTCACTAGTAGAAAAGGGGGCAACGGTCCAGGCCGGGTCAGCCCATTAGTCCCGGTTCAGTCTAGAATCGGGACCAATGGGGGCATTGGACCCGGTTCGTGAGCCCAGGGGGCCGGCCGGGCCACGTGGGCCATTGGTCCCGGTTCGTCTGGACCTTTTGGTCCCGGTTGGTGGGACGAACCGGGACCAATGGGCCTCGCTCCTGGCCCACCACCATTGGTCCCGGTTGGTGGCTTGAATCAGGACCAAAGGCTCCCCTTTAGTCCCGGTTCATGCCACCAACCGGGACCAATGAGGTGCCTATATATACCCTCGCCCGCGAGCAGAGCACTCCAGTGCTCTGTTTTTCTCTGGCCGGCGAGGGGAGGGGTTTGTGGTGCTCTAGCTCACCTCCTATGCACATGAGGTGTTCGATGAAATGCCCGAGCCACAGTAGTTAAGCTTTCTCCTCTCGAAGCTCAACCTCAAAACTCCATTTTCCTCGAGATTTGTCTAGATTTAGCGGTCCGTCATGCCTCACCCCCGTCTTCACCGCCGTCGATCACCCGCACCGATCTCATCACCGACACCACCGTGGTGAGCCTCTTGTTCTTATCTTCTTTCTGAAAGGAAAAATATTGTTACTTGTATGTTTAGATAGATACTTGTATAATTTTCTTACTTTTATTATTGCATCTTATATAGTGCGATGGTTTTGGTATCCGCCCCCGTCGGCCCTCGTCTTGTCTATGATTCGGATGTGGTATATATATTATCTTTATAACTATTGGTTCATTTATTGTTTATGAAAATTATGCGGACCAACGTGACATAGATTTTATATATCTAGGATGTATGTGAACCGGAAATTCCAACCGACCCTATTGTCGAGAGGTTAAATTTAGTTGAAGAAGAAAACAATTTGTTGAAGGAAAAAATAAAAAAAATTGAGGAGGAGAAGATGATATTGGAGTTGCATGTTGCGGATGTCGTCGATGATCAAAAGATCAAGATGGATGCAAAGCGCTTGAGGAGGAGAAGATGATATTGGAATTTCTTTCATTGCATGTATTTATAATTATCCTCACTATATTATGCAGATTGAAGATCGCCGAATTGAAGAAAAGACAAATCGGCGATATTGGGTTCGTTAACACATATCTTATAGATGCAACTGAGGTTGACAAAAGGCCCGAAGAAACCGAGGCCAACTTGCTACGATCATTCAAAAGAAATGAACACAAAGATATAATACTCTTTCCTTACAACTTCAAGTGAGTGTTACCTGTCTTGTGCATATTCGGTTTCCCTTATATATTAGTCCAGGTTATAGTAATGTAATTGATGAGTTATGCCTGCGTGCGCAGTTTCCACTATATTCTCCTAGAGATTAGGCTTGAGCAGGGAGTAGTAACTGTCTTGGACTCTAGACGAAAAGATCCCCAGGAGTATGCGGGCATGACTGAAATCCTCCAGAAGTAAGTTAAATCGATCATTATCCACCATCAGCAACGTTGTTCATTTCCTGATATCAAGTAATTGTTTTCTTTGTCCGGCGGAGTTTGGAGAAAATTCACGAGAAAAGCTTCGGGACTGCCGAAGGATCTGCAATTTAGACACCCGAAAGTAAGTACTATAGTAGCATGTTCCGCGCATCTCCTAGTGATTCAATCGCTAGTTTCATCAATACCATTTGGCATTCTTACTTATCAGTTTGATTGACCTCTATTTCTTGTAAAGTGGTTGTGGCAGGAATAAGGGAATGATTTCTGTGGATACTACGTCTGCGAGTCCATCCGCCACACGACCTGCGAGCGGGGCGGGTACTCTGACGAACAATATGAAGTGCGTAAATAACAATATTCACAATTTTATTTTATTACCATCATTTGTGTTGAGTTTCATTCATTCATATATATATGTATTGACCCCCTTCTTCAAATTAGATGTTTCGGATGCGGAATGAACTCCTAGCACCAGATCGCATGCGAGCAATTCAAGAGGAATTGGCGGCATTCTTTCTTGACCACGTGATCGCTGAAGACGGAGAATACTATGTGGACCATGCGTCCATAATGTAGGAGATTATATTTGTAAGAGATAATTATTTGTATATATGTAGCCGGTAGTGTCGGACGATAGATATACGAGAACTTGTTGTTCGACCAATCTCTCGGAGAAGGAAAGGTGGTCGATATCACTTCTCTCTGTATGCATATATGTTCATGACGATCTTCTGTTTCCTTCGTTTGCTTACTAGCTAGCTAGCGTGTCTAGTCCTCTCTATATGTATGTATAGTACGTACGTAGCGTCGACCAAGCACGGATATAAGAGAGGACACTTCTCTCTATTAATTAGCTATCTAACACAATATATGAAATACCTAAATTAACCCCCCAAAACCCCCCAACCCCCCCCTCCCCCTCAAAAACAAAAACAAAAACCCCAGCCACAGAAATGCTGACGCGTGGAGGCTTATTGGTCCCGGTTGATGCCACCAATCGGGACCAAAGGCCCTCCTGCCTGGGCTCAGCGCACAGGCCACGTGGAGGCCCATCTGTCCCGGTTCTGGTTAGAACCGGGACTAAAGGGTCAGGGCAGTAGTAACGACCCTTTAGTCCCGGTTCTGGAACCGGGACAAAAGGCCCTTACGAATCGGGACAATAGGCCCATTTTCTACTAGTGTCTTAATATTATTTGTTGTTGAAACACTAGGCGTCGGCCCATGAGTCCGCATAGGCAGCTTCAGTGTTCTGTGCTGTGTTGCTCATCAAAAAGGAAACATAGACATAAGAACCTTGTTGTGGTTTCACAAGACTGACTCCTTAAAAGGCCACGCCGGCTTGTGGCGTGAGTTCCTCTCCTCGAACCATCTGTGAACCTTGTAACATCTGCTACCTTTTGAAATATATTCAGGTGGGGAGCCTTTCCCCCCCGGTGACCATTTCAAAAAAAAAAAAACAAGGCAAAAATATCACAGTCAAATTGCAGGCTACCAAGAAGTTGCGATGATGTTGTCGTAATCCCTCTCCTCAATCTGATCTAAAATACATCTAAACTTGGCCTAATTCCAGTAGGAAACTCAGGTGGGGAAATTGAGGAGAAAGTTGTTCTAACCATTTTGTGAGGATTATCGATGGATTTCTTCACATTGCCAAGAAATGATAAACAAATGAAAAACGGTCGATGAAGATACATTTCCACCAAGGTTAGACAGTTCCCACCCAGGCTTTAGTTTTGAATCTCCATCGGCGGCGGGCAGAAGCTCCAGTTTCAGCTGGTAGTGCCAATGATATTTTCATCATGCTGAATTCAAAATGGGAATTACGTACAAGCACCAATCGAAAGATGTAACAAGGAGCCAGCAAACAAAAATAAAAGCTTGGCTTTTGCTGACAGATAAGCAAGACAGGACTGAATTATCCAACTCCTTGGCATGCATTACACAGTGCACTGATTAAATAGCATTCACCAATCAAATTAAACGGTATTGCCCACATTATTACAGATCAGAAATAGTAGTGAATAGTTTTACTGAAATCTCTCACACTCAGAAATAGTCAGATTAAACAGTATATGGCGTCTGTTTCACTCTGAAAAATGCAGTGCACAAGCAAAAAAGCACAAGGAAAGAAAGAACAACTCTCACACATCCGGCTGGCTGGCCTGGCAATAAGTTTTCCTTATAGCTCCACATTCCTTCACTGATTCACCGACCTGTGATTCCTAGCCAACCTTCTCTTCTTTCTTCTCTTTTTTTGCGGGACAATCTCACTAGAATTTTCTTCTGAGGATAGCAAATGGATGACGAAACATAACAAAAGTTAGTAGCAGATCCTCATGAGACAGCCCATTTTTCCTGATACAAAAAAAAAAGAATGCAGAAAACGGGATTGCAGACTTACATGCTGGGTCTTCAAATCTTTGATCGGGGGTGTGCTTGATCTTCTGCCAATTTGGATGTCTGACTGTTTGACACGACTTCGTGAACTCACCACTGCAGTATGCAACACAAAACTTCTCAAGAGATCGGGGCAGTGTTGGAAGCGATCGGATATTCAGGCACCCTTCGATTTCCAGTTCCTTGAGGGATGTGAGGTGCTCAATATTTCCTGGTAATGTGTCCCACCTGCAGTGACCAAGCCAGAGAACACGAAGATGAACGAACGCCTCAAGTTCAGGACAAGATCCCGGTTGGCTCCATCCAAACAACACAAGTTTTTGCAGGTTCTTTGGGCCACCTTTCTGTTTACCCACCATCCAATCTGGGTTTCTCGAGCTTTGATAGCCTGAGATAATAAGTTCTTCAAGACCTACGGGAGGGCACAGGCCCTCATGTACCTCTGCTTCAACTTCTGAACTGCACCTTGTACCATCATCACCCCATTCCAACTTCAGTTGCTTCAGCCGATCCTTGGCAGCTAGATTGGCTTCAACAGCTTCCTCCTTGCTTTTAACATTTTCAAGGCCATAAATTTCCAAACTGGATCGAAGCTTGTTTAGGTCCCTCAACTGCTTTATCTCATAACCTTTTTCGTTCCTTATTGTGAACCTGCTGCTTGGTAAAGTTTGGAGTGAGATCAGCCTGCCTATGTTAGGACATTCCAAGTTCTCACAGATTATGTACCGCAGGTTGATAAGGTTATCAAGGGTAAATTCCCAAATTTCGCAATGGCCATGATTGCCAAAGTCTAGCAGCTGGATATGGTGAAGTGTATTAGTTAGTGTGCTTGGTAAAATCACGGTGCATTCAAATGTCCTAAAGGCAAGATGGCATAGGTCCTTTAAATGACTAATGGATTCTGGTACCAGGAACTTATTGGGTTGTATGATTGGAAGATGTTCCCGGCTGAAAGCAACAGCCAATACCCGCAATTTATGTAGCCTCTTGCATATACTGTCAATGACTTTTTCCTCAACTGTAGTACCCCTTTCAACAACATAAATTATGAGTGTCTGTAAATTTTTCAATCCAAGGATCTTCTCAGTAATCAATGCTCCATCATAATTCTCTACAAGAAGATGGCAGACGTCTTGGGGAACGTCTCCTTTCCACCCTTCTCCTCTTTGACTCCTTGCATTCTCTATTCTGAAGCAGTCCGTTCCACTCATCTTGTCTAATAAATTATGCAACAGGTCAGGAATTGTAAACCAAGTATCATACCATTCTCCTCCTTGTTGCAGAAATGAGCATGACACTAACTCTTGAAAATAACTCTCAGCTACATCTTCCATGTCCTCTGTTGCACTGGTCTTTATAAACCCTTGTGCTATCCACAAGCGGACTAACACATCCCTTCTTAACTTGGATCTCTTGGGGAAAATACTGCAATATTTGAAGCTTCGCTGGAGATCTGGATTAAGTTGTTGATACCTCAACCAGAGAGCACCCATAGTGGCATTGAATATTTCCGGATTAAACTGCAGATAATAACATGGAATTAGCACTTTGGATTAATAGTATAGTGATATTTGTCTACGGAACATAGATATATAATTTAATTTTGAGCACCTGCATGGCTTTAGTATTTAAAATATGTGTCCAACCAAATGTTCTGAAAAGCACATGCTTCAGGAATAACCGAGAGTCCAAAAACGAATAAGTTTTACATAGATACAAATTTGCACTCATTTCATGGGTGCAAACTTTCATGAAAATATGAACTATTTTGAACCGAAAAGAAAAAAATCTATGTTGTATAAAAAGAACTTTCATGAAACATTTCAATCTTATAGAATGTTTATGTTGTAAATATACCCATGATCAATAGACGGCCCAAATAAAATAGTTATTTTTACCTCATATGAGGTAGATAATATATCATTGGCACCGGCCAAATCTATGCACCGAGGGCAAGAGGTTTTGGGCCATTGGATGGAAAAGTGTCCCGCAAGATTCATGCATAAGTTGCCATATAGCATATTTGCAGGAATAACTTTGTATGGTATGAAAATCTGCACACACTTTAGCTCTTTGGGTTCTTGGTTGCTGTTATTGTTATAAAAACAATCGTTTATTTATTATAAATATTCACCCATAGTTCATTTCAGAAAATCAACCCGGGTGTTATCTCATCTATAATTTGATAAAACTTAAATGAGTTTCAACATTAAGTTTCATATCCAACACTTGATGAAACTGAATTTCACAAAAAAGAAACAAGTTGAACTTGATAAATCTTGGTTTTATATATGAACCGTAGTTTAGAAAAATCACCACAAACAGAGGTGCAGGTTGATTTTAATTAAATACAAGATTTTTTGTAAATATGTCAGCTGTCAATGGATCATGTCCATCACTTCGTCATCCAATGGTTGCAGATGTATGTGCATATCCAATAAAAAAAATCACGTGGTGAACTATATACATTGCCATAAGAGAGGCAAGTAGGAGCGTCTCAAAAATGCTCGAAACATAAATACATTAACATTATATTATTTCAAACATCTCGCCATAAAAAATAGATAGGTTCGTCATGAAGCCGCCATTGTTAATTTTATTATTAGCTATTGAGGTTCCCTAGCTCGTTCTATAGATGCCGCCGAATTGTTATTGGAGGCAGTAATGATGTATTCAATAAGTTCGTGAATAGATCTTTTCACATAAATACGTTGGTACAAAAAATATATTTTATTATATTATTAATAAAAATCATGGTGAATCTAACACCATTAATTTATTCTAGTGCTTCTATTTCTTTCGCCTAATAAAAATGTTTTTTTCAAAGTGTTAGCGATCATGAGGGGATTAGAGGTTTTCTCTCCCTAGTGCATTAGGCGAATCATGGTACCGCTCAGTTATAGCATTTTTTACCTGTTCAAATAACCAATTAAGTCTATTTCACTTCACCTACTGGCTGCTTGGAGCGATAAAAGAGCAAATGGAGATGTATGCACACAAAGTTTCAAGATTAAGTTTGGTGGGAGGTATGCCATGGATTCCATGCGAGTTATTTTACCTGCTGTGAAGTAATCACGCTACTTTCAATATATCCATCTATAGTTTCTCTTCCATCAAGCGCACTGATTATATGTTGTGAATCTGGTCTCCTTGCCGGGTTGCTCTCCCTGCACTTCATTGCTATCTCAGCACATACTCGTACCTGTTCCAGTTGTACATCCCTCTCTAGTTTCTCCATTATGGCGCTCCAACTTTGTACTACCTGCGAATTGAATTAGTGTATTATGAAAACAAGAGACATCTTTTGCAACACAAAATTAATGTATACAAATCCCATCAGGTAGAGTTAATTGCAAGAACTCACCGGACGCCTTTGCGGAAAGAACGGTTTTACAATTTTTTGGCAAAGAAACATCGGGTAATAATTTTGCATAAACCACTGATTGGTGGATTAGAGTCATTTGAACACGTTTCCGACAGGTGTGTCCCACTCACTGGATCTGACTTGGCAAAAAATGTCATGTGTGCAGGTTGACTCTTTCTTCTTCCCTCTCCTCTCTTTCTCATTATATTGAACAGGTTGTATGCATTCGGGAGTTCGACCGCATGCTCCGGCGTGAGGGCCGGCCTACCACTGACCGCTACTGCTGCATCGTGCATGGAGGGTGTCCCAGGGGTGTGGCACAGAGGAAGCGAGGTGCAGCCAGACGCCGTCGAAACGCGGCATGGCGCTGTGGGTCAGGCGCCATCTGCTGCTGGTGAGGCACACGCGGCCGGATGCCGAGCGCTGCCGGGCTTGAGGTCACCGTGATGTGGGCGGATCACCAACCTTAGCATGCACGCGCTAGCGCTGGAGCACCGCATCTGGCGAGCCGCGTCGCGTGCCGTCGACTGGCGTCCCGTCTACCCCGCGACACGTAGCACTCGCCACAAATGAGCAACCACGCCCAGCTGCGTCTCCCAGCAACCGGTGCACCATATCACAGGGGTCACCGACGTCCATGAACCGCCGGTGGGTAGTGTCGGCGCTGCCTCCCGCAGCACCTTCTTCTTCCTCTAGCCGCCTCTCACAGCTCACGGAATAGACAGAAGAACACAAGAAATTTGATGGCCGGCTGCCTCTCACAGCCCAACCTTTTCGTCCTCTGTATTTCTCCTGAGTCTTGACCAATGATACATGCTTACAACACCTTAAGTAGCACACACGCACACACAACCCAGCCGTCTCATTCGGACACTAAGTCACACACGCACGCACACGTTGAAGCCCACATCTGCTTGATCCTATTTTCACTCATCAATAACTACTTGTGCGGCCTCTCATCAACGGCCACACGACCTGGCCAAAACTACCAGCAAACGCTCGCAAGAATACTTGCATGCTTGCACTCGGCTATTGACTAAGGCTAACTAATCTAGTAATGCACCCATGCACTCGCCTCCTGGCTTGCCGATCCTCTCACGCGCACTTTCTATATCTCTGTGCTTGTCGATCAAGCCGCTGCGCCATGTCGCAATGCATGCAGCCACAAGTACTTAACACACTACTAATGCAAGTCTATGGCAACGATACCACGCAATACAAAATAAACATGAGACTAGACATATACAACAAGGTTAACTGGGCTTCCTTGGATCCCGGCAAGCGCGAGGGACGTGGGCGGTGGCACGGGATTCCTTCGATGTCAGGGAGCACAACGGACGCGGGCGGCGGCGGAGCTCCCTGCTCCTATCATCCATGGCCGGCGGCAGGCTTAGCTGGGGTTCCGATGCGAGAAATGCTACACCTACGTAGGCAGTCCTACGTGATTAACGTAATGGGCCAGGTGGCATTATTTTGTTGGAGGAAATTAAGGAAGGGGGCCCACACAGTTGAATTCAGGGGGCTGTGGAGAGGTTAATATGTGACAGTAAGTCTACGTGGGTGTAGCATTTTTGTTTCCGATGCGATAGTTGGCAAGACGACACCGACATAACAATGGAGATCAAGGTTTCGAGCTGGTGACGATGTAGATCATGACGATGCTTTGGAGATGAAGATCAGAAGCACAAGATGACGATGGCCATATCATGTCACATATTTTGATTGCATGTGATGTTTATCTTTTATGCATCTTATTTTGCCTAGAACGACAGTAGCATTATAAGATGATCCCTTCACTAAATTTCAAGATAAAAGTGTTCTCCCTGAGTATGCACCGTTGCTAAAGTTCGTCGTTTTGGAGCACCTCGTGATGATCGGGTGTGATAGACTCTACGTTCACATACAATGGGTGTAAAACAGTTTTGCACATGCAGAATACTTGTGTTAAACTTGACGAGCCTAGCATGTACAGACATGGTCTCGGAACACTTGAGACCGAAAGGTCGAACGTCAGTCATATAGATATGATCAACATAGAGATGTTCACCATTGAGAACTACCCCATCTCACGAGATGATCGGATATGAGTTAGTTGATTTGGATCATGTATCACCTGGATAACTTGGTGGATGTTAATTTAAGTGGAAGTTCATTAGTAATTTGATTAATTTAACTTAAATTTGTCATGAACTTAGTCTTGATAGTTTTTGCATATCTATGTTGTAGATCAATAGCTCGCAGTATAGCTCCCCTATTTTTGATATGTTCCGAGAGAAAAGTAAGTTGAAAGATGATGGTAGCAATAATGCGGACTGGGTCCGTGATATAAGGATTATCCTCATTGCTGCACAGAAGAATTATGTCCTTGATGCACCGCTAGGTGACAGACCTATTGCAGGAGCAGATGCAGACATTATGAACGTTTGTCAAGCTAGATATGATGACTACTTAATAGTTTAGTGCACCATGCTTTACGGCTTAGAATCGGGATTTTAAAAATGTTTTGAACGCCACGGAGCATATGAGATGTTCTAAGAGCTGAAATTGGTATTTTGGACTCATGCCCGTGTCGAGAGGTATGGGACCTCTGACAAGTACTTTTCCTACAAGATGAAGGAGAATAGTTCGGCCAGTGAGCATGTGCACAGAATGTCTGGGTACTATAATCGCTTGAATCAAGTGGGAGTTAATCTTCCAGATAAGATAGTGATTGACAGAGTTCTCTAATCACTACCACCAAGCTACTAGAACTTCGTGATGAATTATAATATGCAAGGGATGACGAAAACGATTCCCGAGCTCTTCACGATGCTGAAATCGGGGGAGGTAGAAACCAAGAAAGAGCATCAAGTGTTGATGGTTAACAAGACCACTAGTTTCAAGAAAAGGGCAAGGAAAAGAAAAGGAACTTCAAGAAAAATGGCAAGCAAGTTGCCACTCCTATGAAGAAGCCCAAAGCTGGACCTAAGCCTGAAACCAAATGCTTCTACTGTAATGGGAATGGTCACTAGAAGCGGAACTGCCACAAATACTTGGCGGATAAGAAGGATGGCAAAGTGAACAAAGGTATATTTGATATACATGTTATTGATGTGTTCCTTAGTAGTACTCGTAGTAGCGCCTGGGTATTTGATACTGGTTCCGTTGCTCATATTTGTAACTTGAAATAGGAGTTGTAGAATAGACGGAGACTAGTAAAGGGCGAGGTGACGATGTGTGTTGGAAGTGTTTCCAAGATTGATATGATCACCATCGCACACTCCCCCTACCTTCAGGATTACTGTTGAACCTAAATAAATGTTATTTGGTGTTCGCATTGAGCATGAATATGATTAGATCATGTTTATTGCAATACGTTTATTCATTTAAGTCAGAGAATAATTGATGTTCTGTTTACATAAATAAAACCTCCTATGGTCATAAACCCAATGTAAATGGTTTATTGAAATCTCGATCGTAGTGATACACATGTTCATGATATTGATGCCAAAAGATGCAAAGTTGATAATGATAGTGCAACATACTTATGGCACTGCCGTTTAGATTATATTGGAGCGCATGAAGAAACTCCATGCAGATGGACTTTTGGAATCACTTGATTATGAATCATTTGATACTTGCGAACCATGCCTCATGGGCAAGATAACTAAACTCCGTTCTCCGGAACAATGGGGCGAGCTAATGACTTATTAGAAATAATACATACCGATGTATGCAGTCCGATGAGTGTTGAAGCACATGGCGGGTATCGTTATTTTCTAACCTTCACAGATGATTTGAGTAGATATGGGTATATCTACATGATGAAACACAAGTCTGAAACATTTGAAAAGTTCAAAGAATTTCAGAGTGAAGTGAAGAATCATCGTAACAAGAAAATAAGTTTCTATGATCTGATCGCAGAGGCGAATATTTGAGTTACGAGTATGACCTTCATTTAAAACAATGTGGAATTGTTTCACAACTCATGCCACTTGGAACACCACAACTTAATGGTGTGTTCGAACATCGTAACCATACTTTATTAGATATGGTGCGTTCTATGATGTCTCTTACCGATTTACCACTATCATTTTGGGATCATGCATTAGAGACAGCCGCAGTCAAGTTAAATAAGGCACCGTTTAAATTCGTTGGGACGACACCGTATGAACTATGGGTTGGCAAGAAACCTAAGCTATTGTTTCTTAAAATTTGGGGATGCGACGCTTATGTCAAAAAGGCTTCAGCCTAATAAGCTCGAACCCAAAGCAAAGAAGTGCGTCTTCATAGGATACCCAAAAGAAACTATTGGGTATACCTTCTACCACAGATCCGAAGATAAGATCTTTGTTGCTGAGAATGAGTCTTTTCTAGAGAAGGAGTTTCTTCCAAAAGAAGTGAGTGAGAGGAAAGTAGAACATGATGAGGTAGTTGTACCTTCTCTCGAATTGGAAAGTAGCACATCACAGAAAGCCGTTCACGTGATGCCTACACCAACTAGAGAGGAAGAAAATGATGATGATCATGAAACTTCAGATCAAGTTACTACTGAACCTAGTAGGTCGACCAAAGCGCGATCCGCACCAGGGTGGAATGGTAATCCTGTCCTGGAAGTTTTGTTATTAGACCATGTCGGACCTACGAACTGTAAAGAAGCTATGATGAACCCAGATTTCGATAAAATGGCTTAAGGCCATGAAATCGGAGATAGGATCCATGTATGATAACAAAGCGTGGACTTTGGTGGATTTTCTCGATGATCGGCAAGCCATAGAGAATAAATGGATCTTCAAGAAGAAGACCAACGCTGATGGTAATGTTACTATCTACAAAGCTCGACTTGTTGCAAAAGGTTTTCGTTAAGTTCAAGGGGGTGACTACAATGAGACTTTCTCACCCGTAGCGATGCTTAAGTCTGTCCGAATCATGTTAGCAATTGCCGCATTTTATGATTATGAAATCTGGCAGATGGATGTCAAAAACAACATTCCTTAACAGGTTTCTTAAGGAAGAGTTGTATATGATGCAATCAGAAGGTTTTGTCGATCCTAAAGGTGCCGACAAAGTGTGCAAGCTCTAGCGATCCATCTATGGACTCGTGCAAGCATCTCGGAGTTGGAATATACGCTTTGATGAGGTGATCAAAGAATATGGTTTTATACAGACTTAAAGTGAAGCCTGCATTTACAAGAAAGTGAGTGGGAGCTCTGGAGCATTTTTGATATTATATGTGAATGGCATATTGTTGATTGAAAATGATATAGAATTTCCGGATAGCATAAAAGGATTCTTTTCAATGAAAGACCGCGGTGAAGGTGTTTATGTATTGGGCATCAAGATCTATAGGGATAGATCGAGACGCTTGATAGGACTTTCACAAAGCACATACCTTGACAAAGTTTTGAAAAAGTTCAAAATGAATCAGTCAAAGAAAGGGTTCTTACCTATGTTACAAGGTGTGAAGTAAGACTCGAAACCCGACCACGGCAAAAGATAGAGAGAGAATGAAATTCATTCCCTATGCCTTAGCCATAGGTTCAATAAAGTATGTCATGCTGTGTAGCAAACCTGTTGTGTAACTTGCCATGAGTTTGGCAAGCGATTACAATAGTGATCCAGGAGTAGATCACTGGACAGCGGTCAAAATTATCCTTGGTTACCTAAGAGAACTAAGGAGATATTTCTCGGTTATGGAGGTGATATAGAGTTCGTTGTAAAGGGTTACGTCGATGCAAGCTTTGACGCCGGTTCAAATGACTCTGAGTCTCAATCTGGATACATATTGAAAGTGAGAGCAATTATCTTGAGTAGCTCCATGCATAGCCTTGTAAACATAGAAATTTGCAAAATACATACAGATCTGAATGTGATAGACCCGTTGACTAAATTTCTCTCACAAGAAAAATATGATCACACCTTAGTACTCTTTGGGTGTTAATCACATGGGGATGTGAACTAGATTATTGACTCTAGTAAACTCTTTGGGTGTTAGTCACATGGCGATGTGCACTGTGGGTGGTAATCACATGGCAATGAGAACTTGATTATTAACTCTAGTGAAAGTGAGAGACTGAAGGAAATATGCCCTAGAGGCAATAATAAAGTTGTTAATTGTATTTCCTTATTCATGATAAAGGTTTATTATTCATGCTAGAATTGTATTGATTGGAAACGAAAATACATGTGTGGATATATAAACAAAAACCGTGTCCCTAGTGAGCCTTTACTAGACTAGCTCGTTGATCAAAGATGGTTAAGGTTATCTAACCATAGACATGTGTTGTCATTTGATAACGGGATCACATCATTAGGAGAATGATATGATGGACAAGACCCATCCGTTAGTGTAGCATATTGACCGTTCAGTCCATGCTATTGCTTTCTTCATGTCAATTACATATTCCTTCGACTATGAAATTATGTAACTCCTGAATACCGGAGGAATACCTTGTGTGCTATCAAGCGTCACAACGTAACTGGGTGATCATAAAGATGCTCTACAAATATCTCCGAAGGTGTTTGTTGAGTTTGCATAGATCAAGATTAAGATTTATCACTCCGAGTATCGGAGAGGTGTCTATGGGCCCTCTCGGTAATACACATCATAAGAAGCCTTGCAAGCAAATGACAAATGAGTTAGTTATGAGATGATGTATTACGGAACGAGTAAAAAGACTTGCCGGTAACGAAATTGAGCTAGGGATGGAGATACCGACGATCGAATCTCGGGCAAGTAACATACGGATGGACAAAGGGAATTACGTATGTTGTCATAAGGTTCGACTGATAAAGATCTTCGTAGAATATGTAGGAGCCAAGATGAGCATCCAGGTTCCGCTATTGGTTATTGACCTGAGAGGTGTCTCGGTCATGTCTACATAGTTCTCAAACCCGTAGGGTCCACATGCTGAACGTCCGTTGAAAAATAATGTTATATGAGTTATGTATGTTGGTGACCGAATGTTGTTCGGAATCCTGGATGAGATCACGGACATGACGAGGAGCTCCGGAATGGTCCGGAGGTAAAGATTGATATATAGGATGATATGGTTAGGCCAAGGGGTAAGGCACATGGGGCTTTAGGTCGGTACAAAAGGAGTTTTGCGGAGGCCAGGGGGCCAAACGCTGGAGACCCTGGCATCTGGCCCTGGGCCAGACGCTGAGGCCCATGGCGTCTGGGCTAGATGCCAAGGACTGTGGCGTCGGGTCCTGGAAGTCCGAGAAGGACTCTTCCTTGCGGGAAAAACCGACTTTGAGGAGGATCTTTCTCCAAGTTACGACCCCAGGGCTCAACATATAAATAGAGGGGCAGGGCTAGCACCTGGAACACATCAAGAATCACCAAGCCGTGTGCTGGCAACCCCGTCCCCTCTAGTTTATCCTCCGTCATAGTTTATGTTGTGCTTGGCGAAGCCCTGTGGAGATTGTTCTTCACCAACACCGTCTCCACGCCGTCGTGCTGCCGAAACTCATCTACTACTTTGCCTCTCTTGCTGGATCGAGAAGGCGAGGACGTCATCGAGCTGAACGTGTGCTGAACACGGAGGTGCCGTAGATTCGGTACTTGATCGGGACGGATCGTTAAGGGGTACGACTACATCAACCGCGTTGATAAACGCTTGCGCTTAGCGATCTTCAAGGGTATGAAGATGCTCTCCTCCTATCGTAGCTATGCATCTCCATGGATAGATCTTGAGTGTGCATACAAATTTCTTATTTTCCATGCGACGTTTCCCGACATTTTATTCACATGTTGAACTATATTTTCTGAATACTCCAAACTGCACTAATTTTACAGCTAAAATCGTGATTTGGTTTGGTTCAACGTGATAATACTTCAGATGTAGTTCAACATGTCTTTTGTCCTTCTTGAAAAAAGGTTGAATCACCCCTTCACAAAGTGTGGTTGAGTTGTAGGCATAGTGTAAAACTGGATCGGCCCATCGGTTTGATTGGAAAAGAGAAGAAACCAGGGGCCCCATATGTTCATTTAAGCTTCACGGACCGTTTCCACCATCAGATGGGTGAAACGAGGTGAACCGGGCAGTTTTCTGCAGAATCGGACAATAAACTTGGCAGGTTGAACCAGATGAATCCCGAAAAATATATTTGGAAAAGTGGGATTCAAACCCTGCAATTGGGTGACCAGCTGTACCCATGCCAATAACCACTATGTCAGGGTCATTTTGATGTCTATTATGAGGAAACAAGGCTTTAGCCATTTTCAGTACAAAATTAGCATATACTACATACCAATTATAAATGTTTTATGATAAAACCATAAAATGGACCGGTGAACCGGCAGCCTAATCGGTGAAAACCTGAATGTAGAGGCTCAATGGTTTAGTCACCGCCTCGGTTTTTAAAACTACACATGAAGGTGACCTCCATCTACTAGATGTTGAAATCCAAGTTTCATATATTTTTCATGTTGTATAAAATCGAAGTCTTTCAGTTAAGCTATATGTTCCATGGCAGATTTATTAGTAAAAATGAAAGCGAGTGAAATTATGTTGCATCTAAAAAGAGAAGAAAGTAGTGTATTGGTTTTGAAGTACATCCTTTATATTTAAAAGAGAACCTAAATCCTGCTTACCATGTCAACATCATACTGATACCAGTTCTCTCCTGTGAGTACCTCCATGATTATTATACCAAGACTATAGATATCAAGCTGGTGTGTGATTTCACCGTTACCACATTCTGGTGCAGAATATCTCCTGCATAATAGACACGCGTGCGTTGAGTAACGGAACAAAAATGTGGAACTTTCAAGAGGCTTAGCAAACTTACAATGTTCCGCATATGTTTACAGTAAAAGTCTGGCTTTGCATTGGACGAAAGCACCTTGATAGACTGAAATCGGTAATTTTTGGTACCAAATTATTATCCATCAATATATTCTCTGGCTTTAGATCTAAGTGGACAATATTATTTTGATGAAGATAATGTAACCCCTGACAAATTCCCAATATAATTTGATAGCGGTCTCTCCACTGAAGTCCGCAAGATGTATCTACGAAGGAGAGGATAAAGTAAGCCGAGTATTATTTGACATACTTCAAGTCTATAATATTCAAATCTATCGATGGTATGTGGTGCTTATCTAAAAGAAGATAGCATATGACATAGTGAGAATAAATATGTGGGATACTGAACCGTATGAAATTTAACGATGAATATAAAGGATAAAAGAAACTTTGCGCCACATGATCCTACCCGTGATATACTCACGAAGACTTCCTTTGGGAACAAACTCGAAGCAAAGCAACCTTTGTCGTACATCGGCCATGACCAATTTTCCTTTGTACTTTAACATACTGCCTTGTGTGTCAGCACAATATCCCAGAAACCGCACTACATTTTTGTGCTTCACCTTCATGAGGCATTCAACTTCTCGAACGTACTCCTTCTCATACTCATGCGTATTTGACATCCTTTTCACCGCCACGGACCTATTCTCTAGAATACCCTACATGGAGAAGATGCCTTGTCTTGTCAGCAACAACTTCAGTTTCCAGATAAAGTTTGATCAAATCACAGGGCAGCTCAGAGTCAGAGTTACTGTACCTCATAAACCTCCGCAAACCCACCATAGCCAATTTGCTTCTGAGGAGAGAAATCATTTGTGATTTCTTTCAGAAGTGACAGTGGCAGCGGCTTGGGCTCTGCCGTTTCATCACATAGCATGCACTCCAGGTCCCTTGGTGTGATAATAGATCGGCATTCCATTTGCAGTTATGGCACGGTACCCTTGAAACAAGAGCAAGGGCATTATTTGTGACCCTTATGTTTTTTCCATAGGAAAAGTTGTTTGCTTGACAGCATATATGAGTTCTCAAATCAGAGGAAGTTGCAGTTTCGTTCAGAAAAAAAAACACAAAAACCACCTCCCTAAGGTGACAGAGCGTAGGCAGCCAGGACAAATTACATCTGAAGAAGTTCTGGGTCAAGGAATTTTTTGTGATTACCTGCCAAGGCGGAGGCCCAAGCTTGAAATGATTTCTTCCAGACTAGGACGACGGATGATTTCTTAAGCTGACAAGGAAGGCTTCCATAGAGGGATGGTGAGATCTAAATCCTGTCCATGTGAGAGAGAACACGGGGGACTTATATTATGAAACGACTACCAAGTGAACACTTCACTAATAAGTGAGATTTTATTTAAGAGCAAGCTCGCCGCTACTGCTCTTGCTACTACCGAGGTACCCGTACGTTGCTATGGAAGACTTCGCTTTTCCTTGTTGGCTCTGTGCTGCAGCTTCCTCTGATCAATGTTGCTGCTGCTCCGCTTCTCTTCTTCCTCTACCCGGCGATGCTGCCCACAAATGGTATTGCGAGCTATAGCTGTTGTAATGGTTGGAGTATAGAGCTCCTGGGCTTATGGCGATCGATGGTGGTGAGGAGTCACCTCATTATATTTGCTCTCAACATGTACAACATTTCCTACACCGAGTCAACCTCATCACTTGAACTCACCTTAATGGCAAAGAAGAAAAATGATGCGTCCTATGTCCTAACTAGTTTCCCTCTAAAAAAACAACTGTACATCATTGTGAAGGAAGGTTAAGACCGTTGTGTTCAAAAGGAAGTTGTGTTCAAAACTATAGTTGTGAAGCACACAATTATTTTCACTATAGTTGTTTTCTCAAAAGGAAGGTTAAGACCGTTGACCTCTACATCATTGTGGTGCACACAACCATTTTCACTACACAGTTGATGCAAGGCAAGGAGGCCAATGTCATTCTTTTTACTTTTCTTTTTTTAAAGGGGTCCAGTCTGCCAATGCTATGTATGAGCTCACCATTCGTTTTTTTAGAAGGAAATGATTACAAACACAACATCATATATTCAGTTAATTGACTGCAGATGATATGACAATGAGATATGACCACTAGCTCACTCCATTATTAGTTATGCTCGCTGTGGGGAGTTGGACATGAAACGACCTGTGGGCCCCAAAGATTAATGGAGGAGTACATGATAGTGGGGACGTCGCTGAAGAGGCTGGCCGGTGAGATATTAGAGTGAGCAGCTGTTAAACATGGGTGGGGCTAAAAGATCAATGGAGTACGCGTGCCACCCATCACACGTATATGAAACACTGAGCGTGTGAACCACGCAAAGTATTCAAAATGTTTTCACACAGCTGTTGAGTATCATGATTAATTAGAAAACATACGATAGACTAGGAATTCTTTCAGCTTAAGTTGATCATGTACTCCTATATATATAGCCCACGAGGCTCAAGCAATATCAAACATATATTCCATCAAACCCTCTCTCCCTTCTAACATGGTATCAGCCTAACTGATCCAACCCTAGCCGCCGCCTGCAGCTTTCGCCCGCGCGCCGCCCCTGGGGCGGTCGGCCTCCATGACTGCCGACGGGGGACGAGCCTCCCGTACCTGGGGTCGTCCGCCGACAGTGTTGACCGGCTGCCCTAGAGAGTCTTTTTCCCGATCTCTTGTTTCGGGTTTTCTCTCTCCCGTCGGTCGCTTTGACCGCGTTTACTTTTTGGTTTTCCAATCTAAGATGGGTTTGCATCGCCCGCCGCCACCGTCGACACCCGCGCGTCTCTACTCTGACACCAGCGCAACTGCCCAGCATGCTCCACAAACCGGCGGCCTCGCGCGACGCGGCAGCCCGTCACGGCCGCCATCCGTGCATCTGCCCGCCCGTCGCTCTGCGCCGGGCGTCACCGCCCTGTCCCCGAGTTCAGTGCGCCCCTCCATCGATCGAGCAACGGGATGCCGCTGCGTCGCCCCATCGGGCCACAGCGCCGAGACCCTGTGGTTCTCCTCGTGGCTGCACCGATCCACGCCGCCAATCTGTCGCCCCTTCGGGCCGTAGTGCCTCGGTATGTGGTCCCCACCGCCGCCTCAAAGTCATCCCCATGGTTGCACCAACCCGCGCGCTACCGCTGCGTCGCCCCTTTGGGCCGTAGTGCCGCGGCCCGCCGTCAACAGCCGCCCCAAGGTTGTCCGCTCCAGGCCATCTCTGAGGCTGCACCGACCCTCGCGCTTCCGCTGCGTCGCCCCGTCGGGCTGTAGCGTGCGTGGCTCGCGGTCCCTGCAACCACCCTAAGGTCTTCCCCGTCGTCGCCCTGACCCACGCGCTGCCGCTGCGTCGCCCCTTCGGGCCATAGCGTCGCGGCGCGCGGTCCACTCCGTCGTCCCCGCGCGTGGACTTCGACGTGATATGTGTCGCCGTCTGCGCCGTTCTTCGTCATACTGTCGGGTTCTTCCTCGCCTACTTCGAGCACCGACGCCGCGCTCCTTCCCTAGCCGCCGCCGCCTCCTCAGGCCGCCACCGCTGCTCTTCTTTCACGGAGCCACAGCAATTTGTTGGACACCGACCGCGACGTTCTTCGCACGGCTAACTCGATCACGGCTACACCACCCTATGCTCTCGGGTACATCGACATCGGCACAAAGTGCAGCCGCCTTCACTACTAGGGAAAACCTTATACACAGCATCTTAGCAGTAGCGCTGGACAAAACAGGGCGCTACTGCTACTTAGTAGTAGCGTTTTTAAATAGACCGCGCTACTGCTACTACTTTAGTAGTAGCGCCTTCTGCAAAACCGCGCTGCTGCTATATTTGTACTGGGCGCAGATGGCTAGCCCCACTTAGCAGTAGGCGTACCACTAACCAGCGCTACTGCTACGGCCCGTAGCAGTACCGCGTTTCTCTGAAACGCGCTACTACTTACTTACCTTATCCTGGAGCGGTTCACCCTCTCAAACTCACTCCCTCTCACTCGCTCTCGCCCGCGCCGAACCCGTACGTCGTCCACCGCCGCCGCGCTGCTCCTCGCCGAGGTACTCCCTCCTCCCCTCCCTCCTTCCCCTCCTCCTCCGGCCGCCCTCCTCCCACCGCCCCTCTCCCTCCTCCTCCTCCGGCCGCCCCCTCCTCCTCCTCCTCCCGGCCGCCCCTCCCCCTACACCCCCGCCCCTCCCTCCTCCTCCTCCAGCCGCCCCTCCCCCTCCCTCCTCCGATCCCACCGGCCTCCTCCCCCTCCTCCTCTATCCTTTCTCCTCCCTTCCCCTCCTCCCTCCATCTTTTTTTCTTTCTGTTTTTCACTGTAGTTTTTTACTATTGTATAATGTAGTTTTTTTTTACTATTTTTAGTAAGTGTTTAAAATAATTAGTAAGTAAATTAATAAACTAGTTGAACTAGTTTAGTTTTAGTAAGAACTAGTTGAATTAATAAAACTAATGTATTTTTAGTAAGAAAATTAATATAACTACTTGAACTAGTTTATTTTTAGAAAGAACTAGTTTATTTATATTTATAGTAAGTTTATATTTAGTAAGAACTAGTTGAATTAATAGAACTAGTTGAACATGTCACATTTGTTGTTAATTTTTTAGTTTAAACAATTATTCCCGCATCGACGTCGACGATGCATATCCCGCATCCTCGTCGTCGATACCCATCGTTCGCTAGGGTTTTAGTTGTATTAGTGATGTTATATGTATGATACTATTCGGGATGTATTAGTGATAACTTATAGGGTTTTTGTTTTTGGAGAAATCAAGGAGCCCCTCCATCATCCCCGCCAACGTCCCCGTCACCGACCCCCTCCGACCTCGAGGTGAGACCAGCCAAATCTCCATGTCAATATGAGTCCTATAAGATATGATGTAGATAAAAACATGTATATCTTGTCTTGCTCAAATAGGATATGTGGTTGCCCAAGTGGCCTGTCATGTTCAGGTTACACCACCGAGTGGCCTATGTTTTGCCGGAGTGTTGATTAATTTCCATTCCGGCAAATTTCAGGCGCTCGATATGTCCTGTTTTAGCAAAGGTCATGCCGGAATTTTCCGTCAATTTTGGCATAACTTGTGCTAGAATATGTATGAAATATCGAGTGGCCTGGATTTTCTAGAAAGATAATTAAACGATATTTCGGGTTGACTTTAAGTATGTCGAGGCCGAACAATCCCGACTATTGTCGTGGGGGTCGTTTTTCCTTCTTCTCCGGGTGCTAGACCTTTGTTATGCACTAGGGGAAGGAGGAGTAATGACCATCACCGACGGTCGCAAATGACAGAGAGGAATCAGTGAGGGAGAGTCTCCACCATATATGAGAGGACGAAGTACCGCGACTGTTGTCGTGGGGGTAGCTTCTCCTTCGTTCCCATGTGCTAGACAATTTGGTGTAATGCACTCGGGAACGAAAGGAGGAGCTACCATCACCGACGGTCGAATATATACACCACGTGAGCTGAGAGTTTTCAAGAAAAGACTAGACAAACCGATAGTCAACCCGTGATGAATAACGAACAAGCTGAGAGTTTTAATAGTACAAGTTTAATCTTTGAATTATGAACATAGGAAATGTCGTCGAACGAAGAAGGTCCCGGGGAGTGCTCCTGGTGCAGCGACACCTGGGGCTTCTGTTACAGGCCTCACCTGGACGAAGGTCGGCGCTTCAGCATTAAGCTCGAGGAGGCCTTCGATTGTGATACGGTAAGCTACGACGCAAAGTGTTTTTTTCGTAATTAAGCTCGACTTCTACTACTTCAACGTGTAATTTTCGTCTTCTACAATTCGACTAGTTTATCCCATGCCATGCAAGACGCTATGTCTTGGATAGGATGGGTTTTGAAGATCACGAGAGGAATGAAACAAAGAAAATTATCCTAAGGACCATCATGGTATGGATTTTGAGGTAAATCTATACAATTCTGAGAGCGTATCCCATTTTGGTTGCCTGGGTTGGGAAACACTTTGCAAGATGTATGATTTTCATGAGGGTATGTTTGTCACCATGGATCTTGGTGATCCTGACATCGACCAAGACAATTTGGACATTTGGGTCCTTGTTGATACGCTTCCAATTATACCACTATGTGAGTTCCTCAAACATAGTTATTAAGTAATTTATATTGTTTATTTCAAAATAGTTGACAGCTTATTTCCATTGATAGCTTACTTACATTCTTCAAAGAATGTGCAGAAGATGGTACACAGAACCAACTACACCGATGACTCTGAGTTAACTTATCAGGAGAAAAGTCATCTGGTCGCATATTGTACTGATCTTGAGAATTACAATGCCTTTTATCGAACTCCTCCAAATTATGGTCAATACGTGCCACTAGTGCACGTGTTGAACCACGATAACTTCCATGGAGATATCCTGGTAAGATTTTTTACTATTACAACATCCGTGCATCTTTTGCATACTTCTAAAACTAAACTACATTGCTAACTACGAAGTTATTACTATGTTTTTCAACAGAAAATCCTGATGGATTGTGTGCCTCATTTGATGTATCAGAATGGTCGCCTTGATGTTTTGAAGATACAGCCAGGTCGTCCTACGAATCTCACCTGTCCATACCGGATTTTTAAAACTGGTGAACACATGATAATCAAAGAATGGAAAAATGTATGGACAGTCGTAAGGAGGTTCTTGGAAGCAACATTGTGCGAAAGGAAAGAATTGGAGACAGGATAATCTCCATTCTCCATAATGGAGAGTCAGGGGCTATCTTGTTTTATGCTAATTTACCTAAGATAATATAGTAGGTCCTAAGAGAATGTAGTAGGTCCTATGAGGTACAATATGTTTATGAGAGTTGATGATGATGAGTAGTTGTGATTATGTCTAGTGACCAACTTGTATGTGATGTCTCATTGATGAAAACGATGATCATGAGGAGGTGTTATATGACAATGATGTATTATGATGATAAATTGTTCATGATATGATGATGATGAAGATGATATATTATATCATTGGGTGAAAGAACCGCGGATTAGTTTCAAGTAGTGGATGTCCATCCTCTTGAAACTAGTCCACGGTTCTTTCTCCCAGTGATGTAATAACTCATTATGATGTAAAATCATTCTCTAAATTGCTGCGGTATGAAAACTTGTATAAAGATGTATGAATACAACATGAAATAAAAAAAATATGGAATAATAGTATTAGCGCGTGCTAGGAGAAGCGCTACTACTAATTACCAGTAGCGCTCATAGTACAAAGCGCTGCTACTAAGTCGATATAGCAGTAGCGTGGTCCAACCTACGCTACTGCTAACCTTTAGCTGTAGCGCCTTACTAGTAGCGCTGCACCCCGCGCTACTGATAGGCTTTAAACACGCGCTACTGCTAGGGTTTTCCCTAGTAGTGCTTGTTTGAGCAACCTCGTCGGTTTCCACTCCAGCCACGACTTCCGCGATGCATCGGCCGTTACGAATGTGCAGGGGGGGATGTCCGTCGGCTACCTTCGGATTCTTCTCCAGTCTCGCCGTCTACCTCTCTACCGTTGTGACTGCGAGGGGATGTTGAGTATCGTGATTAATTAGGAAACATAGGATGGACTAAGAATTCTTCCATCTTGTCTTGTACTCCAAGTTGATCATGTACTCCTATATATATAGCCCACGAGGCTCAAGCAATATCAAACATATATTCTGCCAAACCCTCTCTCCCTTCTAACAACAGCTATACGTGCAGACACGCTAAAACTAACCCTCGCTTGTGACATGTTTATCGAGTAGCCATTGAATGACCCCCTTGTCATTGTTGTGTTACTATTTTGGCTGGTCGTGATTGATCCGACATCAAGCCATTTTGGTCATTTTCCTGGCCGACTCTATCCGTGACCCATGGATTTGGATACAGGAAAATTATCAGAGATACCCAAATTAAAAATTAACTATATAGGGAATTGAAAACCTAGAACTACTATATTTTGTGACAGCTAATAATCAACATGAAATCATGGCTAATGATTTTTTTTTCTGGTAGCATCCCTGAGCACCCTGCTTGAGATTGACCTGAAGATGCTTCAAAGTAAATTACATCAGTGTCTGGCACATGGTTTGCCTTAAAGAATGGTTGCATTCGCCATTTGTTTGTGGCTGGATGCATCTCACTATTTCCATACAGTATCTTGTATTAATGATACATCTGTTGCCACAGCGCCGAAGATAAAAAGCCATACAACATTCACATTATTTGCTTCCGTTTAGTATGCAGTACACATCTTTATCCGCCGGAGGAACCATTCTGAGTAGAAAATACATGTTATTTAGTTTGCTTTCAAAATTCTGTTGTCAACAAAAGGCGATATTGCTAACAGTAAGCACTCTACATTTCTGTACAAAATATGTAGTGGAAATTATTGTTTCTTAAATAAGGAAAAGCACTATGACATCTCTACTAATTATGCAATGGAAATCAATTTATAACCAAAGGGGAGAGCTCATCGAAAACCTTACTGGATTAGTAGATTCTATCGTGTCTCTCTCCAATGTAAACACTGGAACAACAGAAGTAATTCACTTGTGTGTACGAAGTTGATCCTGGAACGCATGATATATATATTCTAAAAAAAAGTTATCTGAACATATGGTACATTTGATACTTGGAAGTGGCACTACTTCACTACAATATGCTACAAATAGTCATAATTCTATTTTGAATGATTTACTGCACAACATTTTAAAATGCTCTCTACACATAATGATTATTTTCATCTTCAGTTATACAGATCACTGTCAGATGTACTCTCAGAAAATCTGAAACTAACTCTATGCATTTTAGAGAATCATCTTAAGGGCTTGAATGTACGATGTGTGCGTTGGTCCATAACATATACATATATACCAGCTAACTCTTCAAATGATCCTATCTAATGAAGTATCTAAAAAAATGAACTAAAAACAAAACAGTACATACCTTTTGGTCAATAAGCAACAAAGAAACCGAAGGATACTCTTTTAGAAACTTTTAATGATTAGGACAACTCTTGCATCTCAAACTGAGGTAAGTTATTAAGATAAGTAGAGTTATTTTTTGCGGGTACGATAAGTAGATTTGTACTTCATGTTTCAGGTGGTGTGCTAACAACATAAAAATGCATGGTTGAAGCAGCTTGTTTGGAGATGAGAGGATGGAGGTAGAAGGAAAGAAGAAGAAAGGCACAACTTGAAGCTTGACATTTGTTGGGCTGTACATGGAGCGTTTGGTTGCCATTACTATGCATTTTAGCTGCAAACTGTACCTCCTACAAGTAAAGCACCTCCGCTGGTCGTAAATATCACTGTTGTTGGTGCACACAAAAGCAGTTTTAATACGTAGTACATGAAAGACTTAATTCACATGTGTAACAAACATGCTATATACTCAAAAATATTACATGGAAGGTACCGCGAAAGTACATATCATATATATTGCCTAGTGTTGTACTATAACTTTATATGCTTGAACAAATTGTATAGCAAAACTCTTCTGTACGAATTCATGTTTTAGCAACTTAATAATACATCAAACACCTCCAGCACACTGCAAAACGAACTGATTCAGGGGAAGGTGGTGTGCTCGGGCCCTAGAAGTTAGGATTTGGCAGTTGACCTTTTAAAATATTAGAAGTTATCCATAGATTGAATCGTGGACGTGGAGAACATGGAGTTTGTTGGAGAAAAAAGAGTAAACGTGAGATTCAACGTGGAGGTCATGTGGTGTTTTTTTTTTCTTTCTAAAACAGATTAAACGTGAAGGTCACATGTTGTTTTTTTCCCCTAAAAGCACATATGGTGCTTTTCTTTCTTTCTAAAATAGATCAAACGTTTTTTTTGGACGGGGTAAAACAGACTAAACGTGAGATTTAACGTCGAGGTCATATTGCTTTTTTTCTTCTTATAAAACCACGAAAGAATTGTATGGGTTAATCTACACCATAATAACTCGGTCCCACCAGATAAACGGCTCATATTTTCTAATTAACGTGAAATTTTTTAAGAATTGTATGGGTTAATCTACACTGTAATAACTCGGTCCCCCCAGATAAACGGCTCATATTTTCTAATTAACGTGGGAATTTTTAGAAAGTGCCTAATTAGTATAGGTATAGATAGATAGATAGATAGATAGATAGATAGATAGATAGATAGATAGATAGATAGATGGCTGCATGCATCACCCAGATGCAAATGCCGGGGGTATATCCCCTTTTGGAAAAAAATGATAAGTTCAGGAGATAGATGAAAGGAGATAAAACAAAAGCAGGCTATAGATTTATAGTAAGCTGCAACACGGGGAACAGGCTTTGTATAAGGTATTAACAACAGAGTATATTGTACGTATGGTTAACTATCATATGGCAAGACCGCTATTCAGTTAATTGACTGCAGATGATATGACAATGAGATATAACCACTAGCTAACTCCATTATTAGTTATGCTCGCTGTGTTAACCATCCTCACTGTGGGCAGTTGGACATGAAACGACCTGTGGGACCCAAAGATTAATGGAGTCGAGTATATGACGGTGGGACGTCGCTGAGGATGCTGGCCAGTGAGATATTAGAGTGAGCAGCCCTTACACATGGGTGGGGCTCAAAGATTAATTGAGTACGTGCCACCCATCACACTATGAAACACTGAACGTGTGAACCACGCAAAGTACTCAAAATGTTTTCACACAGCTGTACGTGCAGACACCGTAAAACTAACCCTCGCTTGTGACATGTTTATCGAGTAGCCATTGAATGACCTGTCGTGGGAACGTACGATTCCGACAATAATAAGGTATAGGGTAACGTAGCATGATCTATCGAGATGCATATGGGTAACACGGTGGTTTTAGCGAGTTCGGGCCTCTCACGGTGGAGATAACAGCCCTACGTCTCGTGCTCCAGAGAGGCTTTGTATTATCTGAGTATGTATCCGGAGATTACAATGTGTGAGAGAAGGGAACAGATCCCATGCCTCAGCTAAGTCCTGAGACTAATGGTGAAGAGAGAGAGAGGTGGAAGAAAAAAGACCCCCTCGTCTAGTGGTGGGGGGTGGCTTATATAGAGTGTGCCACCCCTCACCTCCTATGTTACAAAGTGGGGCATGAATATCATAATACCAGCCCACTACCAAGCCCTCACTATGAGAATGATGCCGACTGCTTTGTTGTCTGCTGGTCTTCGTATATCTGAGTGAGTCGTACGGTCGAGTGGATGGTATGCTGCTTGTCCGAGTGGTTAGTATGCCTGTATAAAATTTATCTGGACCCACATGTTGTGTGGACCCCATGCTTTATGATATTTCGACCATTCGTGGGCCTACCTATTATGTGTATCCCCAACATTAGCCCCCGAATCGATTGCGATTTTGCAGAACGAGTTTGTGAAAGGCACAATTTGGTCCGAGTGATTACGGAAATACTCGGTACTTGTCATCGTGCTTTCAGACAACCAAGGTTTGAACAAAATCTCAATGGATTCTGGTACTGTGCTTCCCGACTGATCTGGGGTAAGTGCCCGCGAGGAGCAACTTGGTGACATTCGATCATCTCTCGGAAGAGGTTAACTTGTGATCAGAGTATGGATGTGTCATTAAATCCGGGCAACAAGATTGACGCATGGACTGTTCTCTCGGAGAGATGCCATTCGTATCCCGGAGGAACGTCAATACGAGTCAGTTCTTGATCCAAACTTATGAGTTTCACGCTTTGAGTCCTAGGAGAAGGCTCAAGACAGTTCCACAGAGGAGCGTTAAACTCACCTTATAGCAATTTTTTTTGGTAGCCGATGGGAGCCTTTAGAACTTGTTTGTTTGTTGTTCATCACTCGGACTGGTCAGGTCGTATCGAGTGGAGATTACTCCAGTGGGGGCACGCTGAGTGCACCCACTGGGTGTAGTCCCCGAGACCGCCGTCGACTGCGGGCAGTCGGCGGGGGTCTGAGAAAAGTAAAAATCTTCTTGGTCGGTACCGATTGAACTTGTTCCTCTCCGACTCAGAGGTCGAGTAGTACTTGATAATATGGTATTGGTCTAGCTTGTTTCTCCTCGACTCGGAAGTCGAGTAATACTTGAGTGATCTGGAGCTGGTCTTGACCAAGCAAAAATGTTTCTTTCTGAGTTCTCTTCAAGTGGGGGCACGCTGAGTGCACCCACTGGGTGTAGTCCCCGAGCCTCTGTCGGACTAGATGAGTCGGGCAGAGGGTTTAAGTCTCCTGGTAAACCTCCATGCAGTCGACACGGTAAATATCTTTTAGGATGAAATTGAGTGAATCGGATGCATCTTCAGACGCTTGACATGGTAAATAAGCTCAGCCTGGAGCTGAGTCAGTCGGACTGATCTTCGTGCACTCGGCACAGAATAAATTGAGCCTGGAACTTGGTCAAGCAGGTGAATCTTCGTGCTCTCGGCACGGTGAATGAACTCGGCTTTGAAACTGCTGATTGTAGAAAAAAGCTGGACATTCCAGGGAGTGATCGTTCCAGTAATACTTCTTATATTGACCGTTAGATTTTGCGTGAAAGGGGTATTTGTCCGAGTGGACGTGCTTCCCAACTGATTGGGGTATGTTGACTGCAAGGAAAAACTTGGTGGCACTCGTATGTCTCCCGGAGGAGATAGACTAGTGGTCTGACATGGACGTGCCATGAAACCCGAGTGGCGAGGCTAGTGTGTGGGCTGACTCTCCGGAGAGATGCCACTCATTATCCCGGGGGAACACCAGCACATGCCATCTCTAAGTCCAAGTTTGTGAAACTGACGTCTTGGGGCCTAGGATAAGGGCCAAGTGTATCTGTAGAGGAGCGTCGTTTTCACCCTTTTGTAGTCTGAAGATGACTTCAAGAAATGATTTGGGCGATCGTCCGAGTGGACAGTACTACCATTATAGATTTTTGGCGGAACGAGCATGTATGGTCAGAAAGATATTCCTGATGCGATCAATGGGTTGATCGAATGGGCATAACCCCTGAGGGCAGCATGGCCAACGGCTGCGCGTAGCCCCCGAGTGATGCTCGAAAGAGGTAAGTTTGCTACAGAGTGTGATATGAGGTTTGATCATATGAGTAACTTAGTCGTTCCTGTGCTGGGGGGGGGGGGTGTAAACGACTTAGCTGTCTGAAGGCGCGCGAGTGGCCGATAGGTGATGATGTGTACAACCGAGTGACGACGCGCGGGGCAGTCGAGTGGTGAAGATGTGCACAACCGAGTGGCGACGCGCGGGGCGGCCGAGTGAGGATGCGCGAGGTGGCCGAGTGAAGGACTACGTGTCCAGCCAAGTGGTGACGCACGGGGCGGCCGTGTGACGAAGGCATGTACAACCGAGAGGCGACGCGCGGAGCGGCCAAGTGGTGAAGACGTGCGCAACCGAGTGGCGACGTGCGGGACGACTGAGTGAAGATACGTGAGGTGGCCGAGTGAAGGACTACGTGTCCAGCCAAGTAGATGAAATTGTCTTCGAAGGAGTTGGTCAGATGCTTTCGAAGTTAATGTAGCGACGAGGTTGATGTAGTGTGGTTGCGACGCAACAAGACCGGCGTGACAACTGAGTCTGAGTAGGAATGAATATGGCGCGCAGAGCGTCTGGGTGATTATAAAACGTGTCAAAGTGTGGGTCGAATGCGCTTGTTGAAGTGAAGGATCTAACTGGTGATGAAGCACTCGACCACTCAGGAGAGTGTCATTCCAAATGAGTTGCAGCCCCCGAGTGTGGCGTAGCTCCCGAGCGTACTACAGGCTTCAACAACGGACATGTCGGAATACGGGAAATATAGTTTTGAATGGATGATTTGCAATCCATCGAGTCGGACATGGGTAAAGATGAGGAGAAGCTTCCGAGTGATGCTCGAAAGAGGCAAACTCGCAAAGGAGTGAAGTGTGAAGTTTGACTATAAAAGGGACATATCTGTCTCATGCCTGACGAGGTCTATATTATTGATATGATGAAGAGGATTCTGCAGAGGGGTTGACCGGATGTGTTTGAAGTCAACAGAGCGACAAGGTCGGTGTTGTGGTGTACTGGGACCAGTATGGTGACCAAGTCCGAGCAGCAATGAAGTTGGCGCATAGGGCCGTCGAATGATCGTGTAACTTGTGTAAAAAAATGACACAAGCCAACGAAATAATTTCTCGAGGAAATTTGATGTGTGCTAAAATGGTTTGTGTGAATAACACCCATAGACACCGCTGGGAGTGCAAGGGGCTTGCTGGTTAACCAGCAAGAGTTTGAAAGAGCGAAGGATCCGTTCAAACTTGTCGAAGCGACGGATCCGATTGAACTCATTGGAATAATGGCCCAAATAAAACGAAAGTGTAGTGTTTCGACTAAGTTGCAGCCCCGGAGGACCGATGCAAACTCAAAATGAAGAACGACACATGGTGTTCGTGAATGATGTATGCGAAAAAATGGAAGTTGGACTCGGGAGTCACATAACCAGTACTAAGCAAGTATGTGAAAATAAGCAGCCGAGCATAGAGGTACACTCGGTGGCGTGGCCTCCGAGTGAACGTGATGTGTGAATTACGGGGCACTCGGGAAGACGGAAATAACAGGATGTAAAATGACTTAGTTGTCTGAAGGCGTGCGAGTGGCCGAGTGGTGACGAGGCGATGGTGACAGTCGACCTTCGTCTCGGTGTCCTTGCGGATAGGGATGGAGCGCACATTATACTTGTGATGCAGCTCCTTGAGTTAGAGGTTTGCTCTTGTCTCAGTCGGATTTTGGCTACTTAGGCGAGTCCTTGGACTGCAGCTAAGCCTCCGAGTGGGAGGCTTGCTCTCCACTCGGTAGGATTTCAAACACTTAGGCGAGCACTGGACTGCAGCTAAGCCCCCGAGTGGGAGGTTTGCTCTTCACTCAGTAGGATTTTTTCAAACTTAGGCGAGTACTAGACTGCAGCTAAGCCCCCGAGTGGGAGGTTTTCTCTCCACTCGGTAGGATTTTTTTCAAACTTAGGCGAGTACTGGACTGCAGCTAAGCCCCCGAGTGGGAGGTTTGCTCTCCACTCAGTAGGATTTTTTCAAACTTAGGCGAGTACTGGACTGCAGCTAAGCCCCCGAGTGGGAGGTTTGCTCTCCACTCGGTAGGATTTTTTTCAAACTTAGGCGAGTACTGGACTGCAGCTAAGCCCCTCGAGTGGGAGGTTTGCTCTCCACTCATAGGATTTTTTCAAACTTTAGCGAGTACTGGACTGCAGCTAAGCCCCCGAGTGGGAGGTTTGCTCTCCACTCTGTAGGATTTTTTTCAAACTTAGGGGAGTACTGGACTGCAGCTAAGCCCCCGAGTGGGAGGTTTGCTCTCCACTCGGTAGGATTTTTTCAAACTTAGGCGAGTACTGGACTGCAGCTAAGCCCCCGAGTGGGAGGTTTGCTCTCCACTCGGTAGGATTTTTCTCAAACTTAGGTGAGTACTGGACTGCAGCTAAGCCCCCGAGTGGGAGGTTTGCTCTCCACTCAGTAGGATTTTTTCAAACTTAGGCGAGTACTGGACTGCAGCTAAGCCCCCTCGTGGGAGGTTTGCTCTCCACTCGGTAGGATTTTTTTTTCAAACTTAGGCGAGTACTGGACTGCAGCTAAGCCCCCGAGTGGGAGGTTTGCTCTCCACTCGGTAGGATTTTTTCAAAATTAGGCGAGTACTGTACTGCAGCTAAGCCCCCGAGTGGGAGGTTTGCTCTCCACTCGGTAGGATTTTTTTCAAACTTAGGCAAAACATATTCGCAGCTAAGCCCCCGAGTGAGAGGCTGACTCATCACTCGGTAGGATTTCTTGAACTTAGGCGAAACAGATTCGCAGCTAAGTCGCCGAGTGAGAGGCTGACTCATCACTCGGTAGGATTTCTTGAACTTAGGCGAAACATATTCGCAGCTAAGTCGCCGAGTGAGAGGCTGACTCATCACTCGGTAGGATTTCTTGAACTTAGGCGAAACAGATTCGCAGCTAAGTCGCCACTTGGGGATTTTGGTTACAAGTATAAGCAACAACAATTATTTTAGAAAAAACTGTTAAAATCAGTGTGGTGATGAGGTGACCAACCGATGGCGACGCGCGGGGCGGCCGAGTGGCGATGAGGTGACCAACCGATGGGCGACGCGCAGGGCGGCCGAGTGGTGATGAGGTGACCAACCGATGGCGACGCCTGGGGCGGCCAGTGGTGATCTGGTTGTTAGCCGGTCGAGTGAAAATAAGGTGATCTGGCCGAGTGGACCCAGGGGTTGTACGACCGAGTGAACGTCGTCCGAGTGGACACCTCGTCCAAGTACATCTGCTGGTCCTAGTGAACCACAGTTGGGTTGTGATCCAGTCGGTGTGGAGCTGGCTGAGCAGGCCGATGCGGAGTGCTAGGCTCGGAGGTGTTGGTGATGTTCGGTGTGGATGTGTGTTGGGGAACGTAGTAATTTCAAAATTTTCCTACGCACACGCAAGATCATGGTGATGCATAGCAACAAGAGGGGAGAGTGTTGTCTACGTACCCTCGTAGACCGACGCGGAAGCGTTGACGCAACGTAGAGGAAGTAGTCGTACGTCTTCCCGATACGACCAATCCAAGCACCGTTACTCCGGCACCTCCGAGTTCTTAGCACACGTACAGCTCGATGACGCTCCCCGGGCTCCGATCCAGCAAAGCTTCGGGGATGAGTTCCGTCAGCACAACGGCGTGGTGACGATGATGATGTTCCACCGACGCAGGGCTTCGCCTAAGCACTACAACGATATGACCGAGGTGTAATATGGTGGAAGGGGGCACCGCACACGGCTAAGGAACGATCACGAGGATCAACTTGTGTGTCCTAGGGTGCCCCCTTGCTTCCGTATATAAAGGATCCAAGGGGGGGTGCGGCCGGCCCTATGGAGGAGCGCAGGAGGAGTCCTACTCCTACCGGGAGTAGGACTCCCCTCCCTTTTCCTTGTCCAAGTAGGAGAGGTGGAAGGAGAGGAGGAAAGGGGGGGCGCCGCCCCTCCCTCCTTGTCCAATTCGGACTAGGGGGGGAGGGGGTGCGCGGCCTGCCCTGGCAGCCCCTTCCTCTTCTCCACTTTAGGCCCATGAGGCCCATTAACCCCCCGGGGGGTTCCGGTAACCCCCCGGTGCTCCGGTTTTATCCGAAACTTCTCCAGAACGCTTCCGGTGTCCGAATATAGTCATCCAATATATCAATCTTTATGTCTCGACCATTTCGAGACTCCTCATCATGTCCGTGATCACATCCGGGACTCCGAACTAACTTCGGTACATCAAAATGCATAAACTCATAATAACTGTCATCGTAACGTTAAGCATGCGGACCCTACGGTTCGAGAACAATGTAGACATGACTGAGACAAATCTCCGGTCAATAACCAAAAGCGGGACCTGGATGCCCATATTGGCTCCTACATATTCTACGAAGATCTTTATCGGTCAGACCGCATAACAACATACGTTGTTCCCTTTGTCATCGGTATGTTACTAGCCCGAGATTCGATCGTCGGTATCCAATACCTAGTTCAATCTCGTTACCGGCAAGTCTCTTTACTCGTTACGTAATACATCATCTCGCAACTAACTCATTAGTTGCAATGCTTGCAAGGCTTATGTGATGTGCATTACCGAGAGGGCCCAGAGATACCTCTCCGACAATCGGAGTGACAAATCCTATTCTTGAAATACGCCAACCCAACATCTACCTTTGGAGACACCTGTAGAGCTCCTTTATAATCACCCAGTTACGTTGTGACGTTTGGTAGCACACAAAGTGTTCCTCCGGCAAACGGGAGTTGCATAATCTCATAGTCATAGGAACATGTATAAGTCATGAAGAAAGCAATAGCAACATACTAATTGATCGGGTGCTAAGCTAATGGAATGGGTCATGTCAATCAGATCATTCACCTAATGATGTGATCCCGTTAATCAAATAACAACTCTTTGTTCATGGTTAGGAAACATAACCATCTTTGATTAACGAGCTAGTCAAGTAGAGGCATACTAGTGACACTCAGTTTGTCTATGTATTCACACATGTATTATGTTTCCGGTTAATACAATTCTAGCATGAGTAATAAACATTTATCATGATATAAGGAAATAAATAATAACTTTATTATTGCCTCTAGGGCATATTTCCTTCAGTCTCCCACTTGCACTAGAGTCAATAATCTAGATTTACATAGTAATGATTCTAACACCCATGGAGTCTTGGTGCTGATCATGTTTTGCTCGTGGAAGAGGCTTAGTCAATGGGTCTGCCACATTCAGATCCGTATGTATCTTGCAAATCTCTATGTCTCCCACCTGGACTAGATCCCGGATGGAATTGAAGCGTCTCTTGATGTGCTTGGTTCTCTTGTGAAATCTGGATTCCTTTGCCAAGGCAATTGCACCAGTATTGTCACAAAAGATTTTCATTGGACCCGATGCATTAGGTATGACACCTAGATCGGATAAGAACTCCTTCATCCAGACTCCTTCATTTGCTGCTTCCGAAGCAGCTATGTACTCTGCTTCACATGTAGATCCTGCTACGACGCTTTGTTTAGAACTGCACCAACTGACAGCTCCACCGTTTAATGTAAACACGTATCCGGTTTGTGATTTAGAATCGTCCGGATCAGTATCAAAGCTTGCATCAACGTAACCTTTTACGATGAGCTCTTTGTCACCTCCATATACGAGAAACATATCCTTAGTCCTTTTCAGGTATTTCAGGATGTTCTTGACCGCTGTCCAGTGATCCACTCCTGGATTACTTGGTACCTCCCTGCTAAGCTTATAGCAAGGCACACATCAGGTCTGGTACACAGCATTGCATACATGATAGAGCCTATGGCTGAAGCATAGGGAACATCTTTCATTTTCTCTCTATCTTCTGCAGTGGTCGGGCATTGAGTCTGACTCAACTTCACACCTTGTAACACAGGCAAGAACCCTTTCTTTGCTTGATCCATTTTGAACTTTTTCAAAATTTTGTCAAGGTATGTGCTTTGTGAAAGTCCAATTAAGCGTCTTGATCTATCTCTATAGATCTTTATGCCTAATATGTAAGCAGCTTCACCGAGGTCTTTCATTGAAAAACTCTTATTCAAGTATCCCTTTATGCTATCCAGAAATTCTATATCATTTCCAATCAGTAATATGTCATCCACATATAATATCAGAAATGCTACAGAGCTCCCACTCACTTTCTTGTAAATACAGGCTTCTCCGAAAGTCTGTATAAAACCAAATGCTTTGATCACACTATCAAAACGTTTATTCCAACTCCGAGATGCTTGCACCAGTCCATAAATGGATCGCTGAAGCTTGCACACTTTGTTAGCTCCCTTTGGATCGACAAAACCTTCCGGTTGCATCATATACAACTCTTCTTCCAGAAATCCATTCAGGAATGCAGTTTTGACATCCATCTGCCAAATTTCATAATCATAAAATGCAGCAATTGCTAACATGATTCAGACAGACTTAAGCATCGCTACGGGTGAGAAGGTCTCATCGTAGTCAACCCCTTGAACTTGTCGAAAACCTTTTGCGACAAGTCGAGCTTTGTAGACAGTAATATTACCGTCAGCGTCAGTCTTCTTCTTGAAGATCCATTTATTCTCAATTGCTTGCCGATCATCGGGCAAGTCAACCAAAGTCCATACTTTGTTCTCATACATGGATCCCATCTCAGATTTCATGGCTTCAAGCCATTTTGCGGAATCTGGGCTCACCATCGCTTCTTCATAGTTCGTAGGTTCATCATGATCTAGTAGCATGAATTCCAGAACAGGATTACCGTACCACTCTGGCGCGGATCTCACTCTGGTTGATCTACGAGGTTCAGTAGTGTCTTGTCCTGAAGTTTCATGATCATTATCATTAGCTTCCTCACTTATTGGTGTAGGTGTCGCAGAAACAGTTTTCTGTGATGTACTAATTTCCAATAAGGGAGCAGGTACAGTTACCTCGTCAAGTTCTACTTTCCTCCCACTCACTTCTTTCGAGAGAAACTCCTTCTCCAGAAAGTTTCCGAATTTAGCAACAAAAGTCTTGCCTTCGGATCTGTGATAGAAGGTGTATCCAATAGTTTCCTTTGGATATCCTATGAAGACACATTCCTCCGATTTGGGTTCGAGCTTATCAGGTTGAAGTTTTTTCACATAAGCATCGCAGCCCTAAACTTTCAGAAATGACAACTTTGGTTTCTTGCCAAACCACAGTTCATAAGGCGTCGTCTCAACGGATTTTGAATGTGCCCTATTTAACGTGAATGCGGCCGTCTCTAGAGCGTATCCCCAAAACAATAGCGGTAAATCAGTAAGAGACATCATAGATCGTACCATATCTAGTAAAGTATGATTACGACGTTCGGACACGCCATTACGCTGTGGTGTTCCGGGTGGCGTGAGTTCTCAAATATTCTCCTCCACGATCAGATCGTAGAAACTTTATCTTCTTGTTATGATGATTTTCAACTTCACTCTGAAATTCTTTGAATTTTTCAAATGTTTCAGACTTATGTTTCATTAAGTAGATATACCCATATCTGCTTAAGTCATCTGTGAAGGTGAGAAAATAACGATATCCGCCACGAGCCTCAATATTCATCGGACCACATACATCAGTATGTATGATTTCCAACAAATCTGTTGCTCTCCCCATAGTACCGGAGAACGGTATTTTAGTCATCTTGCCCATGAGGCATGGTTCGCAAGTATCAAGTGATTCATAATCACGTGGTTCCAAAAGTCCATCAGTATGGAGTTTCTTCATGCGCTTTATACCGATATGACCTAAACGGCAGTGCCACAAATAAGTTGCACCATCATTATCAACTCTGCATCTTTTGGTTTCAACACTATGAATATGTGTGTCACTACTATCGAGATTTAACAAAAATAGACCACTCTTCAAGGGTGCATGACCATAAAAGATATTACTCATATAAATAGAACAACCATTATTCTCTGATTTAAATGAATAACCGTCTCGCATCAAACAAGATCCAGATATAACATTCATGCTCAACGCTGGCACCAAATAACAATTATTTAGGTCTAATATTAATCCCGAAGGTAGATGTAGAGGTAGCGTGCCGACCGCGATCACATCGACTTTGGAACCATTTCCCACGCGCATCGTCACCTCATCCTTAGCCAATCTTCGCTTAATTTGTAGTCCCTGTTTCGAGTTGCAAATATTAGCAACAGAACCAGTATCAAATACCCAGGTGCTACTGCGAGCATTAGTAAGGTACACATCAATAACATGTATATCACATATACCTTTGTTCACCTTGCCATCCTTCTTATCCGCCAAATACTTGGGGCAGTTCCGCTTCTAGTGACCAGTCTGCTTGCAGTAGAAGCACTCAGTTTCAGGCTTAGGTCCAGACTTGGGTTTCTTCTCTTGAGCAGCAACTTGCTTGCTGTTCTTTTTGAAGTCCCCCTTCTTCTTCCCTTTGCCCTTTTTCTTGAAACTAGTGGTCTTGTTGACCATCAACACTTGATGCTCCTTTTTGATTTCTACCTCCGCAGCTTTCAGCATTGCGAAGAGCTCGGGAATAGTCTTTATTCATCCCTTGCATATTATAGTTCATCACGAAGCTCTTGTAGCTTGGTGGCAGTGATTGGAGAATTCTGTCAATGACGCAATCATCTGGAAGATTAACTCCCATCTGAATCAAGTGATTATTATACCCAGACATTTTGAGTATATGCTCACTGACAGAACTGTTCTCCTCCATCTTGCAGCTATAGAACTTATTGGAGACTTCATATCTCTCAATCCGGGCATTTGCTTGAAATATTAACTTCAACTCCTGGAACATCTCATATGCTCCATGACGTTCAAAACGTCGTTGAAATCCCGATTCTAAGCCGTAAAGCATGGCACACTGAACTATCGAGTAGTCATCAGCTTTGCTCTGCGAGACGTTCATAACATCTGGTGTTGCTCCAGCAGCAGGCCTGGCACCCAGCGGTGCTTCCAGGACGTAATTCTTCTGTGCAGCAATGAGGATAATCCTCAAGTTATTGACCCAGTCCGTGTAATTGCTACCATCATCTTTCAACTTTGCTTTCTCAAGGAACGCATTAAAATTCAACGGAACAACAGCACGAGCCATCTACCTACAATCAAACATAAACAAGCAAGATACTATCAGGTACTAAGTTCATGATAAATTTAAGTCCAATTAATCAAATTATTTAAGAACTCCCACTTAGATAGACATCCCTCTAATCCTCTAAGTGATCACGTGATCCAAATCAACTAAACCATGTCCGATCATCACGTGAGATGGAGTAGTTTCATTGGTGAACATCACTATGTTGATCATATCTACTATATGATTCACGCTCGACCTTTCGGTCTCCGTGTTCCGAGGCCATATCTGTATATGCTTGGCTCGTCAAGTATAACCTGAGTATTCCGCGTGTGCAACTGTTTTGCACCCGTTGTATTTGAACGTAGAGCCTATCACACCCGATCATCACGTGGTGTCTCAGCACGAAAAACTTTCGCAACGGTGCATATTCAAGGAGAACACTTCTTGATAATTAGTGAGAGATCATCTTATAATGCTACCATCAATCAAAGCAAGATAAGATGCATAAAAGATAAACATCACATGCAATCAATATAAGTGATATGATATGGCCATCATCATCTTGTGCCTGTGATCTCCATCTCCGAAGCACCGTCATGATCATCATCGTCACCGGCGCGACACCTTGATCTCCATCGTAGCATCGTTGTCGTCTCGCCAATCTTATGCTTCCACGACTATCGCTACCGCTTAGTGATAAAGTAAAGCATTACATCGCGATTGCATTGCATACAATAAAGCAACAACCATATGGCTCCTGCCAGTTGCCGATAACTCGGTTACAAAACATGATCATCTCATACAATAAAATTTAGCATCATGTCTTGACCATATCACATCACAACATGCCCTGCAAAAACAAGTTAGACGTCCTCTACTTTGTTGTTGCAAGTTTTACGTGGCTGCTACGGGCTTAAGCAAGAACCAATCTCACCTACGCATCAAAACCACAATGATAGTTTGTCAAGTTGATGCCGTTTTAACCTTCGCAAGGACCGGGCGTAGCCACACTCGGTTCAACTAAAGTTGGAGAAACAGTCACCCGCAAGCCACCTATGTGCAAAGCACGTCGGGAGAACCGGTCTCGCGTAAGCGTACGCGTAATGTCGGTCCGGGCCGCTTCATCCAACAATACTGCCGAACCAAAGTATGACATGCTGGTAGGCACTATGACTTATATCGCCCACAACTCACTTGTGTTCTACTCGTGCATATAACATCAAACCATAAAACCTAGGCTCTGATACCACTGTTGGGGAACGTAGTAATTTCAAAATTTTCCTACGCACACACAAGATCATGGTGATGCATAGCAACGAGAGGGGAGAGTGTTGTCTACGTACCCTCGTAGACCGACGCGGAAGCGTTGACGCAACGTAGAGGAAGTATTCGTACGTCTTCCCGATCCGACCGATCCAAGCACCGTTACTCCGGCACCTCCGAGTTCTTAGCACACGTACAACTCGATGACGCTCCCCGGGCTCCGATCCAGCAAAGCTTCGGGGATGAGTTCCGTCAGCACAACGGCGTGGTGACGATGATGATGTTCCACCGACGCAGGGCTTCGCCTAAGCACTACAACGATATGACCAAGGTGTAATATGGTGGAAGGGGGCACCGCACACGGCTAAGGAACGATCACGAGGATCAACTTGTGTGTCCTAGGGTGCCCCCTTGCTTCCGTATATAAAGGATCCAAGGGGGGGTGCGGCCGGCCCTATGGAGGCGCGCAGGAGGAGTCCTACTCCTACCGGGAGTAGGACTCCCCTCCCTTTTCCTTGTCCAAGTAGGAGAGGTGGAAGGAGAGGAGGAAAGGGGGGGCGCCGCCCCTCCCTCCTTGTCCAATTCGGACTAGGGGGAGAGGGGGCGCGTGGCCTGCCCTGGCAGCCCCTTCCTCTTCTTCACTTTAGGCCCATGAGGCCCATTAACCCCCCGGTGCTCCGGTTTTATCCGAAACTTCTTCGGAACGCTTCCGGTGTCCGAATATAGTCATCCAATATATCAATCTTTATGTCTCGACCATTTCGAGACTCCTCGTCATGTCCGTGATCACATCCGGGACTCCGAACTAACTTCGGTACATCAAAATGCATAAACTCATAATAACTATCATCGTAACGTTAAGCATGCGGACCCTACGGTTCGAGAACAATGTAGACATGACTGAGACAAATCTCCGGTCAATAACCAACAGCTGGACCTGGATGCCCATATTGGCTCCTACATATTCTACGAAGATCTTTATCGGTCAGACCGCATAACAACATACGTTGTTCCCTTTGTCATCGGTATGTTACTAGCCCAAGATTCGATCGTCGGTATCCAATACCTAGTTCAATCTCGTTACCGGCAAGTCTCTTTACTCGTTACGTAATACATCATCTCGCAACTAACTCATTAGTTGCAATGCTTGCAAGGCTTATGTGATGTGCATTACCGAGAGGGCCCAGAGATACCTCTCCGACAATCGGAGTGACAAATCCTATTCTTGAAATACGCCAACCCAACATCTACCTTTGGAGACACCTGTAGAGCTCCTTTATAATCACCCAGTTATGTTGTGACGTTTGGTAGCACACAAAGTGTTCCTCCGGCAAACGGGAGTTGCATAATCTCATAGTCATAGGAACATGTATAAGTCATGAAGAAAGCAGTAGCAACATACTAAACGATCGGGTGCTAAGCTAATGGAATGGGTCATGTCAATCAGATTATTCACCTAATGATGTGATCCCGTTAATCAAATAACAACTCTTTGTTCATGGTTAGGAAACATAACCATCTTTGATTAACGAGCTAGTCAAGTAGAGGCATACTAATGACACTCAGTTTGTCTATGTATTCACACATGTATTATGTTTCCGGTTAATACAATTCTATCATGAATAATAAAAATTTATCATGATATAAGGAAATAAATAATAACTTTATTATTGCCTCTAGGGCATATTTCCTTCAATGTGCCCACTGGAGGTGGGTCGCTTTATCGCTTGCTGATGGGCCTGATCCAAAGTGCGTGGGCGGAGTTGCCCATGTCGCACAGAATCAACCTGCATGCAAGTGGTGTTAACGCTAATTAAGTAAGAGTTAAAACCGTCATGCATGTAAAGAACGTTTCCTTTTTTCACGGCCATTTATCCCCTGCATGCAAGGAATTAATGGGAAGGAATTAAGGAAATAATTGATAAGGAATTAAGGAAATAAATGGTGAGGCGCAGAGAGCCCCCTGGTCAGCCACGGCGGTGGCGGCTTTGACATGTGTCCACCGCGAGGTGAGACAGCCCGCGACAAATCGGAGTGCGGGATGGCGTTCTTATGCGAGGCGGCGGCGAGTCGACCCGGCGGCTCCCGTCCCGTTGTGGTCGAGGACGTGGATGGCATCGGTCGTGGGTGCCGCGTCTGGTCCGTGCAACGACCGCGGTGGTCGCCGCCGCGCGGTTGACGAGGAACGCCGCTGCAACGCGGTGTTAGGCCGTCGCGGTCTCGCGGAGACGAGGTGGCCGCTGCACATCGCACGTCGCAACGACCACAGCCGAGCGTCCGTGCCGCCGAGGGACTGTCGAGCGCTTGCGATCGCTGCAGCCGGCTGACGGTGGGCTGAGGTCGACGAAGAAGAGGAAGCAGGAGGCGCGGACCACCGTGCTGGCGGCCGTGCGCGAGGACAATGGCGACGACCCTTGACGCAGCGCGTCGACGCCCTTTTCCCTTCCCCGTCTCTTGTCTGATCTATTCATCGCAAGATTTCGTTGTTGACCCCGATGAGCACCTGCTCGTATAGGGAGGAAAACAACAGATTCATTAAGATCCATGATGATTGTTAGATCATAAGAGGATAGCATAGAAAGAAATCTCGTGATCAATCCATTTGCAATGGATATGCACGCCTGCAGCATCAAGTGAAGATGTTTCTTCTCCTCTTCTTTTGAGATGCTTTGGTTACTTGCTGCGAAGACGAGCAATACGACCAGAATGAACAGGAAATTAAACACAGATGAATGAAAAAACCATCGGCATCATGGCTCGATAGACGACATGCCCCACGGTGGGCGCCAACTGTCGTGGGAATGATTGCGACAATAATAAGGTATAGGGTAACGGAGCATGATCTATCGAGATGCATATGGGTAACACGGTGGTTTTAGCGAGTTCGGGCCTCTCACGGTGGAGATAACAGCCCTACGTCTCGTGCTCCGGAGAGGCTTTGTATTATCTGAGTATGTATCCGGAGATTACAATGTGTGAGAGAAGGGAACAGATCCCATGCCTCAGCTAAGTCCTGAGACTAATGGTGAAAAGAGAGAGAGAGAGAGGTGGAAGAAAAAAGACCCCCTCGTCTAGTGGTGGGGGGGGGCTTATATAGAGTGCGCCACCCCCACACCTCCTATGTTACAAAGTGGGGCATGAATGTCATAATACCAGCCCACTACCAAGCCCTCACTATGAGAATGATGCCGACTGCTTTGTTGTCTGCTGGTCTTCGTATATCCGAGTGAGTCGTACGGTCGAGTGGATGGTATGCTGCTTGTCCGAGTGGATAGTATGCTTGTATAAAATTTATCTGGACCCACATGTTGTGTGGACCCCATGTTTTATGATATTTCGACCATTCGTGGGCCTATCTATTATGTGTATCCCCAACATGACCCCCTTGCCATTGTGGTGGTATTATTATGCTTGGTCGTGATTGATCTGACATCAAGCCATTTTTGTCATTTTCCTGGCCTAATTTCTAAGATTTGTTACAATAGACTCACATCCATGACCCATGGTTATGGATACAGGAAAGTTATCAGAGGTACCCAAATTAAAAATTAACTATATAGGGAATTGAAAACCCAAAACTACTATATTTTGTGACAGCGAATATTCAACATGAATCATGGCTAAAGATTTTTGTTTTCTTCTGGTTGCATCCCTGAGCAACCTGCATGAGATTGACCTGAAGATGCTTCAAAGTAAATTACATCAGTATCTGGCACATGGTTTGCCTTAAAGAATGGTTGCATTCGCCAGTTGTTTGTGGCTGGATGCATCTCACTGTTTCCATACAGTATCTTGTTTTAATGATACATCTGTTGCCACAGCGCGGAAGGTAATACATATATATCCACATCAAATTCGTGGCAAACCAAATGAGAAACAAAAAGAGAGATAAACGTATTGTATTTTCACCATATAAACAGAAGGATCCCGTTGGACATTAAAACTTGTAAATATAGATAACTATTATATGGATGGGCTACTAGATTGACTGCTGATGGTATAATGAGATAGCGCCAAAACAGACTCTATTATTGGCTGTGGTCGCTGTGTTAGCCCTGCTCATCGTGGTGGGTTCATGACTTGGAATAGGGAAGTTTGGACATGAAGGGGCCTGTGGGGTTCAATAACTAATGGAGTTCATTGCATGGCTGTACGAACACGTCCGAGGAGGCTGTCAACCTGTCTGGTGAGACAATAGAGTGCCCATCAGTTAAACATGGGTTGGGTTCAAATCAAAGATTAATGGATGGAGTACAGAGTACATGCCACATGTGGGGTTGGCCCGGTTGATGTGAGTAATGTGAACTGACAGGGCGGCCGGAGGACCAAACCATGAACCATTAACGCACAAGTCTTTCGTTAACTTTACACAAATGCATGTGCAGACCACCAAACATTTCGCCTCAGCTGTATGTCATAAATCCCCCTGCTCCCACATGTTTATCGAGTAGCCTCCTCGTGACCCCAATGTCGATGCTATTGTACTATTATGGCTGGTCATGATTGATCGCAACTCTAGACCAACTCGTGAACGCACAAGTCCTTCGTTAACTTTACACAACTACATCCCCCGCAAAAAAAAAAGAAAAAAAAAACTTTACACAACTACATGAATAATGATCCATTGATTCTGATTAAGCTGATATGCTATTGGATCATGGGCTGCTCGATTTTGCAGATAAAGGAGGAGCTAAGAGAGACGCTGATGCTGGGGGCAAAACTGCTAAAACATTTAGCAAGTAAGATTTACAGAGCTTCGCACGGGTGGAGATATGAAGTTCGTAGGCTGGGGAGCTGAAGAAGAAAAGAATGATCGTTGTCGAAGCTTTGTTTTCTCGCATTGCTGCAGTCTTTGGTGATGTAATATATAGTCGTGTTGTGTGCTGGGTGGTGTCTTGTTGCCCCCTTCGAGGGTCGGCATTGGAGATGCCCTTAATGCACTAAACCGTGATATTTTTATTTTTCCTTATTTTCTTTTATTATTTACCCTTTTATGTTTTGTCGCGGGTTGATGATGCTCCCCGAGATAATAGAGTGAGCAACAGTTAAACATATAGGTGGGGTTCAAATATTAGTGGAATAGATGCTCCCGTACATAATGTGTAGGCCAGTTGACGTAAGTAATGTGAACTAACAGGGGGTGTGAAGTACACGCAACTCTTCCATTAATTTCACACAACCGTACGTGCAGACACCTAACATTTCTTCTCGGCTGCATGTCATAAACCCCCGCTTGTGACATGTTTATCGCGCCACCTTGTCATTGTTGTGGTACTATTATGGCAGATCAAGATTAAAATGAAATCAAGCATTTTGATCATTTTCCTGGGTTACTTTGAAGACATGTTACAATATGCTCGTATCTGTGACCCATGGGTTAGGATATGGGAAATTATAAGATATACGTATACCCAAGACAAAATGATTGCATGATGTATTGCTCATCGTGCATAGGCACGTATATGAGCTATGATGTACAAAGGTGGGTCACGGACCCCAATTATACAAGGAACTAGGAGGCGGGCCCAATACACAATATGGACATAACGCATATACTCAAGACCCCCCCCCCCCCCCCCCCCCCGCAGTCGAAGCGGCACCGCGGCTGACGCAAACACTGGACCGGAACTTCTCAAATGACGCCGTAGGCAGGCCCTTGGTCATGATATCGGCAAACTGTTGGGAAGTACAGACGTGTAAAACACCAATATGGCCAAGGCCACCTGTTCCCGAACAAAATGAATATCCAACTCAATATGCTTGGTCCGTCGATGATGCACCGGGTTAGCGGAGAGGTAGACCGCTGAGACGTTGTCGCAGTAGACCACCGTGGCACGGTCAACAGGGCAAGAGAGCTCCTGAAGCAGCTGGCGAAGCCACGAACACTCGGCGACGGCGTTGGCCACCGCACGATACTCAGCCTCAGCACTGGAACAAGAGACCGTAGGCTGCCGCTTGGACGACCACGAGATAAGTGAGAGTCCAAGGTAGACACAATAGCCCGAAGTGGAGCGACGAGTGTCAGGGCAGCCCGCCCAGTCTGCATCGGAGTAGGCGGTGAGGGCGGTGTCGGCGGAGGCGTGAAGCGTGACGCCAAGATCCATAGTGCCACACATATAGCGGAGAATTCGCTTGAGGGCAGCCCAGTGAACGTCTCGAGGAGCATGCATATGAAGACACACCTGCTGCACGGCATACTGGATCTCCGGTCAAGTCAGGGTGAGGTACTGGAGAGCACCAATAATAGACCGATAGAAAGCAGCATCCGAAGCAGGAGAACCATCCGTGGCAGAAAGCTTGGCCTTCGTATGAACAGGCGTAGCGGCGGGCTTGCAGTTAAGCATGCCGGCGCGCTCCAGGAGCTCATGAGCGTACTTCCTCTAATGAAGGAAGAAGCCATCGGGACGGCACACCACCTCGACATTGAGGAAGTAGTGCGTGAAGACGAGCCGTGAGCTGACTGAGGAGACCAGCCGTACATGTCGTCAGGATGATGTCGTCGACATAGAGCAGCAAGTAGGCTGTGTCAGAGCCCTGATATTAGACGAAGAGCGAGGCGTCCGAGCGGGTAGAGCAGAACCCAAGCTGGTGGAGAAATGCTACGATGCGCTGGTAACAAGCGCGCGGAGCCTGCTTGAGTCCGTACAAGGACCGCGAAAGCAGGCATACGTGGTCGAGCAGCGCCGGGTCAACAAACCTGGTGGGCTGCTGGTAGAAGACCTGCTCCTCGAGGTGACCATGGAGGAAGGCATTGGAGACATCCATCTGGTGCACCGGCCAAGCACGGGAGACCGCAAGGTGGAGAACCGTGCGTATCGTGTCAGGCTTGACGACCGAGCGAAGGTGTCGGTGAAGTCGATGCCACCACGCTGTCGAAAGCCACGAATGATCTAGCGCGCTTTACAGCGATCAAGGGTAACATCAGGACGGAGCTTGTGTTTAAGGACCCACTTACCGGTAATCACGTTGGCATGCCGAGGACGGGGAACAAGCTGCCACGTCCGGTTGCGCAATAGGGCGTCAAACTCCTCTTGCATCGCAGCCATCTAGAGCGGGTCACGAAGAGCAGCTCGAACGGAGGACGGCAACGGCGACGGCTCAAAGGTGGACGCCGCATGGACATAGTCATCCGAGGCGTAGCGCGAGCTCGGGCGAAAAACGCCCGTACGGGCGCGGGTGACCGGACCGGCCACAGGCACCGGGGGGGCCGCGGACACCGGTGGCGCCGAGAGGGCCCCAGGCACCAAGGGCGCTGGGGGGCCGCGAGGGCCGCGGGCGCGGAGGGGGCCGCGAGCGCCAACGTCGGGGTCACTGGGGGCGCCAGCGTCGTGGCTGTAGGAGGCGCCGCATGCGGGGGCGCGCCTCAAAGCCAGGGGCGGGCCAAGAGAGGCGCGCGAGCGCCCTGGGAGAGGCGTCGAGGAGCCCGCGTCACCGGTGGCGGGGGGAACAGCCGGGGGTACCTGGTGAAACGGAAACACATGCTCATCAAAGTAAACGTGCCGGGAGGTGAACACATGGTGGGAGACGGGATCATAGCACCGATATCCCTTGGAGTTAGAGGGGTAGCCGATGAAGATGCAAGCGACAGATCAAGGTGCAAGCTTGTGAGAAGCAGTGTCGGCAGTGCTGGGATAGTAAAGGCACCCAAAAATATGCAAGTCTTCATAAGACGGGTGAAAAAAAATATGCCATAGAGGCAATAATAAAGTTATTATTTATTTCCTTATTTCATGATAAATGTTTATTATTCATGCTAGAATTGTATTAACCGGAAACATGATACATGTGTGAATACATAGACAAACAGAGTGTCACTAGTATGCCTCTACTTGACTAGCTCATTGATCAAAGATGGTTATGTTTCCTATACATGGACAAAGAGTTGTCATTTGATTAAGGGATCACATCATTAGGAGAATGATGTGATTGACTTGACCCATTCCGTTAGCTTAGCACTTGATCGTTTAGTATGTTGCTATTGCTTTCTTCATGAATTATACATGTTCCTATGACTATGAGATTATGCAACTCCCGTTCACCGGAGGAACACTATGCAACTCCTGTTTACCGGACACTATGCAACTCCTGTTTACCGGAGGAACACTTTGTGTGCTACCACACGTCACAAGGTAACTGGGTGATTATAAAGGTGCTCTACAGGTCTCTCCTAAGGGACTTGTTGGGTTGGTGTATTTCGGGATTAGGATTTGTCACTCCGATTGTCGGAGAGGTATCTCTGGGCCCACTCGGTAACGAGATTGAACTAGGTATTGAGGTACCGACGATCGAATCTCGGGCAAGTAACATACCGATGACAAAGGGAACAACGTATGTTGTTATGCGGTTTGACCGATAAAGATCTTCGTAGAATAAGTGGGTGCCAATATGAGCGTCCAGGTTCCGATATTAGTTATTGACCGGAGGCGTGTCTCGGTCATGTCTACATAGTTCTCGAACCCGTAGGGTCCGCACGCTTAAAGTTCGATGACGGTTATATTATGAGTTTATGTGTTTTGATGTACCGAAGGTAGTTCGGAGTCTCGTATGTGATCACGGACATGACAAGGAGTCTTGAAATGGTCGAGACATGAAGATTGATATATTGGATGACTATATTCGGACACCGAAATGGTTCCGGGGGTTATCGGATATATACCGGAGTACCAGGGGGTTACCGGAACCCCCCCCCCCCTGGGAGGTTATTGGGCCTCATGGGCCCGAGTGGTGGAAGAGGAGAGGCGGCCAAGGGCCACGCGCGCGCCCCTCCCCCCCAAGTCCGAATTGGACAAGGATGGGGGGTGGCGCCCCCCTTTCCTTTCCCCCTCGCTCTCCTTCCCTCTCCTCTCCTACTCCAACATGGAAGGGGGGGAGTCCTACTCCCGGTGGGAGTAGGACTCCTCATGGGGCGCGCCAAGGGTAGCCGGCCCCCTCCCCCTCCTCCACTCCTTTATATACGGGGAGGGAGGCACCCCCTAGAGACACAACAATTGATCCCTTGGATCTCTTAGCCATGTGCGGTGCCCCCCTCCACCATAATCCACCTCGATAATATCGTAGCGGTGCTTAGGCGAAGTCCTGCGTCGGTAGAACATCATCATCATCACCACGCCATCGTGCTGACGGAACTCTCCCTCAAAGCTCGGCTGGATCGGAGTTCGAGGGACGTCATCGAGTTAAACGTGTGCTGAACTCGGAGGTGTCATGCGTTTGGTGCTTGATCGGTCGGATCGTGAAGACGTACGACTACATCAACCACGTTGTGCTAACGCTTCCGCTTACGGTTTACGAGGGTACGTAGACAACACTCTCCCCTCTCGTTGCTATGCATCACCATGATCTTGCGTGTGCGTAGAAATTTTTTTGAAATTACTACGTTCCCCAACAGTAGCATCCGAGCCTGGTTTTATTCGTTGATGTTATATGCACGAGTAGAACACAAGTGAGTTGTGGGCGATACAAGTCATACTGCTTACCAGCATGTCACAGTTTGGTTCGGCGGTATTGTTGGATGAAGCAGCCCGGACCGACATTACGCATACGCTTGCGTGAGACTGGTTTTACCACCGTGCTTTGCACACAGGTGACTAGCGGGTGTTAGTTTCTCCAACTTTAGTTGAACCGAGTGTGGCTACGCCCGGTCCTTGAGAAGGTTAAAACAGCACTAACTTGACGAACTATCGTTGTGGTTTTGATGCGTAGGTAAGAACGGTTCTTGCTCAGCCCGTAGCAGCCACGTAAAACTTGCAACAACAAAGTAGAGGACGTCTAACTTGTTTTTGCAGGGCATGTTGTGATGTGATATGGTCAAGGCATGATGCTATATTTTATTGTATGAGATGATCATGTTTTGTAACCGAGTTATCGGCAACTGGCAGGAGCCATATGGTTGTTGCTTTATTGTATGCAATGCAATCGCGATGTAATGCTTTACTTTATCACTAAGCGGTAGCGATAGTCGTGGAAGCATAAGATTGGCGAGACGACAACGATGCTATGATGGAGATCAAGGTGTCGCGCCGGTGACGATGATGATCATGACGGTGCTTCGGAGATGGAGATCACAGGCACAAGATGATGATGGCCATATCATATCACTTATATTGATTGCATGTGATGTTTATCTTTTATGCATCTTATCTTGCTTTGATTGATGGTAGCATTATAAGATGATCTCCCGACGTGCTTTGCACATAGGTGGCTTGCGGGTGACTGTTTCTCCAACTTTAGTTGAACCGAGTGTGGCTACGCCCGGTCCTTGCGAAGGTTAAAACGGCATCAACTTGACAAACTATCATTGTGGTTTTGATGCGTAGGTGAGATTGGTTCTTGCTTAAGCCCGTAGCAGCCACGTAAAACTTGCAACAACAAAGTAGAGGACGTCTAACTTGTTTTTGCAGGGCATGTTGTGATGTGATATGGTCAAGACATGATGCTAAATTTTATTGTATGAGATGATCATGTTTTGTAACCGAGTTATCGGCAACTGGCAGGAGCCATATGGTTGTTGCTTTATTGTATGCAATGCAATCGCCCTGTAATTGCTTTACTTTATCACTAAGCGGTAGCGATAGTCGTAGAAGCAATAGTTGGCGAGATGACAACGATGCTACGATGGAGATGAAGGTGTCGCGCCGGTGATGATGGTGATCATGACGGTGCTTCGGAGATGGAGATCACAAGCACAAGATGATGATGGCCATATCATATCACTTATATTGATTGCATGTGATGTTTATCTTTTATGCATCTTATTTTTCTTAGATCGATGGTAGCATTATAAGATGATCTCTCACTAAATTTCAAGGTATAAGTGTTTTCCCTGAGTATGCACCGTTGAGAAAGTTCTTCGTGCTGAGACACCACGTGATGATCGGGTGTGATAGGCTATACGTTCAAATACAATGGGTGCAAAACAGTTGCACATGCGGAATACTCAGGTTAAACTTGACGAGCCTAGCATATGCAGATATGGCCTCGAAACACTGAGACCAAAAGGTCGAGCGTGAATCATGTAGTAGATATGATCAACATAGTGATGTTCACCATTGAAACTACTCCATCTCACGTGATGATCGGACATGGTTTAGTTGATATGGATCACGTGACCACTTAGATGATTAGAGGGATTTCTATCTAAGTGGGAGTTCTTAAGTAATATGATTAATTGAACTTTAATTTATCATGAACTTAGTCCTGATAGTATTAGCATATCTATGTTGTAGATCAATAGCTCGCGTTGTTGCTCCTCATTTATGTTTTTGATATGTTCCTAGAGAAAACTAAGTTGAAAGATGTTAGTAGCAATGATACGGACTTGGTCCGTGATCTGAGGATTAACCTCATTGCTGAACAGAAGTATTATGTCCTTAATGCACCGCTAGGTGATAGAACTATTGCAAGAGAAGATACAGATGGTATGAACGTTTTGACAAAAGCTTAGTATGATGACTACTTGATAGTTTAGTGCACCATGCTTTACGGCTTAGAAGCGGGACTTCAAAAAAAAATTGAATGCCACGGAGCATATAAGATGTTCCAAGAGTTGAAATTGGTATTTCATACTCATGCCCTTGTCGAGAGGTATGAGACCTCTGACAGTACTTTGCCTACAAGATGGAGGAGAATAGCTCAACGAGTGAGCATGTGCTCAGATTGTCTGAGTACTACAATTGCTTGAATCAAGTGGGAGTTAATCTTCCAGATAAGATAGTAATTGACAAAGTTCTCTAGTCACTATAACCAAGTTACTAGAACTTCGTGATGAACTATAATATGCAAGGGATAACGGAAATGATTCTCAAGCTCTTCGTGTTGCTGAAATCGACGAAGGTAGAAATCAAGAAAAGCATCAAGAGTTGATGGTTGACAAGACCACTAGATTCAAGAAAAGGGCAAAGGGAGGAAGGGGAACTTCAAAGAAGAACGGCAAGCAAGTTGCTACTCAAGCGAAGAAACCAAAAGCTAGACCCAAGCCTGAAAATGAGTGCTTCTACTGCAAAGGGACTGGTCACTGGAAGCGGAACTACCCCAAGTATTTGGCGGATAAGAAGGATGGCAAAGTGAACAATATATATTTGATATACATGTTATTGATGTGTACTCTACTAGTGTTTATAGCAACCCCTCGGTATTTGATACTGGTTCGGTTGCTAAGAGTAGTAACTCGAAACGGGAGTTGAAGAATGAACAGAAACTAGTTATGGATGAAGTGACGATGTGTGTTGGAAGTAGTTCCAAGATTGATATGATCATCATCGCACACTCCCTATACTTTCGGGATTAGTGTTGAACCTAAATAAATGTTATTTGGTGTTTGCGTTGAGCATGAATATGATTTGATCATGTTTGTTGCAATACGGTTATTCATTTAAAGTAGAGAATAATTGTTGTTCTGTTTACATGAATAAAACCTTCTATGGCCATACACCCAATGAAAATGGTTTGTTGGATCTCGATCGTAGTGATACACATATTCATAATATTAAAGCCAAAAGATGCAAAGTTAATAATGATAGTGCAACTTATTTTTGGCACTGCCGTTTAGGTCATATTGGTGTAAAGCGCATGAAGAAACTCCATGCTGATGGGCTTTTGGAATCACGTGATTATGAATCACTTGATGCTTGCGAACCATGCCTCATGGGCAAGATGACTAAAACTCCTCCGGAACAATGGAGCGAGCAACTGACTTATTGGAAATAATACATACTGATGTATGTGATCCGACGAGTGTTGAGGCTCGCGGCGGGTATCGTTATTTTCTGACCTTCACAGATGATTTGAGCAGATATGGGTATATCTACTTGATGAAACACAAGTCTGAAACATTTGAAAAGTTCAAAGAATTTCAAAGTGAAGTGGAGAATCATCATAACAACAAAATAAAAGTTTCTACGATATGACCGCAGAGGTAAAATATTTGAGTTACGAGTTTGTCCTTCAGTTAAAACAATGTGAAATAGTTTCACTACTCACGCCACCTGGAAGACCACAGTGTAATGGTGTGTCCGAACGTCGTAAACCATACTTTATTAGATATGGTGCGATCTATGATATCTCTTACCGATCTACCACTATCGTTTTGGGGTTATGCATTAGAGACAGCTACATTCACGTTAAATAGGTCACCATCTAAGTCCGTGGAGATGACACCGTAGGAATTGTGGTTTGGCGAGAAACCTAAGTTGTCGTTTCTTGAAGTTTGGGACTGCGATGCTTATGTGAAAAGGTTTCAACATGATAAGCTCGGACCCAAATCAGAGAAGTAAATCTTCATAGGATACCCAAAAGAAACTGTTGGGTACACCTTCTATCACAGATCCAAAGGCAAGATATTCATTGCTGAGAATGGATCCTTTCTAGAGAAGGACTTTCTCTCGAAAGAAGTGAGTGGGAGGAAAGTAGAACTTGATGAGGTAATTGGACCTTCTCTCGAATTGGAAAGTAGCTCATCACTGAAATCAGTTCCAGTGATGCCTGCACGAATTAGTGAGGAAGTTAATCATGATGATCATGAAACTTCAGATAAAGTTACTACCGAACCTCGTAGGTCAACCAGAGTAAGATCCGCACCAGAGTGGTACAATAAGCCTATTCTGGAAGTCATGTTACTAAACCATGACGAACCTGTGGACTATGAGGAAGCGATGATGAGCCCAGATTCCACAAAATAGCTTGAGGCCATGAAATCTGAGATAGGGTCCATATATGAAAACAAAGTATGGACTTTGGTGGAATTGCCCGATGATCGGCAAGCCATTGAGAATAAATGGATCTTCAAGAGGAAGACAGACACTGATAGTAGTGTTACTATCTACAAAGCTCGAATTGTCGCAAAAATGTTTTTGACAAGTTCAAGATGTTGAATACAATGAGATTTTCTCACTTGTATCGATGCTTAAAAGTCTGTCTGAATCATGTTAGCAATTGCCGCATTTTATGAAATTTGGGAAATGGATGTCAAACCTGCATTCCTTAATGGATTTCTTAAAAGAAGAGTTGTATATGATGCAACTAGAAGGATTTTTCGATCCTAAAGGTGCTAACAAAGTGTGCAAAGCTCCAGCGATCCATCTATGGACTGGTGCAAGCATCTCGGAGTTGGAATATACGCTTTGATAAGTTGATCAAAGCATATAGTTTAATACAGACTTACGGTGAAGCCTGTATTTACCAAAGTGAGGGGGAGCACTACAGCCTTTCTGATAAGTATATGTGAATGACATATTGTTGATCGGAAATAATGTAGAATTTTCTGAAAAGCATAAAGGAGTATTTGAAAGAAGTTTTTCAAAGAAAGACCTTGGTGAAGCTGCTTACATATTGAGCATCAAGATCTATAGAGATAGATAAAGACGCTTGATAAGTTTTTTCAATGAGTACATACCTTGACAAGATTTTGAAGTAGTTCAAAATGGAACAGTCAAAGAAGGAGTTCTTGCCTGTGTTGCTAGGTGTGAAGTTGAGTAAGACTCAAAACCCAACCACGGCAGAAAATAGAAGGACAATGAAAAGTCATTCCCTAGGCCTTAGTCATAGGTTCTATAAAGTATGCTATGCTATGTACCAGATCTATTGTATACCCTGCCCTGAGTTTGGCAAGGGACTACAATAGTGATCTAGGAGTAGATTACTGGACATTGGTCAAAATTATCCTTAGACTAAGGAAATATTTCTCGGTTATGGAGGTGATAAAGAGTTTGTTGTAAAAGTTACGACGATGCAAAGTTTGACACCAATCTAGATGACTCTGAGTCTCAATCTGGATACATATTGAAAGTGGGAGCATTTATCTAGAGTAGCTCCGAATGTGGCAGACCCGTTGACTAAACTTCTCTCACAAGCAAAACATGATCACACCTTAGTACTCTATGGGTGTTAATCACATAGAGATGTGAACTAGATTATTGACTCTAGTAAACCCTTTGGGTATTGGTCACATGATGATGTGAACTATGAGTGTTAATCACATGGTGATGTGAACTATTGATGTTAAATCACATGGCGATGTGAACTAGATTATTGACTCTAGTGCAAGTGGGAGACTGAAGGAAATATGCCCTACAGGCAATAATAAAGTTATTATTTATTTCCTTATTTCATGATAAATGTTTATTATTCATGCTAGAATTGTATTAACCGGAAACATGATACATGTGTGAATACACAGACAAACAGAGTGTCACAAGTATGCCTCTACTTGACTAGCTCGTTGATCAAAGATGGTTATGTTTCCTAGCCATGGACAAAGAGTTATCATTTGACTAATGGGGCCACATCATTAGGAGAATGATGTGATTGACTTTACCCATTCCGTTAGCTTAGCACTTGATCGTTTAGTATGTTGCTATTGCTTTGTTCATGACTTATTCCTATGACTATGAGATTAAGCAACTCCTGTTTACCGGAGGAACACTTTGTGTGCTACCAGACGTCACAACGTAACTGGGTGATTGTAAAGGTGCTCTACAGGTGTCTCCGAAGGTACTTGTTGGGTTGGCATATTTCGAGATTATGATTTGTCACTCCGATTGTCGGAGAGGTATCTCTGGGCCCACTCGGTAATGCACATCACTATAAGCCTTGCAAGCATTGCGGCTAATGAGTTAGTTGCGGAATGATGTATTACAGAACAAGTAAAGAGACTTGCCGGTAACAAGATTGAACTAGGTATTGACATACCAACGATCGAATCTCGGGCAAGTAACATACCGTTGACAAAGGGAAAAACGTATGTTGTTATGCGGTTTGACCTATAAAGATCTTCGTAGAATATGTGGGAGCCAATATGAGCATCCAGGTTCCGCTATTGGTTATTGACCGGAGACGTGTCTCGGTCATGTCTACATAGTTCTCGAACCCGTAGGGTCCGCACGCTAAAGTGCGATGACGGTTATATTATGAGTTTATGTGTTTTGATGTACCGAAGGTAGTTCAGTGTCCCGAATGGGATCACGGACATGACGAGGACTCTCGAAATGGTCGAGACATGAAGATTTATATATTTAACGACTATACTCGAACACCGGAATGGTTCCGGGGGTTATCGGATATATATCGGAGTACCGGGGGGTTACCGGAACCCCCCGGAACCCCCCGGAGGTTATTGGGCCTCATGGGCCCAAGTGGTGGAAGAGGAGAGGTGGCCAAGGGGCAGGCGCGCGCCCCTTCCCCCCAAGTCCGAATTGGACAAGGATAGGGGGTGGCGCCCCCCCTTTCCTTTTCCCCTCTCTCTCCTTCCTTCTCCTCTCCTACTCCAAGATGGAAGGGGGGAGTCCTACTCCCGGTGGGAGTAGGACTCCTCATGGGGCGCTCCAAGGGTAGCCGGCCCCCTCCCCCTCCTCCACTCCTTTATATACAGGGAGGGAGGCACCCCCTAGAGACACAACAATTGATCCCTTGGATCTCTTAGCCGTGTGCGGTGCCCCCCTCCACCATAATCCACCTCAATAATATCGTAGCGGTGCTTAGGCGAAGCCCTGCGTCGGTAGAACATCATCATCTTGACCACGCCGTCGTGCTAACGGAACTCTCCCTCAAAGCTAGGCTGGATCGGAGTTCGAGGGACGTCATCGAGTTGAACGTGTGCTGAACTCGGAGGTGCCGTGGGTTCGGTGCTTGATCGGTTGGATCGTGAAGACGTACGACTACATCAACCGCGTTGTGCTAACGCTTCCGCTTACGGTCTACGAGGGTACGTAGACAACATTCTCCCCTCTCGTTGCTATGCATCGCCATGATCTTGTGTGTGCGTAGGATTTTTTTTAAATTACTACGTTCCCCAACAGTGGCATCTGAGCCTGGTTTTATGTGTTGATATTATATGCACGAGTAGAACACAAGTGAGTTGTGGGCGATACAAGTCATACTGCTTACCAGCATGTCACACTTTGGTTCGGCGGTATTGTTGGATGAAGCGGCCCAGACCGACATTACGCGTACGCTTACGCGTGCAAGACTGGTTTTACTGCCGGGCTTTGCACACAGGTGACTAGCGGGTGTCAGTTTCTCCAACTTTAGTTGAACCGAGTGTGGCTACGCCCGGTCCTTGAGAAGGTCATTACGGGAGCTGAACCAAACTTGTCGTTAGAGTGTAGATTCATTTATTTTGCTCTGTATATAGTCCATACTGGAATCTTTAAAAACTTATATTTAGAAACGGCGTGAGTATTTTATTCGGTATTGGTGGTTAAAACAATCGGTGCCGGGTAAAACCTGAGCTTCTGTATTTTCAAGTGGCTAAGCAAATACCTGCTAATTCCCCAGCTGTGCAGCAAGTTTGGAACCACGGGCGCATGAACCTATGGAGGAGAGCGTGTGGATAAGAAACTACTAGACCAGAAGAGGAGATAGGCCTAGGCGGTGGTGTGGTACCAAGTGGACGCGTGTGTAGCTCAAGAGAGGCGGCCGACGCCCAGCGCACCGGTCCTCACAAGTGCGTGGGAGCTGGATTAGATCCTCCGAGCGCGTCCACGCATCCACGAAGCAGCAGCAACCTTCAACGTGAGCTGATCTGCAGCAGCAACACTGCTCGCCGCCGCCATGACCTGCAGCGAGGAGGGGTGCGCTAGGCCTCGCCCGACCTTCTCCTCCGACCTCCTGCTATGCTCGAGCTCCGTCCCTTCCCATCCTGCCGTGGCCCACCGCCCTCCTCTCGCACGGGTCGCGCGTTGCTGCCGTGCCCGTCCTCTGCTCACCGGATGGCCATAGCGCCACCGCTGCTGCTTGCCGCCGCGGTTGCCTACTTCGGCCTCCCTTCCCCGCATCCTCCGTTGGGCCCCTTACTATCTCCTGCGACAGCTGCTGCTGCGACGCCCTCACCTCGTGCGCCCGGTCGCTGCAGCCCATGGCCGCCTCTGCATCCGTACACGACCGGCGAGCTCCTCCCCCTCCCCTTATGCCCTGATGATCCTTGGTGCGAGGAGAGGACGCCTGAGCCGGCGAGGGGTTGGGTCGGACCGACCTCCTCTCCCGTTGCGGGTTCGTCGAGCGAAGCACCGGGCGGTGTCTGTCGTGCAGGCCGTGCTCCCGGTCGGTCCCTGCCTTGTCGTTGCCTTGCTTGGGCCTAGCTCGCGGTGGTGGTGGTGACCCGGCTTCGTTCTATTCCATTTTGATGCGGCTTGTTTTGATCTTTCTTTACAGATCCTGTTGATTCAACCGAACAGACCTACCGATATGTGCCGATATGATTTCCCAGGCCGTCGCCCGCAGCAGATGGCGGCTGCCGATTGTGCTTATCCCGATTTCTAGATTTGGTTTGGACCCGTGGCTGTTGGCTACCGATTGCGCGCTTATCATTGTTTTAACAAAAAGGAAGTGCGGGAGCCATGTGAAGGAAATATGCCCTAGAGGCAATAATAAAGTTATTATTTATTTCCTTATTTCATGATAAATGTTTATTATTCATGCTAGAATTGTATTAACCGGAAACATAATACATGTGTGAATACATAGACAAACAGAGTGTCACTAGTATGCCTCTACTTGACTAGCTCGTTAATCAAAGATGGTTATGTTTCCTAACCATGGACAAAGAGTTGTTATTTGATTAACGGGATCACATCATTAGGTGAATGATCTGATTGACATGACCCATTCCATTAGCTTAGCACCCGATCGTTTAGTATGTTGCTATTGCTTTCTTCATGACTTATACATGTTCCTATGACTATGAGATTATGCAACTCCCGTGTGCCAGAGGAACACTTTGTGTGCTACCAAACGTCACAACGTAACTGGGTGATTATAAAGGTGCTCTACAGGTGTCTCCAAAGGTACATGTTGGGTTGGCGTATTTCGAGATTAGGATTTGTCACTTCGATCGTCGGAGAGGTATCTCTGGGCCCTCTCGGTAATGCACATCACTTAAGCATTGCAAGCATTGCAACTAATGAGTTAGTTGCGGGATAATGTATTACGAAACGAGTAAAGAGACTTGCCGGTAACGAGATTGAACTAGGTATTGGATACCGACAATCGAATCTCGGGCAAGTAACATACCGATGACAAAGAGAACAACGTATGTTGTTATGCGGTCTGACCGATAAAGATCTTCGTAGAATATGTAGGAGCCAATATGGGCATCCAGGTCCCGCTATTGGTTATTGACCGGAGATGTGTCTCGGTCATGTCTACATTTTTCTCGAACCCGTAGGGTCCGCACGCTTAAGGTTTCGATGACAGTTATATTATGAGTTTATGAGTTTTGATGTACCGAAGGATTTCTGTGTCCCGGATGAGATCGGGGACATGACGAGGAGTCTCGAAATGGTCGAGACGTAAAGATCGATATATTGGACGACTATATTCGGACATCGGAAAGGTTCCGAGTGGTTCGGGTATTTTTCGGAGTACCGGGGAGTTACGGGAATACGGGAGGAGAAGTATTGGGCCTTATTGGGCCATACGGGAAAGAGAGAGGGGCTGCCTACGGCAGGCCGCGCGCCCCCCCAAGGCCTAGTCCGAATTGGACTAGGGGGAGGGGCTGCGCCCCTTTCTTGTTTCCTACTCCTACTACATGGAAGGACTCCTAGTTGGACTAGGAAAGGGGGAATCCTACTCCCGGTGGGAGTAGGACTCCCCTAGGGCGCGCCATAGAGAGGGCCGGCCCTCCCCTCCTCCATTCCTTTATATACGGGGGCAGGGGGCACCCCATAGACACACAAGTTGATCTTTGTGATTGTTCCCTAGCCGTGTGCGGTGCCCCCTCCACGATATTACACCTCGATCATATTGTAGCGGTGCTTAGGCGAAGCCCTGCGACGGTTAAACATCAAGATCGTCACCACGCCGTCGTGCTGACGAAACTCCTCCCCGAAGCTTTGCTGGATCGGAGCCCGGGGTGCGTCATCGAGTTGTACGTGTGTCAAGAACTCGGAGGTGCCAGAGTAACGGTGCTTGGATCGGTCGGGCCGTGAAGACGTACGACTACATCAACCGCGTTGTCATAACACTTCCGCTATCGGTCTACAAGGGTACGTAGACAACACTCTCCCCTCTCGTTGCTATGCATCACCATGATCTTGCGTGTGCGTAGGAATTTTTTTGAAATTACTACGTTACCCAACAGTGGTATCAGAGCCAGGTTTTATGCGTTGATGTAATATGCACGAGTAGAACACAAGTGAGTTGTGGGCGATATAAGTCATACTGCTTACCAGCATGTCACACTTTGGTTCGGCGGTATTGTTGGATGAAGCGGTTCGGACCGACATTACGCGTACGCTTACGCGAGACCAGTTCTCCCAACGTGCTTTGCACATAGGTGGCTTGCGGGTGACAGTTTCTCCAACTTTAGTTGAACCGAGTGTGGCTACGCCCGGTCCTTGCGAAGGTTAAAACATCACCAACTTGATAAACTATCGTTGTGATTTGACGCGTAGATAAGAACGGTTCTTGCTAAGCCCAGTAGCAGCCACGTAAAACTTGCAACAACAAAGTAGAGGACGTCTAACTTGTTTTTGCAGGGCATGTTGTGATGTGATATGGTCAAGACGTGATGAGATATAAGTTGTTGTATGAGATGATCATATTTTGTTGAAGTTATCGGCAACTGGCAAAAGCCTTATGGTTGTCTGTCTATTGCATAAGATGCAAGCGCCCAATAATTGCTTTACTTTATCGCTATGCGATAGCAATAGTTGCAAGAGCAAGTGTTGGCGAGACGACCACGTGACGACACATTGATATAGATCAAGATGATGGAGATCATGGTGTCATGCCGGTGACGATATAGATCATGACAGTACTTTGGAGATGGAGATCAAAGAAGCAAGATGATGATGGCCATATCATGTCACATATTTTGATTGCATATGATGTTTATCTTTTATACATCTTATTTTGCTTAGTTTGACGGTAGCATTTTAAGATGATCTCTCACTAATTATCAAGAAGTGTTCTCCCTGAGTATGCGCCGTTGCGAAAGTTCTTCGTGCTGAGACACCACGTGATGATCGGGTGTGATAGGCTCTACGTTCAAATACAACGGGTGCAAAACAGTTGCACACGCGGAATACTCAGGTTATACTTGACGATCCAAGCATATACAGATATGGCCTCGGAACACGGAGACCGAAAGGTTGAGCGTGAATCATATAGTAGATATGATCAACATAGCGATGTTCACAAATGAAACTACTCCATCTCACGTGATGATCGGACCTGGTTTAGTTGATTTGGATCACGTAATCACTTAGAGGATTAGAGGGATGTCTATCTAAGTGGGAGTTCTTTAGTAATATGATTAATTGAACTTAAATATATCATGAGCTTAGTCCTGGTAGTATTTTGCAAGTTATGTTGTAGATCAATAGCTCGCGTTGTTGCTTCCCTGTGTTTAATTTGATATGTTCCTAGAGAAAATTGTGTTGAAAGATGTTAGTAGCAATGATGCGGATTGGATCCGTGATCTGAGGTTTATCCTCATTGCTGCACAGAAGAATTATGTCCTTGATGCACTGCTAGGTGACAGACCTATTGCAGGAGCAGATGCAGACGTTATGAACGTTTGGCTAGCTCAATATGATGACTACTTGATAGTTTAGTGCACCATGCTTAATGGCTTAGAATCGGGACTTCAAAGACGTTTTGAACGTCATGGACCATATGAGATGTTCCAGGAGTTGAAGTTAATATTTCAAGCAAATACCCGAGTTGAGAGATATGGAGTATCCAACAAGTTCTGTAGCTAAAAGATGGAGGAGAATCGCTCAACTAGTGAGCATGTGCTTAGATTGTCTAGGTACTAAAATCGCTTGAATCAAGTGGGAGTTAATCTTCCAGATAAAATAGTGATTGACAGAATTCTCTAGTCACCATCACCAAGTTAATAGAACTTCGTGATGAACTATAATATGCAAGGGATAACGAAAGTAATTCCCAAGCTCTTCGTGATGCTGAAATCGATGAAGGTAGAAATCAAGAAAAACATCAAGTGTTGATGGTTAACAAGACCACTAGTTTCAAAAAAAGGGCAAAGGGAAGAAGGGGAACTTCAAGAAGAACGGCAAGCAAGTTGCTGCTCAAGTGAAGAAGTCCAAGTCTGTCCTAAGCCTGAGACTAAGTGCTTCTACTTCAAGGTATAAGTACCGCTTGGTTAGGCCCACTCAGGCCCAGCTAGCCGAGCGGGTAGACGAGGCTGCCTCTTGGGCCGGCCTTCAGGTTGAACTTCACCTTGGCGCTCCTCTTGATCGCCGACAATCCCTCCCCTGTTAAACCCGGCTTGACCCCAAGCCGGCGCTCGAGGGAACTTTTGCTGCAGAGTGATCTTATCCTCCCAGGTTGCCATATCCAGCGGGGACGAACTCCACTTGACTAAAACTTGGAGCACGGAATCAGAGCCTCGGCGTATTATCCGCTGCTGCAACACTTGTTCTGGCACCTGAAACTGATCATCCGGAGAGGGAAGCTGCGGAAGCACCTGGTTGTGTGGAGCAATCACTTTCTTGAGAAGTGACACATGGAAAACAGGGTGCACTTTGCTGGCAGGAGGGAGGCGCAGGCGATAAGCCACTTCGCCGATGCGCTCCAAAACTTCGAAGGGTCCATAGAATTTAAACGCCATCATCGTTCGATCTGGGAGACCCAGATCTAGGGTTTCCCCCGAAGCATCCCGAGCCTGATGACGCCAACTGCAACAACGATGCCTCGACAAGGACACGACATCAAAGACGCCGCCATCGTCCGCCATGACCGTAGTCGGCGCAATTTTCATCGGCAGTTGCACCACCAGGCGTATGCCGCGGGCCTTGCTGGTTCCTTAGACCGTAGCAAACTCCAAAACGATGCCCCGAAGAGGGACTACGGCGCAAGAGCACCGCCATCGCTCGATCCCATGGAGATCTAGGGTTTCCCCCGGAGTTGCCCGGGTTGTCAAGGACCAGATGCCGATGTGTCGCACTCGCCATCGCGCCGACCGTGACCCAGAGACCAAGCTCACGCCTGAGCCCCGATCCGGTCGTGCCACCACCGATCTGGTCACGCCGCCGCCATCCCTGGCGACCGTGGCGCCCCAGATCTTGAAGCCGCCTGCCATGAGGAATGGGATCGCCGGAGCGCCGCCAGCCCCCGTCATGACGTCCAACCACACGCCACGCTCCGGCCAGAGGGCGCCGGCCCGCGCCAGCTCCTCACGAGCGGGAGGGCACCTAGTCCTCGTCGCCGCAGGCGACAGCAAGGCTTTGCCTGGCTGCGCCCTCGAGCGACAGCGAGGGAGGAGGAGGACGAGAGGGGGAGTCGGGGCGACGGGATCTGGGGGGCCTCCCAGCCGTCGCACGGGGGTGACTCGGGAGGGGCCTCTTGGGTAAATACCGGAATGAAACCTGCCTAGCCAGCCAAACAAGACGTTCAAAACTAGTAGTTATTTCATATATTCAAATTTAATTCAGAGACATATGCTGGCTATGCTGACATGGATGGTATTTCGATGCAGATTGGTGACTCGCATTTTGAGATGCATGAGACTCCGGATGTAGCTGTGGATGTCGTTGAGGAAGAAATTGATCAAAACCTTGACGGTGGAGGAATTACTGGGTCTGACGAAAAGGCTTACCCTGATGAGGAACAACTTGACGAGAGCCCAAAGTGAAGTGTCGCCGAAGTAATGATGCCTGCTCATCCAGATTAAGGAGCTTAGTAGCAAACCCTTGGTTGAGGCCACGTCCGAAGTTCGTGTCTCCGGATTTGATTGATCTCCTTTCTAACAACTGGGTGCCCGATGTAGTTATGCTACTTCATCCACACACATGTAATAATTCAACAGCGCCCCAGGTGCAGCAATAGCCACACATTGGTACTAGTGAATTCCCTCACACTGATTTTTTTTATTTTTAGAAAAGGATGATGTACCCCCGGCATCTGTATCTGCACGATGCATGCAGCCATATTATTAATTATTCACAAAGACCATACCAGGTGATACATCAATAAGCCTGAAGCCACCATCTTGGCAACGTTATTGCTACTCCTATCCCCTTGATGAAGGCGCGCCGAATGTCCAGGCCTAATACCAAATAGACATCGCATCAAAGCCTAACATCTAAAGCCGGGTGTCCCATCCAAGCCACTACCTGAGTTGGGTCCCACACCGGCCTGGCACACTCCTAGTGAACACCGCACGCTACAAGGATCGTCACCTCCACCTTCCCTCGGTCCATCCTCAGAGCAGAACTACTGCACAGACCTTGCCAGGCTTCTCTGCCATCAACTTCACCATGACGCCAGGCAGCTTCCTCATCCTGCGCGAGTCCATCTCCAATACGCGCCCATCGCCGAACCTCCGCGGCGCCATGCTGGAGGGTGTTATAGTTAACCTTGTTGCTAAGTGTCATGTTTATTTGTTTGTCATGCATTTAGTCCAAGCTGTGGCAGGTGGTGTACTTCAAGTTGTGATCACGTACATGGTGCAAAGCTGGTCGATAGAGTGAGTTAGTTAGTTGAGAGGAAGTCAGTAGAGAATGGATGCATGTGCGAGCGTCCATCAGGGTAGTAGCATGCACGTACGCATATTTCCGTTGCACGAACGTGCTGTATAGCCGATAGTGGATTAGATGTGGACCGAGTAATTGGGAGATAAGTGTGACGCTGGCTGAATCGTGTGGCCGTGTCAAAGAGATTGTTACTCATGGCCATGCTACTGGCTAGTGGGAGTTAAAAGCAGAAAACCATCATATTTGGGGTTTCGCGGAAAACTACCTGATCTCTAATTTTTTGCGAAAGTCACCGTCTTTCTGGTAAACATTTTGCAGAAAACACTGACCGAACGATTTAGCCCGTTTAATCACTTTCTGACAAGTGGGACCCGGCTGTAAGGAGCTGACTCAGCAAACAATTAACACATACACCCCTATATCTGAAATAGAAAAGCAATTGGCCCCTCCCCCGTGGAGCAGCGCTATTGCCGAAGCAGCACGAGCTTGGCCGACACGGCGGCGCCCTGACCCTGCCGACCGTCGGGATGCCGTGGCGGGGAGCGTGAGCCCGGCAGGGCGGACACAGAGACGAGGAGGAGGTGTAGCTGGTGGGAGATGGGCAGGAGCGACCAGTCGAGCGTGGCGTGCCCACCCCCGAGCGCGTTGCGGTGGCAGACGGTGAGCGCGAGTAGGTCGGCGCGCCCGCGACACAGCCCCACGGCCTCCAGCTCGGCACGCCCGCGGCATAGCGCCTCGGCCTCCTGCTCGGCGCGCCTGTGTCGCACTTTGAAGCTCCGGCAAGCCATGGACCACACGGCCGCGCCCCCGTCTATGACCCCGACTCGCCTGGGAGCCACACTGCTCAGCGACGGCCATGGGGAGTACCTTTGGCGGCGAGCAGCAGCAGCCACGGGGAGTAGCGGCGAGCAGCCGCAGCGGTGAGGACCTACGGCGGCGCGCAGCAGCAGCCGCGGGCAGCAACACCGGCCGGGAACTGCGGCGCCGAGGAGCAACACGCAGCGACGCGCAGCAGCAGCAGCCCGCAGCGAGCAGCAGCGGCGGCACTCAGCATCAGCAGGGAGGCAACACGTAGCATCCGTGCTCAGGTGCTAGTCCGCGTGCGCCGTCGGACGGTAACCAGCCGGGAACAAGGGCTAAGGGCTGGATTGCTTTTCTGGTTTGAGATCGAGGGATGTGTGTGTAAATTTGTTGCTAAGTGAGCTTCTTACAATCCGGCCCCATTTGTCAGAAAATGATCAATTGGGCTAAATAACTTGATCAGTGCAATTTGCTAAATGTTTACTAGATACGCGGTGATTTTTGCAACTAATTAGGGATCAGGTATTTTTCTACAAACGAAGCCTCAAATGTGATGGTTTTTTGCAATTAACTCGGCTAGTGGAGAAGGAATACAGAAAAGGCACAAGTTGTGTGCGTGCCAAAAGATTGTGTGTATGTGCTCTTCTTCGACCTCTTGTGTATGAGGGCTATCCCTTCTTCCCTGGGTAAACCCAACAGAGGGTGCTGACTCCAGAGTGCAAATTTGTGAGGACCATGTGTATGATGTATGTCTATCCTCCAGCTCATCTGCTTTTCTTCACAAGGACTCCAAAAACTGCGCTCCTGTCCTTCAGATGCTCTGGAACTGAAAACGAACTCTATTTCCACTTTTCTAGGCAATAGGCAATCGACACTTTTTTCGACCGCCGACACCCGGTCTCCGCCGGCGCTCAAGGAAAGTGGCTTTGGTCTGTTTCATGTATTTATTTCGTAAGACTCTGTTGAATATTTTAATAAAGATGGTTATCTGCATCTCTCGATGCAGAGGCCATAGCCCATAGGGTATCCTCCTTTTTGAAAAGAAAGAAAATTACTCGCATTCCGAAATCTCCTGTGATATTTTAGCTGCCAAGCAATGGAGCTGGAACAGCCTGGTCAGTGTTTGCCTGAATGAATGGTTCAAGTTCACCATTTGTTCATGCATTCTGGATGTATCAGTAATTCAGTATTAGTACAACCGATTGTCAATGTGCCAAAAGATGATCTGCCAATGTTCTAGCACGCACGCCGAGGATAAGAAAAACAAAAGCAGAGTAGCTAAGACGGTTTGGCCTATCAGCAGTTTGGCTTACTATGTCTCAAGTTGTAAGCCATGCATGCATCTTCATCTTCGCGCTGGCTGCACATTCCCTTCTCAAGTCCTAAAGCGTGCCAGCATCATCTTCGGGAAAGTCTTATCGTGAGATTAACTAGCTGTCCAACATATACATACGTAGGCACAGTAGCAACATCTTACATGCATGGCAGTAATTACAGAAAAAAAAAAAGAGGCAGCAAAGGGTAATACAGTCTTACATGAATCATTCACCGTAGACTACAATCAATGCAACGGGTTTTCTACATCATATCAAAGGCCTCTTATCCGTCAACCAACTCTCCCGCCCCGCTGCCGCTACTGCTCGAAAGCCTTTGGATCCCCTACAAGACTGTCATGAGCCCCTACAAGGAGTCAAAATAAAGCCGAAACCAGATACGGGAAGTGTTGACCCGGATCAATTGAGTGCGAGCCCTTTTATCTTGAGCTGATTCTCCTTATTTTAGAGTGCGAGCCTTTACAACTTCCCCGTAACAGTTTCAAGATTGGCTCGCAACGCAAGTACTCCTTTCCTTTGGCTCTCATACAATTTCTTAGCTACAGAGTTTACATGCATTTTCTTCCGTGAGAATATAGATTGAATCTAGCAAGTGTCTAAGCTCATTAAGGTTCGGTTTGACAGTGTCTTCAGTTTGTTCAGCTTCGTCAGTTAACACTGGCAGTGTGATTTCTTCAGCAAATAACTTCGCAGCAGTGGTGCGCGCCTGTGCGAAGCCAGAATGTTTGTTGCGTTTCCTTGTAAATCTACAAGGCATCTTAAACTCCTAATGAAACTATGCAAAGAGATTAATAGTAGGATATAGGATATATAATCTCTGAAGAACAGTAGAGAGCTGAATTCAGTGACAAACGTGTTCCGAACTTGTCATCTCGTACGGAGTATTGGTCACAGCAGAAGCAACTAGAATGTGCGTTTCTCATCTGAATTCTACTTCTACACATCTGACCACAGGGAAGATATACGTACTATGATTTACTGTTGGTCTCCTTTCTCCAGAATTGCCAACATAACACCATGCACATTTTCAAAGCCATATTCGTCACTTGTCTTCGTCTCTGTGCTAGTCCACATAAACTGCATGCAGTGACTGTCGCTGCGGAAGCTAGAATATAAACAGATTCACTCTAGCAGAAGACTGCCATGCCAGACCACATTTTGTCAATCTGATTAAAACACTAGTGCAGGCCTTTTGATAACTTGTGGCCTGATTTTGCTCAGGCTTGTTAATAGACTGAAATGAAGGGACGCAGCGATTCGGTGCTCGAGCCCAGCTGCTCCCGAAATCGCTGGCGTCAGTTCAGCTCTCGTGATTCGGGAAACATGCACTGGCATGTCTGCGCAAAAGCAGCGGAAATAGCGGATACGGCGTGAAACAGTGCGCGAGAGTGGGGCCGAAACGTATGGCTGGGCGTCCGTCGACGCGCCGATTTTCATGGGCCACGGACCAGAACGTTTACTTTTTTTGCCGAGCCGTGGAACAGTTCGCCAGTATGTGACGGCCGTCCGCGGCGCCTACCGGACGTCATGTGCGTACGGTTCGGCTCGAGAGAGGTCAGCCACCAAACCCTCCTGACTAGGTCGTTCTCGAAGCCTGCCGCCGCCGCGGAAGGCTTGCCCAGATCCAGCGGGGTACGGCGAGCTTCGGGAGCCCCGGCCGGTGAGCGAATTGTATTGAAGGGTCAAGAAACTATTTTTGTATTAAAGGCTCGAGTTCCTGCTTGATGCAGTGGACAGGTAATTGAATCCTGCCCGATTGGAGATCTAGTGAATTCAAGGATTTGTGTGCCCCGATGACTGATTGCTGAGGCCGGCGCCCCTTGCTTGCCTAACTTGCAGGATTCCGCTCCGTGAAGGGTTCGTGGACAGTGCAGATCATCCTGATACGGTCCCTCTGGCGGTGCTCCCGCGAGCTGATGTCGCCCCTACTGCTCAGGTGGACTCAAATGGCGGCTCAGGTTGCGGGCAAAACTGTTGGGTGCGCAGTCGTGGGGGGAGCCGCAGGCAATCAATGGCGACAAGGTCTGCTCAATCAACGGACAGGGTGAACCCGAGGCTCCGGCTTAGGCAAAAAGGTACGCCCTGCATCCTTGCTTTGTTAAGCTGTTCTTGTTTTTTGCAACTGCTGTGATGGTTTCCTCCAGTTCTACGTGCTATGTGATGTGCTAGTTATTACTTGTCTTAATGATTGTAGAACGAAAACAAAACGGAATTGCTAGTTTGTTCTAGTTATTGTTGTGATTTACTTGTATGTAAGCTTAGTTCAGCCTGCGCATCAAAATTACTATTGTCCCCCTAATTCGAGCGTGCATAATTAGATGAGCGTTTGTTTGTGAATTCAGGTTACGGCTTGTTAGTGTGCAGCGTGCGCTGAACTAGAAGTGTGGTCATGTGAAATCTGTGTGGTTCAATGTCTTTGTCGTTGCTTCTTCTTGCATGAGCAAGTGATGATAGCTGTTAGATTTGGCTTCATCGTGAAAGATCTGCTCTGCATTGAAGGGACACTTGCATTGAACAAAACTGTACTATTAGGTGCCTGCCTATGTCAGGAGACATTCAAGTTCAGTAGACAATCATTGAGCAAAATTGTATTGAAGGGTCAAGAAACTATTTTTGTACCTCAGTTGTGGCATGTAACTTATTTTTCTTCTGTATCTCACACAGCTCTAACCTTGTCTTTCCGTTTATTTCCTTCTTATTGTGTATTTGGCATTGGTAAATCTGTAACAGGAACATTCTTAATAATGGTTCATCCTCATTGTAGTTCAGAAGTTACTAAACTACAAGACTATTCAGCGGTGGCACAAGAGGTGGTGAGGAATAGCGACTACGAGGAAAGACGCGGTGCAGCCGGCGACGACGACTATCGCCTGCTCTCTGGTAAGGCCTCCATCTTTTCTCTCTTTTTGTGTCAATTTGAAGTTTTGAACTATACACAAGTGCAAACTAGTTCGGCTCAAGAAAAGTATAAACAAGACACAACCCTCTTAACAATGCCTTGCTGATGTAAATAGCTGAAGCCTTCCTGGCACTTGATTCAGCAGATTCTCGATTTCTCGTCAGTCGTTTTCTTCTTTCTTGTATCACCGCCCTCCCGGGTACAACGGAAGACGACGAACAGTTTGATGGCTTTTTTTTTGTCTTTCTCAGCTGTTGTTATATCTTAATTAGGAATTCACTTTTCATTTAGTGTTAATATGGATACGAGAGTGGATCAAACTAGGAGTAATCTGCTGCTTCTTAATGTTGGATAATTGGATCGAGATTCACCCTCTCTAATCATTATTAGCTTGCCATATTCTTGAACCTCAACAAGTCATGAAGAATCCCATACTTCTTTCCAGTTTAATATTGGCAATTCACCCTTGTTGTTTACATATCGCTAATCCGTTGCGGAATTATCAAATTGTCTAAATTTTCTCTTCCAGTACAGTGTTTCCTTTTTGTTTCCAACTTTATGAATTCATAGTAACTTTACTGATTTGGATGAGCTGAGGATGAAAGAAGAGATCAGTGCTGCCACATGGTGCTTCCCATTCGAGCAATTGCAGTGTGTAGAAATGCTTTATGACTTGCATTCCAGCCGATGAACTATGGTTGTATTGTCGCATTAGGCCACATTTTTGTCCTGTCAGACATCAGTGTATTTTTATTTTTATTTGCAATTATTTCACTCTTTTTTCTCAATTTATATTTGGTCTATATGGACCACGGACAATCAGTTTGGATGCTTATACGCCAATCAGTTTGGATGGCAAAACAGCACAAAATGAGTGTGTGCTTAAAGTTTTCGTTGTCAGCATAGTCTTCGTTTGCTTATAGTTTTCCAGCCACCATGTTTCTATGTCAAATGTCATTTGACCACACAAGTGTCATTAGTCTAAAGCAAACGAGGATAGACTCACTGAAAATGTTACTTTTCCCTATCCAAACAAAATTTGGGGTGGCAGGGATTAAGGTGGTTGGAAGGGACTGATTCAATCCCTGGGTGGATTTTTTCCACTGGAGTATTTGTTCCCCTATAACCAAACAAGCCCTAAGGAAAAACAAAGTCAACCTTGGTAAGTTTGTAAGGTGTACAACATAATTGGGAGATTCTTTGGCTCGGTTGAAAAGGTGCCATTCACCAAGAGGTCGCAAAAAGCCCATTATTCTATAAAAAGAATTAGTCATATGAATCAAACAACGGACGTAGGAAAAATTCCTGAAGATTCTAATCCTTCAAAATTCTTATGAAAATCATTTAAATAGAGGAGCCCTCAAAAATGTTTATGGTTCATTTAAGAGCTACGGAGTATCATTGAAGAGGGAAAATAGCAAACCATGCCAATCATGCTTACGAACGGATGGAGCAAAAATATTTTAAGAGAACTGGAGAGGATGCAATACCACTGATCTCAGTCTAACTAGGTGGTTGTTTGGATAACTATGGTAAGCGGTACACTTTGAGAAAGATTTTTAGAGGATTTTTAGCAAAGTCAGTTTTACTTACTTTTCTCTTAAGAAGAAAAGACTTGCACAAAATTATGTTCGGGTCTTCTTTGGGCTTTGGATAGATATTAAGCCGATAAATCAGATTGTCACGTTGGAGTAGGCGCTCAACATAGATGCCCGCATATCAGTTTGTTAGCTCCGAGCGAGTTTGCCTTAAAAAAAACCTCCGAGCGAGCGGATAAGTCAATCGAAATATGATAATGACGGGCCGTGCGGGATGGCCGTTACGACATCCGTGCACTCCTAACGTCTGGCACTCCTAACAACTGCCATCACATTAAATGCTCCAGCTTTACCGCATTTTCCTGGATGGATACATCCCGAATACACCGTTGAATACACTGAACGGCGCGGATCCACATGCGAGTGAACGGGAGAGATATCGAGATCATCTGAGCTCGGGCTCAGAATCAAATTTTCGGAAATGAAGGGACTACTATGGGAATGTTTATAAATCAACCAAAATAAGCTTGAGAACCCAATCATGTTACAAGGTTTTAGATTATCCAGCAAAGTCATTTAATGTTGCCATTTGTGATCAATGACACTCCAACTCCATCCATCAGGGTGTGCTCATGAAGAGCTGTCGATGGTTGAAACATGGAAAAAAAAAATGTCACCCTTCGTACCTTTATAGATCGTGAGTCCTTTCTCTCAAGTTTCTTTTGTATGATATATCTTAATTCTATTTCTCCAAACAATACACATGCTCATTCTTTTTTCAATTATTCTCAGATTATTATTTACCGTGACAACAACGATCTCGTGGCAGTCAAGCTCCGGTCGCTGCATGACGGTCTTGGTCTCTTCTGCTTAGCTCAGTTTAATCCCTCCCTTCTTGATGTCCTCGAGCTGTTCTGAAGGATTTCAGATGGGAGTAGCGTCCATACGACTGAATTCTGAGTTCCTCGAAATCCGGAAAATTCCCACGCCAGGCCGTCCGATCCCGCAATTCCCGTAGAATCCCCCGCCCAGGGTGAACGAGAGGAGACGGAGACGACGAGGCTGCCGCCGTCGCCAGGATGTCGGTGTCTCTTCTCCCCGGGCAAGATGGAGAGTCCCTGTCTCCTGTTTCTGGGTGCTTTCTCGTGGAGTTTGAATCCATGGTACGCTCTAGTTACATGTTGGACGGTGTCATCTTTTAATAATTGTGGGCTCCATGTGAAAACAATGCTGTTATTTCAGTCCGGATAAATAATAATGTTGTTGGTTCTTGTTTTCTTTTTGTCCTAATTTAGTTAGGAAGGTGTGTCCTAGTATTATTGACCAAGTTATTTATTTTCTTAGTTTGGTCCATTATCATGCAATCTTCTCTCTTGTGTGTTCGAGTATGGCGTCCTGTAAATCTCTCCAGTTAATGCGTTTGAACTTGCACAGATGTTGGTCTGCTTCTGAATCTGTTGACTTTTTTGTTTGTTTTTGAAAGTCTGAATTTGTTGAGTTGGGTTCTTACTCTTGTACTCGTTTGGCACCATTGGATTTCTCCTTCGGTTCAGCTATTCAAATGCTCTGCGTGTAGCAGATGGCAAATTCATGTTCTGCAAATTGCTTCTGCTCCCTGACGCAGTTTGTTGGAATTTCGCCCACAGGATCAATCGCATCACAGTACAACAAACACGCGCACAAAAAACTTTTATAGCCAAGGGCCTTTGTCGTGCCCTTCTTTTATCTTTATTTCTTTTTCTCTTTTTCTCACGACCTGTGTTACAAACTCCACGTCTGGTGCATATATATATATATATATATATATATATATATGCAAACCAGCACCGACCCACCACCCTAGACGTACTTGCTTTTGGATTCCAAAAGCATACATGGACACGGTCAAACAAATCCTGACCGGACTCTCTTACTAATTCTTTCTTAACACACTACGAACTACACACCTGCATGTATGCCTACGTACACAACTAGGACATGGCTAAAGATCAACTCTAGCCGGACTGGCGAGCAACGCCAGCACAACACGTACGTGCATAGAAACCTATCTAATTAGAATACCCAAGATTATGCTAACACAGTTAGTGCCTTGCCAATGCAGTTGCGTTTTCGCTGGACAACGATGTCGTCCAGCAGCAGCACCAGGAGAATTCAGGAACATTGATTTCATCATGCATGATTTGCTAATAATAATTCAGTATAGACAATAGAGCCTAGACGACCGACGTCCATGTGTTTACGTACGTCTCCGCGTTGCACCTGATTGACACTAGCTTGGACTACCTAGCTAGAAGAGTATGTTTACAGCAGACTACTCTGTTTAACTTACTGAATTTGTCAACAGCTGGCCATGATTTCTACTAGCTCGATATACTAAACATCAAACCAACATAGTGAACCAGCTACTAGCAGCTCTGTAAAATAGTACGTACACACTGACACTAGCTAGTTGCATCACTCGTGGAATCCTCGTGGAACGAGACGAGCCGCAAGGCGCAAAAAGGAGATGGAGACGATGCCGGCGTCTCCTTCTCCCCGGTACCTGTCTCCTGCTTAGTGCTTTCGCTTGCTATCTGAATGATTGAATCCATGATACGCTCTAGCTAGTTAGATGTTGGGCTGTGTCATCCTGCAAGAATTATGCGCTCCATGTGGGAACAACGCTGTTATTTTCAGTCTGAAGAAATAATAACCTTGTAAGAATTGCACTGCTTTTAGGAAGATCTTCTTATCTTCTTATCTTCCTAAATATTTTGTACTTTGTTTATCAGTTTCTCTATCTATTGGGGTTTCCTGGTGTGATCATTCAAAATAGTTTGTACTAATCGGTGTCGTTACATGAGCACCTCTGCTTGTAACGTGGATTAGGTTCGGTTCACACCACAGCAGAATACTTCTACAAGTCTAATCTCCAATGGTATCTTTTTCTAGTGAGGAGCAGAGCAAAACAGCCAAAGCTCCCAATATGACTAATCAAGGACGATGCTAACTACAAGTATAGAAAATGTAGATACAATTGGGGGAATTAACATGGGCACTACCTGCGCTCGGGGACACATACTGGGCCAAGGGAAGCGTACAACTAGGTTGGCTTTCCCTGGACTAACACTAGTAGAAAACGGGCCTTTAGTCCTGGTTTCAGAGGGCCTTTAGTCCCGATTCTGGAACCAGGACTAAAGGGTCAGGACTAAAGCCTAAAACCTTTAGTCTCGGTTGGCTTACGAATCGGGAGTAAAGGAGCTCCACATGGCTGCTGTCTGGAGCTCCACCTTTAGTCTCGGTTGGTAACAATTTTTTTGAAATTTGATTTTTCTGAATTTTTTTGATATTTTTGATTTTTTTTTGATTTTCGAATTTCTGAATTATTTGACAATTTAATTTCTAATCACCCTTCATCACTGCTCAAGCATGGACCACTCATTCCAAATCGTCTAACTTCCTTGCTGGTTACCCATCATCTCACTACCCCAGCCTAAGCACGCTTAACTTCCAAGTTCTATTCCCTCTAGTTTGCAAGTCTGCACTTGTTGTTTTCCTGACAATAGTAAGCTGTCAATCATATTAACCCTTAGGAGTTGAACTTGAGCATGAAGCACCGTTTGAGTTTGAAACTATTATTTTAAAAAGCAATAATTATTTAGTAACACTAATATTTCTTGAATAAGTAGTTTGACCATAGTTTGACCAAAAATTCAAAAAAACTTAAATTTGAGGATAATTTTTTCCTTTAAGAATTTGAGGATTCTAAAAATTTGCGAAACGGCCGACGGCCATTGAAATCGAAACCGGGTTTTCGTGCTGAACATTTTGATATATTATACGTTTTTTTCGACATCGTATGCAAAAGTTATAGCCGTTTTACTTTTTCATAACACTTTTTTTTCAAAACATGTCAAAATTTATGTTTTTTAATTTTACTAACTAGTAGATGTAGTAACATAACTACATCTCGAATGATTGTAATTTTTGAAGTTTATATCATTTTATTTTGTTTTTTCAAAACTGAAATGGCGATACCCGGGGGGGCGGGGGGGTACATTTTGAAAATTGCAGATTCCCTTTAGTCTGGGATGGTGTCCATCCAATCCTACCGTCGACTACATCTGCTAGCACCGTGCCAGCCAGAGTCACGTTCTATTAAAGTGGCAAAAAGAATTACTTTTTAACATATCAAAACTAATTCTATCAACTATTATTAAAGGCTAAACAAATATTAATACAAAACAGTAGCAAAATTAATATTAATTAATTATAAAAATTTATCTACTGTTGTCTAACATAAGCATACTACAACATGTTAAAATCTACAAAAAGAACTAACTAAAAATAATTGAAAACAACAACTAAAGGACTAAAACAACCTTAGCATCCGAGTCCTTACCATCCTTACCTTGCAATTCTATAGCATCCCTGCCATATGGGACTTTATCATATGAGACTTTGCGCAAAACTCCAAACACGACCAAAGCATCACACGCTACCCAGTCTGCGACCTGCCAATTTGTTCCTTCGACAATCTGACGCTTTACCCGAGGAAACATCACAGTTGTATTAATATAAGAGGCAGGAATCTCTAGAGGGTGTGCATTCAGCTTAGTGAAGGGTATCGTATGCCGCTTCATTCTTACACATTATGGATACACAGTGCTCAACATGCTGCAACAAATCAACAAGTTGCATCTTCATGTTCAGGTGCACGTAAAGCCTTGAGTTGAGAGACTCACTCCTCTGATTAGTCATCATGCCTAGAAAATATCTACCCTTTGTGTATGCAGCAGCCCATTTGTGTCGCAGCTCGTACATCCTGTTAACCCATGACGACCTCTTCCCCGTTGGTTTTATTTTGAATCGAACCTTATAAGCCTCCCATATTTTCTCAAACTCATCAACATCCCAACGACGGTAAATGAATTCCCTAAATTCCTCAAGCTTTTTCTTGCGGAGGTGCATCACCATATTCTCCTCGATATGCCACGTGCACAAACGATGATCTGTTCTGGTCCAGACTGTAGCTATTGCTTTACCCATTACACCGTCCCCATCGGTGATTGCTGAAATGGGTGGCGTCTGGGACATTGCCTCCAAAAATACATGAAGAAGCCACTGGTATGATGCAATTGTCTCGTCTAACAATAGACCGACCCCAAACAAAAGTGTGCTGCGGTGATGGTTCAGACCAACAAATGGAACAAACGGAAGCCTGTACTTGTTAGACTGATATGTACTGTCGAACACCACGATACCACCAAAGGCAACAAAGTCAATCCGGGATTGTGAATCAGCCCAGAATATGTTCCTCAAATGGCCTTTGCTGTCTTTTGTGTATTTGAAAAAGAATTATGGGTCTGCTTTTTTCTGTGCAATCATATAGGTGAGCAAATATCTAGCATCAGTGCCTTCTATCTTGCGCTTCTTCTATATTGAAACATGGTTGTATAGGTCTCGATCTATAAATCCAAGCTTGTCGGGACCTCCGGCATTCTTCTCCATTACATTCATAATTTGATGTGTTCGAAGTCGACCGACAGCATACTCGATGACATCAGCCTTTTGTGCGTCAATCTTTCTACGATGAGCCGATAAGTAGGGAGTCAGGTCAGCAGGGACAAACAGATGATTATGCTTGTCCACAAAATTCTTGACGAAACGGAGGCCACAGCTATCTTGTAGCTCAACCTGAAAAAGAGCGGGACACCCACACCGAGAAAGACCCCTCGGTGTTCTTTTTCTTTCATCTCTGTTAAAGTGCTTAGGGCCTGCCATCCATATTTGCAGCACTTGTATGTCCTTCTGTATGCATTTTGTTTCGGACCCGGACCCCTGTACTTCAGATCATCCTTTCTAACACCAAACCCTTTTTTTCTCGCATAGCCTACGTAGAACATGTAGGCTTCTTCCTCAGTCCTGAAAGTCTTCTTCACAATCTTTAAGTATTACATATACTCATTCAGGTCTGAACCAGCCATGCATTTATTATCAATTCCTTTACCTTGCATGTGTACATCATCCATGTCTACGCCATCCTTGCCTGCATCCTCATTATTCTTATCATCCATGCACATACCATCCATTCCTTTGGGGTTCATGGCTACAAAATCATTGTCCCTATCATCCATGCCTTTGCCTTCATTGCCTCTATCACCCATGTCCTTGTCATCCTTCCTGTATCACCCAAGTATTCACCATCATTGCCTTTATCATCCATGTCGTTGTGCTGCCAACGAAAACAGATAGTCAATGTTACGGATGGATAGCATACATAATAATTATGCACCACTCTGCTTAAATAATTGATTTAATTTTTCATATCGGATTCATGTAGCAAACTCAGTCCTTCAAAAGTTGTAAGTAAGTATAAAATATGCCCTGACTAAATCCAGAAATATTTAATTGATTGTACTTGCTGTAACTGATGATCTCCTAACTAAATCCAAACTCCACGAATCCTTCAAATGCCCTGATAGATCCACCCTGATAGATCAATTATATCCAAACTCCATTCAAAATTATCTCCTAACTAAATCCAAAATTATCTCCTAACTAAATCCAAATTATCTCCTAATTAAATCCAAAATAACTCCAAACTCCATACAAAAATAATTAACTCCTAACTAAATCCAGAATATCTCGAAACTCAATTCAAAAGTATAGCTATATCCAAAATAACTTTCTTTGAATCCAAATCTGCTGACAACTTTCTCCTACCACATAACCCTAACTAAGTCCTTCGATATGTCCTAGCTAAATCCGACTTACACTTCCTTTCAATCAAAATCTCATCACAACTTTCCGAAACCATAAACCCTAAACTTCACATGACATATCCTAAACCCTAATCACATCCGACCACTATTGGTACTATATGCAGAAGGGACCAGACAAGTTTTGAGATGGCTAGGCACTTACAGGGAAGATCTGGCGTGAAAAAGTTGATGCACGTCGGTGAGGATGATGTGCCCTCTCGGGTCGGGGAAGGTGGCGTCGGCTCGGGAAGGAGGGGATTAGTGGCTCGTCGGAAGATCTGGCGTCGCGACCCGAGGCGGGTGACTTACGATGGAGGGGGGAGGGGGGAGTAGGAGCAGGAGGAAGGAGTGACACGGCGAGTGGGATCGGCGGCGATCGAGGGCGCTGGAGGCGATCGGCGGCGATCGAGGGCGCCGGAGGTTAGGGCTCGAGAAGAGGAGAGTGGACGACCCACTAGAACCGGAATTCAAATGAGGACGCACGATGATTGGTGTTATAATGAAGTGCAATGTTAATGCAACTAATTTAATCGAAAAATTTAGGACGGGAATACCCCTGGACCTAATTGGGCCAATTAAAGGTATAAAAAAATTTAGGTCAAAAATACCCTTGGGCTCTAAAAAGGCCAAGTTAGTCTCATTCATTAGATCGACCATATAATACACGTGCTCTGGTGTATTATAATGTACCGTAAAATCTCCCTCAAAACTATACCATCAGCGAGAAATACACTGAAGAGCTCATCATGTTGACTAAATCAGGGTACTTTACACTAAGGCCTCTTGAAAACTGCTAAAATATAAGCCCCTATGTTGATTCACAGTAGCAGAAACAATGACTAGAATGTCCATTTCTCATGTTTTACAGCAGGCCAACGAAAGCTTGACATCAAGAGATCAGAAAGCAGAGAAGTAACTGCATGATGAAATCAAAAATCCATGCAATTTAGCAAACTCGCATTCTGAACATTCATTGATTGAATCATTGTGCAAGCAAAGAGCCAAGAACCAGAAAACTGATTTAGCATATTAGAATGAGTGGCGCATCCTTCATTGTGCAAACAAGAGCCAAAAAGCAGCAGAACGGAAACTTGACAGACATCACCATAATAATAATACACTTAAAGAGCACTGAAATATCCAGTTCAGTTATATAGTAATAGCGAGCGCCAATCCCCCCACCCCCCTCTCCTGAGCTGGGCGACCCGGGGGCACAAAACCTAGCGCTGCCGCCGGCCCTCCCGCTCAGCGTCTCCTTGCCGCCGCTGGCAGCGACTTAGGCCGCGGTGGTGGAGGCCCCCCTTGTTCCGAAACGGAAAGGGGCCATCCGGCTGGTCCCGTGTGACCAGCGGACGTCTGGATCCGGGGCGACGGCCCTGTGAGCTCTTCGGACGACGACGGCCGGTTGTGGCCACGAGGGTGGCGTGTCGGCCGGATGTGACGAGTTGGTGCTCCGCTGCAGTCGACTGGTGGCGCCTTCAAGGCTCGGGCGACTCCCGCGGCCCGTCCTCCTGGCCGCGTTCTGCGACCTGGTGCGGTCGCGCCGGCTTGCCTCACTGAGCTCGCGCGCGGTGCTCCGGGGGCACCGCCGCTCAGCTTTGCGGTTGCCGTTCTACCGTCTCTTTGTGTCCTACACTTGTCTCCCTCTTCATCGTCTTCCCGCATGTCCAAATCGCACTCCCCCCTCGACCACCTCCTTGCGCCGGTGCTGGTGGCCTGCGGCGACGGTGTGGGCACTGAGACCTGTGGAGGCGCGGCCTGCGGCGCGCTCGTCGTCTCGTGCTGGTCGTCCCGGCGGCCGACGATGCTCAGTTCTGCGGTGAGGGGTGGTATCCGGTGGTGGCGATTTTGGGCCTCACCTGCCCAGATCCAGTCCGCGGTGTGCCGGCCGACCGACGCGTTTGGGGGCTGGAGGAATTGTGCCGGCTCTGGCTGTGTAGTGGTGAGGCTGAATCGAGTCTGTGCGGCGGTGCTCTGGGAGAAATCCCTGCTCACTTTGTGTGAGCCGACCACGATGGCGCCACCACGGCGTCCTACACCTTTCAGAGGTGTGGTCTTCGAGCTGTTCCGGGTGGATCTGCTCCGGCGTGGTACAGGCCGTCTTGCTGTAGGGATATGCTCAAACTCCAGGTGAGAACCTTGCTTCGACTATGTTGATGCTAACGGCAACGACGTCTATGGACATCGTCTTCCTCGCAGGAGGTGCCGCTGTGGAGCTCCAGCACCTATGGTACTTTGCTTTGTTGTCACCGGGTGAAAACCTAAGTTCAGGCTCGCTAGATCGGACGATGGTGTTGTGTCTTTGACAGCACTACCTCCTTGGAGGCCCAAACAACGGCTCATGTTGCTGCGCGTGGTTAAGGGTGGTGCGTTTGGTGGTGGTGGTTGGGCCAGCTTGGGGCCGACGGTGGTGTGCTTTCTTCTTCATGTGTTTCTCTTCGGCTGTCCTTCACGTGGTCACTGTCCTGTTGTTGTGCATGCTCAAGACCCTCCCATGGTTGCCGTTGTGCTGCGGCGAGCTTTGTGCTCTTGGTGTTGTCTTGATTCACCTTTGCTCAATGACGACGCAATGACGCCTCCCCAACCTGCTAATCGTTTCGACCGCCCGTGGCGGATCTCCCAGTCAAGGTTCGTGTTAAGGTTTGACACTCGTTGATTATAGATGATACTCTGTTGTGCCGTGGGGCTCGGTACGCACGCTGGTGCGGTGCGTTAGGTTGTTTGCAGAGTCTTGGTATTGTGATCCCTCAACAGCACCCCACATCTACTTGTGTCTCTTGTGGTGTTGGTCTTTCTGCCTTCTAGCTAGGTCATGCCTTCTCCTGGGTGGCAATTTTTTTCCTCATCTCCTGTAACCTTGTTACCTATACGGTTTTCGGCCCGGTTTCCCTCATAAACGGGTCAACTTGTTTAGGTTTTTAATCTGATTTCCCTTATAAACTGGATCAACCAAAGCTTAAGGGGTGGCTCTTGGCTTTGGCAGCTTTTTGAGCAATATATTCAGGTGGGGATCCTCTCCCCCCCGGTAACCGTTCAAAAAAATAATAATAGCAGTCATCAAAGCCAAGAGCACTGCCACCATGATAGTACTACTTGTGCTGCTAATTAAGAGTCCAACAACGTCCCAGCTGCAGCATATATGTAGCAATGATTTTTCTCACGCTGAATTAATACTAGTTATTAGTTTTACTGAATTCCCTCACACTGGATGCATGGTACTACGTACTAGTTCTACTAATGGTCAAATTCAACAGTAGGGTCATACACGCCTGGTCCACTCAAAACATGTCAGTTCACAAACAGACATCACAAACCACCGCAAGCCAACTGCACATAGCTGAAACGTACCAGAAATAGAACGTACTGAATAGTTTTGCTTGACTTTCGAACCAAAGGTTTGCGACGTCCTTCGCAGTCTTGCCACGCCTACTCTCGTGATTGACGCTAGACCATCAAAACTTCAAATTTCAGCACCGAATCGACAAAGACACGAACTCGCGTGCAAGGAAATTTGAGAGGGGCACAAGTGCTTTGCGCTGATCAAACTTCTGTAGCTTTTCTCGTCTTTTCTCTTCTCTTATTTGAACATAAAAAACTTGAACAAGAGAACGGTAAACATGGCCTTGTGCCAGTCGTGCCACCCCGCGACTCGGGGATCACGCGGGCGCACAACTCACAACATGACAAGACTCAGACTTTGCACGAACAAACTCATGGTGTCGTCCACACTATGACACGGCGATTACACAACATTGTCTACCACATTGACCATTCTTTCATGTGTAAAAGGGGAAAATGAAATCTACAATTAACATGACACGGTGGTAGATTCATTCAGCACACTGGACAATGACTAGAGGAGGATCACTGGATGAGTGCTTGGTATGCCTCCCGCATGGTTGGTCTTGCTTGCGGAGAAGATTCCAAGCAAGAAAAGGCGAGGCTGACGAGCAGAGCCAAGCTATCCTCTTCTGTTCTTGTTGGTGTTGTCGGCCGTTGGTCTAGAATATCTTTCACCAGCACATCTTGTTCCCCGCTTGAGATACCATCTAATAGATTCATTGGATGCTTGCCCATCACTAACTCTAGCACAACCACGCCAAAACTATAGACGTCACATTTCTCAGTCACAACAGATGTGTACGCCATTTCTGCACAATACCAAATTAAACATTAGAATTAGAAATAAAGTGGATAGAGATGAATGCATCTGACTGAGAAGGAAAGATATACTACTACATACCAGGAGCAATGTACCCATATGTTCCTGCTAGTGCGCTCCAGTTTGATGAATCGGGCTTAAGAATCCTTGCTGTGCCAAAATCTGAGACAAAAGCCTTCAAGGATGTATCAAGTAAGATGTTATTGCTTGTGATATCTCGATGTATTATAGGCGGACTACATTCATGGTGCAAATAAGATACTGCTTGAGCCACATCATTTGCAACAGTAATTCTCTTGTGCCAATCCAATTCCTTTGCCAGCTCCTCATTTTCCAATGTCCTGTGGAGGCTTCCCTGCTGAATATAGTCGTAGACTAGAAATTTATACGTTGGATGGGAGCAGAATCCATACATTTTGACAATGCTTCGTTGTCGGATCTGTGTTAAGATTTCCATTTCACTACGGAATCTTCTTTCATCATCCAACTCTTCTTCGTCCCGATGAAGCTTCTTGACAGCAACTAGCTGCCCGTCATGGAGTTGTGCCTTGTAGACTTTGCCATATCCTCCTATTCCAATGATGTACTTATCATCAAAGTCTTCGGTTGCCCTTATAATATCGTCAAATGCTAATCTTCCATCAAAATTCCAAACAGAGAATAGGCCCCTTGCTTCATTGATAACACTTTCTTGTGGTTTTCTCTTCATACGAGCAAGTATTATTATGACAACAGTTGCAGCAACAACGCTGAAACCCATCACAAGAACAATTGGCAAAAGCAAACCAAGTATCTTCCCCTTCTTGTGAGCAGCTACTGGGGTTGAATAACAAGGTGGCATGCCAGAGAGGTTACCACATAAACCTTTCTTGGGAAGAAACCAACTTGTTGAAGCATTTTTTAGGAGCCTTGCTATTGGGATTGGTCCTTCCAACTCGTTGTAGGACACATCGACTGTTGAAAGGCTGACCATGCTTGCAAATGATGATGGGATGCTGCCACTGAACTGATTATGTGATAAATTCAGAAATTCCAGCATCTCCAACTTCCCGAGTTGCCGTGGCAACACACCAGTGAGGTTATTGTTGCTCACATCTAGCATGATTTGCAGGCCTGCTAAATTTCCAATCGCACCGGGCAAACTCCCACTGAAGTTGTTGTTGTTGATCTTCAAGGATTGCAATTTCGTGCAGCCCCCTAGTTCCTCAGGTATTAATCCACCCAATCTGTTCCCAGATATATCAAGGTATCCTATGTTGCTTAGCTTTTGTATTTGTATGGGTATGGGTCCAGATAGTCGGTTTGATGATAAGTTCAGTATATATAGATTTGCTAAAGTACAAATTTCTGGTGGAATCTCACCATTAAGATGATTAGAATCGAGTGTTAGTTCTTCTAGGCTGGACAATTTAGAAAGGATTGGAGGTATGGAACCAGTGATCATATTTTGTGCTAGCCGTAATACCATTAATTGGGTACATGCACCTAGATTTTGTGAGATTTTCCCAGAGAATCTATTCGATGTCAAGCGCATGTCTTTTAGTTGTGGGTACACACCAAAATGCTGAGATAAATCTCCTGTTAGTTGGTTCCACTGAAGGTCGATTTCAACCAAACTCGTACATGTCTTTAAACTCTTTGGAATTAGGCCACTGAACATATTAAAAGATATGCCGACAAACTGAAGTCTACCACCCGAACATATTTTTGCGGGTAAAGTTCCTGAAAGTGAGTTGTTAGACAACCCAAGTTTAATAAGGCTTGTGAGATGTCCTATTTCTTGAGGAAGAGAACCTGATAGATTGTTTTCAAAGAGTTGCAGTTCTTGGATGCTTTGCAACTTCCCAAAAGTTTTTGGTATTGATCCCGAAATTTGGTTAAGATACAAGCCTAAATACTTGAGGTTCATCAGATTGCCAATCTCTTGGGGAATGAAACCGGTTATCTGATTATCAGAGAGGGATAATGCAAGTAACTTGGTAATATTTCCTAAGCTGTTAGGAAGAGAGCCAGATATTTGGTTCTCGGACAAGTATAATCCTTGGAGATTTAGCAAGCCACCCACTTCTGAAGGCATCGACCCTGTGATTTGATTTGTATAGAGAAAAAGCTTATTTAGCATAGTGAGGTTTCCTAGTCCCGGGGGTATTGAACCAGTTATTTGATTTCGATAGAGACAAAGTATATTCAACATATTAAGATTTCCTATTGTCGGGGGGATGGAACCTGTTATTTGATTATCATAGAGAAAAAGTGTGTTCATCTTAGTGAGATTGGTTATGGAGACTGGAATTGGACCCGATAAATCATTTGAATTAAGTTCAAGACTTTGCATATGGACTAGCCTACCTAATTCTTGGGGTATAGGCCCTGAGAGTTGATTACCAAATAGGTACAAAGTATTTAGTTGGGTCAGATTACCAATGGTTTTCGGTATGAAACCGCTTAAGCTGCTGTTGCTTAGTTGTAGAACTTGTAGGTTGACAAGCCTTCCAATCTCTTTAGGGATGAGACCGGATACCATGTTTTGGTGAATTCCAAGTTGAGTTAACATTGTTAGGTTACCCAGAGATGCAGGGATATGTCCTGTGAGTTTGTTAAATGAGAGATCAAGCAACATGAGACTTTTGAGGTCACCAATCTCACAAGGAATTTTCCCTGTGAGCTGGTTCTGCTCAAGGTTGAGTTCTAAAAGTGCTGACAGGGAGCTGATACTAGTGGGTAGTGCACCATGGAGGCTATTGTTATGAAGGTCGATATATGTGAGGAATGGAAGAGCCGAGAAGTTGAGCTCACCAAGTTTGCCATGGATGCCAGCATCCGGCAGGGAGATGTTGGTCACCACCCAGGGCATATGGCGACCATGGCGAACAGCCGTACACATTATGCCCGACCAGTTGCAGGGGCTGGTGTTCTCCTGCCAAGAGCTCATCTGCAGCAGTGGGCTCGCAAGAGTAGCTTTCCAGTGGAGGAGGGCCATTTGTTGGGACCTTAGTGAGATCCCTCCGTGCCGTGCCGCTTGTGCTTCTTCGAGGAGAAGAAGGCACGGCAGGAGCAGCAGGCAGAGATGCAACAGAGCTCGCATTTTGCAGCCTAGTGTTTGCATGTTGTGTTTGGTTTTGGGATGTGGCTTTGGTGCAAATGGAACCTCTATTTATATTTAGGTATGTGTCATCCATGAGGCCCTCTAAGTCAGTCAACACACAGCGATTGAGGCGAAGGTGCTGGTGCTATGATTCATGTGGGCGTCACTTGTGCTGCACAAGTCTGTTGCATGGCAATTGCCAATATAGCTAGCTAGCTTAGCCCTCTATCATTGGCCCATCAAATAATGGTGATCTGCCAGCCTGCATGAATGCGAAGACCAGACCATAAACCTTGCTGAAGTCTTGGTCCTTTCCATACACACATGACAACAAGACCAGAAGTCCTGCCTTTTCACACCAGCACCGAATGGTACACACAGTACTTCATTATTTTTTTTGGAAAGATGATTGATACAATCTCGATCATCAGGTTTATTGCGATAGTTTTATGTGCCCACAAATTAAAATGTAACTATTATATTATTATTAAACTAAGAGGCATATGAGCAATCACATTTTTCACATAGGCAAAACCATATGATATGTTGCTTATAGATTTTAAAAGGCTGAGGTTTAGAAATTAAATTAATGTACCAGAGATTGTAACACAGGGAGTCTGGTCCGTCCGGTGCCAGTCCATGAAGGACTTTGACCTGCAATCAGGCAAGGCATGCGTTTATATTGAGGTGCACGCGGAACTTCTATTTATATTGAGGTCCTCTAAGTCAGTCAACACTCAACACACATCAATTGAGTCGAATCTGCTGGTGCTATCATTCATGTGCGTGTGAGCTGTATGAATGCCAATTGCCTTAAGTCTGCCAGCCTGCATGAATGCAAAGACCAGACGATAAACCTCCCTTAAGTCTTCGTTCTTTCCACACACAAGACTACAAGGCCAAAAGTCGTGCTGCAAGACCACACCAAGTTTCATCTCACTTCACTTCAACTTTTTTTAGAAAGATGGTTGATACAATCTCGATCATCAGATTTATTGTGATAATTTTATGTGCCCGCAAATTAAAATCTATCTCTTATATTAAACTAAGAGGCAAACGAGCAAAACCATATATGATATGTTGCTTATAGATTTTTTAATGGCTCAGATTTAGAATCATATTAATGTGCCTGAGATGCTTACATACGTGTAATGCGGGGAGTACATGAATGACTTGAACTGCAAGCAGGCAACGCACATCACTGTCACTGTTATATTAGATATACCACACTATGACTAGTCTCCAACTTTGGATATATTTTCTCTTCCGGTCCATTCTACTACGGATCGAGCATTTGGCCTCCTATTATTGACTGACGCGCAGTCTGTATAGGAAGTATAAAGGCAAAACCTCATAGCAGACTACCACTATAGTGTGTGTGTAGGTAGTGTATGAACAAGAAATGGAGCCGAGGGCCAAGGTGCTGGCAGAGAGGCCCTGGACGTGCATGACTAAAGAGTTGGCGGGGACGTGTGTGTTGACGAGCGACATTCAGGAGGTGCCGTCCCGCCAGTCCCGACGGGGCATTTGGTGGAACACGTGTCACGTGGCGGCAAGGCCAAGAGATGAGGGGGCATCAAGAACCAATACATCACAAGTACACTGAATAAATAGCGGTAATTATTCATAACTAATGGTACTTTCTTGATAGAGAAATAGTAATCCAAGTCCAACGGTTGGATCAGTCACCACATTGTATGATTCGGCCTACAGCCGGAGTCTTCTCGCTAAACACATCCAAGCTTTAGCCCTTATTACACGCTAGGAGTCCATATATGTAGACAAATCGGCACAGGTCGCCTCCTAATCCACCGTTTCCTTATATTTAAATAATGCACGATATAATTAAATCTCATGCGTTTGATTGCGCAATCAACCAGCAGGAAACGAATCAATATGATGATGGAAGAAATAACTGAATAAAAACTCCAAGGACGACTTCACTAGATCCCCTGTCCCGTATGCCGGCTGCCAGCATCGTTTCCTGCGCAGCACCTCTGCTTTGGTTATTCCTCTATGGACAGCTCTTCCGAATCTGCACCCACCAAACAACGCATTAGATAGCTCCCCTACAAACGAATTAAGTTGTATCTTTCGATGTCTAGTTTATCTCTACCATTTCTAAAATCTGTCTGAAACAGCAAAGTCCTAATGAATAATCATTTCGAATTCTGTAACAACTCATTCCAGCAGCCACGCTATGAGTATAATAACTTAATCTACAAAACCCTAGTTTTACAACATATTATAGGGAAATTTGCAATATTTTTCTACAACAGTTTACAGCCCAAGCATTTACAGCATCTTAATCAGAAATTTACTATACATCTACCACTCTTATAAAAGCTACAAAATAGTAGACACAATTATTCACTTAAACTGAATGCAAGTCCGTGAGAGGATTTGGTGCCATACCATGTTTCAAGGAAAACAATTCCATGAGGCCGTAACCAAAGCCCGCCAGCTGTGGAATAAAGAGGAAATATCAGCAGGAAACATTTCTAGAATGTGTCTATATTTTCAAATTTTATTGAATTCCATTTTCCCTCGCCACCGGCTGGAGCTTGCTCGTCTCTCCTCCAGCTTTCCGACCCTTGAAGCTGCCCGATTTTAGTTGCCTCCAACGTCCCAAGGCTTGAATCGTCGCCACCACCATGGAGCTCGAGTCCGTCTCCGCCGCTGTCGTTGGTTTCGAGTGTCGAGTTGTCTCCGTCGCTGCGGGTTTCAGTCTCCTCGTTGGCGTCCAGAGCTCGGCCTACAGGTTCCTAGATGCAATTCAGAAACTCTACACCTGCATATATGAACTTGTCCAGGGCACCTGCATATATGGACTTGTCCACGGTTTCAATATGTGGATTCAGTCCAAAAATGAAAATCGGTTTTGGTTTGGGTTGGGTGAAAAACAAGTATAGATGAAAAAAGGACCTCCGCCCCCGCTGCCTCCCGGGTCGCTCGTGGCGACTCCGGAGGTCCGCCGCCGCCGCCACCAAACCAACCCCACCACCGCTCCCTTCCCTGGCCGTCGCCGGAGGATGTCGCCGGGCTAAGCCCTGTGCGACGGACGGCGGCGGCGGGGCCTTGCTTTGCCTGCTCTCACGCCCGCAGGCTTCCTACTCCTCCCCAAGATCCAAAAAGCTTCATCACACTGCGTCGCCTCGATCTGCTCGGCTCCTGCCAGCGCTCGTCGCCGCTCGGCGCGATGGGCTCTGCCGGTCTCCCTCGTCCTTCCTCGACCTCCATCCGACTGAGACGCGAATCTGCCGGGAGCGCAACTTCGATCTGCTCTGCCGCTGCACGTCCTTGCCGCCGCCCGCCGTGCTGGCATCCACCGGGCTCCCTCGACCTCCCTCCTTCTGGCCTGCCGCGCTCAGCTTTCGCGGCAGCTCTCCCGCGCCTCAACTCCAAGCCTCTGCTCCACGCACCCGTGCGCCGAGCTGTGGCACCTCAGCTCTGGATCCACTTCCGCTGCTCTGGGCTTCAACCTTCCCCTCTCGCGCATGGCCTGCACCAGCGCGGCTTCGCTCCATGCCGGGTCTTGCACCTCCATGCCCCGACCGGCTCCTGCTGCCTCGGTGCATCTTGCGTCGCCGCGCGGCGTCCACTTCCATCGTGCCCGACGGCGTCCTCCACCATTCAGATCCGGCCAGTGCTCGCCGCTCTCGACCTGCGCCGCCATCCTCCGCGTCATCCCTCTGCTTCGGGCCGGTGTGCCGAGGCTGCGGGATCCATCGCCCAGCCTTGTGCGGGTCTTGGTCAGCCCGCTCGTCCAGCCTGGGTGGTGCGGGGTGGCAGCCCGACCTCCTTTGCTCTGCTTCATCCCCAGTGCTAGTGTTGGTTCTGATGCTTGGGCGAGGCTGGAGTATCTATGCCGGCTGGCAGTGCCTTTGAGGTCAGGTGCTTGCTCCCGGAGAAATCCTGCTCAGTACGAGCGACCATGGCGGCGCCCTTTCCGTCACAATCCTCCCTGGAGGCATGGTTTGGGAGATGCATCTCCTCCCGGGGGGGTTCCGGGCGAAAGCTCCGACGATGTTGTACACCTTCCTGAAGGCGTCGCTTGGGAACCCCTGCCATTGTCATTGCCAAGCCTCATGCTAGGTTGCTGGCGACTTTGGGTCTGCCAACGACTCCGTGACATCCCCCCTCCAACCCATCACCCGCCGCCTCCCTTCCGACCCCCGCCCTTCGGTGGTGCGTCGTCCAGTTGTTGTGCCTGCTCAAGACCCTCCCATGGCTGCCGTTCTGTTGCTTCCTCGTCGAGCCCTTTGCCACCATCCTTTCGCCTTTGCAAATCATTTTGTGTGTCATCCATGTTGGTGTGTCCTTCATGTGTTTTCTCTTCGGCTGTCCTTAGCGTGGTCTCCGTCCTGTTGCTGTCATGCTCAAGACCCTCCCATGGTTGCCGTTGTGCTGCAGCGAGCTTCGGGCTCTTGGTGTTGTCTTGGTTCACTTTTGCTCAATGACGACGCAATGATGCCTCCCCCAACCTGCTAATCGTCTCGACCGCCCGTGACGGATCTCCCAGTCAAGGTTCGTGTTAAGGTTTGGCACTCGTTGATTATGGATGATTCTCTGTTGTGCCGTGGGGCTTGGTACGCACGCCGGTGTGGTGCATTAGGTTGTTTGCTGAGTCTTGGTATTGTGATCCCTCGACGACACCCCACATCTACTTGTGTCTGTTGTGGTGTTGGTCTTTCTGTCTGCCAGCTAGGTCGTGCCTTCTCTTGGGCCATTTTTTTCCCTCTTCTTCTGTAACCTTGTTACATGTACGGTTTTCGGCCCGGTTTCCCTCATAAACGGGGTCAACTTGTTTAGGTTTTCGATCCGGTTTTCCTTATAAACTGGATCAGCCAAAGCTTAAGAGGAGACTCTTGGCTTTGGCAGCTTTTTGTGCAATATATTCAGGTGGGGATCCTCTCCCCCCGGTGACCGTTCAAAAAAAAGACAAGTATAGATTGGTTTGGATTGGATTCTAGCTGGATTCTAGCAGAATTCGAGTTGGTTTGGATGCTGCCCGTGGAGTCACCTGGTTTGGGCTGGCTTTAGTCTGGATGATAAACTATTCACAGGCTTAATTACGTACATTAGTGCAGGCCTTTTGATAACTTGTGGCTTGACTTTGCTCAGGCTAGTTAACAGATTGAAATGAAGGGACTGCTATGGGAATGTTTATAAATCAACCAAAATAAGCTTGAGAACCCAATCATGGTGCTACAAGGTTTCAGATTCTCCAGCAAACTCGTTTAACGTTGCCATTTGTGGTCAATGACACTCCATCCATCAGGGTGTCCTGATGAAGAGCTGTCGATGGTTGAAACTTGGAAAAAAACTGTCGCCGGACTGGCTTTGCCTTCCTTCAGGAACAAAAGGCACACTAGCTATTACAAGGTTTCATTTCTTATTTGACCAGGCGACGCTTTTGTAGGGTCTTGCTGTTGAAGGCGAGCAACTAGTAACTGGAGCAAGTAGAGCGTGAACACACGCCTCATGGTCATGGAGTCAGAAGCAGAGCTGCCGGATGAAACCAGCTGATCCTCATGGGAAGATCTTCAGACAAAGAGAGCCAAGGCGCCAGCATCGTTTCCTGGGCAGCACCTCTGCTCTGGTTATTCCTCTATGAACAGCACTTCAAAAGCTGCACCCACCAAACAACGCATTAGATAGCTCTCATACAAACTAATTAAGATGTATCTTTCATTGTCTAGTTTATCTCTACTGTTTCTGAAATTTGTCAGAAATATCAAAGTTCTCATGAATAATCATTTTGAATTCTCTAATAATTCATCCCAACAGCCACGCTATGAGTAGAATAACGTAATCTACAAACCCCTAGGATTACACCATTTTGTATGGAAATTTGCGATATTTTCTACAACAGTTTACAACCAATTATTTATGGCATCTTAAGCAGAAATTTACTATATATGTACCACTCTTATCAAAATTACGAAATAATAGATACAATTATTCGCTTAAACTGAATGCAATTCCTTGAGAGGATTTGGTGGCATACCCTTTCCCAGCACAAATTCCTCCTGCCAGTCAGTTCCTACAAACCCGCCAAACATCTGTGGAATAAAGTGGAAATATCAGCAGGAAACATTTCTAGTGTTTTCGTGTGTGTATATATTTTCAGATTTGACTGAATTCTATTATCCAGAATGCTCATTTTCCCTCGCTCCATACTGATAAATAAATTGACAAAATGATCCAAAAAGATTATGAGATATGAATGTACACCAGTACAACTTGCATAAATAAATTATTATAAAGTACTCCCTCCGTTCCATAATGTAAGACGTTTATGGAGAGGGTATATTATTATTCCCTCTGTTCCATAACTCCTGTCGTGGTTTTACTTCAAATTTATAGGAATTATGGAATAGAGAGAGTAACAAATAAAAAGGCAATGAGTAAGACTAAACAAAATACATATAAAATGAGAAAAGTCCACTTTTACAACCCTCAACTAAACACAACGTTTAATCTTTATCCCCCTCAATTCCAATACTGGTTAGAATAAAATATCTCACCCATTAAGTTTAGATATTAACGGCTCGGATTTAAAGATGTAAATGTTACATACTAATATTGTTATGTACAAACAGATCAAACCTGTCACGTACAGTTAATTTTAAGAAAGTCATGTATATTTAATTAGAAACAAGAAAAAGAAAAAAAGGACTGCTTTTTCTTTAACCAATGAGCGCTCTTTGAACAACAACAAAAGAGATCACGCCTGGGTATCGGTAATTAAAAGTCTAGCATGGCTTTTTAGCGGTGACCTATACTAGCTGGTTACGTGGAAATACGACATACTAACTACAACATGTATGAGGCAGTGATTTGTATACAAACAAAAAACATATATAATATAAAACGTTCATTTCAATTTCAAGTATCTTTTTAGCTATCCATGGAAAAAATGTGTATATCATATTGTATTTTTTATTGATTATTAAAATAAATATTAAAAATTAAGATATAACAAAGATATAGATAAAACTATATGACAAAAACACCAACAAAAAGTAGTAATTCTAGAGCAACTAAAAAAAGAGTAATCATAGAGAGAGCACGTTCGCTATGGAGTCTTCCAGCGTGACCGCTTTTGTATCATTGGATTTTGGTTACCAGCCACTGCGTTGCACGTTGCAATGAAAGAATGACATCATCATATGGACATCCTCGAAACGCACTGAAACAGTCGCACGATAGCCACGTCACGCCGTCCTAAAAATTTCCTCCGTAAAACTAAAAGCCGCTTTGAGGTCACTCGAAGTTATAGAGTGCTATGATCATTGAACATGTTATTGGCTACATCACCTCCTGACACATGCAGGCTACCATTTGAGGCTCCATGTAAGTATGACCATGAAAAAGTCATGATGATGAGTAGCTCCATGGGGTGGCTTTCAACAGTCACCACATGAAAAAATGCAACCGGGATCGAAAAGTTCTTTATGTGGGATCCTAGTTATTAGTTTGACTACAAAGAATATAAATGTTCCACCTGATTTAAATACGCCTTGTGTGATGTCACAAGGTGAAACTTATAAACTCCCCACTATACCTATAATTGCGAGTTAATGCCGGAAAGAGCGATCTCTGGTAACTTGACGTGTGCTCGCTTACAATTACTTTTAGATATAATTTAATTCCTTTTTTTCATATAAAGTTTAAAAATTGTAAATATTCAACCATTAGAAATTTATTAACAAATTTGATTTAATGTAGGAGTATAAACACATAAAATTATTTCTATAGATAACAATCAGTTTGGCTGTTTTAAACCAAAAGCTATTTTAGTGTAACCGGATGGAAAAATAGCAATTGACCTTGAGTCTTCATTCCTTTCTTGATATACTTAAACACACATTGCTGGCGCTCTATGGTTTCTTATCTATTAAATATAAGAGATATATTTTCAAACGTCTATTGAAATCAACTATTTGTTAAGATGCCAAAACTATGTCGCCCTTGGCGCTGTAGTTATGTGTTACATGACTTAAAAGAAAATGCTTAATAATAGTGCTGTTAGTGTTTCAAAATAAATGACATTCTCGAAATCTTGCGATGATACTCTGAATATTGATGTGTGCAAAATCTATACTATTTAAACATGTTGATTTATCATTACATTGATCTGAAAAATATAGTTTTCTTTCTATTCATCTGTTTTCGAAACAAACTCAATAAATACAATAGAAAAAAATTGCATGTTTGAGATTATCCATATAAAAGAACTCAGATATTTCAAAACAGATGAAAATTTCACGTATTTCTGGAAAACCAAAGTAAATGAGGGGAAACAAAGAAATATCACATACTTTAGAATAGATGGGAATTTCATGTATTTTGAAAAGAAAGAAGTATAAGATGGAAAAATACTTTCACTCACTCGATAAACAAATTTATTTTACTATTCCATTCCAAAGGACTTCATTGCTACCGTTGACTCACAATTTGGACGTTGTCATAAAATAATGACCCAACATCACAACAAAAGTATATGCTAACTCACATATGAAATTTAATTATATGTATTAATTAAACATCAGGTGTAGATAACACATAATGTCACAGTGATTAATTTACTGCGATCTTATGACCATACTGCAAGTCCTGACCATGCGCACAAATGTTATATGATTCAACGAATCAATGTATGATTTGGCCCCTTATTGCTAAAATCATAGACTATTCTCATGCCATGTGATGCTTTGTACAAGTTAGTATCAGGAATGTATAGAAGTCACCATGACCCTACAAATGGACGAGTATCGATAGAAGTACTAATTGCTAGAACCGAAGGCTTGATGGTGTCGTGATTGTTTATTTATTTTTTTATTTTCTTTCAGATAGATAGATTCAATTATTTATGCAAATGAGAATGTCCATCCAAGCCTACTTTTTGCAAAGAGGGTAGGAACATACAAAATGGATTGCTCGGTACGTCCATGGATCTATATATCTGCGTTAGCGAGCATATAATAATTGATCTAATGGATTTGCAGATTGTTTGTTTGTTTGCGAAGTGTCAGCATAACTCAAAGCCTAACTATATATAGAAATATGTTGTGAGAAAATGAAATCAATATCATGAGATTTATTTGTTAAAAATGTTTTGTTACACCTTTCTAATCTATTACCAACATAATCATATAAAAATGAAGATTAAACGTGCACCTTAAGGAATATTTTGATGACTACAACACCGTCTGTTTTGTAGTGAAGTAGTAAAAACAAGAAAAAGATTGTATACAAATATAGAAAGAAGTACTTAGCCCATTCTATATACTAAATATGATGCCCTCACATTTGCGAGGGCCACCGTGCTAGTTTCCGAAAAAACGAATTTCGCCCGTTTTGCCCCAGACCGGTAAAAATCACAAAACGAAACCCAAAACTCTGGGTAGGTGAGGCGGAACTACAGGTCATGGGGAAGCTCGGTGGGGGAGAGAGGGGGGGGGGATACCAGGCGGTGTGTGCTCGGGGTCACGGAGCTTCAAAGGTACAGCAGCAGAAGCTTCGTTACGGCTGTGGAAAGCCTAGGAGGTTGATGGAGGAAGCCGGGATGTGCCAGAGCAGGAGATCACATGGCGGCGGTGAGTGACTAGCCGGAGGCAGAGAAGGGGGTCACTGTGTAGGCGATATAGAGCCTCCCCGGTCGATTCTTTTCCACCCTAGAGCACCTAGAGATGAATCGAGGCTATTGGACAATGTTTTGGATCGCGCACGCGCGCACACACACACACAGCACGCACGGTTCCGCACCCAGCGGCACACGGCACACCGCACCTCACAGCTCACGCGTTGGCTGTGCGGCCGCATTAATTCACTAGCCTATGAAGCTGCATGGACTGAACTAGTACTTGAAGCGCCAAATACCAGAATGGAGAAAGAATCAATATACAAGTAGTAAAGAGCAGACAAGTAACAATAATTAAGTTACTGTGAACAAAGGTGAATCAGCGTGGAGTTACCTTCGGTGTCAGTGTGGGCTTGTTGGGATAAATATCAAGCATTTTCTCAAGTGCACCGATCAGCTCACCCTCACTAACATAACCACGAACAACCGCATAGACATGCTCAAGCGAAGAGAGGTTCTCCAGCCCAAACTGATAATCACCAAATTGGTCTTTTTTCCAAATATAAAATTCTAACTCCAGGATTTGGAGCTTTTGCAAGGTTCCTTGTGCAAACATAAAACTAGTGGCTTCTATAATATTTATACTGAACCTTTTCAGAGACCGGAAGGGACAACCATTGTCAATGACTAGCCTTTTATCTGTGACTTTTCCCCAATACATTACAAAAAGAGCGAGGTCACGCAGAGACGGCATGCTCCCAAGTATTTGGAGGTCTTCCTTTCTCAGTTCTCTTAATCCAATTGCAAGGGAAGAGAGGGAGGGCAAGGTGGACATTGATTTTAGAAGCAATGGAGAGACTTGCCTTGTACCCATGTCAATAAACACCAGTTGTCTTAGCTGAACAAGGGTTGATGGCAATTTTTCCAATCCGTAGCACCTTATGTCTAGCACTTGCAGAAGCTGTAGGTTGCCGATCTCTTTCGGGATCTCAGTGATAGGTGTCCATTTTAAACTCAGATACCTCAGGTGAAATAACTTGCAAATATCCTTCAAATGATGATTACCCACTTCGCTACAACCACTTAAATCCAATGCACGTATGACAAGAAAACCTGAAAGTGCGGACAACAAACTGAGGTCTTTACTGAACACAGTAAGTGATCTCACATGGGACAAGCTGCTCATGGTTGTCATTGGCTGGACATCCTCTTCATTGCAGGTTTGGAGAGACAGTCGACGGATCTTACTTGCTAGCGACCTGGTCTGCTGACCACCCAATGTTGCGAGAAAGTTCTCCTCATTTGACAAGGAAGTGATAAGGTCAAGCACCATGTCGTGTACACGGACAGAGCTCGCCTTATTAGCAATATTGATATCCATTGGTTGGACCAAGCTTTTGTTAATGAGCTCAGCAATGTAATCCTCGCCTACTGCATACAAGCTCTTCCCCTGCTCTTCATGAATGAATCCTTCACCTATCCATTTCCATATCAACTCTTTGGTTTTAATATGATAATCCTCTGGATACAAACTGAGATACAGTAAACAAGTCTTCAGATTTGGAGGCAGGTCATAGTAACTGACATATAGTATCCTCCTCATGTCCATCAGGTCGGGATTATTTCCAAGCCCAGAACCCATAGATTGGTACACCTTGGACCAATACGTATATGTATTTTCATGTTCCTTTTTACTAGCCAACATACTAGCCAGTGTAATGATAGCCAATGGTACTCCACCACATTTCTGCAAAATGTTCTCACTTACTTCAGCCAACTGAATATGAGGGCACTTGTCCTCAGTTCCAAATATTCTTTGGTAGAATAACTTTCTTGAGTCACTAGTAGAAAGAGGTTTAAGCTCATAAACACCACCAACTTCTTTGGCAACATCTAGAATGCGAGTTGTTGCGATTACTCTACTACCACATTCATTCTCAATCAGAGCACATCTAATATTATTCCACACAGATTTATCCCATATGTCATCAATGAGAATGAAGTACCTGTGAGGGAATACCAAAAGGCCATATATTAGTAAAAACTAGGGTATGTGCTTTGAGCACTCTTCAGCTATACCTAAGTGAAATATTGCAGCAATGAATAATCAGGACATGACTCATCAAGTATGGTTGTGACATACCATAAATAACCTGATCCTAATTTGCAGGATTAAGGGATGGTTCTTGAGTAGGAATCTGCAAATCGAAACCTAATTTAAAATCTAATCTTTGTTTAACGACCAGACTTGGTAGTTCTGTTCATCTCCTCCAAGTGAACAATTTGGATTATATGTTTGTCCAAATTAGAGACCCGATATGGTTGACCAATAAAGACAGTTGAGATAATTTGAAACTTAATAAAGATAACAGATAAGGGGCTAGAGGAGCCATCGAGCACCATGCCGGGACCTCCCCTGGATGTCTAAATGCCACCTCATGACATCCGTGCACTAGTTTAGATATATACTTGTGATAGTATTATGATATTCAATTTCCCGTCGTGGATGTTCCTAATACAAGGGAGGTGTAGTCTAATTTTATATTAGAATAGCATTTGAGGTGTGTGGTTAGCAGTGTCAATACATCCTTAGTGTTATGAGCTGACGTTAATAATGTTACCAATATTCAAACTACATCTAATTATTGTAGAGAAAAGCCTCTAAACCAAAAGAAGATCCAGAAGAATAAAGAAAGATACGAACATATAAGCAAGTACATGATATAGCAATTAATTAATTATTTTACTACAGAATTTCAATATTAGAATTTTTAGCTTCAAAGTTAATTAATTATTTTACTTCAGAGTTTTAAACGCAAAATGAGCGTATTTCTTTATATAACCTCAAAGCTTATTTGACCTTTTTTCTTTCTAGAATAATTTAAGAACTAAATAGACTTTACTTTTCATGATCTATTCATTCTTTCATTCTTGTTAGATATATATATATATATATATATATATATATATATATTCTAGTAATGGTATAACAAATGTTGTTTTTGGACAGGAGTATTCTCTTAACACTCTCATCAAATCTAAATAACAGGAAAAAGATGAAAAAAAATGTAATGATAGATCAAACTGTAGGAAAACTTGCCTACATGAACTCCAGAGCTAATAACATGAACTCCTAGATAAAATATCAATGGCAGGGGCACCAATGTACATACCTCTTGTCTCGAAGGAAATCTCTTATCTCACTAATGAGTTGTGTTTCACTCCACGCTGACTCGTCCATGATGTTCTTGTAGTTGCCCTTGTCAAGTTGATGGAGCAAACTCTTGAAAAGCTTCTTCATGTCAGGATTAAGAGACACAGAAACAAAAGCTCCACAATCAAAGTCCCCACGAAGCTTCTCATATACCACGTTAGCAAGAGTTGTCTTCCCTAAGCCTCCAAAGCCAACAATAGAGATCATCTTGGGCTGTTTCTTGAAAACATCGTCTCCCTCCATTAGCATCTTGACTATGTCAAGGCTCTTCTCTTCGGTGCCAATAAGCTCTGTCGCCTTTTTGAACAAGGCTAACTGGCGAAGTGTATCAGTACTTGTGCTAGTGGACTTGGGCACAACGCTATCAACCTTGTACCTATCACGCCTCTCACTGACCTCCTTGATGCGCCTCTTGATGTCTTTGAAATCCATGCCTATATTGTGTCGGACCTTGCCCTTTGTAAGTATGTTGATGCTTCTATGAATGAAACCCATGAAGCTGTGTGGCCTCTTATGCTGCTGACATTCAAGGCATGCCAAGAATTTGTCAACGTTGTCTTCAATCTCATAGGACAGATCCCTGACATCCCTCGCCCACAGCTTGACCTGTTTGTCAGGTGGCTGGTCCAGCGGTGCCTCTGAAACCTTGATGAGGGCAGCCTCCATGCTCTCCAGCTCTGCTTTGAGGAACTTGATCTCACCCCTGGTGTTCTTCTGCAGGTTGTACTCCTCCTTGAGAAGGTTGCCGAGGATGGGTAGGAGGGTGCTCATAGCCCCAGTCACGACCTCCATGTTACTCGCCTTGCCGGATCCAAAGAGCTATATGATGTTTTGGTTGATGATCAACCTGGTGATGCAATGTGATTCCTACCTCTAGCTCCGGCAGCTTCTTCTCCAATTCCTTTTTCTCTGTTAAAAAGAAAAGAAAATTGTGATTTCCAAATGAGAAGGTTGCAATCCAGATTTTGAAGATTTCAACCCCCAAACCACAGTTTTCAACATGGAGAAAGTGTAACTTTCAGCCACAATGTTTTTGCACACGTTTGAATCAACTAGATCCGAACAAATCTGAACCTAGTTCATCACATATTTTGACTAAACTCAAGTGTCAAATCAACATAATGCCAGGTTTCGACGACTGGATATTTATATCTGTGTGCATGAGGAAAATAAAGAAAAGGCGCAAAGAAAGACTCTAAATGAAGCTAGCAATACAGGAGTGAAAGTCAGTGTTAGCTTTCCGGTTTGGCCTATGTTAGATCATTGCAAGATCCTCACTGAATCAGCTCCTAGAAGGAAGCAAAGCAACTTTGAACATGGATTTTGTCACATGGAAAAAAAGGTTTGAAATAAAAAAGATACAGATCTAAACTACCCTCCAGTGTGTCATTTCCGTGGCCAGTGGAGGCCGCCGCTATTGGTGGCGCGAGCAGGCAGGACAGAGGATTCACCCGGCGGCGTGGGAGATGGCACCACGTTCCTCGTGGTGGCGGCCAGCACAAGCACGGCGGAGAGAGAAGCCTAAGTTATCTTAGCGGGGCAGCCGGAGCGCGGAAGCAGCACTCCGATGAGTGAGAGATCGGTGTACACTGGTTTGAACTTAAACCCATCAGACCAAGGCTCTCATGTGTTTAGGAGGTCCTCAAATCTCGTCCCGCAAAAAAAAAGTCATCCAATCTGTACACAAGTAGTCAAATCTTACACCTCCTCCGTCTGCTTGCAGTTTTCGATCAGTAGAAGAAACACACAGTGCAACTATACCTAAGGTGATTGCAAAGGCAACTTTTTTTTTAGAAAAGGGGCATTACCCCGGCCTCTGCATCCAAAAGATGCATACGGCCTATAAATCAAAACAAAAGTAGTCACAATATCTGAAGGTACAAAAAAGAACAAGCTGCTCCAGCGAGCCAAATCAAAAAAGCCACAACCGGCTGGCAAAAAAATAGGAGCACTACATGCCTATCCTATTACATGACCGTCATCCAAACCGGTTGAAAATACCCCGAACTACCATCTCCCATCGGGTAGACGCAGTAGCCAAACGCCCCCTGGCCTCCGTTGGAGTGAGTAACGACCACATACGGATCAATGCTGTGGCCCTGAAGATAACCTGCAAAAAGTGAAAGTTCGTTTTTCTGTTAAAAACCAAATCATTTCTGCAGTTCCATACTGCCCATAACAAGGCACACGCTCCCACACGAATGTGTCTTGCTACATCCAAGTTAACCCCATCAAGCCAAGTTCCAAATAACATATTGATAGAGGTAGGTGGAGTAATATTAAAAGCAATATGAATCGAACGCCAAATAATCTTAGCCAGCGGACAATCTAAAAAGAGGTGCCTTATAGTTTCGTTAGAATCACAAAAGCTACACCTAGCAGAACCCACCCAATTGCGTTTTGCCAGGTTATCTTTTGTCAAAATCACTTGTTTATGCACAAACCACATAAACACTTTGATACGCAAAGATACCTTAACTTTCCAGACGTGCTTCGAGCAAGGAATGACACTAGTGTTAATGACATCCAGATACATGGATTTAACCGAGAACCTGCCGTCCTTAGTCAATTTCCAAAACAATCTATCTGGCTGTTGGGACAGCTGGACATCCATCAGCCTTCGTACAAGATGAAGCCATGCCTCCCACCGATGGCCTACTAGCGTCCTCCGGAAGCTAATATTGAGAGGCGTGGACTGTAAGACATTTGCAACGTAGGCTTCTCTACATCGAACAATGTTATACAGAGTAGGATATTGAAGTGCCAGAGGCGTCTCCCCAAGCCACGTATCCTCCCAGAACCTCGTATTAGCCCCATCACCGACTAAGATTTTCGTCCTGTTAAAGAATAGGGGCTTGACTCTCATCAACCCTTTCCAAAACGGAGAATCATTCGGGCGCACTGTCACCTGAGCCAAAGTTTTAGCCTGAAGATACTTATTCCGGAGAATCTGAGCCCATGTAGCCTCTGTCTCGGATGAGAGTTTAAATAGCCACTTGCTAAGGAGACATCTATTCTTGATCTCTAGATTTTCAATGCCTAGACCGCCTTGGTCCTTCGGCCTACAGATAATATCCCATTTTGCAAGCCTATACTTTCGTTTCAACTCATCATTCTGCCAAAAGAAACGCGATCGATAAAAGTCTAACCTCTTCCTGACCCCCACCGGGACCTCAAAAAAGGATAAAAGGAACATGGGCATACTGGTTAAGACCGAATTAATCAGAATTAATCGTCCTCCATAAGACATGAGCTTCCCTTTCCAGCAGCTCAGTTTCTTTTCGAAACGATCCTCGATGCATTTCCACTCCTTGTTTGTCAGCTTACGATGGTGAATGGGTATACCTAGGTAAGAAAACGGTAGCGAACCCAACTCACATCCGAACAATTGCTTATACGCCTCCTGGTCCTCATTAGCTCTCCCAAAGCAAAACAGTTCGCTCTTATGGAAGTTAATCTTGAGTCCAGACAATTGTTCAAATAAGCACAACACAAGCTTCATGTTCCTTGCTTTCACCAAGTCATGCTCCATAAAAATGATAGTATCATCAGCATACTGCAGAATAGAAATACCACCATCAACTAGGTGCGGAACCAAGCCCGAAACCTGCCCCGCATCCTTAGCCTGACCTATTAAAATGGATAACATATCAACCACTATGTTAAATAGAATCGGTGACATGGGATCTCCTTGCCTTAGGCCTTTATGTGTCTGGAAATAGTGACCTATATCATCATTCACTTTAATCCCTACACTCCCTTTTTGCGTAAAGGACTCAATCTGGTCTCGCCAGGCCTTGTCAAATCCTTTCATACGCAACGCCTGTTGAAGGAACGGCCATTTAACTTTATCGTATGCTTTTTCAAAATCCACTTTAAAAACCACACCATTTAGTTTTTTGGAGTGAATCTCATGGAGCGTTTCATGCAAGACGACCACTCCTTCAAGGATATTTCTGTCTGGCATGAAAGCGGTCTGGGACGGTTGCACAACTGAATGCGCAATCCGCGTGAGTCTATTCGTCCCAACCTTGGTGAAAATTTTGAAACTGACATTAAGCAAATAGATAGGTCTGAACTGCTCAATGCGAATAGCCTCCGTCTTCTTAGGAAGAAGAGTTATTGTTCCAAAATTGAGCTTGAACAAATGAAGCTGACCATTGAACAAATCATGAAACATCGGCAACAGGTCACCCTTAATAAAATGCTAGCACTTTTTGTAGAACTCCGCCGGAAACCCATCTGGTCCTGGCGCTTTATTGTTCTTCATTTGTGAAATAGCCTCAAACACCTCTTTCTCCGTGAAAGGAGCAGTCAAAATCTCATTCTCTTCCCTCTCGAGTTGGGAAACATCCTCAACTCTTGACTCATCCAGGGACACGAAACTCTCTACCGGAGAGCCAAACAACTGCTTATAATAATTGGTAATGTAAAGTTTCAGGTTTTCCTGACCAACTATCGTCCCTTCATCTTGTTCTAATTGAAAAATTCTCTTCTTACGATGCTTTCCATTAGCGATCATATGAAAGAATTGAGTGTTGTCCTCTCCTTGGACAACCTTACGAACCTTAGCTCTCAAAGCCCATTTCAATTCCTCCTCGCGGAGGAGTGCTTTCAACCTCAACTCGGCCTCCACTTTAGACTCCAACTCGGAAGTATCTAAAATAAAGGTTTCAGCTTTTAACTCAAGGGAATGAATGAGCATAAGGAGTCTTTCCTTCTCAGCCTTATATATCCCATTCGTATGCTTAGCCCATCCACGAAGGAACCTTCGAAGATGACGGATCTTGCACTGCCACCGCTCAATGGGTGACCTCCCCCCCCCCCCACCGAGTCTTTAGCCCAGTCTCTAGCTAACAACTCAATAAACCCTTCTCTTTCAAACCAGGCAAGTTCGAAGGAAAAGATATTCTTATTACCCAAATGAGTTTGAACTCCAGAGTTGACTAGTAACGGTGTGTGATCCGAGATACCTCATGTCAATGCCTGCACCGTTACTAGAGGAAACTTCTGTTCCCAATCGACGCTCGCCAAAACACGATCGAGCTTCTCAAAAGTCGGAACCGGTAGCGAGTTTGCCCAAGTGAACTTCCTACCCGAAAGCTCTATCTCTCTGAGATCCAAGCTTTCTATGATAGTATTGAACATAAATGACCATCTGCCGTCAAAATTGTCATTATTCTTTTCCTCCTTTCTTCGAATAATGTTAAAATCTCCACCCACTAAGACGGGTAGTTGCTCGCTACCGCAAACACGGACTAGATCGGCCAAGAAATCTGGTTTGAGTTCTGGTTGCGCAGCCCCATAGACTGCCACCAAAACCCAATCAAACCCATCCGCTTTAGTTCTGACCCGAAACTTTACCGCAAACTTACCCAGCACTACACTCCGAACCTCCAACGTCTCGCACTTAACCCCAAGTAAAACCCCACCGGATCTTCCTCGAGGTGGGAGACAGTGCCAGTCAAAATCAACCCCTCCAGATAAGGTACTAAGAAATTGTGGAGAAAAATTACTTCGTCCAGTCTCGGACAAAGCAATAAAATCTAAATGATGTTCAAGAGAAGCCTCTGCTAGAAACCGTCTTTTAGCCAAGTCCTTAAGACCTCTGCTGTTCCAAAAGATGCCTCTCATATTTCATCATAAAAATTTTTAGAGGTACGGATCCTAGCACTTCTACGCACAGCCGACACCGGATAGACCTTCCGTTTCCAGGTCCGTTTAGGCTGAACGCGAACATCAGAGGGTTCGGCACGTTCGGAATGATCGTCAATCCCCAAAGACTCATCCTCAAGGTTAGAAGTTTCATGGAGGCCATACTCATCCTCCTCCTCCGCCTCCTGAACCGCAGGATCGAGATCAGCACACAAGCCATCTAGAACTCTAACCCCAAGCGCATCAATCTCCGATTCATTCATCGGCCTAACCGCCGCCAAGTTACGAATCAAATCTAATGCTCGTTCAGCTTCCAGGTCTAGCATATCATTAACAGATTTAGAAATCTCTAGATCATTATTACCCAGAGATACTCCTAATTGGTTCGCATTTTGCACAATCTCATCATTGGTAAAATGCATAATAGAATTAAATTTGTTAACAGACATACCAGTAGAAAGCTCGACGTCACGCAGCTTGGCCGCCCTCAGCGCGCACCTGAGCTGCATGTCATCAACATCCGGCTGCTCCTGCAGTCTCCCGCTGACCCGTCTCCCTGCAGAGACAGGATCCGGGATCCCACCGAAAGTGATGACCTCCTCGCGAGAAGCTGCGCTGGGGGAAGAGCCTCCTGCCCGTCCCCCAACAGCGGTGACCAGCGCCGGGGCCACCGGAGCCACGTCCAACGGTGAATGGGATGCCACCCCGCTGACGCCCGCGACCGGTAAACTCAGCCTAGCACGGTCCAGGGAGTCCGGTGACGCAGCTACCGAACCACCCAGCCCGCCCTCCAGAGCAACCGAAGTGGAAACGACGTCCTCCTGCGCGCCCGCTCCCCCGCAAACCGGCGACCTCACCAAGGGGGCCACGCCGACCCTTGGGGCCGCCAGCGTCAAGGTCTCAGAAGGCCAAGCCTCCTGCTGGCCCTCTCCTCCCAAAACCACCGGCTCGGCCGCCTCAGCCTGTGTCGAAGGAGAGGACACAACCGATGACGGGCCATCCTGTCCTGAGGCACCTCCGCCATCAGCAGATCTCGACACCCGCATACTGGGCACCATGGACGCAGAACGGACCCTGTCACATGACACCCTCGGCGGAGCCGAGAACGCTCCAAAAGAGCCAAACTGAAGAGTGTTAGTCGGAACTGTCCTGGAAGTCCCAACAGGGGCGGAGTCACCATTATCCGACTGCCCCAAAGGCCCCTTAGCCTTATCATCATCACTCTTAGCTATATCATCCTGGTTCCCCGAACCCCCTCCGCCCTCGGAAGTGTCCATGGGGTTATCATCCTCAAACTCATTGAAAAGATTAGGATCCTCATACTCAACGTCCAACTGATATAAAACACCCGCATAAGTCCAAGGCACCACATCTGGCAAGAACTGAATATTGGCTACACTGACAAGCAGCCGTGCCACCCCATGAGCCCGAGTGAACTGCATATCCACCTGCTCAGTCCTGCCAATCAAAGAACCCAGGCTCCAAGTGACCAAGAAGCTGCCCAGAGGGTCAGAGGGAGCACCAGAAAACCGAACCCAAATCTGAGTTAAAGGTGTGCCTTGTGGCTCTTTCTTGGTCCATTTATCAAACTCAAGAACAAAACTAGTCCCGGTGACCCTGCTCATACCGAACTTGAGAATCCTCACCTGATCCTCCTTAGACGGGAAATCCACTTTATAAGAGTTATCGGTGAGCTTAAGTAAGGACCACTAAAAATTACCCGGGGCAAGCTCTCTTAACTGCTGGATGATCTGAGCCTCGGACAATGGCCCGTTAAGCACCTTCACCACACCGGGGAAGGACGTTTCTACTATGGGCGCCGAAGGCTCCGCAGAAGGAGACTCAAAAAACATCAACTCCGAGCAACACGCTCCATAAATCTGAATGGATGGTTTAGGCCCCAACATGAGAGGACATTCAGCCGCTGTGTGCTTAGGTTTCCGGCATAAGTCACATAACTCTGCAGTACAGTGCACCAAAAAGTGACCCGGTTCCCCACAAAGGTAACAATTGAGCTTCTTCTTCTTAGCCGCCCACTTAGACAGCTTGTCACTCTCGGCCTTGTCCGAACCTTGCTCAGAAGTAGCATCGCCTGTCTGCATGGGCTCTGGCACAGAAACTGCAGCCAAGGCCTGCACCGTCTCCACCGCCACCTGCGGTAGATCCGATGCACCATCCGTAAACTCCGTCACGGCAGCGGTCTTGGCATGCCGAGGCTGGTAATGCCGCCTGTTCCCACCCTGACCTCCACGAAAGCGTCCTCGGAAGGCACGGTTGTTAGGACCGGCCGCACCTTCGACAAAATTTCCAGGCGGACCTTGAAAACCCTGGTTAACATTGTCGTTGTCCACCCAAGCATAGCCCCGGCCACCTCCGGTGGATGAGGAGCCCCGGTGCTGACCAGTGCCATAAGCGTCATGCCCGTCATCGCCTCACTGACCACGCGCGGGGTTCCGGTCATCCCCCGGTGACGCGCCCATCCCATGGCCGTTTGAACCCTGACCAGGACCGCCTCGGCCTCCCGCCATCTGCCTCGGCCACGGCCTCTGAGGCTGCATTGGTTCGGCTCTGGGAGGAGGCAGCGGAGCAGCCCGCGGCGCTGAAACAGTCGCCACCGGCGGAGGCAAAGTCCCCCGAGGCGGGGCCGGCTCCCTTGCCGCAGACGGGGCCAGCGGCCCAACCGGGGCCGGTGCAGGCGGTCGTGGTGGCGGTACTGTTGCCCGGGGCTGGGGCGCCCCCATCCGAAGCGGAGCAGCCCTGGCGGCTCCAGGCACAGGCGATGCCGCGGCCGGGGCAGCACCTCCCGCGATCCCGGCCTGGACTCGCGCAGCCGGCGCGGCACGCGGAGGCGGAGGCTTTGGAGGCATCCAAGCCGACTTCGGGCACAGTACCGGCCGGCGAACCAATCCACTGGAGACCAAGGGCGAGCGGCGCGACACAGCTCGCGGAAATCCTCGAGTTCCCGAGCAACGAACCCTAGCGGCGCAGGAGAGAGAAAGAGATGGACGTGCATGCGGGAGCGATCGCCTCAAGGCCTCGTCATGCTCAACGCCATCTCCCGATGCACAGTAGGCCTGGCCAGCCCCCTGGGCCTCGAGCCCAGTACTAGCCAAGCCCACCACATCGGCGCACACTTGCGGTTCGACTGTGCCCAAAAGAAAATTCAAACGATCGTACCTTTCCGCCCGAAAATCTCGAACACCGGCAATCTCCGGCGGACGTTGCGACACCGCCCGACCCCCCTTCTTCTTCCGTCTAGTTACTTTCGTCCAGCACTCTGGACGGAAAAAGTCATCTAATGTGATAACCGACGGCCCATCCTTCGGTAATGGTCCACACCATGGTTTCACTTTCGAATTCCGCGGAAGGACCGGACATTCAAGAGAATTAGGTTTCTTAATACTCACCGAGGGTTTAGGCTTGGGGCTAGGACCCAAGTCAATCGAAGGTAATGGCCGGACCGAGTTTACCGGCGCGTCCACCTCGTCTTCCTCCTCGTCAGCAAGAATGCAAAAGCGACCCCCAAACCTTTGCGTCGGCTTTGATCCATCGGAGTCCTCCGTGAGATCAACAGTGACAATTTGTTCTTCAACCTCCGGGGGTACCTGCACACGCTCAATAACCTCGATATGAAACAAATCAATAACGAAACACATACCAATATGAAGATCTTCTTCCGCGGATAGATGCCTTCCGGCCAAAATATCTCCTTCATCATCACGGATCGTCGTCCAACGAGACGGGTGTGAGTAGATCATGCCATTGATCCATCGCCCCATCGCATGCTTATCCCGAAAACGAGCCTGAGAAGCTCTAGAGAAGATGATAGATTGCAAAGGCAACTAGAGCAAATAAACTCTGGAGAAGATCCTGTGGAAAGAAAAACTAGAGAAGCTCGTTTGAACGAAACATTTGTAATTACCTGTAAGTCAAGTGCGAGAGCTTGAGATGATTTCTTCCACACTAGAACGATGGATCACTTCTCATGCTTTCAAAGGGAGAAGACCGGATATGAGACTTCCATTTCCATAGATGCGAGATGAGATCTAGAGGAGATTCTGTCATAGGGAGGAGACAGAAGATGGGAGACTTATATTCAAAGAAGCGACTCCCAAGGGAATAGTTTATGAATCAGTTGGCATTTTTCTAAGAGCTAGCACACCTCCACTACTGCTCCTACTAGCTAGTACTATTGCTGCTCCTAGTAGCTTTCCTTTTCATTTTCATGTTCTCTACTATATTTTCTCATGTTTCTTTTTTTTACTTTGTTTAAAAAGTTAACAAGATATGCTGTAGACCAAGATGTAGTACACCACCATTAAGTTGAACCACCTAATTAAATGCATGTGAGTTGCCAAAGAACAACGGAAAAAAAAACATACACTCACTGACATAGGAGGTGTTTTACGATGTAGAAGCCGGCGACCACTTGGACAACAACCTAGCCTTGCTCCACACAGTGACCTCCTCATGTTGTTCGGTAGCGAGTTGCAAGAGGAGTTTATGAGGGAGGAGCTCGGTGATGCGATGGAGCCGGAGGCAACCCCAGTGAACATGGTGATAGGGATGGCAGTTTTGCCCATGGGTATGGGTACCCGCGGGTACCCTACCCGAAAACAATGGGTATTGGCAAGACTTGAAAAGATTTTCTACCCACGGGTAATGGGTATCCATACCCGCAAAATATATGGGTAGGGCATGGGTAAGAAATTGCGCCCATGGGTAACCCAATGGATACCCAGAAAAAAAAAATGAAAATAACTCCTATAACATGTGAGGTTAACATCCAACTCATATGGTCCAACCCTAAATCTTGTATTCCTTAAACAAGTCATAGCTCATAGGCTCATAATCACCTGCTCGCCACTCCTCATACGTCCTATGTAACTCCTCAAAAGATGAAATATCGACTCTTAGCTACCAGACTCTTGTCGAACACTCGATCCAGCGATCCCCAATTCCCACCACTGCCTTCCACTACGTCGGTCTTCCACCAACCGCTGCTCATACTCACCTGATGCCTCCAAGAGGCCACCCACTGAAGGAGGCCACATACGTGCTATATATTGTACCCAATGGATACCCATTGGGTATAGGATACCCGATGGGTATGAGTATGGGTGTCAGTTTATGCCCATGGGTATTGAAGTGGGTGGGTATAGAAAGTTTCTATGGGTATGGGTTTGGGTAGAAGGAGGTTGTACCCGCCCATACCCTACCCATTGCCATCCCTACATGGTGATGGACGTGGTCCTCAAAACATTATAGGTATTTTGCCGGAGGCAAATATATGGATATTTGGTAACATTCCATCCCCATTTAATTAGCTGCTGAAGACATTTATTCTAATCATGCAGAAATTGTTCACTCAACGATGGATGAGCTTGCTGTGTGGGGTTAAGAAAAACACGCATGGAATCATTCAATGATGTCGACACAAGGACAACGGATCACCAGTTAATTAATTACGTATCACATGCTGCGGCAGGTCTATTGTTTTCACAGTTACCAAGTACCACCCACTTGGAGCCCTTTATCGAAAAGTACCACTCACTCTAAGCATAGTTTAGGAGCCAAATGAGAGACGTTAATCCTGCTTACTACGCTAATAAACTAGAGAGAGAAGCTTGTGGCATTCCAGGAGATGTCGACATCCATAGGCACATGGCTAAGCATCGTTTTACGATCTGGATCCAAGATTAGCACGGTACTAATATATGTTGTACATGTATAAGAGCGCTTATAGTCTGACCAAAATGATGGGAGAAATTGGAACGATATAGCATCCAACGATGGAACATGAAAATGCTCGAGGGAAAATAATACTTCAGCGCTGTTAGACGTTGTACTTATATACGTTTGAATGGAAAAGACCTTACATCACACATGTCGACATCCATATGTTATACTTATATGGTGCATCTGTGTGGTGTGGTGAGTTACTTTGTTGACTATTTTTTTTTTTGCAGTAGCAGAGACAACAACGACTGGTTTGGACATGGGCATGGGCAGCCAACACTCGTGACAAGTGACATGGTGTTCACACGTCATCATCGTCCTTGGCATTTCATCGAACAGCTCAGGTGCAAAGGCCGGAACAGAAGGTCTCAGCGGCAGGGCAGTGAAAGAAGACCATGGTCCAAGTTGTAGTGAGGAACCTGATTTGCAGGTCTCAGGAAGGAGCTCCCTCGGCAAAGACAGCGACGGGGCTGGTGGAGGGTGCAGAGACTCTACAGTATCAACAGTTTTTTTACAACTCCTTGATATGTGCTCACTGGCCAGCTGTTAATTCTCTCTCTACATTCATTCAACCACCCAAAAGAAAATCACCCTTTTCTTAAAAGGAAAAAAGGAATGGCAACGCCGCATCTCGCGAAGAAATCGCTCAAAAATACTAGAATGCCACAACCATCTGCTCTACCTATGCTTGTTGGCACCATCACAAGTCACGCCTTGGCACACAAATTTCTAAACCAATTTGCATAAATCCATCAAGATAGAACATCACGAGATGCCGCGTTGCTATTCCTTTTTTCCTTTTAGAAAAGAATTATTTTCTTTTGGGTGGTTGAATGAATGGTTAACCAACTTTGTATCGTCAGCAGACTGGGGATCCATATATACCGTTATAGATAGAACATCAAGTTGCAGAAGCAACTAGTACATACGTTAGTGATAGGCGAGACGAGAGTAGACCAATATAGAATTCCATCACACTACGCTATGATGGTTAACCAATATAACTTAACCCCTTTTATCCCAAAAACTTTTACCAGGATTCTGTCCACACTGTTCTATTCTGATCTATTACCAGCAGTCAGGACTGAGTGAGTTGCAAAAAACATCGACACATCAGGTAAGGTTTGCAGGAACCACACATTTATGGAATTGTGCCAAAAAGCACTAATTGTTTTCATAATTTTTTGCAAAAAACACTAGTCGCCAGCTTAGGCCGTTTTGAGCACGGTTATGACAGGTGGGTCCCGTCAGAAGGGGTGACGTGGCAAAAAAATAGTCAATTACATCCCGCTACAGTTTTATTTTGCAAAAGGACCCCTGAAAAAAAAAGCAATCGGGTCCTCCAGTCCGGTGGTGGACGCCGGAGGCCATTCCCAATTACATCCCACCGCCCCGGTGGTGGACGCCGGCGGCGGGGCACAGGGGATGTCCGGCGTGGTCTGGGACGGGCAAGAGGGCGTGGATCCAGCGGCGGTGTCGGTTAGGACGGCGAGGCAATGGAGCTCCAGCGGCGGCTTGAGCATCAGTGGCCATGGATGAGCTCCGGCTGATCCAGCTTGGGCATCGAGCAGCCATGATTGAGCTCCGGTGTCGTCGGCTTGAGCATCAGGCACGCATCAGAGAGAGATGGGAGAGATTGGGGAAGGCAACGACCTCAGAGAGAGATGCGAGAGATAGGGGAGGGCACCGCCGGCAGCGGAGCTCGCAGTCGAGGGACATGGACCGCACCTCCATGCCCACTGTCAGTGGATTTGCCTCGTTGATGCGCAGCTCCGGCCGGAGCTCATCCATGGCCGCCGTTGTCGCGCCTCCTCTTCACGCCTACACGGGCCGTCATCGCGCGTCCTCTTCTCCTCGCCGGAGCCGATGCAGGTGAGCAACAAGGGGAGGCCGAGGCCGGGGAGTGGGAGGAAGGTGGGGGCGGGGAAATAGAGGAGGAGAAGGAGAAGGAGGCGGGGCGTCACGGAGCCGTCGTCCATGCTGAGCTCGCCGGCCGGGAGCTCGTGCGCACGGCTGAGGAGATGACCTTATCCTCTCAGGCTCTTTTTCAAATCAGTCCCTGTTATTCTGTCTATTTGCGAACCGTTATGTTGTGCCACGTCACCCCTTCTGGCGGGACCCACCTATCATAATCATGCTCAGAACGGCCTAAGCCGGCGACTAGTGTGTTTTGCAAAAAATTATGAAAAAATTAGTGCTTTTTGGCACAATTCCGTAAATGTGTGGTTCCTGCAAACCTATCCTGAATTGTCGATGTTTTTTGCAATTCACTCGTCAGGACTCAATTTTCTAAAAGGAAAGAAGATTCAGCACTAAAAAATCAGGGCGCGGGACAGAGCCAATGTGTTGGTTGCCATTCTATGCTGATGTTGCGGTGGATTTGCTAACTTTTGGGTTGTGCGTAACTAGACGTATACCATTTCCAACAACCCTAGCCGTCCTCACTGATTTTGCTCCTTGAAAAATATATGATTTGTCATCATGAATGTCGGTTGAAAACTTGAGACATACTTCAATTCTCCGCTTAGCTTAATTAGCTGGTATATACCATGACTGGACTGATGCAGGCATTACCAAGTTAATTATGTGCAATATGGTGTACTTACTAGCATACATTACTCTATCCTAGGTAGGATGGTTAATTAACCAAAAAAGTAGGGCACGCCGTCTCAGAGAGCATATGCAGTGCACTCTCATTAACCATGGAGCGGTATCCGGACTCAGGATTCCAAAAATCATGGGAGTGAATCGCCGCAAGTTCTACAAATCATCATGTATTGAATAAAAAACATGACATCTATTAGAAAACACAAAGTATTTGTCTATCCATGTTGTGATGGATGACGGGTTGGGTTATTACCAAGTAAATGTTGGCCACTATATGATTGTTTGACTAGGTCTCCACAAAGGTGAAAGGTCCCATGTACACACACACACACACACATAGGAGTACCACGTTTGTTATATACTACGGGAGTATACGAGTGCCTATCCCAGATTATACCCACTTCTTCAGCATGATGGTCACACTTCATGGTCTCACTGGATACCTAGTCTATATTGTGGTCATGATGAGGCTGTGGTGTTTGGTGCTCACAGCTGCCATATCAACCTTCCTGAGAGTCAAGGAGAAATACAGATGGTTGGCGGCCTCGGTCACCATTGTCCTTCTCTTCGTGCTGAAGGATGTGATGTGGCTTGCTCTGATCTTGGGATTCACCTCCACCTTGCCTTCCAGTGTCTCCGACATGATGGCCACACTTCTTGGCCACCTTATCTATATGGTGTGCATGATGGGGGCGTCACTTCTGGTGCTTATCATGGGCCTCTTCGTCTCCAAGACGGCACTGGTGTCGCACTCACAGAACGAGTGTCCCAATTGGTCATTCATGATAACCATTGGCCTCGACTTGATGGTGATGGACATGTGCATGAAGCAATATAGTGTCCCCGACACAATGGCCACATTTCTTGGCCTTGCTGGTAACCTTATTAGCATGATGGCCACACTACCACTTGAACTTCTGGCGCTGCCCTTTCTGGTGGCAATGTCGTTTCTGCTGCTCACGGGCATAGGTCTTGTCACAATATTGCTTCTGCCAGCCACACACAATTACCCCAAGTTGATGTTTGTTTGCATCCATTTATTTATCCAAGCTCCTTCCTTTTCTTATTTACACTTGTATATTAAATTTGTTTTTTTAGAGAACGAACTGCTGGGTGGATGGTAGGTTCATGTTCGTCTGAGTATATTTATTTTTCTGAGGACGTGGTATAGTATGGTTTCTGTTTTTTGGCTCAGTGCTGGTGGTTATATTTCTTCCAAATAATACAAATAATTACAATAGAAAACAAACTTAAACTATATAGTACTACAAGAAGCAAGCCAGCCAGCCTTTTACAACAACCCACTCTCCGTTTCTTGCTCCTTAGGGCATCTTCAACGCCGACCCTCAAACCGACCACATACGTCCGGACCGCGGAAGTCATCCAATGCAGACTTGTATCAATCCGCGGCATGGTCCAGACGTACTTCCTCCCGCAAACCGGAGACAAAACATGAGAGGCTTTGCGGGCGTCCGGACAATAACCAATCCCGTCTCTGACCGTCCTGGCCCACCCAAACCCCCTCCGTCCTCGCCCGCGTGCGTTTCCGCCCGACGCCAGCTGCCCCGATTCATGTCACTTTAGAGCCCACCGGCTTTTTGTAGGCACTGGAGTGGATTTTCCAGGGAGGGCATGTTGTCGCTACGGAGAATAATACTGTAATAGCATTTGCAAAGACAATGACGAGACTAGTCACTAACAACCCCACTCTGTTTTTAAGGGGCAACAGTAGGTGAACTACCTACCACAGTTTATTAAGACTTCCAAAAGTACAAATAATTACAAGAGAATGAAAAACAAAAGCTATATTACAAGAAGCCGGCTAGCCACTTGATGTTAAAAATGTGCTAATTTCAAGAACGGGTGAAGTACAACATGTCCCAATTGCAGATGAGGACAATTAGTAAGACTATAAGACGCACCATGACTGGACTGACACACGTATATATTACTACTCCCTCCGTTCCAAAATAGATGACTCAACTTTGTACATCATCTATTTTGAAACGGAGGGAGTATATTTTAACCATGTATGATGAGTTGAACACCATGTTGGGTGCCATATGATGTGATTACCAGGCTTTTTTTTCCCATCCTAGCTAGATATAAAAAAAATGTTTGAAAACTCAAATTATTTGTGTAACCACCATGCATAGATGATGTGTTTGGTTTACAAAGTAAACTATTGGTACTAAATGATTGATAAGTAGGCAATCTCAAAGGCACAAAGTTGAAAGAAGCAACCAGCAGACACTATGCTATATATATTGGAGTAGATCAGTAGTCGAGTGCCTACCTAAAGTAGTCTTAGATTTCTTGCTCACTTATTCGATAAGATGCCCACACTTCTTGGCCTTGCGGGCCACCTCGGCTACATCATCTGCATGATAGTGTTGTCAACCGTGGTGTTTGAAGCTGCCAAGTATGTCTTTCCATCTCTGGAGAAGTACCCCGTGTTGATGTTGCCGTTGGGCATTGCCCTCTCCTTCGTGCTGAAGCATAGGCTCTGGCCTGCTCTCATCTCTGAATTCCATTTCACCTTCCCTTCGAGTGTTTCCAAAATGGTTGGCCTTGCTGGCTACCTCTTCTATATCATATGCATGATGTCGTTGTCATTTGGAGTGCTTGGAGCTGCCTTTCCATCTTTGGAGAAGTACCCCCTTTTGATGTTATCTTTAGGTGTTGCTCTCCCCATCATGCTAAGTACATGATATTTCCTGCTCTAGTATCCAAATTCCACTTCACCTTACCTTCCAGTGTCTCCCTAATGATAGCCACACTTCTTGGTCCAGCTAGCTACCTCTTCTATATCGTGTGCATGATGGTCTTGTCGTATGTGGTGATGGCAGCTGTCATGTTCGTCGTTCCTTCTCCATCTCAAGAGAAGTACGCCTTGTTGGGTGTGCCGCTGGGCATTTCCCTTCCGTTTATGTTGAAGAACATGTTGTGGCCTGCTCTAATCTCTGAATTCCCCTTCACCTTGCCTACCAATATCTCCGAAATGATAGCAAAGGTTCTTGGGTACCTCATCTATGTCACATGCATGACTGGGTTATCTTTGCTTCTGCATGGCATAGCCTACTCCGTCTGGAGTGAAGCACTACGGTCGCCTACTGTGAAGGGGGTCCCTTATTGGATATACGTGACCGCCTGTGGCATCACTATAGGTGTGGTGATGGATAATTTCACGAAGCATTTTAGTGTGTCCGCCTTGATGGCCATACTTCTTTTCCTCGCTGGCTATCTCATCTATATTTGTGTGCATGATGATGTTGTCGTCTCTCGTATTCAATGCCATCATGGTCCCTGTTCTACCTATTCTGCTGCCGTGGATGTTGAAGTACAGGAACTGGGCACCCAGGATCATCGCCGGGATCACCTTAGTTGTGAATGATATGCACGGCTTGACTCTGATTCCGGAGCCTACTTTTATTTCGGAATTTCTCTCCACCATGCTTTTCAGTGTGTCGAACATGAAAGCCACATTTCCTGGCTATGTCGTCCATATGGTGTGCATGGTGGCTATGTTGTATTTGCTGCTCATTGTAGCCACTGGGGCCATCTACAAATTACGCCTTTGGCGGCCAACGCGACACTTCCACACTGGGTTGATGCTCAGCATAATTGTCGGCCTCACCCTTCTGTTGTTGACTGTGATGTGGCGCACACCATTCGAGGAGCCTTCCAATGACGCCGACATGGAAACCACATTTCTTGGCCTCATTGGCTACCTCATCTACATCGGCTGCTCCGTGGAACTATCATATTGGATGTTGGTTTGTGTCACGGAAGTTGTAGAATTAGTTAGGACGGTCGGCCTTGTAAAAATAGTTAGAATGATTCCGTGGCCAAATACTTTTTACAAATTTTCATTGGGCGAAGTCAGGAAAGCATAGACCAAAGGTGAAAACACAATTGCATTGTTGTTATAGTACAGACTTATAAATAAAACATTTGTTATTGGCTGATGTCGACTAATGCAACAGTATGTATACCAACATACTTACTCTATATGCTGTGGCCAATGGCATCATGCTCGTGGTGCTGAATATGTTCATGAATACATTTCTGGTGGCAGAGTTGTTGCTTGTGGCCATATGGCTGGGCGCCTTGTTCCAGATACTACTTCCACCTTCAGGGCAGGGCAATGAAAATTATGTTGGATCTGGATACAACGGCTAAGAATTGTACTCTGGTCCCCGGCATGAAAGCCGTACTCATTGGACTGGCTGACCTCATAGACAATTGCCGCATGTCGTACTTGGTGATGAGGAGTCTAAGGCAACAATTCAGAGCCTCTTCCATGTGCAAAAATAAAATAAAATCAGAGCCTCTTCATCCACACGGTTCTGATCCCGATGACTCTCACAGGCGGCATCATGTACTATGGATCAAAAAGTCAAATTCGGAGTTGTATAATTTTGTATTGAACAGTCTTTCATTCTGTATTCTAGGGGGAAAAACCCAACACAACACCTTCTGTGCGTAGGAATACATTTAAAAGGCATTAGCAGTTCGAAGAGAAGACGTCGGAGTGCAACTGAAATCGGTTGAAAGATTAGATATCTCTGCTCATTGTCTGTAGGTCAGTATATATTTGTGTTCAAAAAGATTCTAATTGTACAATTGAAATCATAATTAAGATGGGACGTCATTTTGCTGGTGCTACTGCTAGGACGTCTGAGCCTGAGGATACAGCGCAAGTCACATATATGAAATACTCCACAGTACCTTTGTCGTCTATCTCGTTGACGTGAGCAGACTCGAAAATAAATTATTTCTGGAGCTCATCACTTCAGTAGCTGGGCCTGGGGATACTTGAAGTTCCCTTGGCATTGCCATCACTAGTGAGTTGTGACAGGGTATTTGGACATCAGCATCGTACAAGGCATTTCGTCGAACAGCTCAGGTGCAAACGCCAGACCAGGCTGTCTCAATTGCTAGGCAGTGAAGGAATCTCATTGTCTAAGTTGTAGCAGAGTACCTGATTTGCAGGTCCTCTAGTTCGTATGAGGCTGGTGGCCATCGACGGGCATCTAAGACCGCGCCGGCGCCGGTGGAGGCGCTGACCCTAAAGTGCAAATTTGTGAGGACTATTATGTATGTGATGTAACAGAGTTTGTCTCACACTCAACACTACCACGTATATCAAATAGCAGTGACAAACTAGTATCAGTAGACCAACTCTCAAATTCCTTCACACTGAATGTTAAATTGTGATTCAAATTCTAGTATCGTGTTGGATTAGACGTAGTACACCCCACCTCTTCGTCAAATTCGACATAGTTCAACGAATTTCTAAAAATCTCCCATTCATCCTACCTCTGGGAGTAAACCTGCGCTTTCAAGAATGTTCTAGGAAAGAGGGATGCTGTCGTTAGGAAGAAGAATATTTGAACATGGTTTAGAAAGACACATCTGGGTAAACGAGGACTACTGGAACAGGACCTCCAATAACCCACTCTGTTTTTAAAGAGAGATTAGTAGGTGAATTACCCCGCAATTTCTCAGAGATTTTAAAAAGTACAAATAATTGCAAGGGTAAAAAAACAAAAGGACAAAACCTACTCCAGCTAGGGGTCGTTGCTGGGCTTAAAAATATACATAACATGTACTTATATATAAACTTGCCCTTGCATCAATCCATCGGTCGAAACAAATCTGGGCCTATCCACTTGATCCTACAAAAAATTGCAGAGTAAGACGAGTGTAAAGTCAATAACAGTTGAGGCACAAAGCACATCATAATTGCTGACTAAGACAATCAATAATACTAAAGCGCACCATGGCTTGGACTGACGCACGTGTTGCTACATACAAACCAAATGTGTGACGACTAAGTTCGGTGCCATATGGTGTAACATATAGTACATTTTAGTCTGTCCGAGCTACAAGTCAATAGTAGGTCAGGACCATGGCTTGGAATCAATAATACTAAAGCGCACCATGGCTTGGAATATAAAGTTTGTGTAACCACCACCATATGGTTTACAAAGTATTGTTGAGTAGGTCAGGACCAATTTTCACTAACTATGCTATATATGTAGGAGTACAATCAGTAGTCGAGTGCCTTTCCCAAAGTAAGACATTTTCACTAACCATGGCTTGGTTTCGCTGGCTATCATGTATGTTATCATTGAGCACATGCTGGCAATCTTCGCTTTTGCAGGCAACTAACATGCTAGTTGTCATTTTCAAGATTTTTGGAAGTAGTGTGAGTGGTTTTATTGTTCAGAGTACAATTTTGAACAACGCTAGGTCTCTTATGACAAATTGGACATTTAAAAAGTACAATTTGCATAATTGGTTGTTACCAAGTCTTGCTCTTTCATCCAATGGTTAAGACATAAGACAAAGTTTGGGCTTAACTGGCCCTCTTTAAAAAACGTAGCCAATTGCAGACTAAGACAATTAATATGATCGAATCAAGAACGGTAGCTGGCGACACCTCATGACTTCATGGAGCCCGTATTACTACATGTAAACAGATATTAATGCTCATTATGCATATGATTAATTAAGTTGGGTGCCACATGGTGTAACATACATTATTATTTTGTTGCTAGATGTGTGAAAAGTACAGGTTATCGCGCCACATAATTAGTCCTTTTTTTTCCAAAAAGGATATATAATTAGTCCTGGGACATAACTAGGGTGTAGCAGATATATGACGATCTACATTTGTTTACAAGGCACAATGATCGACCTCCTCTGCTTTTATACCGATAATCTAACGCTGGTTTATCAGTATAAATTATTCATTTATAACCATACTTATGGCGATACCATGTAGGATGTAATCATGCAAACGCTAGCAAACTTTGTTTTGCATGCATCTTTTTGGAGGTGATGATGCTCCTGAAATAAATATAAATATTGGATATTCTCTGTATCATGGCTTGGTCTTCCTTTTTCATTTTAATCTACTCTTTTATCTAATCATCTGTTTCCACTTGTATGTATACTTTTATCTAGTTATCTAATCCTAATTTTTATTTTTATCTTTTCAATTTATAATTGAGCTTGTTAACTGGTCTTCACTTTTTTTTAAACTTATTGCATCTACCTGGTCCTATCGCTTCCTTTGTTATTTATTACAAATATTTATGTATGGTCCTACTTTTTTTACATTACCATCTAGTTATCTCATAAAAACAATTGATCAGCTGATATTTGTTTATCTATTTTGCGACTTGTATTTCACGCACATTATTAAGTGTATATATAATAACAGATTAGTATATCCGCTACTGCATGAATTGTGAAGTTAAGTGTTGTCCATGGGTGTATCTGAAAGTGGTAAAGTTCAACAAGCAGGAAAATTTCCGAGTGTCTTTCGCTGTGACATGTTGGTATATTGTGTTTTTTTCCCTGTCTCCGAGTGTCTGGCAGCGCCAAGCCACATCTCTATATATATATGTGTTGAGATATCAGCTGATGCAACAGCAGCGCCAGTTTCAACCTAGCTAGCTTAGTTTTGGTCTCATCAATTTAGAGCTGTTGCTTCCTAAACCTAGCTAGCAAGCCAAGCTACCCAACCAATGGTGTCCAAGGACTTGTGGGCCGGGGTTGGATCAGCTCTGGCGTTCTTAGCTGGCCTCATCACCTTGGCAGTGAACCAGGTCAGGATCAAACTGTTTATCAATAAGATCACCGCTTCCTTTAGCTCAACCGTACAAATCACCATCCCTGAGTACACAGCCAACCGTTTCGAACGCAATGAGTTGTTCACTGCGATCGAGGCCTACATCTCCGACCATTGTAGCGATCGGGCGCGCAAGCTCAAGGGCGAGCTTGGCAGTGACGAACAGAAACCCCATTTATTTGTTGATGACGAACAGGAGATCATTGACACCTTCGAAGGCGCCACACTCTGTTGGTACGCCTACACGGAGCAACCAAGGTCCAGCGTCGTCGTCCAAACCCCCGGTGACGAGGAGCGCCGCTTCTACCGAGTTGCATTCCATCGCAGCTTCCGCGATAAAGTCAAAGATTCATATCTGCCCCACGTCCTTGGAGAGGGCCGCACCGTCATCGCCAACAACCGCCAGCGCCGCCTCTTCACCAACAACCCAGATGGAGAGACTTACTGGAGCCATGTGGCGTTCCAGCACCCGGCGACGTTCGATACGCTTGCCATGGACCCCATGGAGAAGCAGGCCATCATCAACGACCTCAATGCCTTCCGGAAAGGAAAGCATTACTACGACAAGGTCGGTAAGGCATGGAAGCGTGGGTACCTGCTCTTTGGGCCCCCCGGCACCGGAAAATCCACGATGATCGCCGCCATATCCAACCACCTTGAGTATGATATCTACGACCTCGAGCTCACGGCGGTCAAGAACAACATAGAGCTCCGGAAGCTCTTCATTGAGACGAAGGGAAAGTCCATCATCGTCATCGAGGACATTGACTGCTCCGTCGACTTTACCGGCAAGCGCGGGGACAAGAAGTCTGGTGGTGAGAGCGATAACATGAAGAAAGAGCGCAAGCAGGACGCCGATGGCACCAAGCTGACCCTTTCCGGGATGCTCAACTTCATTGATGGGCTGTGGTCGGCGTGCGGCGGCGAGCGTATCATCATCTTCACCACCAACCACAAGGACAAGCTGGACCCAGCGCTGATCCGGCCAGGTAGGATGGACAAGCATATCGAGATGTCTTACTCGCTTCGAGGCCTTCAAGGTGCTGGCCAACAACTACCTGGACATCACCATCAGCGCCCACCATTTCTTCGAGCTGTTCACGGAGATAGGTAAGCTGCTGCAGGAGGTCGACATGTCCCCGGCGGAGGTTGCCGGGTACCTGATGCGCACGGAGGAGGAGGATGCTGACGCATGCCTCAAGCGCACGGAGGAGGAGGATGCTGTCGCATGCCTCAAGCGCACGGAGGACGAGTATGCTGACGCGCGCCTCAAGCGTCTCGTGGAGGCTCTGAAAAAACGCCAAGGGCAACGCGGCCACGGATAAAGCGACAGCGAAGGAAGAAATTGTCCATACAGATGTTTGAGGCAGCCGAAGCTAAATGGCAGATATACGAGAAGAAGAATGAAAGGACGAAAGCCGGCCGCGTGTTAGCACTTAGCAGTACGTCTTTTGAAAGTGTGTGTTGCCGCATGGCCAGGTGATCAAAATTGAAACTTGATGCATTTAATTTATGCATTTAATTTGTTCTCGTTTAGGCTGTAGTTGGTGTTTGTATGTGTGATCTACTCAAAACTTGTGCAACCTAGCCATGCATTTACGCGCGGTAATACTCCTCATGTCTTATTATTGGGAAATTTGATTAAAGATATAATTTTCTTTGAATTTTATACTATGCCTTGTACCCTCTCCGTTTCATTTTAGCGGTCATTAATCATGCTGTCTACTCCAAGTGCATAGTGTTGGCGCAGCCCCCTCTCTCTCTCTGAACGAAGGTAAAATAAGCACTTTTTACTGGCGACCAACGCCCCGGCGCACGAAACGCCTCCGCTTTCCTGTTATATATATGCACGCGTACCACGCATAACAAACGGATTATAAAGCCGGCTTTGTAGCTAGCCTAGGCAGCGCAGTACCCACGCAAGATGTGTTCACCCAGCGCACGAACGCCTGATGACTCGGTTTCCCTCAACGTGCGCCGCTGCTCATCCGCGGGACCTCCGCACCATCGCGCCCGCTGCAACTACCCATTGCTACACGACCTAGCACTACTGTGATGGACTCGACGCGAGCAAACTCACACACCACCACACACACACACACGTACACACGCAGCTGCGCCCCGCACGTCCTTCGCGCACCCGACGCGCCCGACCGCATCAGATGCCGTGGCTTATTCCAACACATAGGATGCCGGAGACTTGAGCAGTGCCATGTGTCTGTTTGGTGCAAAGCTTCCAGCTGCTATCTCAACTTGTTTATTGCTAGGATGCACTACGGACCACGACTTGGGCGGTGTTGCGCAACACAGCATGGATAGGTTTTGGGATAATATATGCAGTAGCTACTCATGTGAGGGTTCTACCGGGTAACCAAGAGATGGGGTCTAGCGACTGGGCGACTGGGCGGGCGACCATGCGCCCGACCGCGGCTAAGTCGTCCAGCGCCGGCGATCAACGGCGGGTCGGCGGCCGGTTCTGGGGGCTTGCCAAGACCGACGACGACGAGGAGGATGAGGATGGGGAGGCAGCACCGGTGGAGTCGCCGCCGTCTCCCTCTCCTTCGGATCTTATTTGTGAGTTTTTCCATTCAAGTTATAGCGAAGAGGAGGTGGCTACTACGATCGATCGGGTTCTACCACCGGACGATCCGGCACGTATAGGTCTTCACGTGGGCGAGAAGATCGAGATGATCCGGCGCGTTGTTCATCGGAAGACGGCGGCGTCGGCGATCCGGCCTTGGAAAGGGCCCATTCCTAAGGTGAGTCTTCCAAATCTTACATTATTTGATATGATTAGGCCGGAATCTTGGATCACGGTGAAGAAGCGGAAGAGTGGGAGGCGGCACGCCGGTCGGCAGGCGTCAGCGGTGCCCGTCATGGCAGCGGCGGCGACCGAGATCTCGACCGCGAGGGCAATCCGTTTGAATCAGTTGCTGGGTGCGGCTGGGCCGGTTCGGACGGATTCGGGCCTGAGTGAAGTTGGGCCGGTGTCAGATGGGTATGAAGCCCATGCTGATCCAGGTCGCTCTTCTGCCCCTTTCGGTATCGATGCCCCATGCACGTACGAGGGCGAGCGTGTTTTGTGTCCTGCGCCGTCGCCTCTTCTGTCTAGGGTTCGCAAGCTTGGGACGCGTGGTTTCCCGATTTGCGGAGCTAGTCGGGCAAGGAGGATTCCTCCACTCCCGGATATGGCCGGCCGTGGGGCTGCTCCGCCGCCTGCTGGGAAGCCCACCGGTGCGGTGGGAAGGGGCGGGGCAGTTCCGCCGCCGCCGGCGGGGCCTGGGCAAGGTGCTCTGGGGCCGCCCGGACAGAGGCCGCCGGCGGGCGGTGGTGGCGCGCCAGGTCTTCCGGGCCGGGGTGCTTCTTATCAGGGCGTCCGGCCACCGGGGCAACAGCTCCCTGCTGCTGGGCGGGGCGGGCCGAGGCCGCCTGCGCCGGGTGCGGCGCCCGGAGCTATACCGGCAGCGGGTCGTGCTGGCATGCGGCCACCGGCGCCGGGCGTGGCCGGGGTGGCTCCGGCTGGTCATGGTGGTACTGCCCTTGGGGTGGTGCAGACTCCCTCTGGTGGTCCGCCTCGCGCCGCACCTCCGCCCCACTACGTTGCAAGGCCGCCTCAAAACCGCGTGGGTCCATCACAGACGAGGACGAACTCTAGTAACAGAGACCCCAAGGATCCGCCCCGAGGCCAGTGGGGGGATGATGGGTATGATGTGTATGGTGAAGGTCAGCACCGAGGTTCCTCTTCCACAGGAGGAGGTCGTGGATATGCCTGGGAAAGTGACGGGTCTGCTGAGAGACCGTTTCTCGGCCCGACAGGTGGTTTTGTCGAGGGGGCCTCCGGCCCGGATCACCGTCAGAGAGGAGGCTTTCGTGGCCATTTTGGTGGTCGGGGTGGGGGCCGTGGGAGATTTCGTCGACCGCCCCCACCCAGGGCAGTTGACCCCGCGGCGTCTACTGTCGAGTCCGACCATACTTCCACTGAGCTTCCTTCCCAGGTTGATGGAGGTGGTGACTGCCTTGGCCAGTGTTGACGTTCCTGAGGCTGGGACGGTGGATGAGGGTACCGACAGGTCTGATGTCGAGAGGGCTTCCAAATATGCTCGTAAGAAGGAGAGGATGATTTGTTACCGTTGTGGTGAGAAAGTCCACTTCATTGCTGAGTGCGTGGCCCAGCTGTGTGAGTTGTGTGGCAAGCCTGCACATGACTCGGGGGAGTGCCCGCTGTTGCGTGACCTGCCTCCGTCGCTTAATATTTATGGAGTCTATTGTGCTAAGCTCATGTTTTTTGAGTCCCTGGCTGCGAGAGAGGTCCCGGAGGAAACCTTGAGCTTAACTACCGGGATTGTGAAAGCGACACAGGGCGAAGTGACTGAGGCACAGATTGTGAGGAGGCTTCAGGAGCTGGCTCCCGGGGATTTTCGATGGGAATTGGTGCTTCTCGAGGACATGATTTTTAAGGTTGATTTCCCAACTGTGGATGATTTGCAGAGATTGTTGAGCTTTGGCTTGTGTAGAGTCCCCGGTACTAAGTGTATCCTGGAGTTTCACGAGTGGAAGCAGGTTGAGCCTAAGGGAAAGCCGCTTACGCAGGTTTGGTTGCGGTTTATAGGGGCTCCATCTAAGCCTCTGCAGGATGCTCGAGTGGTGGCTAGTATGGGCATCATGGTTGGGAAGACAGAAAAAGTGGACATGCCTTTCACACATGCTCATGGGGTGGCCCTGCTTTTAGTGAGTGTGCTGGATATTGAGTTCGTGCCTGATAAGGTCAACTGGACCTATAGGGGAGAGGTGTTCCCGCTAGAGATCGAGTTTGAGGACACTGATTTATTTGCTGATGCGGTTAATGGCAACGATGTTGACATGCACGACAGTGATGGCAATGCGGGGGCCAAGAGGGCACCGTCAGATGAGCCCACACGAGAGGGGTCTAACGGTTCTCAACCAGCTGCTCAGTTGCCTGGGGATGGGGTCGGGGCTGAGCCCGCAGCATCACCAGTGGTGCCCATGGCTACTCTGCGTTTCGGGTCCTTTGAGCCAGCCTCGGCACCTCCTAGACTCTGGAGTGACCGGGTAGAGTCTGATGAGTATCTTGAGCACACGCTCCCTCCGTTGGAGTTCGAGGGGGATGCTATATTTTTCGCTGAACGGTCGGCAAGGACTTTGGTTGGAGCTTCGGAGGGGACACCGGAGGTGAAGGAAATATGCCCTAGAGGCAATAATAAAGTTATTATTTATTTCCTTATATCATGATAAATGTTTATTATTCATGCTAGAATTGTATTACCGGAAACATAATACATGTGTGAATACATAGACAAACAGAGTGTCACTAGTATGCCTCTACTTGACTAGCTCGTTAATCAAAGATGGTTATGTTTCCTAGCCATAGACAAAATAGTTGTTATTTGATTAATGGGATCACATCATTAGTTGAATGATCTGATTGACATGACCCATTCCATTAGCTTAGCACCCGATCGTTTAGTATGTTGCTATTGCTTTCTTCATGACTTATACATGTTCCTATAACTATGAGATTATGCAACTCCCGTTTGCCGGAGGAACACTTTGGGTGCTACCAAACGTCACAACGTTACTGGGTGATTATAAAGGAGCATTACAGGTGTCTCCAAAGGTAGATGTTGGGTTGGCGTATTTCGAGATTAGGATTTGTCACTCCGATTGTCGGAGAGGTATCTCTGGGCCCTCTCGGTAATACACATCACATAAGCCTTGCAAGCATTGCAACTAAGATGTTAGTTGTGAGATGATGTATTACGGAACGAGTAAAGAGACTTGCCGGTAACGAGATTGAACTAGGTATTGGATACCGACAATCGAATCTCGGGCAAGTAACATACCAGTGACAAAGGGAACAGCGTATGTTGTTATGCGGTCTAACCGATAAAGATCTTCGGATGTGATCACGGACATGACGAGGAGTCTCGAAATGGTCAAGACATAAAGATTGATATATTGGAAGCCTATGTTTGGATATCGGAAGTGTTCCGGATGAAATCGGGATCTTACCGGAGTACGGGAAGGTTACCGGAACCCCCCGGGAACTATATGGGCCTTAGTGGGCTTTAGTGGAAAGGAGAAAGGGGCAGCCCAAGGTGGCCGCGCGCCTCCCCCTCCCCTAGTCCTATTAGGGCTAGGAGAGGTGGCCGGCCCCCCTCTCTCTCTTCCCCCCCTTAAGGAGTCCTATTCCAACTAGGATTGGGGGGGGGGGAATCCTACTCCCAGAGGGAGTAGGACTCCTCCTGGCGCGCCCCAAGGCTGGCCGCACCTCTCCCCCCTTGCTCCTTTATATACAGGGGCAGGGGGCACCTCTAGACACACAAGTTGATCCTTGAGATCGTTCCTTAGCCGTGTGCGGTGCCCCCTTCCACCATATTCCACCTCGATCATATTGTAGCGGTGCTTAGGCGAAGCCCTGCGATGGTAGTACATCAAGATCGTCACCACGCCGTCGTGCTGACGGAACTCTTCCCCGACGCTTTGCTGGATCGAATCCCGGGGATCGTCATCGAGCTGTACGTGTGCTAAGAACTCGGAGGTGCCGGAGTAACGGTGCTTGGATCGGTCGGATCGGGAAGACGTATGACTACTTCCTCTACGTTGTGTGATTGCTTCCGCAGTCGGTCTGCGTGGGTACGTAGACAACACTCTCCCCTCTCGTTGCTGTGCATCACCATGATCTTGCGTGTGCGTAGGAAAATTTTGAAATTACTACGTTCCCCAACAGTGGTATCAGAGCCTGCTTTTATGGTTTGATGTTATTTTCACGAGTAGAACACAAGTGAGTTGTGGGCGATACAAGTCATACTGCCTACCAGCATGTCATACTTTGGTTCGGCGGTATTGTTGGACGAGACGACCCGGACCAACATTACGCGTACGCTTACGCGAGACCGGTTTCCCCGACGTGCTTTGCACACAGGTAGCTTGCGGGCGACTGTCTCTCCAACTTTAGTTGAACCAAGTGTGGCTACGCCCGGTCCTTGCGAAGGTTAAAACGGAGTCTATTTGACAAACTATCGTTGTGGTTTTGATGCGTAGGTGAGATTGGTTCTTGCTTAAGCCCGTAGCAGCCACGTAAAACTTGCAACAACAAAGTAGAGGACGTCTAACTTGTTTTTGCAAGGCATGTTGTGATGTGATATGGCTAAGAGATGATGCTAAATTTTATTGTATGAGATGATCATGTTTTGTAACCGAGTTATCGGCAACTGGCAGGAGCCATATGGTTGTCGCTTTATTGTATGCAATGCAATCGCGATGTAATGCTTTACTTTATCACTAAGCGGTAGCGATAGTCGTGGAAGCATAAGATTGGCGAGACGACAACGATGCTACGATGGATATCAAGGTGTCGCGCCGGTGACGATGGTGATCATGACGGTGCTTCGGAGATGGAGATCACAGGCACAAGATGATGATGGCCATATCATATCACTTATATTGATTGCATGTGATGTTTATCTTTTTATGCATCTTATCTTGCTTTGATTGACGGTAGCATTATAAGATGATCTCTCACTAAATTATCAAGAAGTGTTCTCCCTGAGTATGCACCGTTGCGAAAGTTCTTCGTGCTGAGACACCACGTGATGATCGGGTGTGATAGGCTCTACGTTCAAATACAACGGGTGCAAAACAGTTGCACACGCGGAATACTCAGGTTATACTTGACGAGCCTAGCATATGCAGATATGGCCTCGGAACACGGAGACCGAAAGGTCGAGCGTGAATCATATAGTAGATATGATCAACATAGTGATGTTCACCAATGAAACTACTCCATCTCACGTGATGATCGGACATGGTTTAGTTGATTTGGATCACGTGATCACTTAGAGGATTAGAGGGATGTCTATCTAAGTGGGAGTTCTTAAGTAATATGATTAATTGAACTTAAATTTATCATGAACTTAGTCCTGGTAGTATTAGCATATCTATGTTGTAGATCAATAGCTCGTGTTGTTGCTTCCCTATGTTTATTTTGATATGTTCCTAGAGAAAATTGTGTTGAAATATGTTAGTAGCAATGATGCGGATTGGATCCGTGATCTGAGGTTTATCCTCATTGCTGCACAGAAGAATTATGTCCTTGATGCACCGCTAGGTGACGGACCTATTGCAGGAGCAGATGCAGACGTTACGAACGTTTGGCTAGCTCAATATGATGACTACTTGATAGTTTAGTGCACCATTCTTAATGGCTTAGAATTGGGACTTCAAAGACGTTTTGAACGTCATGGAGCATATGAGATGTTCCAGGAGTTGAAGTTAATATTTCAAGCAAATACCCGAGTTGAGATATATGAAGTCTCCAACAAGTTCTATAGCTAAAAGATGGAGGAGAATCGCTCAACTAGTGAGCATGTGCTCAGATTGTCTGGGTACTACAATCGCTTGAATCAAGTGGGAGTTAATCTTCCAGATAAGATAGTGATTGACAGAATTCTCTAGTCACCATCACCAAGTTAGTAGAACTTAGTGATGAACTATAATATGCAAGGGATAACAGATAAAACTCCCAAGCTCTTGTGATGCTGAAATCAACGAAGGTAGAAATCAAGAAAAACATCAAGTGTTGATGGTTGACAAGATCACTAGTTTCAAGAAAAGGGCAGAGGGAAGAAGGGAAACTTCAAGAAGAACAGCAAGCAAGTTGCTCAAGTGAAGAAGCCCAAGTCTGGTCCTAAGCCTGAGACTAAGTGCTTCTACTGCAAAGGGACTGGTCACTGGAAGCGGAACTACCCCAAGTGATTGGCGGATAAGAAGGATGGCAAAGTGAACATAAGTATATTTGATATACATGTTATTGATGTGTACTTTACTAGTGTTTATAGCAAACCCTCAGTATTTGAAACTAGTTCAGTTGCTAAGATTAGTAACTCGAAACGGGAGTTGCAGAATAAACAGAGACTAGTTAAGGGTGAAGTGACGATGTGTGTTGGAAGTGGTTCCAAGATTGATATGATCATCATTGCACACTCCCTATTATTTCGAGATTAGTGTTGAACCTAAATAAGTGTTATTTGGTGTTTGCGTTGAGCATGAATATGATTTGATCATGTTCATTGTAATACGGTTATTCATTTAAGTAAGAGAATAAATTGTTGTTCTGTTTATATGAATAGAACCTTATATGGTTACACACCCAATGAAAATAGTTCGTTGGATCTCGATCGTAGTGATACACATAATCATAATATTGAAACCAAAAGATGCAAAGTTAATAATGATAGTGCAACTTATTTGTAGCACTGCCGTTTAGGTCATATTGGTGTAAAGCGCATGAAGAAACTCCATGCTGATGGGCTTTTGGAATCACTTGATTATGAATCAGTTGATGCTTGCGAACCATGCCTCATGGGCAAGATGACTAAGACTCTGTTCTTCGGAACAATGGAGCGAGCAACAGATTTGTTGGAAATCATACATATTGATGTATGTGGTCCGATGAATATTGAGGCTCGCGACAGGTATCATTATTTTCTGATCTTCACAGATGATTTGAGCAGATATGAGTATATCTGCTTGATGAAACATAAGTCTGAAACATTTGAAAAGTTCAAAGAATTTCAGAGTGAAGTGAAAAATCATCGTAACAAGAAAATAAAGTTTCTACGATCTGATCGTAAAGAAGAGTATTTGAGTTACGAGTTTGGCCTTCAGTTAAAAACAATGTGAAATAGTTTCACTACTCATGCCACCTGGAACACCACAATGTAATGGTGTGTCCAAATGTCATAACCGTACTTTATTAGATATGGTGCGATCTATGATGTCTCTTACCGATCTACCACTATCGTTTTGGGGTTATGCATTAAAGACAGTTGCATTCACGTTAAAAGGGCACCATCAAAATCCGTTGAGACGACGCCTTATGAACTGTGGTTTGGCAAGAAACCAAAGTTGTCGTTTCTGAAAGTTTGGGCTGCGATGCTTATGTGAAAAAGCTTCAACCTGATAAGCTCGAACCCAAATCGGAGAAATGTGTCTTCATAGGATATCCAAAGGAAACTATTGGATAAACCTTCTATCACAGATCCGAAGGCAAGACTTTTGTTGCTAAATTCGGAAACTTTCTAGAGAAGGAGTTTCTCTCGAAAGAAGTGAGTGGGAGGAAAGTAGAAAACTTGATAAGGTAATTGTACCTTCTCCCTTATTGGAAAGTAGTTCATCACAGAAATCTGTTCTTGTGACTACTACATCAATTAGTGAGGAAGCTAATGATGATGATCATATAACTTCAGATCAAGTTACTACTGAATCTCGTAGGTAAACCAGAGTGAGATCCGCACTAGAGTGGTACGGTAATCCTGTTCTGGAAGTCATGCTACTAGATCATGATGAACCTACGAACTATGAAGAAGCGATGGTGAGCCCAAATTCCGCAAAATGGCTTGAAGCCATGAAATCTGAGATGGGATCCATGTATGAGAACAAAGTATGGACTTTGGTTGACTTGCCCGATGATCGGCAAGCAATTGAGAATAAATGGATCTTCAAGAAGAAGACTGACGCTGATGGTAATGTTACTGTCTACAAAGCTCGACTTGTCGCAAAAGGTTTTCGACAAGTTCAAGGGGTTGACTACGATGAGACCTTCTCACCCGTAGCGATGCTTAAGTCTGTCAGAATCATGTTAGCAATTGCCGCATTTTATGATTATGAAATTTGGCAGATGGATGTCAAAACTGTATTCCTGAATGGATTTCTGGAAGAAGAGTTGTATATGATGCAACCGGAAGGTTTTATCGATCCAAAGGGAGCTAACAAAGTGTGCAAACTCCAGCGACCCATTTATGGACTGGTGCAAGCCTCTCGGAGTTGGAATAAACGCTTTGATAGTGTGATCAAAGCATTTGGGTTCATACAGACTTTCGGAGAAGCCTGTATTTACGAGAAAGTGAGTGGGAGCACTACAGCATTTCTGATAAGTATATGTGAATGACATATTGTTGATCGGAAATAATGTAGAATTATTCTGTAAAGCATAAAGGAGTGTTTGAAAGGAGTTTTTCAAAGAAAGACTTCGGTGAAGCTGCTTACATATTGAGCTTCAAGATCTATAGAGAAAGATCAAGACGCTTGATAAGTTTTTTCAGTAAGTACATACCTTGACAAAAATTTGAAATAGTTCGAAATGGAGCAGTCAAAGAAAGAGTTCTTGCCTGTATTACAAGGTGTGAAGTTGAGTAAGACTCAAAGCCCGACCACGGCAGAAGATAGAAAGAAAATGAAAGTCATTCCCTATGCCTTGGCCATAGGTTCTATAAAGTATGTCATGCTATATACCAGATCTATTGTATACCCTGCACTGATTTGGCAAGGGAGTACAATAGTGATCTAGGAGTAGATCACTGGACAACGGTTAGAATTATCCTTAGTGAAATAAGGATATGTTTCTCGATTATGGACGTGACAAAAAGGTTCGTCGTAAAAAGTTACGTCGATGCAAGTTTTGACACGGATCTGGATGACTCTAAGTCTCGATCTAGATACATATTGAAAGTGGGAGCAATTAGCTAGAGTAGCTCCGTGCAGAGCATTGTAGACATAGAATTTTGCAAATACATACGGATCTGAATTTGGCAGGCCCGTTGACTAAGATTCTCTCACAAGCAAAACATGATCACACCTTAGTACTCTTTGGGTGTTAATCACATAGCGATGTGAACTAGATTACCGAATCTAGTAACCCTTTGGGAGTTGGTCACATGGCGATGTGAACTATGGGTGTTAATCACATGATGATGTGAACTATCGATGTTAATCACATGGTGATGTGATCTAGATTATTGACTCTAGTGCAAGTGGGAGACTGAAGGAAATATGCCCTAGAGGCAATAATAAAGTTATTATTTATTTCCTTATATCATGATAAATGTTTATTATTCATGCTAGAATTGTATTAACTGGAAACATAATACATGTGTGAATACATAGACAAACAGAGTGTCACTAGTATGCCTCTACTTGACTAGCTCGTTAATCAAAGATGGTTATGTTTCCTAGCCATAGAAAAAAGAGTTGTTATTTGATTAATGGGATCACATCATTAGTTGAATGATCTGATTGAGATGACCCATTCCATTAGCTTAGCACCCGATCGTTTAGTATGTTGCTATTGCTTTCTTCATGACTTATACATGTTCCTATAACTATGAGATTATGCAACTCCCGTTTGCCGGAGGAACACTTTGGGTGCTACCAAACGTCACAATGTTACTGGGTGATTATAAAGGAGCATTACAGGTGTCTCCAAAGGTAGATGTTGGGTTGGTGTATTTCGAGATTAGGATTTGTCACTCCGATTGTCGGAGAGGTATCTCTGGGCCCTCTCGGTGATACACATCACATAAGCCTTGCAAGCATTGCAACTAAGATGTTAGTTGTGAGATGATGTATTACGGAACGAGTAAAGAGACTTGCCGGTAACGAGATTGAACTAGGTATTGGATACCGACGATCGAATCTCGGGCAAGTAACATACCGGTGACAAAGGGAACAACGTATGTTGTTATGCGGTCTAACCGATAAAGATCTTCGTAGAATATGTAGGAGCCAATATGGGCATCTAGGTCCCGCTATTGGTTATTGACCGGAGACGTGTCTCGGTCATGTCTACATTGTTCTCGAACCGTAGGGTCCGCACGCTTAACGTTACGATGACAGTTATTATGAGTTTATGCATTTTGATGTACCGAAGGTTGTTCAGAGTCCCGGATGTGATCACGGACATGACGAGGAGTCTCGAAATGGTCGAGACATAAAGATTGATATATTGGAAGCCTATGTTTGGATATCGGAAGTGTTCCGGGTGAAATCGGGATTTTACCGGAGTACCGGGAGGTTACCGGAACCCCCCGGGAACTATACGGGCCTTAGTGGGCTTTAGTGGAAAGGAGGAAGGGGCAGCCCAAGGTGGCCGCGCACCTGCCCCCTCCCCTAGTCCTATTGGGACTAGGAGAGGTGGCCGGCCCCCTCTCTCTCTTCCCCCCCTTAAGGAGTCCTATTCCAACTAGGATTGGGGGGGGGGGATCCTACTCCCAGAGGGAGTAGGACTCCTCCTGGTGCGCCCCAAGGCTGGCCGCACCTCTCGCCCCTTGCTCCTTTATATACAGGGGCAGGGGGCACCTCTAGACACACAAGTTGATCCTTGAGGTCGTTCCTTAGCCGTGTGCGGTGCCCCCTTCCACCATATTCCACCTCGATCATATTGTAGCGGTGCTTAGGCGAAGCCCTGCGATGGTAGTACATCAAGATCGTCACCACGCCGTCGTGCTGACGGAACTCTTCCCCGACGCTTTGCTGGATCGGAGCCCGGGGATCGTCATCGAGCTGTACGTGTGCTAAGAACTCGGAGGTGCCGGAGTAACGGTGCTTGGATCGGTCGGATCGGGAAGACGTACGACTACTTCCTCTACGTTGTGTGATCGCTTCCGCAGTCGGTCTGCGTGGGTACGTAGACAACACTCTCCCCTCTCGTTGCTGTGCATCACCATGATCTTGCGTGTGCGTAGGAAAATTTTGAAATTACTACGTTCCCCAACAGGAGGGTGCTTCTCTGGTCCTGGCTCCTCACGTGGACGCGACTACGGTGTCGGCGACTGCGGGCGAGATGGGTCATGGGGGAGGGGGTTCGGGGCAGGTGGCCTCGCCTTCTCCCATCCCCATCCCGATCTCGGTGGCGTCGGTGACGCCGGCCCCGAGGGGGTCGGCATGTGCTGGAGCCTGAGGCAGGCGGGCTCGGCTCATGCTACTCCGGTGGTGGCGGTAACCACCGCGGCAGCAGCTGCGGTGGGGGGGAGCTGGGGCAGGAGGCCCTAGTTCCTCCTTCTTCCCCGACGATAAGGAGGACCGCTTCTCCTTTGCCGTTGGCTCACCCGTCTGAGCCGGCGAGTGGAGTGGGAGGAGGGCGCGGGCAGACGGCCCCCGTCATCCCCTCTTCGCTCATACCCAGGGCCGGGGTCCTCGGTGTGGGGCATACGTCTGATGGGCTCGGGAGCCCGCAGACGCCTTCTCTGGTAACCTCGGTAGACCCTTTGAGGGACTCTGTGCCAGGTTTTACTAGGGAGGAGGTTGTCGCATTCGGCGGGATCCCGGACCCTATCTCGGAGGGGAGACGGATGAGTGCGCGCATCCTTGACATCCCGGAGGTGGATGATATGCAGCAGCGGTGTGCTATGAGGGCGGCCAAGCTTCAGGAGGTTGCATTATCTTCTGGTATGTCCGTCAACTTATCTAATTCCTTATTGCATTTTTCTAATGAGGAGATTATAAATAATGCAAACCAATTAGGAGTTTCACTAGGTGCTACTGTGATAGCCTGGCTTTTTAGGGATGGTAGACTACTCATATCAATAAGGAATTCCTTCTTTTCCGGTAGCCCATTCGGACAGAACTCCAAAGTTAAGCGTGCTCAGCTTGGAGTAGTGTCAGGATGGGTGACCGACCGGGAAGTTGCTCCCGGGTGCGCACGAGTGAGGACAAAGTACGCAGAAAAGACTAGTATTGATCTGTGGGGCCAGTCTAGATCCCGCCAGGAGTAACGACCACCGGCGGGTGTGTCCGGGGCGTTACAGCTACGGACAGTGAGATTACCAATTCGGTTAATGATCTATTAGATTTGGAGGCGGAACATGCCTTAGATACTATTCGTAATCTTGCAGCAGTTAAACCAATGAATGATGATGAGATTGATGCGTTAGGGGTTAGAGTGCTCGATAATCTGTGTGCGGATCTAGTACCCCCCAATCATGACTCTGAGGAAGATGATGTACCCCTAGAGAATGAAGCTAGTAATATATGTGATCCCGGTTATGAGGACCGGGCGACAGAGCCTAGTAAACCAAAGCGAAAGTGGAAACGGAAGATCTATCCAGATTCCGCAGTTCGTAGGAGTGCTAGGATTCGAACGACTAAAAAATTCCATGATGAAATATGAGAGGAATCTTTTGGAATAGCAGAGGTCTGAAGGACTTGGCTAAAAGAAGATTCCTAGCTGAGGCAGCTTTAGAGCAGAGGTTAGATTTTGTTGCTCTATCGGAGACTGGTAGAGATAACTTTGCGCCCCAGTTTCTTTCTTCTCTTGTGGGTGGTATTGATTTCGATTGGCATTACCTCCCTCCGCGAGGAAGATCGGGTGGTATCTTACTAGTTGTGAGATGCGATTCGCTTGAAGTCTGAAGTGTGGTGATGGGCGACTTCGCGTAAAGTTTCGAGTCAGGTCTAGGATAGATGGTTTAAACTGGGCTTTGGTGGCGGTTTATGGTGCCGCACAGCCCGAGCTTAAAGCGGAGTTTCTCGCGGACCTTGTTCGAATCTATGGGTCAGAACAGCTTCCAATTTTAGTTGGAGGTGATTTCAATATCATCAGGAGGAGAGAGGAGAAGAATAATGATAACTTTGACGGCAGATGGTCGTTTATGTTCAATACCATTATTGAAAGCTTGGATCTGAGAGAGATAGAGCTTTCTGGTAGAAAGTTTACCTGGACTAATGCTCTGCCAAACCCAACATATGAAAAACATGATCGAGTTCTTGCAAGTGTGGAGTGGGAACAAAAGTTCCCTCTGGTTACGGTGCAAGCTCTTTCGAGGGGAATATCCAATCACACCCCCTTGTTCGTCGACTCAGGGGAGCCGAACCACGTGGGTAACAAGAACACCTTCTCTTTCGAGATGTCATGGTTTGAACGTGAGGGGTTCTTGGACTTGATTGCTAGGGAATGGGATAGAGGTGCAGAAGGCAAGACTGCGATAGAGCGTTGGCAGAATAAGATTAGGCATTTGAGAAGCTTCCTACGGGGTTGGGATAAGCACCTCAGTGGTGTGTATAAGATTGAAAAGGATAGACTCCTTACTCTTATACAAGCCCTAGACATAAAGGCCGAATCCACTATTTTATCCCCAGCTGAGCTTCAGGTTAAAAATGAGGCGGAGAAGAGGTTGAAAGAACTGCTCCGCGAAGAAGAATTGAAGTGGGCTTTTCGTGCTAAAGTCCGCAAAGTGGTCCAAGGGGACGCGAATACTCAATTCTTTCATTTGATCGCTAATGGCAAGCACAGAAAGAAGCGTATCTTTCAGCTTGAGCAAGACGAGGGCACTATTTTAGGTCAGGATAACCTAAAAACATATATTACCGACTATTATAAGCAGTTATTTGGACCTCCGGAGGATAATTGTGTGTCCCTTGATGAGTCCAGGACTGAGGATGTGCCTCAGCTATCGGCTATCGATAATGATATTCTGGTTGCCCCGTTCTCGGAGAAGGAGGTGTTTGATGCTATTGCACAGATGAAAAATAATAAGGCTCCCGGACCGGATGGATTCCCGACAGAGTTCTATAAAAAGTGCTGGCATATTATTAAGGGGGATTTACTACCTATGTTCCATGATCTGTTCTCTGGACAACTTCAATTATTTCACTTGAATTTTGGGACTGTCACACTGCTTCTCAAGAAAACGGATGCTGTGAGAATTGAGCAATTCAGGCCGATTTGTCTCCTCAATTGTTAGTTTCAAAATTTTCACCAAGGTCGGGACTAACAGGCTCACACAGATTGCGCATTCTGTGGTGCAACAGTCCCAAACTGCTTTCATGCCGGACAGAAATATCCTTGAAGGGGTGGTCGTCCTGCATGAAACACTCCATGAAATCCATTCCAAAAAATTAGATGGAGTAATTTTTAAGGTGGATTTCGAGAAAGCGTACGATAAGGTCAAATGGCCATTCCTCCAACAGTCATTGCGTATGAAAGGTTTTGATGAAGCCTGGCACCGACAGGTTGAATCATTTACGCAAAAAGGTAGTGTGGGAATTAAAGTTAATGATGACATAGGTCATTACTTCCAGACACATAAAGGCCTAAGACAAGGAGATCCGATGTCCCCTATCTTGTTTAACATTGTGGTGGATATGTTAGCAATTTTGATAGGAAGGGCCAAGGAAAATGGTCAAGTAGGTGGATTGGTACCTCATCTCATTGATGGAGGTGTATCCATCCTTCAGTATGCTGATGATACAATCATCTTTATGGAGCATGACCTGGCCAAGGCGAGAAATATGATGCTTGTGTTATGCCTATTTGAACAATTGACCGGGTTAAAGATTAACTTTCATAAGAGCGAGCTGTGGATGTGAGTTGGGAGAGCCAAAGACGAACAGGATGCTTATAGGCAATTGTTTGGGTGTGAGTTGGGAGAGTTACCCTTTTCTTACCTGGGTATTCCAATCCACCATCGTAGGCTAACAAACAGAGAGTGGAAGTGCATCGATGACCGATTTGAGAAGAAATTGAGTTGCTGGAAGGGTAAGCTCATGTCATACGGAGGCTGATTAATCCTGATTAATTCGGTGCTCACGAGTATGCCAATGTTTCTCCTATCGTTCTTTGAGGTCCCAGTTGGTGTTAGGAAGAGACTGGACTTCTATCGATCGCGTTTCTTTTGGCGGGGTGATGAGCTTAAAAGAAAATATCGGCTTGCTAAATGGGATATCATCTGTAGACCGAAAGACCAAGGGGGTCTAGGTATTGAGAATCTAGAAGTTAAGAATAAATGCCTTCTTAGCAAGTGGCTGTGGAAGCTCTCATCGGAGAATGATGCTATGTGGGCTCAAATCCTTCGCAGCAAGTACCTCCAGACAAAAACTTTGTCCCAGGTTACAGTCAGGCCGACCGATTCACCTTTCTGGAAAGGTCTGATGAAAGTCAAACAGTCCCTGTTTAATAGGACGAAGTTTGTTATTGGAAACGGCATGAGTACACGTTTCCGGGAGGATACTTGGCTCGGCGAGACACCCTTGGCCATCCAATATCCGTCTTTGTACCGTATTGTTCAACGACGTGAGGTGTTCGTCGCATCGGTCTTTCGATCTATCCCCCTTAATATTCAGTTCAGACGAACGCTAGCGGGCAATCGTTGGGAAGAATGGCTCCGTCTAGTTAGGAGACTGATGGAGGTCCAGCTTTCACAACAACCCGATGAATTACGCTGGAAATTTACTAAGTCTGGAGTATTCACTGTTAAATCAATGTATATTGATGTTATTAATTCGAACTCCATTCCTACGTCCAAGCATGTTTGGGATGTCAAAGTTCCTTTGAAAATAAAAGTGTTTATGTGGTTTGTCCATAAACAAGTGATTTTAACAAAGGACAACTTGATAAAGCGTAATTGGACATGACCTACTAGGTGTAGTTTCTGCGATCGGGATGAGACTATCAAACACCTCTTTTTTGATTGCCCGTTGGGCAAGGTTCTTTGGCAGACGGTCCACATTGCTTTTAATATCAATCCACCGAATTCTGTTAACGCGATATTTGGGACATGGCTTAATGGGATTGAGCCTGACTTAGCGAGACATATTCGGGTTGGAGTTTGTGCTTTGCTGTGGACTATCTGGACTTGCAGAAATGATTTGGTTTTTAATAGAATATCATGTATCCATTTTTTGCAGGTCATATTCCGAACTACGGCACTGATCCGTTCGTGGTCGCCACTCACCCAGACTGAGGCCAGGGAGCATTTGGTTACTGGGTCTTTCCGCTGGGAGATGGTAGCTCGGGATATCTTCAACCGGTTTGGATGGCGGTCATGTAATAGGATAGGCATTTAGTTTCCCTATCTAGTTCTAGCCAGCCGGTTGTGGCGTCTTATCATGGCTAGTTTGTGTTTCTAGCCCTTATTGGCTCTGTGTGAGCTTTTTTGCTTTTTTATTACTTTTGGAGACCTCTGGAACCATGTTGGCACTACTTTATCTGGTTAATAAGATGGCCGTATGCATCTTTCTGATGCAGAGGCCGGGGAATCCCCCCTTTTCGAAAAAAAAGGATTCATTTGTTCTCTTCGGTGAAACAAGTAATCAGGATTCAATAGCAGATGATGGCACAACATTGCTTATATTGAAGCAAAAAGAAGGGATCTGTTAGCTTAGTAGAGTTTTGGGTCAATTTGGCAGACATTATATCCGTCCACTTTGTTCGTCAGCTCCTTGCATTTCTCCAACCATGTATCATTTTTTCACCATGCATCGAGCTTAATCTTCACCATTCTTCCCTGTACCTGTCTCCTATGTCACTATATGCCACCGGCCAGTCCATGTGCTTGAGCTTGAGAGTGTACTGTTTCTACATGTTCCTTTGGCTAGGGCTTACGCTTCTGTATTAATTTTACTAGTATGTTTGCTAAAATGGTTACCATTTTTTATCACTGGAAGTCAATATGTGGCCCACAAGAGGATTTTTTTAAGCCGAGTACCCAATACACTCAGCTTATGCCGATTTGCACTCGATTTATACATAAGACGGCTGTTTTTCCTGGCCCACACGACACGGCTTACCAATGACCGGCTTATCAAGGGTAAGCCAAAGAGTCACGAAAAAAACACTCGGTTTATACATAAGCCGAGTAAATCTATGCAAGCCGAGGGCCAACGAGACACAGGGTTTATATATAACAGCAGCCGGGCATTAGTGGCAGAGCCACGTGTCCGTCTGTGTGAGCCGAGGGCCAACAGGACACATGGTTTATATATAAACCGAGAACGAGGCCGGACGCATGGTTTAAACATAAACAGAGGGCCAAGACGAGCTGCATGGTTTATTAGCTTCAACTTTTTTTGCAAAACACAATGACTATATCTTTGTCATCGGTAGCATCAGTAGTTTAGTCTTCAGAACAACTGATGTCTCACTTTCACCCATTCAGGTAACCTCCTTATCATGAATGCATTATTTAGACAACTTAACAACACTTCACATGACAATTAAAAATAAAAAGGTTGATCTGAATCTTACATTCTTAAGAAGTTGATCCCCATTATAGCAATTCTCTTTACATGCACACTGTCCACATCACCATATTTGCCACATCAGTCTTCAGTTCCAAACACCAACCAATCATCTGCTTTGTCTCTCTCTCAGCGCACTTGCTGTGCCACCTCAGCAATTTTCTATCTACCCAGACCGCATGCAAAAGTCATCAATATAGGATCGCTAAATTGACTACGGGCAGCCTTCAATATAGGATCGCATGTAAATACTCTGTAGCTATTAACACGGAAGGAAGATGGGGAAACAGATTTAATTATGATGGGAGTATTAACACGGTGGGAGGACGGTTAAAGCTATTTGACCTTTCATCCCGACCAATGACCTGGGGTGTTATCTTCTGACCTTTCATCCTCGAAGTTCCTTCATCTCCCTCACCGAATAAATCTCCACCGGTTCGCTCGAAAAATCGCCAGGATTCTTTCTCACCTTCCTTCTCTCTCTCTCTCTCTCTCTCTCTCTCTCTCTCTCTCTCTGCAGAAGGTCAGAATACTGCCCGCGGTGGCGGCGAACCCTTATTGGCGCCGGCGCGTCTCGACTGTGCTCCTCTCACCTTCACCACCACGCAGCAGGCAACGGTGGTTCAGCTGAGTGCAACCTGTGATGGCGCTCCCATCCCGTGTGCATCACTCCCACTGCCGAACCAATTGTTCACCTTTTATGAATCCAGGTAGACGCCTTCAAGGATGACGAGGCTATGAGCCCGCGATGCTAGGTGAGTTCTGTCTAGCCCTGATGATGAAATCAGCGGTCACCAGCTTTTGCCTTGGCAAGATCCATAGCCTTGATGCCTCAGTGAGTCCATTCTCTCTTCAATTCCTTCCATCAGAATATAGACAATATTATTATTTCCTAATGAATTTCTTCTATTACTTTATTCCTATTATCCCCAGTCATGTTTTGCTATTCTACTCTGTCCTCATTGCAAGATTTGATCTAAAATTTGTTGCTGATGTGGAATCATGAGCATTTGACGTTTGATAAGGTTACAGATCCTGTTGTTGTTTCTGAACAGGTTCTGTTCAAATAATTTAGCATGAGATTCTGGATTTGCGCCATCTCTTCATTGTTATTTTGGACGACGTAGACATGAAATAGCAATGATTGTAGTTTTTTCCCAGGACTAAAAGGACCAAGAATCCAGAACATTACTCATTTCATAATTATACTTGATATTGTCAAGTTTACATGTCAGCCCATCAGAGTTATTCGTCAGAGCATGCTTGCCATTTACTAATGAGAAGTGAAACGGAGATTACTAATCAGAAGTTCAAAGGAGATTATGGCTGGCAGTATAGGGCGATATAGAAATTTTGTTTAACTATAGTCAATTTGCCTCAGGACATATGATCGGTAATTATTCATCATTACACTTATATTATTGTGATATGATTATGAAAGTATGAGTTGGACGCCAGCAATTTATTAGGTATCTAAATTTTCAATACCATCATATTATATAACTCCATAGGTTTACACTTATTTTCTTAACATCATGTGTTACAAATTCCCGCCGCAACGCGCGGGGCATCATCTAGTTAAAAATAGTGTTGGTGCATACCTTATCTTCATGAACATCAACATGTGAACGTACCATATTACATCAGATGTGCTCCTTCAGGTGAACCAAAATGCATCCGTGACAGCAGCCATGTAGGACTCCGACACCCCTAGTCCGCTAAATCCCCTTCACGGTTCAATTTTCTTCCAATCCGGCCCTTCTCCTCCTTGCTTTGCATCCACACCCTCCACCTCCGTCTCTGCCTCTGTACCCCTCCCGCAGCCACACAGGCGTTGCCGGACGTCCACAACCATCACATACACATCTCCTCACCTTTTACGACGCCGCGTCCACCCTAGAGCAGTCTGTTGCCAGGTACAGTACGCCATTGACATTAATTTCGAACGCCATGTTGTTTTTTCATAGTACAAAGGATGAAGGGGTACTTGACGATGGAGGATGAGCTGTTGTGTGATGCGTGTGGTTGGCCGTATCGGCAATAGAAGATGGGGGCTCTTTTGGGTGCGCGTGCATGATTCATTTCACGCCTTACGACATGCACATCATCCAAGAATGCAATGTGAGGTCGTTATTGTATCGATGGTACGCCATCCAGACCATCATCACCAAGTTTTGTCATGCAGTTGCTCTGCTGGATGCAAGGTGGCCATTGCGCCCGCAAAGAGGGAGATCGTAAGTTTTGCTTCTTCTTGCTCAAATGGTTGATTGAATCACTCACTCAATGTTGCTCTACACACTGTATAGCCCGTACATGCTGCTGTGGTGTTAGACAAAGCTGAAGGGCAGTATGTGCGGGATGACATGATCCATTCTTGAAAAACTTATTAAATATCTGGTTAATCTCATTGAATTTGCACTATGTTGTACTAGACTTATTTGCATGCTATATGTATGGATGACTTGTGTTATTTTCTGTCTGAACTTTGATGAATATCATCCAGATTGCATGAGTTTCGTCTGATTAATTGACCAGTTTTGAAATGCATGCGGATGATGTTGGATGGCCGACTCCCGCATCCATGTCCCCTAACAAACACTTATAGCAATTTCGCATTCACCAGTACTACAGTGTTAACTGTTGTCACAATTGACTAAAGTAGAATTTAATGATCGCCAATTTTGAATACCATCACGGCTTCACGGTTTTATTTACCACCAAAAATGGGTCGTAATCTGTAGCAGGGCACTGAGCTCGCATGCCCAAAGCAGCCTGCCTATCCGCTCTCTCCATGGTGCGGTCCTCGAAGAGGCGGGACCCATGAAGGTGTGGTGGAATGTGTGGAAGTCAGAAGCGAACCGTGGCTCCTTGTATATCAATGGCATAGTGACTGAATGATCTGCCATAACAATATATGAAACTGCAGAAATGATATGGTTTTTAACAGACAAACTTCCATATAGTATGTAGGTATGTGGTGTCATGAACGCACCGGGCGCATGGCCATATAGCGAGTAGACATACTCCCTCCATCCTAAAAAAAGTGTACTTTCAACTTTGTTGAAAAGTCAAATTTTTTTATGTTTGACCATATTTATACAATAATACATCAACATTTATGCCATCAAATTATTAACATTAGATTCATGATAAAATATATGTTCCTCATATACCTATTTGGTTTCACAAACATTAATATGCTTTTGCACAAACTCGGCCAATTTTGAGATAGTTTGACCCTCCAACAAAGTTAAGAATATTCTCCTTTAATGACAGAGGGAGTAGGTTTCCATATATCTATTGTGACAATCATAATAGTAATTCTCTTCTTTGGTCTTTGCACTACAACTTATCATTCAACAAAAGGAAATTTTTAAAAAAGGGAATTTGAAACGCCAATTAATGAATCGGAACCATAGGATTAATGCCCAACAATCTTTTCCTAATAATAAACCACGGATTGACTCCGTGGGTTCACCGTCATAATACTCTTCTTCCCTTGAATTTACGCTTTCAGTTTTTTTCACCTACTAGTAAGCTTGCACGTGCGGCGCACGTCTTGCATTATACTCTAGTTTTAATTTAGTTTTAGGTATTTACAAACATGAAAGAATAAAAAACATGTTTATATTTTTATCTAAATAATTACAAATGATGGTGGCTGTTTTGCTTGGATCTATTCTATGCCAACAGTTCAGAACAATTTACAATTTACCATGGATGCCCAGGAACGGTCTTAAATATACAAACTTACGCACAAATAATTCTACTATCAAGTCCAATCATACAGGGTAATAATAGGGATGTGAAGAAGAGATTATCCATCATTAATGATATTGTTATCGGTAGTATACATGTTCTTTGATGTGTTCATATTTTGAGCGAATAAGTCTAGCAATGCAAGTGAAGACACAAAGAAAACTTGGAAACTGTCAGGAACTGGTGCGCATGGCAACAAGGGAGGACATGTGTGCATGGCAACACTGCATAGCAGGAGGTACAATTGCATCATATTATGCTAGTACATCAAATGTGCATCTTCACAGTACAATATTTCTTCCACGTTGGAAAACAACCTGACTTTTTTTTCGTGAAACATACTTATAATACAACTATAAATACTACTCCCTCCATTTACTTATACAAGACCATTATGGAATATACATTTTGCATCTATATAAGATCACCAACAATAATCGAGGCAAAATTAATGATATTTTCTCGTACTAATAAACTATTTAATACTTGCATGCATGCAGCCATAATGACAGTCAGCTACTTCCACCATCCAGTTTTCTTGCATGCATATGGCGTATTAATGATCCCAGTAAACGAAAAGAAAAGCTAACTTGCAAAGCACACATTAAATTTTACATTGGTACCTATAAACTGAGTTTGTGGCCTTGTATATAAAAATGGAGGGAGTAGCAAAGGTTAGTGAAAACATGCCTTGCGGGAATTTTCTTTCTTTCCTATGATAGTGTGACAAGTAAGCCTCCATGACTCCGGTTTCTGACCAAGCCAATGAGCTGCAAAGAGTAGAGTTAATTGAAAACTTTACAATAAAATCATCAAGCAGCAGTCTTCGTGGGTAAATAGTGTTACAGTGCAAAATAGTGTTATATCACGAGGTTGCAATACCTGCATGAGACCAATATAAGACCTCCAGTACAAATTAGTGGCAAATCAATAAAAAAATCTGTATAAGTATGAGAGAAAATTAAAAGAGCATCTAAGCATATGTGTGCAGGTCACATACCAAGAATAGGCATAATTAGCACGCACAAGCATCAGGAAAATCCGCTAGTTCTTCAATAAACAGAAAGAAAGCCACCTCCATCCTCTATCACCTCCAACCAATATTAATGGAATCAATAGAGAAATCAGCATATAGAGATGGGAGGTGCTGGCGGCGTCGGGAGTCCCGGTGGGAGAGGGGCGGCGCATCGCTGTTTCAAAATGAGTCAATGAGACAATAAAGCCGCAGACTTTAACAGATTAAACAATCAAAATGGTTTAAGATACAAGGTTCGTGACTTCCACAAAAAGAACTCTTTTGGGATTGTAAGATGCATCAGCTCAAATTAGGAACTATCATCCCCACATTTTCCAGTAAAAAGGAAATGATAGGAGACCTAGTAATTCACATTTGCTTCACCTTCAAACCTTGAGCATGTTGCAATTGTTTCAACGACTGCCTGTAATCTGGAAGTTGTAGGTAAAAGCCAGAAAAGTCACACTGCAATCTTCAATCGCAAATGGAAATAATATCACTGAAATAAAGAAGCAAGATCAACCGATATTGACTCGACTGGAACCTAAAATAAAGAAGCTCCTATCTAATGAAACATGGACATCAAACCTCAGTATTCTTGAATAGTGGAGCATTGGGCTCAGTTGTTCAGCCATCTCAGTCTCCCCCATCCTCATGGCTAGCATAATTAGACCTTAACACAGTGCCAAATGGAAGTCATTTGATTTTTGAGAAATGAAATCATTCTCTCCATTCACTAAGTTTCACAGTTCAATCCAGGAATCAACTATTTTCATGTGGCAATCTATTAAGGCAGAAACACATCGTCAATCACGATCTCAGGGATCTACATACACTTATATGTTCGTTTTATCAAATAAAAAAAGATAAAATTGGTCCTTCCCGAGCTTATACACGACCAAGTTTAGATCAAAGAACGTGTATACCTTTTAGATGGAGGATTCAGAGGAAGGAATTCTCTGTAGAGCCCTCCTCACGTACGCATGGTGCTAGACATCTCTCTGTCGAGGGAGCACAGCAGGGAGAAGAGGCACCGGGGCGCAGAACGGAGGACTCGAGGCGCGGCGCGGCAGGCCCGGGAAGCGTGACATGGCGGGAGGGACCTTAAACAGGAGTGCAGGCCCGCTGGGGGCGGCACAGGAGCAGCGGCGGGCCGGGGGCACGATGGCGGCGCAGTGGGCGGCATGCTGCGCGCGGCACGGCACGAGGCTGGGGGCGTGGCGACTCCTGCTCCCTGGGCGGCGCGGCGGGCGGGGAGCGAGGGCAGGGATGGTGCCTATCTGAGGGTGCGTGATTATAGGGGATGCATTGCATGATTATATGAGGGTGAGTAATTTTGAACAAATTCCATTCTTTTCTCGTGCGATTACGGGCGATGCGGTTGCGGAAGGGAGGCCTGAAGTTCTCTGCGGTGCGGTGGAGTACGGTCAGTCAATCCAAATTATTAAGTACACACGGGAGAATAGATTAGGCTAACCATTAAATTAAGTTTAGTGGACCTAATCAGACGGTGATAATGCGTCCGTGTACATTTTATGGGGTGTTTTTAGAGAAGATCATGTTTGATCTTTTATTAGTTTTTTTTGAGACACTGATCTTTTATTAGTTTTTTTCTGAGACAATCACGCAAAGCTTTATTATATCGTCACCACATTTACAGAGACGGAGGGAAGATTCCCCGGATGACCTAGCCATACATGACGGCCCGGACCCAATCGTAAAGCATGCTTCGCTAGATTGTGAGCCTCGAAATTCGAGCTCCTACTTTCATAAACTATATTACAAGAGATAAAAGCAGTAGCACCTAATTTAATCTCCTGGATGATTGCACCATAACTTGATCTGCTTCCTTCCTTGATTTCATGCACCACATTCCTGCAATCTGAAGCTATATGAATCCTTTGATTGTTTAGATCTGTTGAGAGGGCTATGCCTTCCCTAACCGCCATGGCCTCCAACGTTGCTGGATCACTCACAGAAGGAATGACAACCAAAGAAACCCCCTCAAAACTTCCATCCCTTCTTCGACTAATAGCAGCTACAGCCCCATATCTGCTGGTGCGACTAACGGCGGTGTCAACATTAACCTTTGCATGGTTCTTTGGTGGTGACACCCATGCCCTACCTACTGGAGGAGCCTTGCTGTACCCAGCTCTGGATGTGTGTCCAGTTTCTGTAATTCTGCCAAGTAAGAATTGATAAAGCCATTGATTGCATGCGGGCTTTGGAAGATACCTTCATGGAGAGCTTTTCGCCTGGCACTCCAGATTGCCCATAGAGAAACTGTCAGCCGAATGAACTCGTCCATATCAAGTTTTTCGCTCATACTGAAGATCCAGCTCCTTGCATTGTCATCTTGATTGACGCTAATCTGTTCAAGAACAGAATCAGGGGACAGGGCCCATGTACACCGAGACATAGGGCAACTCAAGAGGGCATGGCGCCAACTATCGTGTGCTCCGCATAACATACACGCCGGCGAGGTGGCCATATTCCTGTGATGAAGTAGCTCTCGTGATGGTATGCAGTGCTGTGCTAAACGCCACATGAAAAGCTTCAGTTTTGCCAGAACATGCAACCTCCACAAATCATTCCAGCCTCCCTGGTTCATAATCGCATGTGATGTACTTTCCCTTTCTTCTAGCCATGCTTCCCTTTCCGTCTTGATCCTCACAATCATTCTGTACGCTGAACGAACACTGAATATACCTCTTCTTTCTTCGTTCCAAGCCCAAAAATCGTGAACTCTCCTGTGACAAAGAGGAATCTTGAGTATTGCTTCCGCATCAAAGGGCGTAAACACCGCCCGAATGACTCCTTCCCTCCAGCTTGCTGTACTGCTATCGATAAGCTCTGCCACTCGCACTGGAGGGTTTTGGATCAGAGACGTGATCGGGCGCTTGACGCTGTCCCGTGGTAACCAGTTTTGCTCCCATATCAATGTTGATTCCCCATCTCCAATCCTTTTAATGATCCCCTGAGACAGAACGTCACGCCCGTCAAGTATAGCTCGCCAAATCTGAGAAGGGTGTGAACCCAACTCAGCTTCTAGTATATCTGATTCTGGGAAGTAAGCAGCTTTCAAAATTTGAGCACTTAAAGATTCGGGCTCGGTTAGCACTCTCCACGCCTGTCTAGCAAGCAGAGCAAGATTGAAAATCTACATGTCTCGAAAACCCAAACCTCCCACATGTTTTGGGCAAACCATTACATCCCATGCTACCCAGCATGGCTTTCGTCTGCCTCTTTTACTCCCCCACCAAAACTGGCGTATGATGGAGGTAATTTTGTCACACAAACCTCTAGGCAATCTAAAGCATGACATGGAGTAAACTGGAATTGCCTGTGCCACTGACTTAATTAAAACCTCCTTGCCACCAACTGACAGCAATTTCTCCATCCATCCTTTCACCTTGTCCCATACTCTGTCCACCAGGTATTTGAAAGTACCGTTTTTTGAGTGTCCCACCTCAGTAGGCATACCCAAATAGCGGTCTGTCAAAGACTCATTCTGCACTTGCAAGATGTTTTTTATGCTATCTCGCAATGGTTGGCTACATCTCTTGCTAAAGAAAATTGACGATTTCTCATGATTTATTATTTGACCCGAAGCCCCACAATAAGATCCCAGTAGGTTTGACACCGTATTTGCCCCCTCCACACTAGTCTTGAAGAGCAGCAGGCTATCATCTGCAAAAAGAAGGTGATTAATGGGTGGCATTGTAGGAGCCACCTTCACACCGACCAAATCTGATGACTGAGAACTAGATTTCAGGAGGCACGAAAGGCCCTCTGCTGCAATCAAGAAGAGATAGGGGGAGATTGGGTATCCCTGTCTGATTCCCCTTGTAGGCTTAAAATTGTCAAGTTTCTCTCCATTGAACAGAACTGAAAAGGAAACCGAAGACACCATACCCATTACGGTGTCAATCCATTGCTGCTCAAAACCCAATTTGCTCATGATGGCTTGCAGGTAGGACCATTCCAATCTATCATAAGCTTTCATCATATCCAACTTCACCGCACAGAAATTATTCCTTTTGGACTTGGTCCTCTTAATGAAGTGTAAACACTCGTATGCACAAATTATGTTATCTGTGATTAACCTCCCCGGAACAAAGGCAGATTACTCCCTTGAAATAATATCCGGTAGGATGAGCTTCAGTCTGTTGGCCACCACTTTGGAGGCGATCTTATATAACACATTTCACAAGCTTATGGGCCTGAACTGTGACAAGAGAGAGGGGTTAGTAACCTTTGGAATAAGAACCAAAACTGTATCATTTATGCTCTCAGGGCTATCTTCCCCCCTGACAATCCTGAGCACCACTCGAGTAACTTCTTCTCCACATATATCCCAATGGCGCTGGTAAAAATGAAATGGAAAGCCATCAGGCCCAGGTGCCTTTGTGGGGAACATCTGAAATAGCGCTGCTTTAACCTCATCGTTAGTATAAGGTGCACAAAGATTAGCATTCATACCAGCTGTTACCTTCCTCGGAACATGTTGTAGAATAGCCTCCATGTCATGTACTCCTTCTGATCTGTACAAATCTTGATAAAACTCAAATGCCAAAGCTTTCAGTTCAGCCGGGTCCTCAACTAGCACCCCCAATGAATTCTGTAGCGCTCTAATCATGTTCTTCTTCCACCTTAGACTAGCCCGCAAATGGAAGAATCTCGTGTTTTTATCACCCGCTGCTAGCCATTGAACTCTTGCCCTTTGCCTCCACATAATCTCCTCGCGGTGATATAATTCAACGAGCTTCTCGTTAATTTTGAGCTCCGCATGGTTCGGCCCCATCCTCGCGGGATCATCTCGCAGCCTTTTAAGCTCTTGTTGCAACGTTTTTATCTCTTTGCGAACACTCCCAAAAGTATCACGGCTCCATGCTTCAAGATTCTGAGACATAGCCGCTAACTTCTGTCTCATATCTTCGACGGTCATGCATGGCGGGCCAGCCCATCCATTACTTATCGCGTCCTTCAATTCCTCATGCGTCTCCCACATCATTTCATAGCGAAAACCCCGTTTCACTGGTATTTGGTGCGGTCCGTCCCAATGCAGTAGGATCGGACTATGATCAGATGTAGACGCTTCCAAGTGATCCAAGTGAGCCAATGGAAACATAGTAGTCCACTGTGCATTAGAGAGCGCCCTGTCCAACCTGCATCTGGTGTAAGAGCCCCCTACTACCTTCTTTTCAAAAGTCCAAAAGTGGCCTTTGTAACCAATATCCAGCAACCCACACACATCCGTAGCTTCCCGAAAGGCTTGCATCTGAGCATTGCTACGTCTCCCAATTCCTTCATGTTCCTCCAAGCGCAGAACTTCATTAAAGTCCCCAATGCATAGCCACGGCAAATCACTAGATGTGCTGATGTTTTTCATAACATCACACGTTTGATGCCTAAGGTGAGTCTGGGCTTCACCATATACACATGTCATGCGCCACATCTCCTTTCCCGGCTCGTCCACAAAGACATCAAGGTGATACACAGAGTAACCCAACACTTCAATCTTTATTTCTTTATTCCAAAACAAACCGATACCTCCACTTCTACCCTGGCTATCGACTACATAAGCACAATCAAAGCCTAAAGTTCCTGATAAAGCTTCTACCCTACCTCTATCTATTTGAGTTTCAATGATACATAGGAGGGTAGGGGTAAACTTCTTCGCAAGATTGCGAATTTCATGAACCGTCGCGGCATTACCCGCTCCGCGACAGTTCCACACCAAAGCACTCATTGTCCCTGGCGGCGCCCCTCGAGGGAGCCCGCCAAAGGGTTTTTTGGGATAGTGGCACCATCTTTTTCTGAAGTCTTGTTGCGTTTTGGGTCTCTCTTCGGGGGAGGGCTCAAAGGAGTAGCACCGTGCGGTATGATTGCCATCTGATTACCATCTAAGCTAGTCGCCTCTCCATCCATGCCTCTGACGATCTCCTTTGGTGCACTCTCTGTCATGATCGCCCTCTTTCTGTTGCTTTCCTCCATAACCGCATCCCTCTGTGTTTCCTCAGCGCCACCATCCTCATCCGTATACTCATCACCATAATGCTCATTGTCCCTCTCGTAGGTCTTTGCTCGACCGCCCGACCGGCCGCCACGGTGACCTCCCCTGCGTCCTCTGCCTTCTCCTGGACCTCTCCCAGATCGCATGTACCAAGTAGCACGCAGTTCTTTGAAGACCAAAGCAGAAGGAGGGTGTATACCATTGTCGTGCTCCTTGAATAGGTGCCCCAACATGCCACACACGGCGCACCAGTCCGGCAGCCTTTCATACTTAACTCTGTAGATTTGACGCTTGCCATCTCTAATCATCGACACAACATTCTTCAGTGGTTTATCAACCTTGATGCGAACCCACACACGGTAGAAATTCCCCGTAAAGTCCCGAGACGACTGTTCGATGTGCAGAACCTCACCCACTTTTGATGCGAGAGGGCCGACGAGATGTGCATATAGGTCCAGCAGATCATGTATCTGAACCCAGATATCGATATAGTCAAGCTTGATCAACGACGGTTTCGTCACCCCGTCATATGGCACCAGGATCACTGCATCTCCTCTAAAATTCCAAGGACCATCGTTCATGATCCTCTCCCAGTCCCCCAAACATGAGAATTGCACCGTGTACAGATTATCCTCTAGAGGCCGGAACTTCGATTCCTGTGCAATGTCCCAAGCAGCTCTCATATTGCGATAGAACCAGGTTCTACTGTAGGTTTTCTTGGTGTTCACCCTAGCTAGGGCAACCCACCTCGCCGCCTCCTGTGGCGCCTCCTTCTCATCAAAAACAACGTCGTCCAGATCCTCCTCACGCAGCCCCAACTCCTTCATCATTGCTTCAACATCACTAACCGCAGATGAGCCAGAGGCCCCGGTCGAATCCATAGAGAACACTAACCCGATGTAGAAGATCGGGCCTTTTGGTGGAAACCCTAGAACCCCGACGCGGCCAGGGACACAGATCAGGAGCGGGTAGCGATCCCAGTGATCGCCCCTTGATCGCTCCACAGACGTGCTCTGGTTTGATCGGCGAGAGGGAAGCGAAGATCTCGACGGCGGCGGAGATCGCCATCGGGAGGACCCAAACCCTAACTAGAGGGAAAACATGGAGCTGGAGCGGCGGGCCTATCTCTAAAAGCACTGATCTTTTATTAGTGGTAGAGATATTATTTCTACATCGCACATTGCTCCGTTGGGCCTCAGACTGGCTGCATCCTGGGCTGCGTCCGTGGCCCGGAAGAAGGCCGACAAGCCAAAGATGAATTAAAAAAAATTGATGGGGACACGATTCGAACCTGGGTTGGGATTAACGTTTCAGAAACCAAATGAGCTAGCCAATGTTGTTTAGCAAAAGCAACCTCTTATAGCTTTGTACCTTCTGTTCGCATGTCCTCCGCTGAGTTTGCCCGTCCGTTTCTTCGTGCGTCTACCAGATTTCGTTGCCCGCGAAGCCTCTATCACCCACGAATCAAAATACAAATACTACTCGATTCGAGATCCTATTCTTGCTCGGACGGTTGTCATCGGGAACCTTCTCCCCCTCATATAATTGTTGTCCCCTGGACGTTGCACGATTAAGTTAGACAATCGATTTGATGATGATGATCTTGAGTGCTTCACATAATCGATCGCAAGTCAGGTCCCCCACATCCGACCCATCGGAAGAGCGAGGCCGACGAGGAAGGAAGGGCAATGCAATGTTCTCGGCTTGCCGCATCAAGGAGGCGCCGGGCCACTTCTGCGATGCCATCGTGCTTGCCTATGCCTCGCTCCACCGGTACAAGGTGCTCGCAACGAAGACCGTCTCGCTCAAGTTCGACTGGGCCAATGGCTACGTACTACCGCCTCGAAAGCAATCGAAGGAGAAGCACGGGTTTGACCTTGAGGGTGGTCGATGATACATGCCACCACATGTTGGCGAATGGGCCAATGGTAGCGCCGACCGCAAAGGGGGGCCATGGGGATGGCGCCTCCTTCTCTCCACCCTCCATAGTAGCGGTGCCTGCAGTCCTGCACTGACCCTCGCGTGTCGCGGGAAACTGAGTAGCAGCTGGCCACTGAAGTTGTCAAGGTCGCAGGCTCATGGAGACTACGCCCCACCAGGTCGTCCCGGCCGCTTTGGAAAGAAGAAGAGGCTCGACAACATGGTCGAAGGGGAGGGAGATATGGCTGGAGACAGAATAAGGTAGATGAGAGCTGATCCATGGCTGCTGAAGGAGTTGGTCACGGCGGCGTCGACGGCGACACAAGTGTGGTGAGTTTCACTGGTCATCAAGTCTAGAAGATTCCCTGCAAGTCGGGACTCGGGACATGTGTGGTTTTCGTCCATCGCTAATTTTTAAATCCTCCTTCTGTTCAGGATTAGCCATGCAAGTCGAGACATGCTGGATCCTAAGAGACTCACAAAGTCCTTCTAGCTGACTAAATCCGGCCATATATCATACTATACCTGAACATGATCGTGCAGTGATTAATAATCCAACAAAGAATCTTATATCAGGGAGCTTGTTCACAAGAGAAGCTTGAAAACATCAAACGAGCCCTTGAGAGATGAGATGTGCAGACCAAATTACCTAATTTTGAAGCAGACCATGGGGCACAAGTATGTTATGGGGATCGACTACAGTGTTTGTAAATTTCAGTTATCATTCCTACATTTATTTTCCTTTTTTTTACTGACATATTTTGTCTTGATTTGCAGTTGTACATGCACAATATGGTATATCACCCAACCGTTTGCATGGGTTTCTAACATTCTTTGAAACAGGAGACATCAGGCAATCAATTCTTTAGTCTGTTTCCGCTAATGAACATGTTCAGTGCTCCTAGCCTAATATTGACGGGTCTAATATTTTGGTAGGCTAAGTCAGCAGATGACAACACATACGTCAATGGACGAGGAATTTTCGTTACTTGATAATCTATCCGGATTTGCATACCCATCTGATACTAATGGTTGAAACACATTTTTTTGGTATGGTATATTCATAGTATCATAATTTTGTTTATAGTTTTAGTTTAGTGCCATTTCTTGTTCTTTGATAAATGGAGATTATCGTTATCTTGTATTTTGCTTCTTTGCTTTATGATGTTTTAGTTCAAGAATGCACATGGGTAACCTATCTAAGAACAATGGCACACTGTGAACAAAGGACTCAGAGATATGCAACTGAATCAATTGATGGATTTAGCTGCCATCATACTTTGTGCCTATTTGGGTTATTCTGCAAAAGAGATTCTACACACAGCCTAACATTTTTTGCGAGAATAAAGACATGACAAATTTGGCTTGTTCTTTGTAAAAATAATAATTAAGTTTGATCTCAATTTAAATGTGTTGTGGTTTTTAGCAGCAGGGTGCGGCATACTTTTTTCTCCCGTTGCAACGCACTGGCATATGTGCTAGTAGGTTGAAATTTACAATTCCGGAGCCTGCTCTGTCCTAGTGGTTTGTCCACTGTAGCCATCTTAAAAGTGAAACTGAACAAAAAGTTCTGACCCCTACTAGCTAGGAAAATAGAAGGCCTGGCAGGCAACATCCTCGATTATATATATCAAGGATTTAGTAGGGTTTGTAGTCGGCAAGTTCAAATGTACCAAAATATTGTAACTTAAATTTAAATATTCCACTAACTCGATATCGTCAACATCTGCTGACCATCGTCAACATCGTCAACATCGGCTGCGGGACCACCCTGGCCATCCCATCGTTCCCGCTACTTTCCATCTATGCCGCATCCAAACTCTATATATACCACCTAGTACAACTCTACTGTTTTTTTTTTGAAAGATCCACTTTTTGCTGGCTTCATTGATTTAGCAGAGAACTCTTCTTTCGTTTTCACCTGACATATCTGTGATATACCACGACATTTTCTGAGTTCAATCAACAGAGAGAGATAATTTACAGAGTACATTTCAGATACGTTGCTCAGTACTCCAGAAGCCTTCACGTTGAGTACAAGGGCAAAGGTATCGATGTACAATGTCAGGTTCGTACTTTTTAAAAAAAAAAGAAGAATAACCCCCGGCCTTTGCCTCAGGATCATGCATGCAACCATATATTATTAATAGAACAAAATCCAATAGCCGAACATCATCGACCCGGCAAAAAGCAAAAAAAAAAAAACCCTGAGGCCATATACCTCCGGACAGTAACTACCCCAGATAACCACTAACCCTATGATACAAGACACGATATAAACAAAAAATACACAACTCCTATGCTATCCTTCAAGAAGGAAACACCGCACGTGTGCCGATGATGGCGAGTTCACCACAAGGTTGAACTTCGGATTCGCATCCCTAAAGCAAAGCTTCAAACCACCACCTTCAGCAAGGACACGCCGCAGGCGCGCGACAACATAGCCCGATCAGAGATATTGTGTTTCCACCGGAGTGCATAAACTCGTCGTTGAAGCTGTCTGCACCAACCGCCTTTATCCGTATACCGACGCCTCGAGAGTTGGATACCTCTAGAGGAAACAACGGAAGACAAAGACGTCCCATACCGCCTTCCTCCCGCTACTGTCGCACCACCTTTGATCCAACAGCAACAGGCTAAACTTGACACCTCCGCCAGAGCCGCCATGCATCACCTGCCGGTAGCAGGCATGACTTGACGTCTCCGTATAAGACATCGTGCGTAGCATCCGCCAGTTGCACATCCACCGGTGGCTTCACCTGTCGACGATAGGCAATGCCCTACAACTCCGAGAGAGGCTCATGGGTCACATGACGAGCTGTATCGAACCCGATCTGTTGATGGAGTGGACGTCCCATACCGCCACTAGCCTTAGAAGGACTCTGAGATCCGGACTCTGAGTCGCCCACAGGACCTCGGAGTCCGCCATTGTTGATGCAGAGGGGCCGCCGCCCCGATTCCGGGCGCTACAGGGAGTACCCACTGTCGCGCCAGCCAGTGTCGTTGCGCATACAACGGCAACCGCCGCCGCGATCCCGTATCAAGGGCCGTCGACGTCGGAGAAAGCTCCGGCCGACGAGCCCAGACACGGGATCCCAAGATCCGCTGCCACCGGCACTGCCACAAGGACCCACCACCTGGCCCGTCATCCCCGGCGGAGGGGACGCTGCCACCACCATGATCGGATCTGGGTCATCCATCGTCATCACCACCGCAAGACCGGATCTGGGCTGAACGCCGCAGCCGCCGCCACGGGCCACGCCCAACCCCACCTCCATCTTCTAGCCCCGTCCAGCCGACCGGCACGCCACATCCAACCGATCCACCCGCGCCGCCAAGCGCCGCTGCCGGGATCTGCCGTGCCGCCGTGCCATGGATCTAGCAATACGTCATGGCTAAAGCCGTCGTCCCGCACCGCCGGCATCATGCGAGGAGAAGGGGATCCCTGCCGCCGCCTACGCCGACCGGATCGGCGGCGCACGCAGGCGGCGGCAAGGGAGGGATCTGGAGGCGGCGGAGTAGGAGCGGCGGCTGGGATTCGCCCCCTCGGTCGCTCGTGGGAGCAACGCCAGACGTGGGGCCTACTATAATATTAGAATGAAAATGCATATGGGCATTCAATGTTTGTTTCTACGTGTTCCTTAGAACCATCCGCCCAAATCTATCATTACTACTGAATGTTTCAAAAATGTAATACGTGCCCATTCCTATTTAAGGGTCTTGTTGAATCCTAGTAATACAAAGCGAGTTGCATATGAACAAGTCAATCCAAAAGACAAGCACGGTTGTGTAGATAAAATAGCAATTCGATTTCAAAATCTACAAACATTTGTCTGCCATTACCATCTAAAGCTTTGCTATGTACATCATGATGGATCGATTTAGACGCAACACAATCATCCTGAAGTGGATCAAAATTAATACCAATGCATGTGTCGTGCAACTGCAGCCGCCGTTGTCCGTGGAGACCAACATGACGTTGGGGGTGGCGGCATCCCGCAAGCGACGAAGCCTCTTGTCCCGTCTAATCATGCTGACATCGGACGAGTATGCCAGAGCGGCGGTGTGCTGGATCGGGCATGACCCACTCTGCATGCCTAACCCGAGCCACCGGCTCCAGTGGTGCATCTGCTATGTTGTGCCCGACTGGGTGCTCGATGAGTTGTGCCTCCGGGTGAACCTATGGCTTAGAGTTCGTTTCCAGCGCCTCAGCATCGTCACCTATCCTAAGTCTCTCTTGTCTTTCTCGTGGTGTTTGAATTCATGGTACGCTCTAGCTAGTTAGTTGTTGGACGATGTCATCTTGTAAGAATTCTGCCCTCCATGTGGGAACAGCGCTGCTATTTCCATCAGAAGAAATAATAATGTTGTGGATTCTTGTTTTATTTTTGTCTTAATTTTGTTAGGAAGGTGTTCGTATCTTTCTAGTTTGGTCTATTATCATGCAATCTTCTCTCTTGTGCGTTCGAGTATGGCGTTCTGTAAATCTCTTCATTTAATATATTTTTTCTAAAAAAAGATCTCTTCAGTTAATGCTTTTGAACTTGCACATATGTTGATCTGCTTCTGAATTTGTTGAGTTGAGTTCTTACTCTTGTAGTTTGGCACCGTTGGATTTCTCCTTCTGCTGTTTCCATTCCAATGCTCTGGGTTGCAGCAGATAGCAAATTCAAATTCCACGAATTGCTTTTGCTCCCTGAACTAGTTAGTGCCTTGCAAATGCAGTTGCGATTTCGCTGGACAACGACGTCGTCCAGCAGCAGCACCAGGAGAATTCAGGAGCATTGATTTCGTCATGCATGATTTTCTAATACTAATTCAGTACAGACAGTAGAGCCTGAATGACCGACGTCCATGTGTTTATGTACTCCCTCCGTGTCAAAAATGGTCTTACATTTTGGGACAGAGGGAGCACTACCTAGCTAGCAGAGTATGTTTACAGCAGAGCAGACTACTCTGTTTTACTTACTGAATTTGTGAACAACTGATCATCACTCTGTTGTCATGTGCACGCCTGCCTTTGTGGTTGATTATTTAAGATGTTGTCATGTGTTAGGCAAACTGGACTGAAGAAAAATATAAATAACTAAAGAGTGTTAGTAGTAACACCCAGCCATGATTGTAGCTTTGCAAATCTGTCTCGAATGTCGTCATTGTCAAGCATTTCTTTATCTTTTCTTGGTGAAAATCTGTCTCGAATGTTCAAACAAATCATCATTATTCACAAGCTGTACGGTTTGGCTTCTAAAAAAACGAGTGTATGCAGTATTAAGTTAAATATTTGGAAATCGTAACTTCCTGCAGTTTGACTACCAACGTTGCTTATAACTAATATGTCATCGCCCAATGGTGCATTAGTAAGATTTGGGCAGCTTGTGGTATTGACTGTTTTTGTTGTGCACCGCTGTAGAAGAATTCTTCTGCTTTCATATAGGTCGAGAAAAAAAAATAGTTGTTCTTCATATAAGGACTCTGTAATTCTCCTAGTTTTTATTCAGTGCTTGTTTGCACAGCTGAGCATGTGAGGTGTTTTGTGTTGTTAACATGTTGATAACAACAACAGATGTAACACCAAGTAACACATCTTAATTACAGTGGTAAAATAATGTACCACACCTTTCCTCAGGCTACTGAACCCAAGTCTCCTCGGCCTTGCACTTACCGTATGATTTTTTTTTTTTGATGTAAAACAGGTAGAGGAAGTCTGGATGCTGATATGCAGGGTGTTGTACAAGAGCAGAACAACCACCCCAGAGGCCACCATCTGAAATGGCCTGCGCATTCTTCAGTGAGCTGGACCTTCAGGCTGCGCCACCGCTCACACCGCCTACAGTTGAAGGGGTTGGTGAGCTTCGGGGGCCAGCTGGGTTGGGAGAACCCTGACAAGAAAGACATCAGGGTTCAGGACAGCTTTGAGCGGCACGTCAAGCAACAACAATTGAAGGCTGGAGCTAAAACATCTTATATTTATGGCTTTAGTTGACACCTTTAGCTCACAAAAACGATATTTGACCATACAAAATTATTTACTGTTGGCCTTTTTTCTCTAGAATTGTTAACATTGTTAAACATATGCGTGTCAGGTCAGGTGGTCTAACCAGGAGATATTTGCATAGGATAGATAGAGATAGATTCGGTAGTTAAGCAGTTCAAATATCTCACAATTGTAACTATCTCTATCTCCTCTCTCCCAAGTAAACTCTCCTGGAATATCTCCTTGTAACGATCGTTAGGGTGGTCGCGCCCAGTGGCGATTCTACTAGGTGGGCTTCAATAGGCTGAAGCCTATCCTTCAAAAATCCTATTTCAACTAAATATACTACTTGCCAATTATACCGAGGTGTTTTACATCCAATAATTGCAATGCATTGCCAATTAGACCTACGAACTTGCTTTGAGCCTACCCTTCATTTCCGTCCTAAATTCGCCACTGGTCGCGCCCCCTCCTATATAACATGAACCACGTCCCTCGAGAGAGGTAAGACGTTTTCCGCTATTGCACATGGTAGTCAGAGCCTTTCCTTTTCCCATCTAAAGCTTCTGTCGAATTCATCTAGCCTAGCCATGTCTTCCTCCGGCTCCTTCTCGCCTAGTCTCAATAGTCAGATTACAGAGAAGCTGTCTCGCACGAATTACGTGTTGCGGCGCACGCAGATCACACCTCAGCTGCGCGGTGCCGGCGTCTTCGGCTACGTCGACGGCACCAACCAGGAGCCGGCCAAGCTCCTCGTCACCACCAAGGATGGCAAGGAGACTTCATCGCCCAACCCTCTCCACCCTGTGTGGGTACGGAAGGATCTCCAGGTCCTTGGCTACCTGCTGAATAACCTCATGAAAGAGGTCCTGGTCACGATGACCACGGTCACCACGGCAAGCGCGCTCTGGACGATGCTTGCTGCCATGTTCTCGTCACAATCGGCGAGTCGCGTCAACAACATCCGCACCTCCCTCATCAACGTGCAGAAGGGTAACCTCTCGGTTGCCGCCTACTTCGCCGCCATGCGTGGCTATGCCAACGAGCTGGCCACGGCGGGCAAGGCTATCCAGGATGATGAGCTTGTCTCGTACATCATTCATGGGTTGGATGCGGACTATCAGCCTTTGGTGTCGGCTCTCGATGCCCGTGTCACCCCTGTGACTCTTGATGAGCTCTTCGCCATGATGTCCAACTTCGACCAGCGCGTGGCCCAGTATCACGGCTCCGGCGGCTTCAAGTCTACTGCAAACATGGCGTCTTGCGGCCGGGGCGGTGGATCCCGCTCGCGTGGCTCTCCCCGCAACAAGGGGCGATCTGGTGGCAGCGGCGTGAACGACCGCGGCTACTCTCCTCAGCGTTCGGGCGGCCGAGGACGCGGTCGCGGGCGTGGCGGCGGCAACAGAACACGCCTGAAGACCCCAAGGTGCCAGATCTACGGGAAGCCGGGACACACAGCAAAAGATTGCTGATACCGGTATGATGGTGATTCTCAAGACGATGGCAAGGTGGCTGCCGCTGCTGATGGTTCCTATGGTGTTGACACAAACTGGTACGTGGATAGTGGGACTACAAACCACATCACCAATGAGCTTGAGAAGGTAACCATGAAGGAAAAATACCGCGGGAAAGATCAAATCCATACTGCCAGCGGAGAAGGTATGTGAATAAGTCACATTGGTCACTCAATATTTCGTACCCCTAGTCGTAAACTACACATTAAGAAAATCTTGCATGTCCCTAGTGCACACAAAAATCTTCCTTCCGTCCATAGAATTGCCATTGATAATCATGTTTTTCTCGAATTTGATCTTTTTTTCTTTTTGATCAAGGATCAGGCAACGAGGAAAATCCTCTATCGAGGTAGATGTGTTCGAGGACTCTACCCGTTGATTCCGGAGTTTAGAAGATTCAATAAACAAGATTGTGGTGCTGTCAAGCTTTCATCCACACGATGGCATGATCGTTTAGGACATGCCTCTTTTTCTTTAGTTGAAAAGTTGCTTAGGAAAAATAAGCTCCCGTTTGTTGGTGAGCGTCATGTTGAAACTATTTGTGATTCATGTCAACGAGCTAAAAGTCATCAATTACCATATCCCATCTCTACTAGTATTTCTACCAAACCATTGCAACTTATTTTTTCTGACGTTTGGGGTCCAGCCCCTACCTCTGTTGGTAGTCATACCTATTACGTAAGTTTCATTGGTGACTACAGTAAATTCTCTTGGATCTATCTCCTCAAGAGGAGATCAGATGTGTTTCAAGTTTTCCAAAACTTTCAAGCTCTTGTTGAACGCAAGTTTGATAGCAAAATTATCGCCGTCCAAACCGATTGGGGAGGGGAGTATGAAAAATTAAACTCCTTTTTCCAAAACCTTGGCATCTCACACCACATGCCATGCCCGCATGCTCACCAACAAAACAGGTCTGCTGGACGAAAGCACTGACACATTGTTGAGGTTGGCCTTGCTCTTTTAGCAAGAGCCTCCATGCCTCTCAAGTTTTGGGACGAAGCCTTTCTCATGGCTGTTCACATTATCAACATGTTACACAGTCATGTCATCAATAATGAAACTCCGGTAGAAAGACATCTTCACACCAAACCAGACTATAAGTCTCTCCGTGTTTTTGGGTGTGCATGTTGGCCCAATCTTCGTCCCTACAATAATCGCAAACTCATGTTTTGCTCAAAACAGTGTGTTTTCTTAGGGTATAGTGCCCAGCATAAAGGGGTCAAGTGTCTCGATGTCTCCACTGGCCGTGTCTACATCTCACGTGACATAGTCTTTGATGAAACGAAATATCTGTTCGCTGACCTACATTCTAATGCTGGTGCACTCCTCTGCAAAGAAATTCTCCTTTTGCCTCCTCATCTCACTAGTTTTGATCAAGGGGGACCTAATATTGACGACTTATTGACTGGCCCATCTAATGATGTGCATGAGTTTTGTGTCGATGGAACAGAAGAAATCTGTGCGGAAACTGCAGAAAATGCGGCTGAAAATCAACATGGGCCATATTCTATGTGCTTCACCGGGGGAGACAAATCTTCCTCGGGATCCGCCCGACTGCAGCGGATCGAATCTGCCCCGGGATCGCCTCCTCCTGACGAGGCAGGTGCAGGCGCACGACGCGCCGCGGCCTCAGGGTCGCCTCCTACTGATGAGGCAGGTGTAGGCGCACGCGCCGCAGCTCCTCTGGACCAACGCGCCGACTCCGCGGTGGACACGCGGGCTCCCTCGATTGGCTGCGTTCGGTCCCCTGCCCCGCGCCGGTATGCCACCCATCCACTGACGTACACACGGCGCGATCGCACGCGAGTCAGGGAGGGCCGACTGACCGGTGCCGACACAGCAGCGACCCGAGTGGATGCCCCATGATCGCGCAATGACGAGCTGTGTGCGCAAGCACATGCACCAGGATCTTCAGCGGCCACTCCAGGTGCTTTGCTTCATCCGCCAGCCGCAGAGAATCCATCAGAATCTCCCCTGGGATCTGTTGCTGCCACCAATGTGGAGTCTGGAGGATCCTCTGTGGCCATGATGACCCACATGTATAGGGGATCTATCGTAGTCCTTTCGATAAGTAAGAGTGTCGAACCCAACGAGGAGCAGAAAGAAATGATAAGCGGTTTTCAGTAAGGTATTCTCTGCAAGTACCGAAATAAGTGGTAACAGATAGTTTTGTGATAAGGTAAATTGTAACGAGCAACAAGTAACTAAAGTAAATAAGGTGCAGCAAGGTGGCCCAATCCTTTTTGTAGCAAAGGACAAGCCGGAACAAACTCTTATAATAGGAAAAGCGCTCCCGAGGACACATGGGAATATCGTCAAGCTAGTTTTCATCACGTTCATATGATTCGCGTTCGGTACTTTGATAATTTGATATGTGGGTGGACCGGTGCTTGGTTGCTGTTCTTACTTGAACAAGCATCCCACTTATTATTAACCTCTATTGCGAGCATCCACAACTACAACAAAAGTATTAAGGTAAACCTAACCATAGCATGAAACAAGTGGATCCAAATCAGTCCCTTACGAAGCAACGCATAAACTAGGGTTTAAGCTTCTGTCACTCTAGCAACCCATCATCTACTTATTACTTCCCAATGCCTTCCTCTAGGCCCAAATAATGGTGAAGTGTTATGTAGTCGATGTTCACATAACACCACTAGAGGCTAGACAACATACATCTCATCAAAATATCGAACGAATACCAAATTCACATGACTACTAATAGCAAGACTTCTCCCTTGTCCTTAGGAACAAACGTAACTACTCACAAAGCATATTCATGTTCATAATCAGAGGGGTAATAATATGCATATAGGATCTGAACATATGATCTTCCACCAAATAAACCAACTAGCATCAACTACAAGGAGTAATCAACACTACTAGCAACCTACTAGCACCAATCCCGGACTTGGAGACAAGAATTAGGTACAAGAGATGAACTAGGGTTTGGAGATGAGATGGTGCTGGTGAAGATGTTGATGGAGATTGCCCTCTCCCGATAAGAGGAGTGTTGGTGATGACGATGGTGATGATTTCCCCCTCCCGGAGGGAAGTATCCCCGACAGAACAGCTCTGGGGGAGCTCTAGATTGGTTCCGCCAAGATTCCGCCTCGTGGCGGCGGAGTCTCGTCCCGAAAGGTTCCTTCTTAATTTTTTCTCATCGAAAGACTTCATATAGGAGAAGATGGGCGTCGGAGAGCCACCAGGGGGCCCACGAGGTAGGGGGCGCGCCCTAAGGGGGAGGGCGCCCCCCACCCTCGTGAGCAGGGTGTGGGCCCCCTGGCCTTCATCTTTGGCGAGGATTTTTCTTTATTTCTTTTAAGATGTTCCGTGGAGTTTCAGGACTTTTGGAGTGGCGCAGAATAGGTCTATAATATTTGCTCCTTTTCCAGCCCAGAATTCCAGCTGCCGGCATTCTCCCTCCTTATGTAAACCTTGTAAAATAAGAGAGAATAGCCATAAGTATTGTGACATAACGTGAAATAGCAGCCCATAATGCAATAAATATCGATATAAAAGCATGATGCAAAATGGACGTATCAGGCCACTGATCTGGCTGTTCCACAACCACGATGCACACGTCTGCAACAAGGGGTAATTCAACTTTTTGATTACAAGCATATTACCAAGTATGGTATGGTTTGTTCCACAGGTGAACTAGATGAGCCTAACACTCTTGAAGCAGCACTGTGTGATGAGAAGTGGAAGAAAGCTATGAAGGCATTGAAGAGAAACAAAACATGGCACTTGGTTCCCCCACAGCAAGGTAAAAATTTGATTGATTGCAAGTGGGTTTTCAGGATTAAGAGAAAAGCTGATGGAACCATTGATCGTTATAAGGCTAGGCTGGTTGCAAAAGGTTTTAAACAGAGGTATGGCATAGACTATGAGGACACCTTCAGTCCAGTAGTAAAGGCTGCCACTATTTGTCTTGTCCTGTCTATTGCTGTTTCCAGAGGATGGAGTCCCAGACAGCTTGATGTTCAAAACGCGTTTCTCCATGGTGTTCTGGAAGAGGATGTGTACACGAAACAACCTCTTGGGTTTGAGAGTAAGAATGCTCCTTCTTATGTGTGCAAGCTTGATAAAGCACTATATGGGTTAAAGCAAACTCCAAGGTCATGGTATGCTCACCTCTATCACAAAATGCAAGCACTTAGTTTTGTTCCTTCTAAGTCTGACACATCATTGTTCATCTACAACAAGTCCAACACATGCATATTTGTTCTCATATATGTTGATGATATTATTGCAACTAGCTCATCTGATGAAGCAATAAAGGACTTCTTAAGGATTTGAGTGCAGACTTTGCTCTAAAGGATCTTGGTGACTTCCATTACTTTCTTGGGATTGAGGTGAAGAAGCACAAGGATGGACTTCTCCTCTCTCAAAAAAAATATGCAACTAATTTGGTTAAGAAGGCTGGGTTACAAGGATGTAGACTCTCACCTACTCCGTTATCCAGCTCAGAAAAATTATCTCTTGCAGAAGGTGAGCTCTTGAATCAAGAGGACAACACCAAATACATAAGTCTGGTAGGAGCTCTTTAGTACCTCACACTTACCAGACCTGATATATCCTTTGCTGTTAACAAAGTCTGCCAGTTTCTTCATGCACCTACCAATGTTCATTTGACAGCTGCAAAACGTATAGTTCGATACGTTAAGCACACTCTGAACTTAGGACTAAACTTCAGCAAATCACCCTTTACTCTTGTCAGTGCATTCTCTGACTCTGATTGGGCAGGTTGTCTTGATGATAGACGCTCTACTGGTGGTTTTGCAGTATTTTTTGGACCAAATTTGATATCATGGTGTGCACGTAAACAGGCTACCGTATGCAGGTCAAGCACAGAGGCAGAATACAAGGCATTGACAAATGCTACAGCTGAGATAATATGGGTTCAGTTCATGCTGAAGGAACTTGGTGTACAAAGTAAACAAGCTCCCTACTTATGGTGTGACAATCTTGGTGCTATGTATCTCTCTGCAAATCCGGTGTTTCATGCCAGGACAAAGCACATAGAGATAGACTTTCATTTTTTCAGAGAAAGAGTTGCTCAGAAACAACTTGATATTCGCTTTGTGCATTCCAAAGATCAACTTGCAGATGGATTCACAAAGCCTTTGGCTACAAGAAGTTTGGAAGATTTCAAGCATAATCTCAACTTGATGAAGTTGTGATTAAGGGAGGGTGTTAAACATGATGCGTGTCACGTCAGGTGGTCAAACCAGGAGGTATTCACATAGGATAGATAGAGATAGATTCGGTAGTTAAGCAGTTCAAATATCTCACAATTGTAACTATCTCTATCTCCTCTCTCCCAAGTAAACTTTCCTAGAATATCTCCTTGTAACGATCGTTAGGGTGGTCGCGTCCCCTCCTATATAACATGAACCATGTCCCTGGAGAGAGGTAAGACATTTTCCACTATCCCACAAACATAACACCTTGCACATTATATACCAAAGCCATATTTGTCAGTTTTCTTTTCAAAAAACAAAATATGGATTCTCTCTTTGGACATAAATCAGTTGAGCTATTCCACAGAAACTGCTGGTGACAAATTACTCTTCAGCATGTACTTACTATTGGTGTAGAAGCTAGAATATAAATAAATTGGTTATAAAAAACAAAATATAAATAAATTCCCTCGAACGGTATATTCTGTCAATCGTAGACACTAGTGCCTTGTGATAAACTTCTAGCTTGATTTTGCTCAAGTTGCACAATAGACTAAAATGAAAGGGGGAAGTGTAACTAGACGAATACTGTTTTGAACAAATCTAGTCTAGCCGTCCTCGGAGATTTAGCACCTTGAAAAATGTATGATTTGTGCAGGTCATTGTGAATGCTTTGCAGTCCACTCAATATTGGTTGAGACATACTCCAAGTGACCAAGTCTTCGCTTAGCTTACACTACAAAAAAAAAGAAACATCCGTGACATTTTGGGCCGAACGAAATTTTTTTCTGTCATACATATGACACTTCTATGACGATAACTGTGACAAAACCCGGTATCATCATAGATGTGGTGGGCTCCTACTTCTATGACAAAAAATCATGACAGAAAATGGGCTTTTCGTCCTGGGCGGGCCGGAGACGCAGCTGCATGACATTCTTTGGGCCGTCCATGACGGAAAAAACCATGGTAGAAGCGAGGGGGAGGAAAATTTCGGGGAGTTCCCGGTTACGGTGGGAGGTCGGGGGCCGAGCGATGCGCGTTTCTCTCGTACATGTACGCGTGTGTGTGCGAGGCATTGGCTCTAACTAAACCCGAGCGAGGCGTTGGGCTCTAACTGAACCCGAGCGATTGCACTGCAGGCTACGCGTTACTGAACCCGAGCGATCGATCGATGGCTGTTAACTGAACCCGATCGAGCGATTCCTTGGCTACTGCTGCTAACTGAAGCCGATCGATGCTGCCTCTGGATGAACAGTGAGCGTTGCGGGGGGGGGGGGGGGGGGGTTGGATTAACAGTTCCCGGTGGGGGTGGATGAACAGGACCCCGTGGTGTTGCCTCTGGATGAACAGGACCCCGATCGATCGAGCCGGTTGGGGCTGGATGAACAGGACCACCCCGTGGAGGGCAGGATGAACACTAGACGGTGGAGGGGTGCCTGTGGAGGGGTGGTTGAACAAGACCCCGTGGTGTGGAGGGCTGGATGAACAGTAGACGGTGGAGGGGTGGTTGAACAGTAGTCGGCGGAGTAGCGCGCGGTGGAGGCTGGATGAACAGGAGCCCGTGGAGGCTGGAGGAGGTCGACGGTGGATGGACAATAGCACGTGGAGGCTGGAGGGGGTCGACGGTGGAGATGAACAGTATCCCGTGGAGTCCCGTTTTGCGGTACGCCACACCCCTCCCGATGAACAGGACCCCCGTTTCGACCATAGCGCTCCAACACAAGTCCGTTTCCTCCGTTTTGCGGTACGCCACACCCCTCCCAATCAACAGGACCCCCGTTTCGACCGTAGGAGGTCCGTTTCCTCCGTTTTGTGGTACGCCACACCCCTCCCGATCAACAGGACCCCAGTTTCGACCGTAGGAGGTCCGTTTCCTCCGTTTTCCGGTACGCCAGACCCCTCCCGATGAACAGGATCCCGTTTCGAATGTGGCCGGTCGAACACACGGCCGTTTCCTCCGTTGTGCGGTACGCGAGGCCTCGTTTCCATCGCCTGTTCCGTCCAAGCCCTCCCGATGAACACGACCATGCATTCCGTTCCGACCCAGCCGCGTTGCATCCCGATGAACACGACGCATTCCGTTGCCTCCCCATGAACACGACGCATTCCGTTGCCTCCCCATGAACACGACGACGACGCTATTTCTCCGTTCCGACCCAGCCATGTACACGAGCCCTCGCCGTATGTATGCGCGAGTAGGTGTTGGAGACCCCGCCCGTATGTACACATACGTGGCCGTATTTTCTTTCTTGCACCCTGGTCGCTGTACGTACGTGTACATGCTACGTGCGCACCTCTACTACGACACGTGCGCGCCTCTACTACGACATGTGCGCGCCTCTACATCGACCAGTATGTACGTACACGTTCGTGACCAGAATGACAACGCTACGTACGCTTCGACCAGGTGGGTCCCGACTGTCAGGCACTTCCTTGCCTGCGAAGATGTAGCTGGTGGGTCCCAGCAGTCAGGGGGCGAATCGTTTTTTTTTGCCCGGACGCACTTTCTTGCGTGCGAAGGTGTAGCTGGTGGGTCCCAGCAGTCAGGGGGGAAACGTTTTTTCACGAAATACGGTGGCCCGTCCGGTGGGTCCCTACTGTCAGGTGAAGGAAACATTATTTTCCGCGTAATAAGGAGGCACTTCCTTGCTGCGGCCGTGGACCCAGCTGTCAGCCTCTCCACGTACAGCCCATGTCCGACGGAAGTCGTTCCTTGACCACGTTGACCACGCCGCGCCGAGAGCACCAGGGCAGTGGACGATGGCGATGCCTAGGAAGGGGACGACATGGAGGAAGGGAAGACTCGACAGTTGTTTCCCATGTGGAGGGGAGTACGACTGTATGAGGGTTTACTGGTTCATCTGCCGTCGCCGGAGAATAGCAGCAGGTGTGGGTGAGTAGAGGGATGGCTAGGCCAGCGATGGGAGTACGGTCGGGCGGTGAGGCCTGCGCGGCAGCACAGCCGGCCGCGAGGAGGAGGGAGCAGGCAGTCCCACCGGCGCTTGTTTGAGCGGCTGGAGCAGGAAGAGCAGAGATTGAAGAAGCACGACGGCCGTTGGATGGACATCCAACAGTCAGTGCTTGTGCGTCAACCTTTTTTTAGGAAAGCCTCAAATCTGTGGAAAACAGCATAAAGCCCATCTGCCATTATTTCTAATAATTTACAGCCCATTTGCTAATTCTTAAGGTTTTTTTGGAGCCCATATTCTTTTTGTTAGCATTGCAGCCCATATTGTGGCAACGATTAAAAATTATACGAAATTTTGCATATTTCGGTGCGGTCCGAACAATTTTTAATCCTGAAATTTTGACTCTCATTCAAACTGATTTAAAAAATAAATGTATATCAATATAAAATCCAACAAATTCTCCATGCATAAAAATTAATGTAATTTAAAATCTTTAAATGAAAAAAGATATTTAAAACTAATTGCCGGTTTGATGTGTTTTAAAAATGTACAACCCATTTCTCATTACTGATGTGCCATTTTCTCGGCCAGCCGAATGAAAGCTCTCCTCGTCTTGAAAGATTAGCAGCCCAACAGGCCTGACAAAGCTACTACATGGAAAATCACAAAAAAACTGGGTTGTGGCCGTGGACCCAGCTGTCAGCCTCTCCACGTACAATACTCTTCCGATGGAAGTCGTTCCTTGACCACGTTGACCACGCCGCGCGGAGAGCACCACGGCGGTGGACAACGGTGAGGCCTAGGATGGGGACGACGCGGCAGTGGAAGCCCGCGCGAAGAGGACTGCAGGGGTTCACTGGTTCGGCTGCGGTGTGAGGCTGCCGTCGCCGCAGGGCCTGGCCAGCGGTGGTAATAGTAGGAGGCGGTGAGGCCTCTGCGACAGCACAGCCGGCCACGGGAGGCAGGAGCATGCGGCACGACCAGCGCTGCTTTGGGCGGCTGGAGCAAGAAGACCAGAGGTTGAAGAAGTACTACGGCCATTGGATGGACATTGTACGGTCACTGGAGCTAGAATCGTTCATATTGACTAAGTTGACAAAGCCCTTCGTCCCCGTCAACTTAGCAGGCCCACAAGTCAGCCTCCCAGTAAGGTGGGTCCCAGCTAGCCGGGGGAGTATTCATTTTTTTGTGCGTAATAAGGAGGCACTTCCGGTGGGTACGAGCTGACAGCGGGGGGAACTTTTTTTTTGCGAAATACGGTGGCCCGTCCGGTGGGTCCCAGCAGTCAGGGGGAATCGATTTTTTTCGCAAAATACCGGTGGCCCGTCCGGTGGGTCCCTGCTGTCAGGTGGAGGAATAATTATTTTCCGTGTAATAAGGAGGCACTTCCTTGCGGCTGTCGTGGACCCAGCTGTCAGCCTCTGCACGTACAGTACTCTTCCAATGGAAGTCGGTCATTGACCACGTTGACCACGCCGCGCCGAGAGCACCAGGGCAGTGGACGATGGTGAGGACTAGCAAGGGGACGACTCGGGGCTGGGGAAGACGCAGCAGTGGATGCCCACGCGAAGAGGAGTACGAGGGTTCACTGGTTCGGCTGCGGTGTGAGGCTGATGTGGCCGCAGATTAACAGGGGGTGTGGGTGAGTAGAGGGATGGCCTGGCCAGCGGTGGGAGTAGTAGGGGGCGGTGAGGCCTCCGCGGCATCACAGCCGGCCACGGGAGGCAGGAGCACGAGGCACGACCGGCGCTGGTTTGGGCGGCTGGAGCAAGAAGACCAGAGGTTGAAGAAGCACTACAGCTGTTGGATGAACATCGTACGGTAACAGGAGCTAGAATCGTTCATATTGACTAAGTTGACAAAGACCTCCATCCCCGTCAACATGGTAGGCCCACAAGTCAGCCTCCCACTATGCTGGGTTCCAGCTGGCAGGGGGAATATTCATTTTTTTGTGCGTAATAAGGAGGCACTTCCTTGCGTGCGAAGATAGCTGGTGGGTCTGACATGTCAGCGGGGGGCACTTTATTTCGCGAAATACAGAGGCCCTTCCGGTGGGTCCCAGATGTCAGGTGGAGGAATCATTATTTTGCGCGTAATAAGGATGCATTTCCTTGTGTGTGTCCGTGGACCCAGCTGTCAGCCTCTCCACGCACAGTCTACTTCCGATGGTGTCGTTCGTTGACCACGTTGACCACGCCGCGCCGAGCGCATCCAAGGATTTTCATGCCAAAACAATCCAGGATTTTATTTGTTAAGAAATTATTTTTATATGTTAAGAAGATGTGGGATATTGTTTTCTTACATATGTAAGTATCTGTTAAATATATGATGACAATAAAAATAATATATAATAACATATGAAATATTTTTTTTTAGAAAAACAGGGAGCATCTCCCGGTTCCATTGCTGAGAACGAAACCACAACGTATTCTGATACAGCAGCTCAAAGAGCAGTTCGAAAGCAAAGGTAGAAAAGCTACAAACTAGGGGGGGTGGATGAACAAGTTCTCTGAATAACACAAATCACCCAAGCGGTGCCAAATGCAGAGCGGATAGAGCACTCAAATGACACAAGGAGGGTCCAGCGAAGCCTTCATGGTCTTCAGCCGAGGGGCCATGTTAGCCTGCGGCGACCAGTAAGCAAGCAGAGACACTGGGCTGGAAGGCGTAGCATGGTGGATGTCCCTCTTTTTCGGTGCCAGGTGCCCATCATCTTCATCAGAGATCTTGAGACGAGCCCACGGGTCCAGCCCTAGAGCAGGTCGAGCCTTGTTCAGCCACAAGTGATCGCCAACAGTTTCTAGAGGGATCTTGTTAGGGTTTCCACGAAGCTCATCAACTTGTCCTTGTCCGATCCGGAGGAGAGAATCGCCCAGTTCCTCACCATGTTCCTGATCAACCTCAAGACCTGCGGAATGGAAATCCAGGAGGTGTTACTGAAAATCATAGCATTTCTATATTTCTAGAGGCACCAAAGGACAGCTGAGCTAACAGTGTTTAAAACTGAGCACTTTTTGGTAGCAATCCAGAATCTGGCGATAGATTCGAAGGATGAGCCAATCTGACTAGAGAAATATTCCTCAATGTGGGCCCAGAGATGTTTAGCAACTATACATTCAAAAAATAGGTGAGAGCAAGACTCTTGTTCCAAGCAGTAAACACAATTAAGGGGTTTGATGATGTGTCTCTTCCTAAGGTTATCCCTAGTCATCAATTTGTTTTTGGAGAGAAGCCAGAGAAATACATGAATTTTAGGGGGACCTCTCAATTTCCAGAGAGCAGGGATAAACACGGGTTGAACCCCTCTAAAGTTGATAACATGATAGAGGGAGCTGGAGGAATATTTCCCCTTATTGTCCAGCTGCCAAATCAGGGCATCCGGCTCGGCAGTAAAGGTAATGCTTTTGTTAAAGAGAGTTTTAGGCATTGACCGTCCCAAACTTCATTGAAACTTTTGTTAAGCTCATTGCGGACAGAGTAAATAGGCCAAAATTGGACTGCTAGGGGGGATGTGCGAAACCAACTATCTTCCCAGAATCTGGTTCTGCTCCCATCCCCTATGTTCCATCTATAGCCAAATTTCACAGCATGCATAATAGATTTTAATCCTTTCCAGAATCTAGAGGTCTTAGGGTTGGAGGAAGGGACACAAATATTAGGTTTATTTCCTAGGTATTTATGGGCAATAAGAAGATTCCAGGGTTTCAGGTCTTCTGAAGGAAATATGCCCTAGAGGCAATAATAAAGTTATTGTTTATTTCCTTATGTCATGATAAATGTTTATTATTCATGCTAGAATTGTATTAACCGGAAACATAATATATGTGTGAATACATAGACAAACAGAGTGTCACTAGTATGCCTCTACTTGACTAGCTCGTTAATCAAAGACGGTTATGTTTCCTAACCATGAACAAAGAGTTGTTATTTGATTAAACGAGGTCACATCATTAGTTGAATGATCTGATTGACATGACCCATTCCACTAGCTTAGCACCCGATCGTTTAGTATGTTGCTATTGCTTTCTTCATGACTTATACATGTTCCTATGACTATGAGATTATGCAAGTCCCGTTTACCGGAGGAACACTTTGTGTGCTACCAAACGTCACAACGTAACTGGGTGATTATAAAGGAGCTCTACAGGTGTCTCCAATGGTAGATGTTGGGTTGGCGTATTTTGAGAATAGGATTTGTCACTCCGACTGTCGGAGAGGTATCTCTGGGCCCTCTCGGTAATGCACATCACATAAGCCTTGCAAGCATTGTCGGAGATGTATTACGGAACGAGTAAAGAGGCTTGCCGGTGACGAGATTGAACTAGATATTGGATACCGATGATCGAATCTCGGGCAAGTAACATACCGATGACAAAGGGAACAACGTATGTTGTTATGTGCGGTCTGACCGATAAAGATCTTCGTAGAATATGTAGGAGCCAATATGGCATCCAGGTCCCGCTATTGGTTATTGACCGGAGACGTGTCTCGGTCATGTCTACATTGTTCTCGAACCGTAGGGTCCGCACGCTTAAGTTACGATGACAGTTATTATGAGTTTATGCATTTTGATGTACCGAAGGTTGTTCGGAGTCCCGGATGTGATCACGACATGACGAGGAGTCTCGAAATGGTCGAGACATAAAGATTGATATATTGGAAGAAGCCTATGTTTGGATATCGGAAGTGTTCTGGGTGAAATCGGGATTTTACCGGAGTACCGGGAGGTTACCGGAACCCCCCGAGAGCTATATGGGCCTTAGTGGGCTTTAGTGGAAAGGAGAAAGGGGCAGCCCAAGGTGGGCCGCGCGCCTCCCCCCTCCCCTAGTCCTATTAGGACAAGGAGAGGTGGCCGGCCCCCCTCTCTCTCTTTCCCCCCTCAAGGAATCCTATTCCAACTAGGATTGGGGGGGAGTCCTACTCCCGGTAGGAGTAGGACTCCTCCTGCGCCCTCCTCCTAGCCGGCCGCCCCTCCCCCTTGGCTCCTTTATATACGGGGGCAGGGGGGGCTCCTCTAAACACACAAGTTGATCCTTGAGATCGTTCCTTAGCCGTGTGCGGTGCCCCCTGCCACCATATTCCACCTCGATCATATCGTTGTAGTGCTTAGGCGAAGCCCTGCGTCGGTAGTACATCATCATCGTCACCACGCCGTTGTGCTGACGGAACTCATCCTCGAAGCTTTGCTGGATCGGAGCCCGGGGAGCGTCATCGAGCGGTACGTGTGCTAAGAACTCGGAGGTGCCGGAGTAACGGTGCTTGGATCGGTCGGATCGAGAAGACGTACGACTACTTCCTCTACGTTGCGTCAACGCTTCTGCAGTCGGTCTATGAGGGTACGTAGATAACACTCTCCCCTCTCGTTGCTATGCATCACCATGATCTTGCGTGTGCGTAGGAAATTTTTTGAAATTACTGCGGTCCCCGACAGTGGCATCCGAGCCTAGGTTTTATGGTTTGATGTTATATGCACGAGTAGAACACAAGTGAGTTGTGGGCGATATAAGTCATACTGCCTACCAGCATGTCATACTTTGGTTCGGCGGTATTGTTGGATGAAGCGGCCCGGACCGACATTACGCGTACGCGTACGCGAGACCGGTTTCCCCGACGTGCTTTGCACAAAGGTGACTTGCGGGTGACTGTTTCTCCAACGTTAGTTGAACCGAGTGTGGCTACGCCCGGTCCTTGCGAAGGTTAAAACGGAGTCAAATTGACAAACTATCGTTGTGGTTATGATGCGTAGGTGAGATTGGTTCTTGCTTAAGCCCGTAGCAGCCACGTAAAACTTGCAACAACAAAGTAGAGGACGTCTAACTTGTTTTTGCAGGGCATGTTTTGATGTGATATGGTCAAGACATGATGCTAAATTTTATTGTATGAGATGATCATGTTTTGTAACCGAGTTATCGGCAACTGGCAGGAGCCATATGGTTGTCGCTTTATTGTATGCAATGCAATCGCGATGTAATGCTTTACTTTATCACGAAGCGGTAGCGATAGTCGTGGAAGCATAAGATTGGCGAGACGACAACGATGCTACGATGGAGATCAAGGTGTCGCGCCGGTGATGATGGTGATCACGACGGTGCTTCGGAGATGGAGATCACAAGCACAAGATGATGATGGCCATATCATATCACTTATATTGATTGCATGTGATGTTTATCCTTTATGCATCTTATCTTGCTTTGATTGACGGTAGCATTATAAGGTGATCTCTCACTAAATTATCAAGAAGTGTTCTCCCTGAGTATGCACCGTTGCGAAAGTTCTTCGTGCTGAGACACCACGTGATGATCGGGTGTGATAGGCTCTATGTTCAAATACAACGGGTGCAAAATAGTTGCACACGCGGAATACTCAGGTTATACTTGACGAGCCAAGCATATACAGATATGGCCTCGGAACACGGAGACCGAAAGGTCGAGCGTGAATCATATAGTAGATATGATCAACATAGTAATGTTCACCAATGAAACTACTCCATCTCACGTGATGATCGGACATGGTTTAGTTGATTTGGATCACGTGATCACTTAGAAGATTAGAGGGATGTCTATCTAAGTGGGAGTTCTTAAGTAATTTGATTAATTGAACTTAAATTTATCATGAACTGAGTACCTGATAGTATCTTGCTTGTTTATGTTTGAATGTAGATAGATGGCTCGTGCTGTTGTTCCATTGAATTTTAATGCGTTCCTTGAGAAAGCAAAGTTGAAAGATGATGGTAGCAATTACACGGACTGGGTCCGTAACTTGAGGATTATCCTCATTGCTGCACAGAAGAATTACGTCCTGGAAGCACCGCTGAGTGCCAGGCCTGCTGCTGGAGCAACACCAGATGTTATGAACGTCTAGCAGAGCAAAGCTGATGACTACTCGATAGTTCAGTGTGCCATGCTTTACGGCTTAGAATCAGGACTTTAACGACGTTTTGAACGTCATGGAGCATATGAGATGTTCCAGGAGTTGAAGTTAATATTTCAAGCAAATGCCCGGATTGAGAGATATGAAGTCTCCAATAAGTTCTACAGCTGCAAGATGGAGGAGAATAGTTCTGTCAGTGAGCATATACTCAAAATGTCTGGGTATAATAATCACTTGATTCAATTGGGAGTTAATCTTCCAGATGATTGCGTCAGTGACAGAATTCTCCAATCACTGCCACCAAGCTACAAGAGCTTTGTGATGAACTATAATATGCAAGGGATGAACAAGACTATTCCCGAGCTCTTCGCGATGCTGAAAGCTGCGGAGGTAGAAATCAAAAAGGAGCATCAAGTGTTGATGGTTAGCAAAACCACTAGTTTCAAGAAAAAGGGCAAAGGGAAGAAGAAGGGGAACTTCAAAAAGAACGGCAAGCAAGTTGCTGCTCAAGAGAAGAAACCCAAGTCTGGACCTAAGCCTGAAACTGAGTGCTTCTACTGCAAGCAGACTGGTCACTAGAAGCGGAACTGCCCCAAGTATTTGGCGGATAAGAAGGATGGCAAGGTGAACAAAGGTATATGTGATATACATGTTATTGATGTGTACCTTACTAATGCTCGCAGTAGCACCTGGGTATTTGATACTGGTTCTGTTGCTAATATTTGCAACTCGAAACAGGGACTACGGATTAAGAGAAGATTGGCTAAGGACGAGGTGACGATGCGCGTGGGAAACGGTTCCAAAGTTGATGTGATCGCGGTCGGCACGCTACCTCTACATCTACCTTCGGGATTAGTATTAGACCTAAACAATTGTTATTTGGTGCCAGCGTTGAGCATGAACATTATATCTGGATCTTGTTTAATGCGAGACGGTTATTCATTTAAATCAGATAATAATGGTTGTTCTATTTATATGAGTAATATCTTTTATGGTCATGCACCCTTGAAGAGTGGTCTATTCTTATTGAATCTCGATAGTAGTGATACACATATTCATAATGTAGAAGCCAAAAGATGCAGAGTTGATAATGATAGTGCAACTTATTTGTGGCACTGCCATTTAGGTCATATCGGTGTAAAGCGCATGAAGAAACTCCATACTGATGGACTTTGGAACCACTTGATTATGAATCACTTGGTACTTGCGAACCATGCCTCATGGGCAAGATGACTAAAACGCCGTTCTTCGGTACTATGGAGAGAGCAACAGATTTATTGGAAATCATACATACAGATGTATGTGGTCCGATGAATGTTGAGGCTCGTGGCGGATATCGTTATTTTCTCACCTTCACAGATGATTTAAGCAGATATGGGTATATCTACTTAATGAAACATAAGTCTGAAACATTTGAAAAGTTCAAAGAATTTCAGAGTGAAGTTGAAAATCATCGTAACAAGAAAATAAAGTTCCTACGATCTGATCGTGGAGGAGAATATTTGAGTTACGAGTTTGGTGTACATTTGAAAAATTGTGGAATAGTTTCGCAACTCACGCCACCCGGAACACCACAGCGTAATGGTGTGTCCGAACGTCGTAATCGTACTTTACTAGATATGGTGCGATCTATGATGTCTCTTACTGATTTACCGCTATCGTTTTGGGGATACGCTCTAGAGACGGCCGCATTCACGTTAAATAGGGAACCATCGAAATCCGTTGAGACGACGCCTTATGAACTGTGGTTTGGCAAGAAACCAAAGTTGTCATTTCTGAAAGTTTGGGGCTGCGATGCTTATGTGAAAAAGCTTCAACCTGATAAGCTCGAACCCAAATCAGAGAAATGTGTCTTCATAGGATATCCAAAGGAAACTATTGGATACACCTTCTATCACAGATCCGAAGGCAAGACTTTTGTTGCTAAATTCGGAAACTTTCTGGAGAAGGAGTTTCTCTCGAAAGAAGTGAGTGGGAGGAAAGTAGAACTTGACGAGGTAACTGTACCTGCTCCCTTATTGGAAAGTAGTACATCACAGAAAACTGTTTCTGCGACACCTACACCAACAAGTGAGGAAATTGATGATAATGATCATGAAACTTCAGAACAAGATACTACTGAACCTCGTAGATCAACCAGAGTGAGATCCGCGCCAGAGTGGTACGGTAATCCAGTTCTGGAAGTCATGCTACTAGATCATGATGAACCTACAAACTATGAAGAAGCGATGGTGAGCCCAGATTCCGCAAAGTGGCTTGAAGCCATGAAATATGAGATGGGATCCATGTATGAGAACAAAGTATGGACTTTGGTTGACTTGCCCGATGATCGGCAAGCGATTGAGAATAAATGGATCTTCAAGAAGAAGACTGACGCTGACGGTAATGTTACTATCTACAAAGCTCGACTTGTCGCAAAAGGTTTTCGACAAGTTCAAGGGGTTGACTACAATGAGACCTTCTCACCCGTAGAGATGCTTAAGTCTGTCCAAATCATGTTAGCAATTGCCGCATTTTATGATTTTGAAATTTGGCCGATGGATGTCAAAACTGCATTCCTGAATGGATTTCTGGAAGAAGAGTTGTATATGATGCAACCGGAAGGTTTTGTCGATCCAAAGGGAGCTAACAAAGTGTGCAAACTCCAGCGATCCATTTATGGACTGGTGCAAGCCTCTCGGAGTTGGAATAAACGCTTTGATAGTGTGATCAAAGCATTTGGTTTTATACAGACTTTCGGAGAAGCCTTTATTTACAAGAAAGTGAGTGGGAGCTCTGTAGCATTTCTGATATTATATGTGGATGACATATTACTAATTGGAAATGATATAGAATTTCTGGATAGCATAAAGGGATACTTGAATAAGAGTTTTTCAATGAAGGACCTCGGTGAAGCTGCTTACATATTAGGCATAAAGATCTATAGAGATAGATGAAGACGCTTAATTGGACTTTCACAAAGCACATACCTTGACAAGATTTTGAAAAAGTTCAAAATGGATCAAGCAAAGAAAGGGTTCTTGCCTGTGTTACAAGGTGTGAAGTTGAGTCAAACTCAATGCCCGACCACTTCAGAAGATAGAGAGAAAATGAAAGATGTTCCCTATGCTTCAGCCATAGGCTCTATCATGTATGCAATGCTGTGTACCAGACCTGATGTGTGCCTTGCTATAAGCTTAGCAGGGAGGTACCAAAGTAATCCAGGAGTGGATCACTGGACAGCGGTCAAGAACATCCTGAAATACCTGAAAAGGACTAAGGATATGTTTCTCGTATATGGAAGTGACGAAGAGCTCATTGTAAACGGTTACGTTGATGCAAGCTTTGACACTGATCCGGACGATTCTAAATCCCAAACCGGATACGTGTTACATTAAACAGTGGAGCTGTCAGTTGGTGCAGTTCTAAACAAAGCATCATAGCGGGATCTATATGTGAAGCGGAGTACATAGCTGCTTCGGAAACAGCGAACGAAGGAGTCTGGATGAAGGAGTTCATATCCGATCTAGGTGTAATACCTAGTGCATCGGGTCCAATGAAAATCTTTTGTGACAATACTGGTGCAATTGCCTTGGCAAAGGAATCCAGATTTCACAAGAGAACCAAGCACATCAAGAGACGCTTCAATTCCATCCGGGATCTAGTCCAGGTGGGAGACATAGAGATTTGCAAGATACATACGGATCTGAATGTTGCAGACCCGTTGACTAAGCCTCTTCCACGAGCAAAACATGATCAGCACCAAGGCTCCATGGGTGTTAGAATCATTACTGTGTAATCTAGATTATTGACTCTAGTGCAAGTGGGAGACTGAAGGAAATATGCCCTAGAGGCAATAATAAAGTTATTGTTTATTTCCTTATGTCATGATAAATGTTTATTATTCATGCTAGAATTGTATTAACCGGAAACATAATACATGCGTGAATACATAGACAAACAGAGTGTCACTAGTATGCCTCTACTTGACTAGCTCGTTAATCAAAGACGGTTATGTTTCCTAACCATGAACAAAGAGTTGTTATTTGATTAAACGAGGTCACATCATTAGTTGAATGATCTGATTGACATGACCCATTCCATTAGCTTAGCACCCGATCGTTTAGTATGTTGCTATTGCTTTCTTCATGACTTATACATGTTCCTATGACTATGAGATTATGCAACTCCCGTTTACCGGAGGAACACTTTGTGTGCTACCAAACGTCACAACGTAACTGGGTGATTATAAAGGAGCTCTACAGGTGTCTCCAATGGTAGATGTTGGGTTGGCCTATTTCGAGAATAGGATTTGTCACTCCGATTGTCGGAGAGGTATCTTTGGGCCCTCTCGGTAATGCACATCACATAAGCCTTGCAAGCATTGCAACTAATAAGTTAGTTGTGAGATGATGTATTACGGAACGAGTAAAGAGGCTTGCCGGTGACGAGATTGAACTAGGTATTGGATACCGACGATCGAATCTCGGGCAAGTAACATACCGATGACAAAGGGAACAACGTATGTTGTTATGCGGTCTGACCGATAAAGATCTTCGTAGAATATGTAGGAGCCAATATGGGCATCCAGGTCCCGCTATTGGTTATTGACCGGAGATTTGTCTCAGTCATGTCTACATTGTTCTCGAACCCTAGGGTCCGCACGCTTAACATTACGTTGACAGTTATTATGAGTTTATACATTTTGATGTACCAAAGTTAGTTCGGAGTCCCGGATGTGATCACGGACATGACGAGGAGTCTCGAAATGGTCGAGACATAAAGATTGATATATTGGAAGCCTATGTTTGGATATCGAAAGTGTTCCGGGTGAAATCGGGATTTTACCGGAGTACCGGGAGGTTACCGGAACCCCCCGGGAGCTATATGGGCCTTAGTGGGCTTTAGTGGAAAGGAGAAAGGGGCAGCCCAAGGTGGGCCGCGCGCCTCCCCCCTCCCCTAGTCCTATTAGGACAAGGAGAGGTGGCCGGCCCCCCTCTCTCTCTTTCCCCCCTCAAGGAATCCTATTCCAACTAGGATTGGGGCGGGAGTCCTACTCCCGGTAGGAGTAGCACTCCTCCTGCGCCCTCCTCCTGGCCGGACGCCCCTCCCCCTTGGATCCTTTATATACGGGGGCAGGGGGGCTCCTCTAAACACACAAGTTGATCCTTGAGATCGTTCCTTAGCCGTGTGCGGTGCCCCCTGCCACCATATTCCACCTCGATCATATCGTTGTAGTGCTTAGGCGAAGCCCTGCGTCGGTAGTACATCATCATCGTCACCACGCCGTTGTGCTGACGGAATTCATCCCCGAAGCTTTGCTGGATCGGATCCCGGGGAGCGTCATCGAGCTGTATGTGTGCTAAGAACTCGGAGGTGCCGGAGTAATGGTGCTTGGATCGGTCGGATCGAGAAGACGTACGACTACTTCCTCTACGTTGCGTCAACGCTTCTGCAGTCGGTCTACGAGGGTATGTAGATAACACTCTCCCCTCTCGTTGCTATGCATCACCATGATCTTGCGTGTGCGTAGGAAATTTTTTGAAATTACTGTGTTTCCCGACAGTGGCATCCGAGCCTAGGTTTTATGGTTTGATGTTATATGCATGAGTAGAACACAAATGAGTTGTGGGCGATATAAGCAACCACCAATTTTCAAATTTAAAACTATTGCTCTTTGGAGTTTGGTTGAGACCAAAGTCCCAGAGCAAAGGAGTGTGGTCACTACCACATCTGGGCAGAGCTCTACAACTAGAAAGGGGAAAGAAACTATCTAATTCTGTGTCACAGAAAATTATATCAATGGTGGACATAATCCTGGAGGAGCACTTCCAACATATCTAGCAGAATTGTGGGTTTTCCTTCTGACAGGGCAATTCTCAACTTTATGGGTAACCATTTTGCAGATAAAACAACTCTTGGGCTTGACACATTTATCCAAATGAAGCCCTGGTTCCCCACAGTTGTAGCAGATCACCTCAGAGTATGCCATAAGGCCCGAAGCAGGGGCATGAGCACTTTTCTGGATGTCCTATCTCTTCTTTTGCTAATTCTTGCCTTGAGATTTCCCACTGATCTGAGAGTCAGAACCTCCAGCAGATTGATCTTGGGCAATTATAGGAGCATGCCCAGATTGTGCCCCCATTTGGGGCGGAGGTGGGTCGTACCACTGCCCAACCGTAGCTCCCCCCCATTGTGATAGGGGAAATTCATTGGAGTTCCTGGTTCCTGCTCATCCTCCAGCCAGATGTTGTCTCTCAGGAAGCAGAAATAACCACCAGACAGCTCAATTGAAGCAGATTGCAAGCCTAATTTCAATCTTCTGCAGGTTTCGGGGAGAGGTAAGGTAGGGGATCCACCTGCTCCGGCTCTGGTGGCGTGCTGGTGGGCAGGAGTCCAGTCAAGCATTCCCATCTCGCAGCACGGTGTGGATCTCCTGAATTCACTTCTCCTTTCGCCCATCGAACGAACGCAATCGGCGGCTCACTGCGGTGGGGCATCCTGTGCTTCTCCGAGAAATCTCCTTCGAAGTAGATCCGCAGGGCTAGATTCAGCAGCTCCCAATCCACATGATCCTTGCACATCCGAGCATACCTGCCCGAGTGAGAGAACGGATTCGGTCCCTCCTCGGCTTCCTCCCTCGCAGTTTCCTCCTCTGCTTCCCTCCATTCGCGCGTGCACTGGGTCCAGGAGAGAGCGTCGTCGTGGATCCGCATCGCCCGCTCCCTCCATCTCCTCCCTCGAGTGTCCCGCAGCACCGCCGGCGCGACAGAGTCGAGCGGCTGGAGCATTCGCGGGAAGGCTTTGTAGACATGTGGGAGATGCATCTTGTACATCTTCCTGTCTTCCAGCCATTCCCCCGTGGATATGGCCGCGACTCCATGGGGCGCGCGAGCGGACTTGCTGAGGGGGGCAGGCGCGCCCGGAGTCAGGAGGCGGGGGGTGGCGGCGAGATCTATTTGCCAATTACTCACTCCTTTTCGGTTTTATAGTGCTCAATTCAAAAATCTCACCAACCAAGGTAGATGATGAATGGTGGAATACTTTTTGTAGTTTGCAAAAGCACCTAATTAATGCACTTGTTTTCCTCAAAAAATTATGTTTATCAATGCATAAATTGCAATGCATGCATGCATAAAGTACATGCATTGGTCAGTTTTCTCTTATAAAATGCATAAAGTACTTGGAATCTGAACATGTGATGGAAAACAACAAAATTGAGCCTTATAAAATTGAAAAACTAAAATTTTGAGATAAGCCCTATAAACCGAAAAGGAGGGAGTATGCGAACTAAACAGTCAACATATAAAATAATTTAAATATATATAATATAGTTAGAAGGGAAACATAAGTTGGACATGGCGTTCCTATTCTTATATAGAAAAATAGAACATACCTCTCCGTTTTCTTCAAAAAAATACATAAATTGGGCTGCCAAAAATAAAACCTCGGATGGGACGGCCTATGGACCTCCCATCCGAGGTCGTGGGCTGCGTATGTTAAAAATGAAAGCCTAGACGGGGCAGCCCAAAACCACGTCCAACACTTGTCAAAACTTCGTCCCTCGTTTTCTCTGTGTTTCGCACACTCGACATTGTGTGGGCATTTTGACTGTGCATCATATGAAGATGTGCTATGCATGAATGTTGATCAGCATGATGTTAACTGGCTGGTAGTTCCATTTTCGACCATGAATAAAACTTCCAACATGATGTTAACCCTGTTTGAAAAGGCCGTGTTAATATAAATGCTCTGCCTCTGAAAGTTGCAGTTTCTTATCTGAAACTGAACTTGCAGTTTCTTATCTGAAACTGAAACTTGCAGTTTCTTCTCTGAGAATCACATTGTCTGCACTTTTATACTCCTATGAAGCTACATTTTTTAAGTGCTAAAAAGAGATATCTAGAATTCATAAAATACTTCATATGCTCAATACTGCAAATCTGAAATTCAAAAGATATTCATATCTGAAAGTACTCTCAAAATACACAACACAAAACCCAATTCACAACCTGCAAATACTGACAACCCTAAGCTCCTCCTGACAATTCACAACCTGCCCAACTATTGGGCTGGGGGGGGGGGGGGCAGCCCCCTCCTATTCCTCGTCGGCAGACAGCCGCCCCGTGAGATGATGTGAATGGAGAGGGAGACGATGGCGGGGAAGCGTCGTCGGGCCAACTGCTTTTCTCCTCTTGCAGTTGGGTTCGGTCGACGAAGACTCCACCGGCTCGCTCTGGCAGGACACCCTCACAAACGGCACCCTGTACATGCTCGATCCTTCAATCTCTGGTGGATGCTCCATCTGGGATTGATACTCCCACCACCGCTCCCTCATGATCGGATTCGGTGAATCTGTTTGCTCCATGGCCCATAGAAGCAGCTCTATGTACTCCGGCGTGACTCCCTCCGGGAGTATCGCCGCCTTTTCACTCTGTTGCGGATATTTGGCCATGGATGTCGCCGTCGCCGCTAGTTGGTCCTTGTTGTCAAACCAAGACTGTATCTCCAACATCCTAGTTAGCTTCACAGGGTTGCCATCTGCGATCCTCACGTATCGGTTGTACTCCTCCATCGATCTACTTCTCCATAGAACCTTCACTCGCCGGCGGTGGTTTTTGAATGGAAGAGGAGAGGAGCAGCGCTGGTTTTGGATTAGAACGGGAGAGGAGCGACGCTGGTTTTGGACTGGAACAGGAGAGGAGGGGCGGTGGTTTTGAAATGGAAGAGAAGAGGAGCGGCGCTGCATTTAGATTGGAACAGGAGAGGACGGCGGTGGTTTAAGAGGAGAAGAGCGGAAGAGCGGCGCTGGTCTTGGAAGTATTTTTTTTGTTTCATGTATTTTGGGTCAAAGTTTGACCACGTACTGTATTTGAAAAGCAAAATGTGAATGCATATGTCACCAAAAATTGTACCGTTTAGTTCGTATCTGAATGTACTTTCAAATTATACTCCCTCCATTTTTTTTATACAAGGCCACAAACTCATATTACAGGTACCAAGGTAAAAATCAATGCTATGTTTAAGTCAATGTTGCAAGTTAGCATGTCACCTTGATTGTTGTGTTAATTAATGTGGTTTTTCTCTCCCAAGCACAACAAGCCAACCCTCTTACTCCTCATTGGTTGATTAATGTTGGGAATGCAAGCTAATCTTCTCAGTCCTGCATGCACACAAGGGATATTAATGTCCTCGGGTGCTAGCACGAGGCAAACGCCATCAATTTTGCCTCGATTAATGTTAGTGGCCTTGTATAGTTGCAAATTGTAATTTTGATAGTGGCCTTGTATACAACGTATAACATATATTTTATGTGCGAAAATCATGGTCAATTATGACCCAAAATAAAAGGGAGACTAGTTAATGTGGGGTCGCTTTCTTAATTGAAGGGTAAATTGATTTTTATTTTGATCCAGTCAGAGCGCGCCGGCCCTCCCGTCCAATCCTAAATCGCTGCCGCACGCTCCTCTCCCTCTTCTCCATTGCAAAACCACCTCCTCTCCTCTCCATCATCTCCATTCCAAAACCACTGTCTTGCATCTCTCTCTTCTCTATTGCAAGACCACCGTCTCTCCTCCGTTTTCTAGACGCTTTGCCCCATGGCGCGGGCGCAATCCATGGATACAAAATTAGTATACTGTATACTATTTAAAAGTCGAGGGCGGGGCTTTTCCTGCGCGGTAGGCGGCGGGGCAGTTCCACCTAGTCGGTTCGACAGAGACGTGAGAAGACGAGGGAGTAGGCTGCTGCAAACGTAGGGCTGTGTGATTTGACAGCGAGTCACTGCTGGACAGGTGGGGCCCCGTGATTTGACTTGCCATTATCATTTTAACTACGGCGCTACGACTGGCGTGAGTCTCCCAGATTCCTGACCACCTCCATACAGGTGCCTCTCCCAATGCTCCACCATGTAGTAGAGGCTGGCTCTTGCATGAGAGCCCACTTCTCCACTTTTTCCTTGCGTCTATTTCCTCCACATATGCAAAAATGCCATGTAAATCGCACTATTGTACTTACTTTTACTTGCTCCTACAGGTGCTTAAGCTTTTCATATAGGCATAAAGTCTGATGTGGCAAGTTAATCAAGAAGAGAGAGACTAGTTTGGTGACCCAAGGAAGAAACGGTGCTAAGCGCGTGTACCTAGGTGAAAAGACAATTTTGAGTCTATAGCTATTTAAAGAAAACTTACCAACACCATTTCATTGGAAGAGGTCACTCCTTGGCAAATGCAATAAATACACGCGCTTACTAGCACCGTTTATTCCTTGAGTACGAAGAAAGAGATAGAGAGGAGTAACAAAAAATACACTTATAACCAACCTTGTTGTAGTATGAGTGACCAAGTGATGACTATGTATGACATGCCAACATTAGATAGTCTAACGCACCGTGCTAAATCTCCAAAGGCGCGACCGCGTGAGCGACGCGGCGGTCGTGGTAGGCACGACCATGATACGGGCTGCTGGCAGCCCTTGGATCTGAGATCAAACGGTCGCATGCTAAGTTGTAGAAAATTTGCAGAATAACCCTCCAGGATAGGACATTCACCCATAGGTCTAGAATCACGCCATGCAACCGTTCGATCTCAGATCCAAGGGCTCTCGGAAGCCCGTATCATGGGAGAATGGAAAGCCACTACCCTGTCGTTCGCACGCTGGCAGTTCGCTCCTACTCGTCCCCACGCGTCCTTCAATACTACGGCGGTTCGCTCCTAGTCGCCCCATCCATTCTCATTACGGCAGTTCCACTAATCCTAACCCTCCTCCCAAATCCATGGCGTCCCAAATCTCCATGATCGGCGGTGAATACAAGGTTAGAACCATCACCGGCGATGAGTTCGACGTCATCTACACCCGTTCTTCCACGACGGTGAAAGGATGCCTTTCTCGCTTCAGACGCATGTTCGAAAACTCAGATGATGAGTCGGTCGCTGGGCTAGATGTTGAGTAGACCACAGTCCTGGGACGAGAGAAGGATCTAAAGGACGAAGAGAGGAAGAAGCCCGCCGTGATCCAGGTTTGCGTGCATGACTTATGCTTGGTCTACCACATATGCCATGCCGACGTTGAGTGCCAGGATTTTAAGGACTTCCTCGGGAGCAACCTAGTGAAATTCGTTACTGTAGACTTTGGTAACGACAAGGAAATCCTGGGTCAGATATGCCTCGTTGTAGGCAACCCCTTCGACCTCCAGAAGAATCGGCTGGTGCCCTCTCGTCAGCCTTCAATGCTGACCCTGTCAGGAGCCATGGTTCATCCTTCGTACGGTAAACTGGTGAAACCTCCATACACGTTTTCATTGTCATGCATGGCAGCGGAATGTACTAGATATAGACCACATCCAGTACGCTGCAATGGATGGCTACCTTTGCTTCAATATCTACAAGGGTTGGATGAAGAGCAACAACCAAGTGTGCGGTTCAAGCAAGGAAGTATTGGCCAAGAGGAAGAGGGACAAGGACGAAGTCGAGGACGTAGACGAGGACTCCGAGTAAGGTGACAGTGTCGTTGCTCATGGTGGTTCTAATGCAGTGTCTACCGGAACAGTTGCAAAGTTTAATTTCAGGTGTGCTTTATTTAATTTGAGGGGTGTGTTGTGCTGAGCCCCCAGCAGAACTATGTTATGTTTCTTCTCGTTACTTTAACTCTTTAGTACGTACATACTAGTATTTCTTACATTTCATCTTTTAGTTGGTATAGTACTACCACTCGTTTCTTCACATTAGATACGTACAATATATCTATACCTACTAATAAACCAAGGTGCGTTTCTTCAATTTTTTCATCCGTTCACCCATATAATTATTTTTTATTTTTTAGCTATCCAAGGTGGTACTAAATTTTTCATGTTGCGCATGAAGTTGGGCAATTTAATCAAGCGCGTTTTCCGTGCCTGGGCCTCAACCTATCCGGCGGGGGGCCATGAGGCTGGAGGTTCCCGTCTCCCGTCGAAGGAAAACAAGCGGGTGATTTTACTCCCAAAAAAAACAAGCGGGCGATGGCAAACGGCAGAGCAGCGGCTGCAGGTGAGGTGAGGAGGCCGGGGCGCGCGAATCTGAGGTAGCGACATCCGGGGTCGCCGGATCCGGTCAAAACGTGGCCGGAGGCGGTCGATTCCCTGGCGGGTCGGCGGGTGGTGGCGTCCTGGAGAGATCGAGAGAGAGGCGAGGCAGGGAGAGGGAAGGCAGAGGGATGGAGGAAAAGGAGAGATGGCAGGGGCGGACGTTGAGGCGGGGAAAGAGAAGGCAGAGGGATGGAGGAGAAGGAGAGATGGCAGGAGCGGCTGGTGTGGTTGCTCTGGTGACCGGCGTTCGTAGAGGTCGCAGTTGGCGTCACCAACCAAGGTACTTGGCGGCAGGAGGTGTGATGGTGGAGGCGCAGGCGAGTAGCGGCATGGCCAGAGGCAGAGGTGGCTAACACGGGAGGAGGTGGTGGAGGCAGGAGCCGAAGATGGCAGGAAGGAGGCGACGGGGAGGTCGATGGCCGGCGGCTGCTAGCGGATGAGGTCGCCAGAGGTGACAGGAGAATAAGGGAGGCACGCACAGGCGAAGCAGGGAGGCGGCGCTCTGTAACCAGCCATGGCACGTGACAGGCAGCCGGAACAGAGCCACTGGTGCGGCGCAAGAGCTAAGAGGATGGAGGCCAGAGCAGAGGACGACCGGAGGCGTTCGTCCATGGCTGCGTGCAGCAGAGTCCGCGGCTCAGCTCAGCTGCAGGACGACGCGAGGAGAGGCGGGGCAGCAGCCGAGGAATGGTGCGCGAAAGAGGAAGGAGGGTGGCGCGGTCTGGCTCAATGGCCGGAGCAGGGGAAGATGGTGGCGCTGGTGGGACGCGCAGGCTCATGGACGCGGCGCTCCTCTCGTGGAGGCGGCGCTCAGGGGGAACGAGGGAGAGCGGGATCGGGAGGAGGAGAGGAAGGGGATCGAGGAAGAGGACGAGGGGATCGGGCTCTTTTGTTTTGTGTTTTTTTTCTAAAGGACGGTTTAGGTGGGTCGCTGGGCTAATTACAGAGCAGACCGAGCTGCTATGATGCGCTGCTGCTTCTCTTCTTCTTTTTCTCTATTAATTAACAGAAAAAGGATATAAGATAGAGAGGTTAGGGGATGAATCTGCGCAAACGGTAAATGTTCTTGGGATCCTTGAAATACGTGTGACCCAAAAAAATTGGTTGTGGGCATGATTTGGAAATTCGATTCTAACTGATTTGAACTTAATTCAAATGGGTTTGAAATAAGTGTTGGTTTGAGAAGTGTCCAAAATTTATGGAAATTTTGGTGGAGCTTGAACAAATGCAACAAGAATTAGTGTCAACCTTTGCAGACCAAACTTGAAGTAGAAAAGGCATGGGATTTGGAGAAGGTTTGGAACGGAAAAGCAAAGCACTTAAATATAAAAATCTTTATAGTTTTTAAAAAGGTACTATATGAAATATTTAGTGGCATGATGATATGATGCAATGCAAAAAATGAGATAGGGCAAAAAATATAATAATTATATTACACAAAGAACCTAGAGAACCAATCTAGATTCATGGAATCACTTCTACGGGCATGTGCGTAAATAGAAAAAGAAAAGGAAATTTTGTTTTAGAGGACCCATGGCACAGGTGCGCTGCCAGCCACCGCTAGAATTGCGTGATGTGGGAAAATGGAGGTACATTGTTGGGGTTGCAATTTTTGACTGCGTACGCGGCTGAGAGGAAGCTTCGTGTAGTTTTTTTAGACAAATCTCGCAAAACTTTAATCAACTCGGCAAAATGTTTACAAGCACGAAAGAAAGATCTCTAAGGTGACCTAACCATACATGGCGGCCACCCTCAGAGACAGTGAATGCTTATCTAAATTGTGAGCTTCTAAATTTAAGCTTCTAAATTCATGACTGATTTTTCAAATATCAAAAGCCAAAAAGTGATCTATTATTTCATGTATAATCGCTACTTAGCTTGCTTTATTGGATAGATTAGTGTGGATGCGCCATGGGGCTTAATTAGCTAGGCTTTAATAAATACAATGCATTTTGATTATTTCGGCACTTAGGTCAGCAGACTCCAACGACCAAACACACCGAAGTAATTTCAGTTTCTGTCTTTCGTTAACTGAGTTAATAACCAAACCTTTTGTCCAGGTTATTTCGGCTCCAATCTTTGGTTCTTGGTTTTTATGTCCTCCGTGCGCTTGCAGCTCGGGGAGGACTGCGTGGCTACGTGGGAGGTTAGGGGGCACGCCGTACGATTCTCCCTATTGGGCCATTGGGGCAGCTTTTGGTTCTACCAAAAACAATTCTTATTAACTAATAGTAGATCCTCGCTAATTTACACATGATCCCACCAATTTATATATGTCCCTAGATAGACAATCAACAAGCCTTTTGGAAATAAACAAAACAGAGGGTGAGGTGTGGCTATGATCCGTCAATGACAGAAATAAACAAAACAAAGGGTAAGATGTGGCTACAATCTAACAATGATGAAAATAAACAAAACATAAGGTGAGGTGTGAGTTGCTTAGAGAGTTGAGCGGGTGAGGTGTGGCCCGTGGCTTTATACTAGAAAATGTGAGTATAAAAGAAATGTTGCATGTGTGCTAATATGGATATTTCCTCTACAGTTGGTATACACTGGCCAGATGTTTAACATCAAAGTAAATGCTACTGAACATGCCTAACTAAAAATCATAGATTGCCTAAAATATCACGTGAGATATTTATTATCCGTTGCAACGCACGGGCCTTTTGCTAACGAGAGGCCCGCCTTAGCAAAAGAACTATATTATGTTTCTTCTCGTTACTTTAACTCTTCAGTACGTGCATACTAGTATTTCTTACATTTCATCTTTTAGTTGGTATAGTACTACCACTCGTTTCTTCACATTATATACGTACAATATATATGGCCAACATCATATAGCCAGCAGTTTAGTTGTCAAAGAATTTCAGGGTGCTTACTTTTGTCAAAGAATTCCATGATGCTTAGAGGGTGCTTGGATCCAAGGGAGTTATTTTAGTCTGACTAAAAATAGTCTCTTTAAGAGGCTAAAGTTACAGGCACCCCTGACTAAAGAGGGGCTAAAACTAGTCTTGAGACTAAATTTTTTTAGTCAGGGGTACCCCTACTAAAATGTGGATTAGTCCTCTCTCTACTCATTTAACTCCTCTCCTTTAACACAGGCGAGTTCTGGATTGGAGGATTTGGAGGATAATAAATGCTCATTAACTTGATTTTAGCCTTTTTAGTATTTGGATTCAAGCATGGGTGAGCCTAGTATGTTTTAGTCCCACTACTTTTAGTCATGGGACTAAAACGTATCCAAGCACCCTCTTAGTTTTATTTGAGGGGTGGGTTGTGTTGGACATCATTACTGTGACTAGCCTTTTTAATAGTACTATATGCATAATTTGGCGACGAGCGCTTTCTATATGTACCATCTTTTTTTTAATTTCAAGTTTTGCTCCATGGCGCAATCCATCGATACTACTGCTGTACAAAAGTATACATTTTTTAAAAGACTTGAGGGCGGGGCAGTCTAGCTTGGTCGGTTTCACGAGAGGCGAGGGCCTTTGTGATTTGACGGCTCATTACTGCTGGAAGGCGGGGCCTTGTGATTTGACTGCTCGTATAAATGCGCCGACAACCTGATCGAGGAGGAGCAAAGAACCGTGCGCTATACTCAAGTTTTCCATTGGAGTAGTACTGCGAAGGAGGGGCACGAAACACGGCAGCCCAGTGCCATATGGCGATAAAAAATGATCTAATTTGCTAGTCATCTCATTGTTAGCATTGTTCTATTCATTCCCTCAAAAAAAAACATTGTTCTATTCATGCCTCGCAGAGAACGTGACACATGCGGCGAAACACCCGAAGCAAAAGATGAAACACAGGGGCAAAAGAAGAAGGAAGATTATCACCCCAAATGATCTAATTCGCCCGGAGTCGTAATTGCTTCTTCATCGCCTGCACGACCTCCATCTCCTTGCGCGTCTCCTCCGCCATCTTCATCATTGTGTCCATGACGCGGCATTTCTCGACCATATTACGTACCTTGACAGCAGCTGGGTGCTCGATGCGGAGCTTCGCCAACTCTTCCTTCTATTCCATGGCGAGGGCCTGCAACACCTTCATCGAGGAACTACTATTCTCATGCAGCTTCTTCCAGCCGGCGTTCTTCTCCTTCAACAGGTTGATCTCGTGGCAGAGCATCGCATTGTCCTCCCGAAGTCACAGGATTTCGCCGTTCGCCTTCTTCTCCGAGGCAATGCTCTTCTTCAGCAGCATCACCAAGCCGGCGGTCAACTCATAATTTAACTACTCGCATGCGCGCAGTGGAGTAATAATGTCTTTCTTCCGCCCTCACGTCCACTCAATTTGCATGCGCTGTATTAATCGACCATCAATGAAGTGAACGACTTTACACGCGTCAAATTATCACATGGGGTGGATCTTGGTACAAAATTGCATCCGCCCGTGTACCCGCGTGTGCGTGCAAGGAATGAGTGCGTGCATGGCGTGCGTGCACATCTTCGCTTCATGCATGTACCGCCAGTATGGCTCAGGGAGGACGAGTACATTCTTCTGGAGGTCGTGACAACGCCTACACATGTGCCACGTGGATTCATGAACTGTAAGAGAGACACTGTGTAGCGTGCCATTGGTATTCTAGTTTACGTGTTTTGCACAAACTCGAAATACTAGTAAGGTACACGTGCATTGCACGCATTAGATTTTGCAACCAAATTATGAATAAATACCACACTATAGCATGTAAGTTCTGAGTCATATATGCCTGATGTAGCCCTTCGTTTAATTCTTATAGTTCATCTCATTCAAAATCAATTAGTTTTTATAAAAAAGCTAAGAACGCGGGAATAGGAAAACATGGGATTATAGTGGAATGTCATCTTGAATCCTACAGGATTGTCTGAGTGTTTGATTGTGCATAGAAAAAACGCAGAATTCTTTCAAAGAGGTTTGAGTGGATGGGATGTTTCCTATGAAATGTACTGCAAATGAATCATATGGAAAAATTCCTATGGTTTACAATCCTACGAATCAAACAACCAAGATAGGAAAAATTCCTAATGATTAGAATCCTGCAAAATTCCTTTGAGAATCCTTTGAATCAAAGAAGCCCTTAATATATTTTATGATTCATGGAATTGTGCGCTGTAAAGCATAAAGTAAAAACAAATAATGGCAATTCAAATAGAAAAAAGTTTGGGCAGTTATGATACGGAAGAATCTAGAACAAAAGAGAACCACTGTTGTTTTGAGGTTTGTGCATTATGTTTAAGTTCAACCATGGAGAGAGGGGGCGAACACGTGCGCTAATGCGCAGTGGCAGAGCCATGAAAAATAAATGAGCTAGGGGGCCAAGCATTGCTAATCCTTTACGAGGAGGGTTAATTCATGAACTTAAACAATTTTTAGCAGCAATTGTCTAATGATCACATTCATATTAGCCTTGATATATAGTGATGTTAGGGGGGGTGGGGGGCAGGGCTCTTACTGCCCCCCTGTCTTCGCCATTGTGCACGCGTCTGAGAGATGAAGAGGAAGGCATGGATGATGAGAGGGGGACGTTGGATACATAATTAATGTGGGTGTATTAGCTATATATGTTAATCCTATATAGAGAGATATAGATTGATCGATGTGGACGTGGGAAAGAGGGTGAGACCTCACTATATATACCGATTGATCGATTTCTGTGGAAAACTATGAAAGACCTAGCTATATACACAAATACATAGAGGAACATCGATCGTTGTGCATGCACGCGTTTGAGATAAAGAATGCCCGATATGATGGAGAGGGGGATGTGTGTTCGTGTGTGCCTTCATGGGACACCGACCTGAAGAAAAAGATTGCATGCGTGCGATGGATAATGTCGACTGGTAGTGTGTGTGCATACATGCACGAGAGAAAGTTAGTGGTACAATTATAAAGAGAAGACCACTGTGTGGGTGTAAAAGAATAGCTGAATAGGTGAGGTCACAATCAATGTAAAGTTGAATTCAAATATTTGAATAAGAGATCCTGATGTTTGAAACCCATGCATGCATGAATATAACGGAGATCTGCGCGGTGTGGTTTGGAAACGAGCATGTTGTAATGTATACACATTGAACAAGGTCAGACTGATTTGAATTCGAGATACCGATGGCAGACATCATTTGGCCACGTCGCATCCGTGCATGGACAAACTATTCGAATTGGAGATGATGGGCGGCTTTTGCATCACATATCTATATCTATACCCTTATATATATATATATTTTTTATTGTGTGCGGGTAACTTTATCTTTGAAAGATGGTCGTTGGATGAGGCAAATCCGATGGTCCAAAGATGGCAAATTTGAGCACTACTGGCCGTTGGATATCATCTAGATTCCACCAGATTTCGCCACATGTATAATCTACAAGACTCCATGGTTGAACTTAACCATAATGCACAAACATCAAAACACAAGCACTTCTTATTTGTTCTAGAATCTTCCGTATCAGAATTGCCCAAATGTTTTTCTACATGATTTGCCATTATTTGTTTTTACTTTATATCTTACGACGCACAATTCCATGAATCTTAAAATAGATTAGTGTTCTTATAAAAACTAGATGATTTTGAATGAAATGAACTATAAGAATTAAACGAACATCTACATCATGCATATATGACTGAAAGCTTGGATACTATAATGTGGTATTTATTCATAATTTGGTTGCCAAATCTCATGCGTGCAATGCACGTGTACCTTACTCTAGTCTAAATGGCGTTTGTGTGTGTGTTGTGCGTGTTGAGGTGCAAATTGTCTTTTTTTTTGGGTACACGTTAAGCTTGTTCTTCCGAAATTTCAAGACGCGCCTTGTTATGCCGAAAATTCAAGCTAGCGTCTCTGTCTATCGTGCTGCGAAACTCCCACCTCTTCAACCCGTGCCTTGTTAGCCCGAAATATTTAAGATATATCTTTGTCTCGTTGTGCTCCGACAACTCCCTCCATCTCAACCCGCGCCTTGCTATTCCGAAATTACAACGCGCGCGAAAACTCCCACCTCCTGTGAAATCTCGACACGCAAAATGCCCGTGGTACCCCTGAACAGAAAGAACCGCCTCAAATTGGTGGGGGTACTTTCGTAACTTACCCCACATTTCGGACAAGCGCGTCTCGAAGCCATGGTTCCCCACTGCCATCCCATCCACCCACCCAGTCGTACACCGAGGCCGCGAAAACCCGCGACGAAACCCCACACCCTACTCCGTCCGCCACCCAGCCGGAGCCTCTTTCCCGACGACGTCGTCCACAGCAACACCTCGACGTCCCTCATCGACCGTACCGGATGAGGATCCGTCGTCGATCTCATCGTCCCGCCGGTTCAGCCACCCCTTCCTCCACCTCCATGGAGCTGCCCCGACGTTCCCCTCGTCTTTCACGCCACCTCCATTCCCACACCGCCGTCTTCACCTGCACCACCGGAAGAGCATCATCATCACCGTTTCCTCGGATGATGTTGCGGCCTAATCGGCGCCACCAAAGAGGTTGTAAACGAATCGCCGCATTTTCTTCTTGATTCGATCTCACGGTGCTGCCGGCGCTCGGTCCCGAGCCGACCCGGCGCGGCTCCATCCACGGCGGCATCGCCGGCCACTTCTTCCACGGCGTCGCTCCCTCGGCGGCGACGTCCACATCAGTAGGACCTGCTGCTGCTTTAGCTCTCGCTCACGCTGCTGCTCTGCTCTTGCTCTCGGTCCCCTACCTGGTCTGCTCTTGCTATTGCTCTTGCTCGCGCTGCTGCTCTCGCTCTTGCTCTTGCTTGCGATGCTGCTCCGATTTAGCTACACTTCAGTCGACTGAATCGACTTTTGGGTCAGTCGATTTTCAGGTGTTGTTGGGGGGGGGGCTCGCCGGAGAGATACCCCACTATCTATCTTAGGGTTAAGGATGGGGGCGGTGGTCGCCGGCGGTGGCGGGGCGTTGGCGGGGCAGTGGCGTGGGGATCGCCGGAGAAAAAGCTCGGCAATGGGGGGGGGGCGCCTAGAGGGATGGCCGGGGCGGCGGCGGACCGGCGGTGGGGAGTGTTTTCGGGGCGGGCGGGGCGGCGCACCGCCGGCGCGGGCGGCGGGAGGCTGCTGTTTGGCCGACTCAGGGGGGTGCAGGTTGAAGATGAACCGCGGGCCCTTGATTTCGTATCCAACGGCTGCAAAATCGACTGACCAGAGATGAAAAAGTCAGTCCACCGACGTGTAGCCTCACCTTGCTAGTGCGTTCAGTTTCGACAACAAAATTCAGTTTCAACAGCAAAATTCAGTTTCGACAGTTTAGTTCAGTTTCGATAGTTAAGTTCAGTTTTGACATTTAAATTCAGTTTCGACAGTTAAGTTCAGAGATGAGCGGGTGATGTATTTTACATCTAGCACTTTGTGGTTATGTATTTTTCGTCATGTATTGGAGATGCTATTAGAATTCCACTCAGGTTAATGTTGTTCGTTGTCTCTCTTGTCCTGCTTCAGCCTCGGCGTCGTACAACTCAACGGAGCTGCTCCAACGACGAAACCCTCCATCACAGCGGAGCAGTACCTCGGGCTCCATCTCCAGACACCTAAGATCTTCTTCCCCTCCTCCGACAGCCAAGTCAGCCAGAGCATCCTCACCGGCCAACCCAATCACGCTGAGATCGACATGGCTTCGCCAAAGAGGTTGTACACTTGTTGCATCTCTTTTTTACTCTACATGTTATATATATTGTCCACTGAGCGCTCGTAGTAACGGGAAATACGGTTATTTTATCCTACTATATGACAAGCAGTGAGGTACCAGGCAACTTAGCTATCCGTGATGGACTCTCTTGAACGCCATCATTATTTATGTCCGTGCGTTTCAGCTGTGCATTTGTCGATGGTCCTGGGAGTTGAGCTAGTATGGCAATGGCCTGGGTCCAAATTAATAGAAGTAGCACAAAAACATTTTTTTAGTGTAGGATTTTCCTTGCTCTAGCCTGCCTACTAGAATCGCCAGTGCTTGAAAGGAAAAGTGAATGAAAAACATCGGAATTGGAAAGTTTCCTATGGTACTACTTTTCATGAATTTGGTGCAAAGGAATGGAGCAAAGGAAAACTGTAGGATTTGTTCATTTAGTGTCTCCTTGAAAGAAAAACCGTAGGAATTCTAATTTCCACTTCTCCTACTTTTCATATTCTTATTCATCAAGCACAAGACTAAGATATAGTAGCAAAATAGCATTATAACCGTACATTTTCTTGTGGTTTGACTTAATCTCACCATGCTCTTTTGCATCATGTGATCTTCCAATTGTTGTGAATCAAACACCCAGATTGGCAGAAATCCTGTGTTTTTAAATTCTCTGTTTTGCACGTGCATTCCTATCCTATTCCTGTCTATTTCCTATCCCTGCATTGTTAGAATCCTCAAATTCAAACAAGCCCTTACTCAATTACTTCTGTTACAGATATGTGTCAAAGAAAGCCTTGTGTGGTTTGTCCTGCTCCTGCAGCGGTGTGTTCCACCCCATCTCAGCTGCTCCAACGGCGGAAGGGTTCACCACAGCAGGGATTCCCTCTCCAGACTGTCTTTCGCCGCCTCAGATCTTCTTCCCCGCCGCCGGAAGCCACAGCAACTGCATTACCATCATCAACTGAGCAGATGACCTTGAGGACTACACGGGTCCGCAGGAGAGGTCGCACTCTTCCGTGTCTGCTTATGTTATGCGTCGCTTAATATGATGACATGCTACATTATCGTCGTGTTCACCTATTAGACTCTGAGTCAGTTCCAAACTAATGCTGAAACTAGAGTTTTTAAATGGTTGTGGGGTACATATTGGGGGAGCAATCAGTACTATCTGTCTACTATCTGGTTAATCTCCGGTGTCTACTATGAGTTTCATGTTGGGTGCAAACAAACATTAAAGGAGCCATTATCTGTATTTTTTAACTAAAGCTATTATCTACCTGCTATCATTGGTTTTGGGTCTATCCACAGTCTGCTACCATCACTCCGGATTTGTGCATGCACTCCTTACATAATCTCACTATGTTTTATTCCTATGCATGCCAGTTATTGTACACAATGGAACTGATCATGTAGAGCAAAAGAGACGAGCCTTGCGTGGCAATAAAATTTCATGCAGACGTCGTTCCATGGTGGGCGCAAAGGCAGCCCCCCCTCCACCCATTTCGGATCGTAATCAAGAGGAAGATAACTGTTATGAGGGGGATTCAGAAGGAGAAGACCACTCTTATTTACCCCATGAGGTATTCGCTCTAACTTGGCATGCTGATGTTGGTAATATCATGCATATGGTGCCTTGCATTGCTTACTGTATACATTAAAGATGTCATCTGCTTAGTTTAGACATGCTTTGTGTCAATGCCATCTGTTTAGTTTCTTTATCGTATATGTGAATCATGCAATGCCATCTTGTCTAGCCAGGCATCATATATGTGAATTTTGCAATGCCACCCTGGTTAACCAGTCATCTTATATGTGAATTATATCATGCCATCATTTTTTTATTACGTGTTAAATTTGTCAACACTTTTAGTACATTCAATTACTCTTCCTGTGCATCAGCCATTTGGCACGGTCATGGAAAAATCTGGAGTGGAAACAAGGTCTTCAGAGCAGACAATGCTATCTAACGAAGCGCATGTCTTGCTGGTTACCGATAGCTCCTCAGAGGAGGATTCAGAGACAGACGACCAGTCATATCCCCCCCCCCCGAGGTGCATGCCCTAACTTGGCAGGGTTATGTTGCTCATATCGTGCGTATGGTATCTTGCATTGCTATGTCATTTTCTTAGTTTAGACATGCTTTGTGTGAATGGCACCTCTTTAGTGTCTAATTACCATATATGTGAATTATGCAATGCCATCTTGTTGCAAGACATTATATATGTGAATTATGCAATGTTATCTTGTTGCAAGGCATTATGTATGTGAATTATGCAATGCCATGTTGTTTAGGCAAGCGTCATATATGTGAATTATATCAAGCCATCCTTTTTTTGTATTTCTCATTACTTTTGTCGACAATGTTTGTATATTCAACTGCTCTTCCTGTGCATCTGCCATTTGAATTGGTGATGGAGAAATCTGGAGTGAAAACAAGGTCTTCAGAGGAGACAATGCTACCTGCTGAAGCAGATATCTTGCTGGTTACAGACAGCTCTTTAGAGGAGGATTCAGAGGCAGATGACCAGTCCTATTATCCCCCTGAGGTGTATGCTCAAACTTGGCAGGGTTATATTACTCATATAATGCATATGTTGTATTGCAATGCTTAGTTTTTACATCATATACACAATATTGAATGCCATCTCCTTAGTTGACACATCATATATGCGATTGCCCTCTGCTCACTTCCTTAGTATATAAATCATATATTTGAATTATGTCATGCTATGATGTTTACATAGACAGCATGTATCAGAATTATGGCATGCCAACCCATTTTCTAAAGACATAATATAGTTATATCATCTCATCCTGTTTACATAGTCATCATATTTAAATTATGTCATTCTATCCGTGAATTATATCATGCCATCATGTTTCCATCGACGGCATGTTTGTGATTTATGGCATGCCAACCACTTTAATAGACACATCGTATAGTTATATCATGTCATCCTGTTTACATAGTCATCATATTTTAAAGTATGTCATTCTATCCTGTTTAGTTAGCCATCATACATGTGAAATTGTGTCATGCTATCCTGTTTAATTAGCCATCATATATGTGAAATTATGTCGTGCTATTCTGTTTGCTTAGACAACATAAATGTGAATTATTTCATGCCCTGTTTTCTTCCATACTATCCATTGCACCTGTCTATCTTACAATGTCTGTACATTCAATTACTTTTCTTGTTTATCATCCATTTCAATTGGAGGGAGTGATGACAGTATCTGTGGGACTAAAAACACGGTCTTCAGAAAAGATCGTGCTACCTGTCGATGCAGATAGAACCACGGTTGTACTTGCCCAAGAACCAGCCCCACCACACATAACCCACACTTATGCAGATTGTACCCCTACCCAGTTGGACAGAGAACCAGCTACACCCCTTCTAACCCCAACCCCAGCAGATAGACACCCAGTTCCCATTGACACAGCACCATCTCCACCACAGAGCACCCAAACACGAGCAGTTAGTAAGGCAACTGCAGTGCCCAAATCACGAGGACCACCACTCCGAACCCGAAGTCAACGCTTAAAGCAGAGGAAGAATTGTTCTCAGGTCAGGTTCCGTAGCTATGGTTCATACTACTTTGCTCTTGCATCACTGTATTTACTAATACCAACTAATCTCAAATTGGAAGGATGCAATTGAAACTCCAATGGCACAACAGGTATGTTTTAAACCTGTTTCTTCAACGTGTTTGGCTGTTTTCTGTTGTAACTTGCTCCATGTTGATTTCAGTTTCAATTGAATAAACAGTTATGTTCTCATGGCATGCACATTACAAGTGTTGTTATTGCTGTGTAGTTTCCCACACTTATATTTTGTCTATGCTGCTTTGTCTTAAATAGATATGATTCGAACTGTATCTATCTTGATTTGGCAACATAAACTAGAATGATATAGACCATACAGTGACCATACTACATAGATATATGTTTGTTTCATGCTGTTATCCTGTCCACCTTACTACTGAACTGGTAAACCTGAGATGTGTTTGTTTGTTTCTCTTTTAGAACGCGGATAAAATATTGGAGAAGAGTACCCTGTTATGCAATTGTAAAGGAAGTAATGCAGATGTTCAAGATAGTGAGACATCCATGTTGGTCTCCAAGAAAGCTGATAAAAACTATATTGAAGACACTGAGACAACCCCAAAGTCCTGTCTTGATGTAGTGTTCGAGTTACTGGCTACCACTGCTGGCACCAACTCTTCGAACTCGTTGCCTGAAGCAGTTCGGCTTCTTGAGTCTCAACTTCAAGTTGAAAGACATCGATCAGATGTTATGCGACAGGAAGCCGAAGGACTCAGGAAGTCCCTGCAGAATTCAGATGCATACTTTCTGGTGCAACAGCAAGTGCTGGAGGACTTAAGCGCCAAACAAGAGAAAGTTAATAAGCTTGCTAAGCATCTTGCCAGCATTATGGGTACCAAGGATATTGTTTCTTGAGCTCTTCTGAAGTGGTTTCAGTTCTGGACTTGTTTTGCTGCGGCGTTTATATGCTGCTGTGTTCCCTATATTTGCACTGGTGGCGAACTTTGATGCCCAGTGGATGTAATATGTGTAATAGGCCGTGATAGCCTAGTGTAAGTTGCTTGCTTATTTATTTCCTTGTTGTCTTGTTTATATGTTTGCTTGTAGTCACTGCGGTTCTTTTTCTGCGGTTTGCTAGTGGCTGCAATAACCTATTTTTTAAAACTAGGCCACAATAACCATGGGCTAATATTTACTGTAATGACACTGGGCCTCCTACGGGCCATAGAAACTGTGGGCCTTCTACGGGCCGTATAAACAGAGGGCCTTCTACGGGCCGTAGAAGCAGTGGGCCTTCTACGGGCCATATCATCAATGGGCCTTCTATGGGCCGTATCATCAATGGGCCTTATACGGGCCGTATCATCAATGGGCCTTATACGGGCTGTATGATCGATTGGCCCATGGGCCGAACAGACCGCATTCTGGCCGTAAACGGGCTAGAGTTGGAATCGTCCGTTCATGGGCCGACCATAACGGGCCATCGTTAATAGGCCGTATTTGATGACGCTATGAAAACGGCCTAACATATTAACGGACCACAAACGGACCGACTGTAACCACGGGATGAATTTGGCCCACAAGCAGAAAATGATAGTAACATGCCGTAAGTAAACGAATGCTGGAAATGAGCCCAAGAATATGGGTTCTGAAGAAGGCCGGAAGATAACATGGGCTGGAAACGGCCCAACGGTATAACGGGCCGTTAATGGGTATAAAGTGATACACTGTTCATCACGGGTCAGTTTCACCACGGGTCGTTAATGGGTGTAAAGTGATACACTGTTCATTACGGGCCAGTTTCACCACGGGCCGTTAATAGGCCAATAGTTACATAGGGCCTCATCTGGGCCGAAAGACGTCATGGGCCATACATGGGCCAGAAGTGAAAACGGGCTGGAATCATATTGGATGGCCCAGATGATGCTACTGAGCCTAATTCGGATAGGGCGTAACGGGCCTTGGGTTAGCGGGCTGTAAATGGGCTATATTCGAATAGGCTGTTAACAGGCTTTCCATGGGCCATCCCGCCAGCTTTTGACCAAGTCAAACGGGCCGGCCTTTACACAGGAATGGGCCTCTATTGGGCCGTGCCATGTGTCGACGTATCATAGGCGCCTATCTGACCCACTGACGAGCTGACACGTGTTTTGTTCGGCCAATAAGAATTTTACACGTGGAAATTTCCCATTGGTCGGGGCTGTTAACGGGTTATCGGATCCAAAACCCGACCCGATAGCTTAACGGCGTTCCGTTACGGTGGATGCCACGTGTCGGTCACCCTTGACGAAAGCACTTGTGTGACGCGCAATTTATCATCATGGAAGTGGACACTTCCGTGATGATAATTTTGGTAATGTCATGTAACACTTCTACGACAGCACAGGTATGACTATCTTTATTCTGTCATAAATTTGTCATGGATGTACATGCATGACAAAAAAAGCGACATACTGTGACAAACACGTATCATCACGGAAGTGTATTTTTTTGTAGTGTTAGCTGGTATAGGTGTTAATGACACACGCATTACTATGTAGTATGAACTATGACATACACGTTAGAAGTTGAATCATTTTTTTCTTCGGTCGTAGGATTTGAAACTCACAATTTTGTGGATCGCTTGTACAAAGTTTCAAAAGTTGAAACATTTTTGTCGGTCGTGGTATCTGAAAGCAACAATTTTGTCAATCGCTCATTCCAAGTTTCATAAGTTAAAACATTTTTGTGAGTCGCAAGATCTGAAATTCACAATTTTGTATTTTAGAAGTTGAAACTTAATGAAAATTTTAGTAATTCATCAAAGCGTATTCAAAATGGATCTCATTTGAAAGCACTCGTTATCACCAGAAACACGAATATGCATTTGATATTTAATTTAGACTTTTAGTTCAAAAGATATGAAAAGATTAAAAATTGAAAGCCAAATTAAAAAGGAGGACGACAAGAATAATAATACGGTAGGGAATCAGTGGAGAAGAAGTACTCAAGAGAAAGTAGTTTTGGTGCCGTGTCAACTTTTCGTCTATTCTTCTTATATAGCTTTATTCGTTACAGGAAAAAAAAGCCTGATGCAAGACATAAAGGAAACAAGCGTGATGCAAACGGGTGCATCTCACGCTCTTGTAGATGCATGCATGACCCATGCCTGACTACTACAAGCTCCACCGAGAAAACTCCAGAGACAAGATATGATTCTGGTCGACAGAATGTCCTGCCTCTCCACCAAGGACAACAGAGAAGCACATATTTTCACAGCAGCACACAGCATCTACCTGATCTATCTATAAATAACTCCAGAAAAGAAGGAAAAATACTACATTTGCGAACATGTATCATATGTAACAGCAGCGCCGAAACGGAGGACCTGATCATCGATCTGAGTAATCAGCTTGGATGAGCTCCCTCACCCTTCTGCAGCAATCCAGGGTAAGTAGAATTAATGAGAGCAGAACATCAGTGGCAGCAAAAGGAGAAAACAGCTTTCATATTGATTTTTTTGTCAAATAAAAATAAAAATAAAAATAAAAGAGAAACCACAAGTCTTTTTTACGTTTGTTTGGATTGTTTCCTCGTTGTTTCCTTTGGCACTCTTTGCTGCGTCGGCCTTTTCCTGATCCGCCTTCTTCCTCCTCAACTTCTCCAGCTTCTCCCTCTCCATCTTCTGCAGATAAATAATATATATTATGTAAATACAGTTCAGTTTTATTTAGTCGAAACCTTTTTTTTTCAATTGCTTCAGATGAACCATGGTCGTGATACAAATCTTCATCAAACTCTTAGATTCACAACAGCACCTACAAAAACAAAAATAAGGCTAGACCCGCAGTGCACAGTTACCTGTATGTAGACGTTTTCAGCGGCGCGTTCCTCCTCGCTGAGCACCCTGCCGGAGCGGATGCTGTCGCTGAAGTAGCGTGGCGCGCGGCCACCACCGATGCCCTGCATCCTCCTCATCACTGTTACCCCAACGGCTGACCACGCGGGCCGGGAGAACCTCGCTGCGGCCGCTCTTATACTAGGCATCCGCAGACCTTGAGCTTCTTGTTCTCTGCCCAAGACTAGTACAACGACGATGGCGGCGTTGAATTGCCGATCAACTCACGTCCCACACTGAACTATTTATAGGTCTAGGGTGGTCTGAGTGCTTTGAAGCTGGTGCCCGATCCTTCTACTGAAGATGAGAAGGAATGAAAGATAGGCTCTCGAAGGTACCAAATAAAAGTGAAAGAAAGGAACAAAGCGGTTTCGAGAAACATCACCTTCTTTTTTCTCTTTTTTATTTTTGAGCAAACCCATCATGCGCTTTTTTAAGGGAACAACGCTGCTTTATTCCTGAACGAGGTTCATGCGATTGTTACAAGAGAGTAGAGTTTCAGAATCATGGTAAACCCGAACCTACAGTGAGCGTCGTACGATATACTACTGTATCACATGTGGATTTGCTCCTTCGTTGAATTCAAATTTATTCGTTAGCCTTAACCTTAACAAACCCATGTTAACCATGGGCGCACCTATGTCTGAACGCCAGCGCATGATGGTCCGGCCCAGGCGCGCGCGTGGTCACTTTTTCCGGACGGCGTGGTGAGCAAGCACACCATCCTGCATGGTTCTCCGTGAACGATGTGCAAGGCGCAAGAAGAGACGTCCCCGCATGGTCCTCCCTGGTGAGCAAGCACACCATCTCAGGAGGCACCAAGGTCACCTGTTTTCAGTCTGTTCTTCTCATCTCGGAGAGTCCCTGACTCATGCTTTCTCATGGTACACTCTAGTTACATGTTGGACTGTTTCATGTTCTGAACAACGCTGTTATTTTAGTCTGATGAAATAATAATGTTGTTGATTCTTGCCAGTATGAATCTGGAACTAGAGAAACTAGCGGGGTGACCCGCGCATTTGCGCGGCTAGATTTCCTGTATATATTGTTTACCTATTGCTTATAAATTTGATGTGCTCTGCCATACACAATTTTAATCATTATTACTTGTAAGAATATAGTGTGTAAAATGTTAAAGAATACACCATCTGGTATTATGAATTAAAAGCGGGTGAATAAAATGTGATGCTTTCTCTATTTGCAAATACGTAGACATGTCATCGAATGCACCGTCTTGAATTATTTTTCCCTATTTTCACATAGGTTATTTTTTGCATCCATGATGTTCTTCAGCAGCATATATTTTAGAGGGCAAGAGTCCTATTACAGTCACTTGGAATTTTTCATTTCATGTTCAACTTTTCAGGTTATATTTTATATTCAGAGGTAAATTTTATACTCCTTCCATTCCTAACTATAAGTCTTTTTAGAGATTTCAATATGGACAACATATGAAGCAAAATGAGTAAATCCACACTCTAAAATACATGTATATACTTCCATATGTAGTTCATATGGAATCTCTAAAAAGATTTATATTTATGAATGAAGGGAGTATAACATAAACTGATTTGTTTGTTTTTTATTTATTATTTTGAACCTCACATATAAGTCTATTGTATTCTTTGTCCATCTAATCATATCAGTTCCTAATATTATTGTTTTAAATACACTGACTCAAATCCTTACCAACGGTAAAATTTTGGTTTGCCTATCTATTTATTTACCTGACTCCAATATGTCGAGTGTTTTTTTTTTGAACCAATAATATGAGTGTTGTCACCGTGTATGTGGTGTTTAATGAATTGGCATTTCTACTGAAGTATTTTCTACTGTTGTCCTTCTATTATTGGTTGGCTTTGTTGAATTTATATGCCCATCCTTTAGATGTGTTGACTATATGGTTTCTGCATGTATATTGTATAGCCTGGCCCACCTCCTAGTCTTTGTATAGTTGAGGTTGTGGCCCACCTTGTACTCCATATATACGTGCGCTATGCACCGATCAATACATCGTGAAGCATTGCCAAAACTCTTGTCTCCAATATGATATCATACCTAAGATCCTAACCCTAACCCGTGTGCCGCCACCGCCGCCGCGATCCCCATCGCCGCCGCCGCCGCCGCCACCCACCACCACCGCCGTCGCCGCCGCGATCCCACGCCGCCGCGACCACCACCCCCGTGTGCGCTGCCGCCCCCGCTTCCGCCTCCACAATACCGCGCCTCCACCCCTCGGCCGCGCCGCTTCCCCGCGAGACGCCGCCAGCCCCTTCCCCCCATGGCCTCCCCTGGCTCCTCCGGCACCACCTGCAGCCGCCGCACCAACCCTTTCGAAGGTCCCTATCCCGTCGTCATCCGCGATCTCAACATCCTCACCTGGGTTCCCGTCGTCCTCGACCACCTCACCTCCACGTACTATGCATGGAAGACGTACTTCACCCTCGTGTTCCGGGAGTACAACATCTGGGATCACATCGATGGCTTCGTGGACTCCCGCTTCATGGAGGACGATGAGGAGTGGATGTCCATCGACGCCACTCTCATCCGTTGGTTCTACACCACCATCTAGAAGGACCTCCTCCGCACGGTGGTCTCCGCGATGATGATGCTAACGCCGTTTGGACCAAGCTCAACGGCCTCTTCACCGACAACGCGCTCCAACGCAAGGTTTTCTTGCACGGCGAGTTTTTTGGGTGCCAGCAGCTCGACACGTCTGTTGATGATTACTGCATGCGCCTCAAGAAGCTTGTTGACGAGCTCCGTGATCTTGGTGAGAAGGTCTCCGACGAGCTCCTTCTCAGCACCCTCATCGCCGGCTTGAACGACGATTTCGGGAACGCCGGCTCCAACATCCGCCTCATCACTAACCTGACGTTCCCGAAGATCGTTGCGTACCTGAAGTTCGAGGAGCGGAGGATGCTGATGTCACGCACCCGGGCCACCCACACCGCCCTCACCGCCGGTACCCGCGGCGGTGCGCCGCCCACCGCCCCGCCGAGGCCCATCCAGGGTCCCTTCCCAGCGCCGCTGCCGCCCGGGTTCCCGTACCCGCAACAGCCGCCGGCCCCGCTGCAGCCCCCCGCCGAGCAGCAGCAGCAGCGCCGCGGGGGCCAATGTGGCCGAGGCGGTCGCAAGCCGCAACAGCAGCAGTAGCAGCCGGCTGCGCCCGGTGGGGCGCCGTGCCACCACCAGCAGCAGCTCCCACCAGCGCCCTGGTAGGCCGGCCAGAACCCCTGGACGCGGGTTGTGAATGCGTACTCCATGCCTATACCGCATGCCCCCGTTCCGGGCCTCTTCGGCGCCCGCCCGGCCGCTCATAAGGCGCTTCATGCGGCCCCTCAGCCGTACCCGCCCGTGCCGCTCTACGGCCCCTCCGCGGCCTACGGGCTGACCTCGGCCGGTTGGTTCGTGGCGCCATCGCCTCAGCTGGCGCCGTCCGCCCCGGCTCTTCCGCCGGCACCTTGGGACCCCGCGCTACTAGCGGCCCTCCACACCGCCCCCACGCCGCAGCAGTACACTGGCGGTGGCGACTGGTATATGGACACCGGAGCCACGGTTCACATGGCCGCCAACCCCAGTAACCTTCTTGCCGCCAATCGCGTTCACACCGCTGCTCGCATTACCGTGGGTGACGGTTCTTCCATGCCTATTACTCATGTCGGCCATGCTAATTTTCCTTCTAACTCCATGCCGTTATATCTTTCTAATGTACTTGTCTCTTCTGACATCATTAAAAATCTTGTTTCCGTTCATTCTCTTACACGTGAAAATCCTGTTACTGTTGAATTTGATCTGTTTGGCTTTTCTGTTATGGATGGCCGTACTCGGATGGTGCTCCACCGATGTGACAGCCCCGACGAGCTCTACCCGGTCCACTCATCCACTTACTCTGCTGCTGCACCCATGGCGCTTTCCGCCGGAGTGGACCTTTGGCACGCCCGTCTCGGTCATCCCAACACCGCCACCCTTCGTCATATTCTTCGGAGTTTTTTATTCACGTGTAATAAGATCGATGATCACACTTGTTATGCTTGTCGTCTCGGCAAACATGTTCGTCTTCCTTTTAGCAATTCCTCGCATGTCGCATCATACCCGTTTGAGTTAATTCATAGTGATGTTTGGACCTTTCCTGTTGCAAGTAACACGGGCTATCTTTATTATCTTGTCATACTTGATGATTTTTCGCACTATGTGTGGACCTTCCCATTGCGGCGAAAGTCGGACTCTGTTGCCACTCTCACCGCTTTCTACTCCTATGTCTCCACACAGTTTGGACGTCCCATTCATGCGTTGCAAACAGACAACGGTAAGGAGTTTGATAACCTTGCGATCTGCAACCTTCTCACCACACACGGCACGATCTTTCGTCTCACTTGCCCGTACACTTCGCAACAAAACGGCCATGCTGGGCGCATGCTCCGCACTCTTAATGACTGCGTTCGCACCCTCCTCTTCCACGCCAATGTGCCACCACGTTTTTGGCCCGACACGCTCGCCACCGCATCACTACTCATCAACATTCGTCCTTGTTGCACTCGCGGGAACTTTGCACCTCATCACCTCTTGTTTGGCACGCCACCTTCCTATGCTGAGCTCCGTATTTTCGGTTGTCTGTACTACCCTAGCATCGCTTCCACTACCCCTCACAAGCTCGCACCTCGGTCTGTGGCCTGCATCTTTCTCGGCTATCCCCCCAACACCACAGGCTACCGCTGCTATGATCCTATCTCACATCGGGTGATCACTTCACGACATGTTTACTTTGATGAGATGGTTTTTCCGTTTCAGCAGGTACCTTCGGATGTTACGGCTTTGCCCGCTCCCGGTGACGGCTGCCCACATGCTTTTCTTGGGCCGCCTCCCGGCTTTGAGGGTGCCCCCCACCTCACGGGTCGAGTTTCTCCCCGGTTGGCTGCCCTGGGGGCTGCACCTTCCTCGGCGCCCGCGAGGCCCTTGACGTCCTCGACCACGCCGTCGGCCTCGCCCGTGCGGCCTCACCCGCCGCCTCGCCGGCGGCCTCAACCGTCTCCTCGCCCGCGGCGGCCTCGCCCGCGGCGGCCTCGCCGGCGGCCTCACCCGCGGCTTCGGAGGAGACGGGCTCTTCCTCGTCGTCACCCGTCTCCGCTCCGGACCTGATGCCCCGTCCGATGACTCGCTCTCGGGCTGGCACCCTCTGCCCGAGCACACGGTACCCCAGCAATGAGTACCTTCTCGCTGCTTCCATCTCTGAGCCGTCCCCTCTCCCATCGTTAGCTCGAGCCGCCCTTCGGGATCCTCATTGACTTGGTGCGATGCCGGAAGAGTTCGACATGCTCCAGCGGAACGTACCTGGCAGCTCGTCCCTCGGCCGCCCCGTGCCAACAGCATCACGAGCAAGTGGGTCTTTCGGCATAAGGCTTGTCCAGACGGTACTCTCGAGCATTATAAAGCTCCCTGGGTGGTTCGGGGCTTTCGACAACGCGCGGGCGTGGACTTCACTGACACATTTGCCCCAGTTGTTAAACCGGCCACGATCCACGCCGTGCTCCAGCTAGCCATGTCTCGCGCTTGGCCTGTGCATCAGTTGGATGTGTCCAACGCCTTTTTGCATGGTCACCTCGCTGAGCAGGTGTTCTGTGAGCAGCCCACCGGCTTCGTCAATGCCACGCATCCAGATCATGTGTGTTTGCTCTCCTTTTCTCTTTATGGGTTGAAGCAGGAACCTCGGGCCTGGTACCAGCGCATCGTCGCCTTCCTGCAGACGCTCGGATTTACATCAACTCGCTCCGATGCGTCCCTCTTCGTGTATCATCACGGAGTTGACACAGCCTACTTGCTGCTGTACGTCGATGACATCATTCTGACGGCATCCACTATCGCGCTCCTCCAGCGGCTCACTGCTCGTCTTCGCGATGAGTTTGCCCTGAAGGACTTGGGTCCCCGGCATTACTTCCTTGGCATTGAGGTGGTTCGACGGCCAGATGGGTTCTTCCTGCACCAGTAGCGCTACGCCCATGAGCTTCTCGATCGAGCTGGCATGCTTAACTGCAAGCCCGCTCCTACGCCTATCGACACCAAGGCCAAGGTTTCCGCTTTGGAGGGTTCGCCTGCATCTGATGCGGCCTTCTGCCGCTCCATTGTGGGTGCTTTGCAGTACCTGACCCTGACGCGCCCCGACTTGCAGTATGCTATTCAGCAGGTCTGTCTCCACATGCATGCTCCGCGCGACTCCCGCTGGACTCTGGTGAAGCCTATCCTCCGATACATACGCGGCACCCAGTCTTTGGGACTTACGCTGACGACCTCCGCCTCCACCGACCTCGTCGCCTATTCTGATGCGGACTGGGTCGGCTGCCCGGACACACGGCGCTCCACCTCAGGGTACTGTGTCTACCTTGGGCCGTCCCTAATCTCTTGGTCCTCCAAGCGACAGCCCACTATGTCCCGCTCGAGTGCCAAGGCTGAGCATCGAGCAGTGGCTAACGCCGTTGCTGAATGCTCTTGGCTCCGTCGGCTGCTTCAGGAGTTGCTTTGTGATGTTCACAAGGCCACGCTCGTCTACTGCGACAATGTCTCTTCCGTCTACCTCTCCGCCAACCCGGTCCATCATCGTCGAACGGAGCATATTGAGATCGATATATACTTCGTTCGTGAGCAGGTGGCTCTTGGGCGCATCCGGGTCCTCCACGTCCCGATGGCACAGCAGTTCGCCGACGTCATGATGAAAGGACTGCCTACTTCAGTTTTCGAGGAGTTCAGGTCCAGTCTTTGCGTCTCCGGCGACGCTTCGACTGCGCGGGGGGGGGAGGGGTGTTGGCTATGGGTGTGTTTGGTAGGCTGCGCGTAGGGTGCATGAGGCTAAAAGTTCCCTACCCAATCCACTTCCAGGTGTTTGGCAGGGTGTATGGGCTTTTCTGGGCATAGCCCATCTGATGCTAAAAAGGTCCCGAGCTATGCTCGCTGGAGCACCCACATACATGCGAGCTGGGGCCAGCGAGGCTCGGTTCGACCCCCGCAAAAATCTCCTCCCGACCCACTAGGATCGAACGACCTCTCTCCCGAACTGTTTTTCCTCTCGCTCGGACCACCCCTCCCTGACCTAGCCGCCACCCCTTGTTGGGGAACGTAGCAGAAATTCAAAATTTTCCTACGTGTCACCAAGATCTATCTATGGAGAGACCAGCAACAAGGGGAAGGAGAGTACATCTACATACCCTTTTAGATCGCTAAGCGGAAGCGTTCAAGTGAACGGGGTTGATGGAGTCGTACTCGTCGTGATCCAAATCACCGATGACCAAGTGCCGAACGCACGGCACCTCCGCGTTCAACACACGTACAGCCCGGTGACGTCTCCCATGCCTTGATCCAGCAAGGAGAGAGGGAGAGGTTGAGGAAGACTCCATCCAGCAGCAACACAATGGCGTGGTGGTGCTGGAGGAGCGTGGCAATCCTGCAGGGCTTCGCCAAGCACCACGGGAGAGGAGAAGGACTTGGGAGAGGGGAGGGCTGCACCAAAGGCAAAGGTCTGGTTGCCCTCCCTTCCCCCCCACTATATATAGGGCCAAGGGAGAGGGGGAGGGCGCAGCCTTGCCCCTTCCTCCAAGGAAGGGTGCGGCCAAGGGGGGGAGGAGTCCATCCTCCCCAAGGCACCTCGGAGGTGCCTTCCCCCTTTAGGACTCTCCCCTCCTCTTGTCCCTTTGGTGCATGGGCCTCTAGGGGCTGGTGCCCTTGGCCCATATAGGCCAAGGCGCACCCCCTACAGCCCATGTGGCCCCCGGGGCATGTGGCCCCACCCGGTGGACCCCCGGGACCCTTCCGGTGGTCCCGGTACAATACCGGTGACCCCGAAACTTGTCCCGATGGCCGAAATAGCACTTCCTATATATAATTCTTTACCTCCGGACCATTCCGGAACTCCTCGTGACGTCCGGGATCTCATCCGGGACTCCGAACAACTTTCGGGTTACCACATACAAACTTCCTTTATAACCCTAGCGTCATCGAACCTTAAGTGTGTAGACCCTACGGGTTCGGGAGACATGCAGACATGACCGAGACGTTCTCCGGTCAATAACCAACAGCGGGATCTGGATACCCATGTTGGCTCCCACATGTTCCACGATGATCTCATCGGATGAACCACGATGACAAGGACTTAATCAATCTCGTATGCAATTCCCTTTGTCTAGCGGTACGATACTTGCCCGAGATTCGATCGTCGGTATCCCGATACCTTGTTCAATCTCGTTATCGGCAAGTCTCTTTTACTCGTTCCGTAACACATCATCCCGTGATCAACTCCTTGGTCACATTGTGCACATTATGATGATGTCCTACCGAGTGGGCCCAGAGATACCTCTCCATCACACGGAGTGACAAATCCCAGTCTCGATTCGTGCCAACCCAACAGACACTTTCGGAGATACCCGTAGTGTACCTTTATAGCCACCCAGTTACGTTGTGACGTTTGGCACACCCAAAGCACTCCTACGGTATCCGGGAGTTGCACAATCTCATGGTCTAAGGAAATGATACTTGACATTAGAAAAGCTTTAGCATACGAACTACACGATCTAGTGCTATGCTTAGGATTGGGTCTTGTCCATCACATCATTCTCCTAATGATGTGATCCCGTTATCAACGACATCCAATGTCCATGGTCAGGAAACCGTAACCATCTATTGATCAACGAGCTAGTCAACTAGAGGCTTACTAGGGACATGGTGTTGTCTATGTATCCACACATGTATCTGAGTTTCCTATCAATACAATTCTAGCATGGATAATAAACGATTATCATGAAGAAGGAAATATAATAATAATCAATTTATTATTGCCTCTAGGGCATATTTCCAACACCCCTCACCCCCCTCTCTCTCTCTCCCGCGAACCCCATGGCGACTGCCACCTGATCTGCATCCCAGCCGGGCCCCAACGATCTTGTACCTTGCCGCCATCACCGCCGCCCCGGTCAACCTCGCCGCCGCCCTGGTCTTCAAATCGCGCAGGCCCCACGTGAATCTCGCGGCTGCCAGGAGAGGTAGCTACTCTGCCTCCTTCTCCCTCTGCCCTCCTCACCCCTTCCTTCCTGCCTCGGCCTCTGCGAGCCGCTGCTGCGTGACCAGGGGCGAGCCGCTGCTGCGTGACCAGGGGCGAGCCGCTGTTGCGTGACCAGAGATTAGGCTTTTTTTTGTACACAGAGCTCTTGTTCGTATAGCCGTATATGGTTTAGACAAAAAAATTGCTTCTCTGTTCCCTTATGATGATGGGTTAAACTGATTACAGTAGATGTATAACTTTTCATTGTTGTACCTATTATGCTCATATTAAAGTTTGTTAATTGCTTGTCATGCTGAAAAAAAATCTGTTGTGCTAAGTTTCGATTTGTTTGTATTGTCATAGATGGATGAATTGGCAAGAAAAAGAAGACAATTAATTGTGAGAGGAGCCGGTTTAGTGGCTGGATTGTATGCATACAAGATGCTCATGTTTAGAAGAGCTAGGGAACAAACAGCAAGGATAACCGTGGGCAGCATGGCCGATCGTGCCATAACTAGAGAGTCAAATTTGAGATATATTTATCACTCTAGTGACATAAATTGTTCAAATCAATTAAGAATGAGAAAAGCTCCTTTTTTTCATTTGTGTGCTATATTTAGAGAGAGAAATTTGTTGTTGGATAGCATCCATACTTCTATCGAGGAACAAGTAGCCATGTTTCTTCTAGTAGTTGACCACAACCAAAGGTATAGGACACTTCAACCTATCTTTAGAAGATCTACCAAAGTCATTAGTAGGTATTTTAAGGCAGTGCTTTATGCTATTGGGGAGCTGAGAGATGAGATGATTCGGCCTCCCTCCAACCATTGTCATCATAAAATACAAGAAAGCACTCGCTTCAATCCATATTTCAAGGTAATTATTTTTGCAAACAAATACAAACATCAATGGGACTTATGAATAACAATCATTTGCCTTTTTTAATTAGGATTGTGTTGGAGCAATTGATGGGACTCATGTGCTTGCTAGAGTCCCAAAAAGTATCTCAGCTGCCTTTAGGGGTAGAAAGGTGGGGACTACCCAAAATGTCATAGCTGCGGTAGACTTTGATCTAAAGTTTACCTATGTACTTGCGGGTTGGGAGGGATCAGCTCATGATGCCCTTATACTTGCAAATGCATTGGAGAGGGAAGATGGGTTCAAAGTTCCTACAGATAATAAATTAGGGCCTACTACCTAAATATATTAATATTTCTACCCATAGCTAATAGTTGCTATTTCATAGGAAAATTCTTCCTTGTTGATGCGGGGTATGCTGTGAGGCCGGGTTTTCTTCCACCATACCCATAGTTGCTATTTCATAGGAAATGATGTCTCAGTTAATTATTTTTGTTCAAATGGTGTTGTAGGATCATCCAACAGATGCTGAATTGCTCAATTCTCCATTGGAGAACTATGACTATATGGAACTTTGCTTTGCTAATAAGCATGCCACTGGGAAGTATGCAATGGGCCCCGGTGTGCCCCTAGGAATGCCTATTGTTGTGGAAGACAAGGATAAACCGAATGTCATGGAGGGGGAAGGAACAACAGATGAGGTATTGCAACATCAGCCTGGGTCTAACTTTGTACTTCCTACTGCTAGTGCCACTCAGGACCCTTCTCCTACTTCAAATAAGAAGAGAAAGAGGGCATCTGGCTTGACTGAGGAGGCCTCAATCCAGTGTAGCAACATGACTGATTCTATGCGTGAGATTGCAAGTGCTATCAACAACACTTGCCATGCTGAAACACACCCTGACTTGTACAACGCTGTCATGGACCTTCTTGTGTTTGAGCAAGATGAGCGCTTGGCTGTTTTAGATTATCTCACGGAACATAAGGCAAAAGGCCTTAACTTTGTGAAGATGAATGACGAAGTACGAAAAGCATCGTTCAAGCGAATCTTGAAAGCCAATCCTGATCTTCTTTGAGTTGTTGTTAGTTGGTGCTTGATGAGACTATCCCTTTTGTAATGCCTATTATGAAGTGTACTTCAAATGAGACTATGTAATATGAATCTAGTGATGCACTGCTACCAATTATCGTTATTATTCTTATGTAATATGAATCTAGTGATGCATTGCTTCAAATTAAGGTTATCATGTGTTAAGTTAATTGTTGATTAATTTATTTGTATTATCATTGTTCAGATTATGTTGGCATGGTAACATTTTATTGCTCGAATTGTTTCATGAATTGTCGAAATGTTGTTTCAATATTTGTCTTGGCGGCAAAAAAAAAATCGTTCGTGCAGCATACCTCAGATACAGGCTACCAAACACAGTCTCAGTGCAACATGTCTTGTCTCATGCAGCCTACCAAACACAGTCTCAGCTTAGCATGCATGAGTACATACATTGCTACCAAACAACTGCAGTTGCATGTATTGAGCATGTCTAGACCAAGCATGTCTCATATGGGAACAACTATGCTAGGGTGGGAACAGCTACCAAACACACCCTATATGGTTTGTGCATGTATATTGTATAGTTGAGGTTGTGTCCCACCTTGTACTCCATATATACGCGCGCTATGCACCGATCAATACATCGTGAAGCATTGCCAAAACTCTTGTCTCCAACAAGATGCATGTAAAGCAATGGGACTATCACTCGTGCATGCATATGTGGTACTTCCTCCGTTCCAAAATATAAGTTTTTTTAGACATTCCAACAAGTGACCACATACGGAGCAAAATGAATAAATCTATAATCTAAAATATGTCTGCACACATCCGTATGTTGTAGTCCAATTGAAATGTTTAAAAAGACTTATATTTAGGAACGGAGGGAGTGTGTGCCAAGAGGCCAACCTAGTACATATTTTTTAGGTTTACAGAGTTATGTGTAGACGCATGTTGTTTGTAAAGAACCATATACTCCCTCCGTTCCCAAATATAAGTCTTTCTAGAGATTTCACCATGTGACTACATACGGAGCAAAATGAGTGAATCCATATTCTAAAATATGTCCACATATATCCGTATATTGTATTCCATTTGAAATGTCTAAAAAGACTTATATTTAGAAATGAAGGGAGTATATACAGCATGGTGTATGAATATAGGATAGCACGGAGCGCGGGTGTGTGGGCAGCTGCAGCTAGATCAGTGGTGTTATACTACATGGCTGGACTTGAGCGGCGTGTCATCAATCTTTGCGTGGTCAAGATATACGTGTACCTGTCTGCGGTCTGCCGTCGTACTGGCGGCACCATGAACGCGACGGGATCCTCTGGTTGTCGTTATTCTGGAGACAGGCGAAATAAAACTGTGCCTGGGTGTTTTATACATGCATGGGCAAAGGCCAGGCCTCTAGCTGGCCATGTCTGTTTTTTTTCCTCAAAAAGAAGGTGCTGGTTCGATCTTCTCTACGATACCTTTTTTTTTTTTTGCTTCCGGCAACCAATCGCTTGGTCGAATGCTCCAAGCTATACAAATAAATATGTCAAAAGAGACTTTCCCTTTTCCCTAAATGTACTTTCTTTTCTACCTTAGATAGAGGTGTAAAAAAGAGTTTGGTCTGTACCATACAAAGCTGCATGCAAGAGAGCGTGCCTTAGAATTTAAGGACTATGCTTCTCGTATATTTCGTCAGCAAATAGTTTTGCAGCTCTGGTCGACCGTGCAAATAGTTACATTGTAAAGCTACTATGCATTTGGTTCAACTGCGTGCATTTTGTCTGTTGATATACACCCACCCAGTAGGATTAGTTTTACTCTTATTTCTTTCTACACCAAAAATGTACTTCTCACTGAAAAGCGAGAATATATAATCTCTGAAAAATACTAGAGAGCTAACTTCAGTGAAATAAGACGTCCCAGTCTTTTCATCTCATACGGAGTATTGATCATGGCAGCAGCAGCAACTAGAATGTCCATTTCTCATCTGAATTTTACAAATCTGACCATAGGAAGATATGATTTGCTGGTTTTTTCCGATAAAGGGAGATTTTATTATCTCATACTGTAGCATCAAGGGGATACAAAACATTATGAGTAACACCCGGTCTCTACATAACTAAGATGCACACAACCAAATCCAAAAGCCTGACAAAAATCAAGAAATAAAAACCGACATATCGGCAACAGTAGAGTCTTATAGAACGACACTACGCCTATGTCGAAGGTGGTGTTGCATCAGTTCGGAGGTTATGCTGCTACCCATGTTGAAAAATACCTCCGTAGCCACCTACTACAACCGCGTACACACCACCTTGAACAGCGATTGGTGCTCCAGTCATTGTAGCATAGACCACGTATGAAGCGAGTGCGTTCAACGAAAAATAACATGCAGAGGAGAAGCATTTTTTTCATTTAAAACCAAATCGTTTCTACATAGCTAGAACGACCAAATTAAGGCATACGCTCCCACCCTTATAAGCGCTTTAAACCTATTCGGAATACCATACAACCAGTGACCAAATATATTGGTAACACTTGTGGGTGGATATAAATTTGACGCTATTTGAATGACTGACCATATAGAACGTGCAAACTTGCATTGGAAAAAGAGGTGTTTGATTGTATCGTCATGAGTACAAAAACAACACTTCTTACTCCCTGGCCAGTTGCGCCATGCGAGGTTGTCTTTGGTTAACACAACTCCCTTACGAAGATACCACATGAATATTTTCACTTTTTATGGAATCTTGGACTTCCAAATTTTCTTGTTATTATCACTGGTACCTCAGAATGTGTGAGCACACGGTACATAGAGTCTACTGTGAAGGACCATGAAGTTGTAAGGTTCCAGGGAAACACATCCCGACCCTCTGTTAGGTTAACCGAATCCATCCGAGACAAAAGATTATGTCATGACAGAAGTCTGGGGCCAATCAAATCCCGCCTGAACGAAATGTTTGGCGGGGATGAACTGAGCACATGCGTAATACTATTGTTCTTATTGCGAGCGATGTTATATAAGGCTGGATATTGTTCTCTGAGACTGGCATTGCCTAGCCAGATGTCTTCCCAGAAACGAATCTCTGGCCCGTCCTTTATCGCGAATGAGCCAAAGAAAAAGAGATGTTTCTTTGCCGCCATTAGGCCAGCCCAGAAGTGCGAGTCATCAAGTTTCCAATATACCTGGGACACCGCCTTTTGGCCTAGATACTTGTTGCGCAACATGTTTTGCCAAACACCATCCTCACTAAGAAGTTTGAACAACCATTAACTGAGCAGGGCCTCATTCTTAACCTAGAGGTCATGAATTCCAAGGCCGCCTTAGTCTTTTGGCCTACAAACCATGCTCCATTTGGCCAACCTATATTTTTTCTTTTCTCCATTTCCTTGCCAAAAAATCTGGATCTAAAATATTCTAGTCTTTGTAGGACCCTTTTTGGGAGTTGGAAGAAAGAGAGCATATAGAGAACCATATTTGTGAGGATGGAGTTCATCAAAACCAGCCGTCCTCTAACTGACAGCAGCTTGCCTTTCCAACTGCTCGGTCGTTCTCTAGAATCTCCTCCAAATGCTTCCACTCCTCAACGGTGAGACGCTGATAGTGGATCGGCATTCCCAAATATTTAATCGGGAATTGGCCATGTGCGCAATCAAAGAGGTTAGCATAATCGGCAGCCGCCTCAACGGCTTCTCCAAAGCAAAAAAGTTCACTTTTATGGAAGTTAATTTTGAGACCCGACATTTTCTCAAACACCGAAAGTAAGAGTTTCAGGTTTCGAGCCTTGTCGAAGTCATGTTCCATAAAAAAGAATTGTGTCATCAACATATTGCAGAATTGAGAGGCCACCATCCATAAGATGTGGCACTACTCCTTCTATCTGGCCGTCGTGCTTGGCGCGCTCAATCAAAATAGCCAACATGTCAGCAACAATGTTAAATAACATTGGGGACATGGAGTCACCCTGTAGTGGTCGTTTTTTTGTCTGAAAGTAATGGCCTATGTCATCGTTGACTTTGATGGCCACACTACCTTCAGTTACAAAATTATGGACCCACCAACGCCATTTATCGGAGAGACCTGCTTGTTGGAGGAAAGACCATTTGACCTTGTCATAGGCTTTTCCAAAGTCAATTTTGAATACTACTCCACTCATGTGTTTTCTGGTGCATCTCGTGAACGGTCTCATGAAAAATTACTACGCCATCGAGTATATTCCTTCCTTGCATGAACGCCGTTTGAGATGGCCGAACAACATGGCCAGCTACCGAGTTTAACCTATTTGTAGCCACTTTGGTGAAAATCTTGAAGCTAACATTAAGGAGGCATATGGGTCTGAACTATTGGATTCGTTCAGCCTCCTTAATCTTCAGCAACGAGACAATCTTGCCAAAATTAAGTCTAAATAGGTCTAGTCGGTCGACATGAATACTATTCAACAAATCCAAAAGGTCAGTTTTGATGATATCCCAGAAATTTTGCTAGAATTCTGTGGGGAAACCATCTGGGCCTAGAGCTTTGTTATGTTCCATTTGGAACACCTCCGCTCTCACCTCCTCTTCTGAGAATGGTGCCGTTAGGATATCATTTTCTTTTACCATGACTTGTGGAGTATCATCCGTTCGGGTCTCGTCAAGGGTGAAAGTTCCCTTCAACTGACCCTCCAAACAAAGATTTGAAGTATTTGGTGATATACTTTTTGAGCTCCTCCTGACCTTCGATTCGCCCCTCATCTTGTTGGAGACTGTAAATCATTTTTTCCTATGCCACCCATTGGGGATCAATTGGAAGTATCTTGTATTACTATCACCCATTAAGATGAAATCAACTTTGGATCTCTGGTAGTATTTGATCTCCTCTTCTCGCAAAAGACATGCAACCTTCTCATTAGATTGATTTTTAACTCAATCTCTTGTTGTACTGTGACTTCGGTCATGCAGGCTGCGAGGTTGCGGCGGGCATCTACTGCTGCGGGTTCTGGCGCCCCGATGCCCGATTTGCCCACTTCCGATGAAGAATGCTGCCCTACTCATGGAATTGCGCCCCTGGACCTGATCTGGCCATGGCGGCTTTGCCATGTTGGCTTGTGTCCTCGGCTCCGGGTAGATGAGGGTGGGAGTGGGATTGGGGTAAATCCTTGGCCATCAGTGGAGGCCACGACGATGCCGGCGCCACTCTGGAGCCGGTCCCTTCTTTGAGGCCTTGTCGAGGCCCCCTCTCAATTTCCTCTTCTGTAGCTCCCACTTTGGGACCTTTTAAAGGGAAATGTCATTAAAAAATTAATATGTTCTTGGGCTATTACTTATTACTTAGAGCTATCAAGGTTTTGGGTTTCTTGATAATCAAGTTGTGTCAAGCCCCTGCGGGTCATGATTGAGGCCCTACCATGTAATACTTAACATCCATTGCTGACCACTGTCCACCGGTCATGGAATCATGTGGATGTTCTTGTAATCATCATTTTTCTGCAAAAGAAGAGAGAAGAGAGTTAAATGGGGAATTTTCTTATGGAGGGAGGCAAGAAGGTAAAAACATGAAGAGAGGGGGGAGATTTCCGGAAAGTGGTCGTTCTATCGGAGAGAAAGCTAGTGTTTTTTAGCTTGTTGCCGTGTAAGAAAGCGTTCCGAATATATGACGAGCATCTTCGTTTAGCGTGCTGGAGGGTGACTACGGGCTCGTCAGGGGCGGTGCGAACAACAAGCTAGGGCTTAGGCGGTCGGGATGGGTGTTCACGGGTGTGAGAGAGAATGTGTCTTGGGGTTCGCGCTAGGTGATGGTTAGTCTTACAAGGTGTTTTTTATGTGTGAAAAAATAATTATTCTTCCACCTATTCTTCTTACTACACATAGTGTTTATGCACGTAAATAAAATTTTCATCAACTATACTCCAAATTTTAGTTGGATCCTCCACAGTTAGAAGTCTAATGACATGCATGTCGTGTCATGGTTGTGTGTTCATTCTGACCGTATCTAAATTATCAACATTTTTCTGTTTTCTTCTAGGATGATTACTTGTTGCCATAAGTGGTTTTGGGCCACTCGACAATTTAGTTGTCTCAAGTCCTGCAGATCATGATTATAGCCCTACCATGTTATTCTTAACATCCCACTGCTGACCACTGCCCACCGGTTGGAATCTTGTGGATTTTCTTGCAAGCATCATTTTTCTGCGGAAGTAGAGTGAAGAGAGTTATATGAGGAATCTTCTTACCCGTGGGCACAAGGTGAAAACAGGGAGAGAGGAGTGATCGTCTCTACCATGTTGCCAAGGTAGAAAGTATTCCAAGTAGGCGATGTCGAGTGTCGTTGTCCAGCGTGGTGGTGGGCAACTACGGAATCGTCGGTGGCTGTGCGGATTGCTTGCTGGGGCTTTGGGAGTCGGTAGGGGGTTCACGCGTGTGGTAGGGAATGCCCCTTGCGGTTCGAGCTGGGTAATGGCTAGACCGAAGGGGAGGTTGTTGTTTTTTTAAGAAAAATATTTTAAAGGAATGTCAATCCTTCAATTTCAGCCTGGTATAGACGCTTAAACAACAGAACTATTACTTATAGCACACATTGGTCCTTCATAGCTAACTATTACTTACAGCCTGGTATATATGTGGCAAAAAAATGGTCTTCCGTTGGTCCTTCATACCACACATTGTCAATAATTGGTTCCTTAGATAGCTAGCAGTCTAAATACACATGCATCATATCATGATGTAATGTCTATTCTGACTGTCATACAAAATCATCATTTTAGTATTTTTTAGGACTATTACTTATAGCCATCATGGTTATGGGTCTCTAAATAATTTTGTTGTTTCAAGTCTCACGGGTCATGATTAAGGCCCTACCATGTTATGCTTATCATCCCATTGCAGACCACTGCCCAGCAGTCATGGAATCTTGCGATTTTCTTGTAAGAATCATTTTGCCGCGAAAGAAGATTGAAGAGAGTTATAAGGGGAATTTTCTTACCAGAGATAAGAAGGTAAAAAAAGGAAAGAGAGAAACAGTCTGAAGAGAGGACTGGCCTCTCTTTGGAGCACATAGGCAATGTCTGGTGCGATGAATGGCTACTACGGGCTCGGTAGTGATGATGTAGGCGATTAGTTGGGGCTTAGGTGGTCCAGAGATGGTTCAGGGTGTGGGAAAGAATATGCGTTGGGGTTCGAGTTGGGCGATGGCTAGCCCAAAGCTGTGGGTTTTTCTTAAAGAAAATATTTTTGACAGATTTGAATTCTTAGAATTCAGCTTGGTATAGATGCATCAGCAACAAAACAGACACGTGGCAAAAGAAATGTTCTTCAACCGGTTCTTCTTACCACACATTGTGACGGTGCAAAACACTAGAACTTCTATCTACTATACCCACCTTTTAAATGGGTCTCTTCCCTAGAAAAGTGGATCTCTTGAACGAGCAGTCTAATAACACGCGTGTCGCGGTTACTTGTCTATTCTGATTGCGACGTACATTTTTGCTAGTTTTATAATTTATTCCCTGGGTTATTACCTATAGACATCATGGTTTTGGCTCTATCAATAATTTCTCAAGTCCCGTGTGTCAGGATTAAGGCCATACCATGTCATGTTTAACATCCCCTTGTACAACACTACCCAACGGTACTGAAATCATGTGATTTTTGTTGTAAGCATCATTATGCTGTGAAAGAAGAATGGACAGAGTTGTATGGGTAACTTTCTTACTGGTGGCAATGTGGTAAAAACTGAGAGGGAGGAAAGAGGAGTGGTATTTCTCACGAACAGAAAGAGAACTGACCTATGATTTTTTTCAATGATCCAAATTTTATTATCATAATTCATCAGAAGTATGAAGCATCTCAAACATAATAACAATTACACCAAGATTCCAAGAACATCAAACAACCACTACTGCCACCAACGAGCCGCCGACGTGCAGCTATTGCCTCTCCCCTGCCAGAGCCGGCTAGACATATGCTACCTTGCTGATGAAGAAGAAAGCGTCCTGAGTTGCCTATGTCGAGTTTCATTGTAAGGCGTTGTGGAGGGCGTCCACAGGTTCGCCGGTGGCTGAGAGGGAGGTTCGCTAGGGCTTTGGTGGCCAGGAGGGGTTCACATGAGAGGATATAATTATTGACATTTTCATATTTTTTCTGACTACGTCGTGAAATATTGGCATGTTCATATTTTTTCTCGTTCCTATTACCTGTAGCCATCATTGTTTAAGGCCCTACCGTGTCATGTATAATAGCACATTGCCAGCCACCACCAACCGAGTCATGGAATATTTTGGATGTTCTTGTATGCATCTTTTTGATGGGATAGGATTTCGGGCACACGGGTGCGGGGGCACCTTGTCCCTCACACGTGATTTTTCTTTTGGCTTTTGATTATCAAACTTCCATATTATTTGAATAAAAAGTACAAATTAAGTTCCGTTTTCATTTTCATATTTCTTGTGACAAGGGCTTTCAAAAACTATCCATTTTGAACATGTTTTGCCAAAAAATTAAAAAAAATAAGTTACAACTCTTGTGACAAGGGCTTTCAAAAACTATCCATTTTGAACATGTTGTGCCCTTGTGCGGGATCCAACTACTTCGCGAATAGTGATGCAACTTAGCGGCCGGGCAAGACTTGATAGGTGTGTATGCCCACACCGGCATGCAGTGCCTTCGCGAATTTCCATATTTTTCATGCTGGTTTCACGCCGTCCGTGTTAAACTCGGTCATTGCATGTATGTAGACTTTGTATATTGTTGTAACTACTTCCTAGCTTTGAGGATCACAACCACTCTCCATGTTGGGCCTGCGTGCCGTGTATCTTGGGAGACGTTGGGTGGCCTCGGCTATTTGTACCTCTCTAACTGTTGCCATAATCAACACGATAGAATCGTGAGCACTCTCTCCCTCTAGCTTGGTATCAGTCGCCATGGCCTTCGAGGACATCTTCGGCGAGCCGCCATCTCCGGCCATCACTCCTTCCTCCCCCGGGACCTCTCCTTCCCTTTCCCACAGCACCACCGCCGCCCTCTCCTCCGATCTCGCCCCAGTCCCGTCTGCCCCCGCTCCCCCTGTCGTACCACCGGCCGACACCCTCCTCATCTCCTTCCACAGTGATCATATCTCCAACCACATAAAATTCAAACTCGATCCGGCCGAGAACAACTACATCAAGTGGCGCACTTTCTTCTACTGCGTTCTCATGCAGTATCACGTGGATCGCCCGCCTCCTCCCAACCCCGATGCGGCCTGGCTCACGGTCGATCATCGCCTCACCCTCTGGCTCTACTTCACCCTCGCCGACTATATTCTCGAGCTCGTCATGGGCGGCGCCGTCAACGCGTTCACCGCGTGGCGTCGTATCCGGGACTACTTCCTGGCCAATGAAGGCGCCCAGTACCTTCATCTGACGTGCCAGTTTCGGAACCTGAAGCAAGGAGACCTCTCCGTCTCTGACTATGCTCGCCGTCTCAAGGCCCTCGCGGACGGCCTCGCGGACACCGGTCACGCGGTTGAGGATCACGACCTCACCATGCAGCTCCTTCATGGCCTGGATGCCCGCTTCGACACCATCCGCACCATCCTCGGCGATACGGTCCCCCTGCCGCCGTTCCACGTCGCTCGCTCCCGCCTGGATCTCGCCGAGTACAACATCAACCTCCAGGCGGCGGAGGCCGGCTTGGCTGCTCTCACCATCTCCGGCGGTCTCAACTCCAACAACGACCGCGGTGACCGCGGTGACCGCGGCGATCGCGCCGACCGCACCGATCGCGCCCCCCCCCATCGGGTCGCGGATCTAGCGGCAACGACGGACGTGGCGCTGGCGGCGGTGACCACGGTGGTGGCCGTGGGCGCGGCCGGTCTGCGTCGGGTGGTCGCGGGTCCGCCCCACCTCAGTCGTCCCCTTGGACCGGGTACTTCGCTCCGTACGGCATGGCCCTCCCCGCCCCTCGCTCCGGGTGGGTTCCGCCTAATGCTGCGGGTGTGCTCGGACCTCGCCCTGGGGTGCACTCTCAGGCGTATCCACTGATGCTGTCCGGGCCGTCGCCGCCGCCTCTGTCCACACCACCGTACCAGGCCGGCCCGCCTTCATGGGATCACGCCGCCCTGTTCCAGCACGCCTACAGCCAGCAGGGCCTCCCTCACCACGGAGCTGACTGGATCCTGGTAACCTCTCTACGTTTCGTTCTTTTCCAAAGCATAATTCCTCTAGCATTATCGTCGGTAGTGGTGATTGTCTTCCTATCATTGGCGTAGGTTCTACCACCCTTCCCCCTTCTAATCTTTCCCTCAATGATGTTCTTGTCTGCCCAGATATTGTCAAAGATCTTATCTCTGTTCGCAAATTATCTACTGACAATAATGTTTCCGTTGAATTTAATCCTTCTGGTTTCTCTGTGAAGGCACTTCAAACCCGGACTCCTCTTCTGACGTCCAGTAGCGCCGGTCCCCTCTACCCGTTCTATGGAAATAACTCTTTCAATGGCGCTGCTTTCTTCACCACTCCAAGCGACTTGTGGCACCAGCGCCTCGGCCATCCGGGCAAAGCTTCACTTGCCTCTATCTCCAAGGATTTTCTTCCAGATTGTAATAACACTGCCCGCTCCCCATGTACGGCATGTCAATTAGGACGGCAGCCCCGTTTAGCTTTTTCCTCTTCCCAAAATTGTACTAGTGCACCTTTTCAACTTATTCATTGTGATTTGTGGACCTCCCCGGTTGTAAGTTTCTCTGGTTATCAATACTATCTCATAATTCTCGATGATTACTCCCATTACTCCTGGTCCTTCCCCTTGCGCCACAAGTCCGACACCTCCTCTACCTTACAACACTTCTTCACCTATATCCTCACCCAATTTCACACTCTCATCAAGTGTATGCAGTGTGACAACGGCGGGGAGTTCATAAACACTTCTCTCCGCGACTTTTTCTCGACCAACGGCATCGTATATCGTCTCTCTTGTCCTCATACATCTCCGCAAAACGGTAAGGCTGAGCGCATGCTTCGCACCACCAACGACGTCATCCGTACCCTTCTCATTCGCGCCAACTTACCACCTCCTTTTTGGGTCGAGGCCCTACACACTGCCACACACTTGCTCAATCGTCGCCCCTCCGTCAAGACCACCCCATACACCCCATTTTTCCTCCTCACCGGCGTGCATCCTCGTTATGACCACCTGCGTGTGTTTGGTTGTTTGTGCTTCCCCAATCTCTACGCCACAAGCCCTCACAAGTTGGCACCTCGCTCTATGCGTTGTGTTTTCCTTGGCTACCTGAGGGAGTCCTGGATTAGGGGGTGTTCGGGTAGCCGGACTATACCTTCGCCGGACTCCTGGACTATGAAGATACAAGATTGAAGACTTCGTCCCGTGTCCGGATGGGACTTTCCTTGGCGTGGAAGGCAAGCTTGGAGATGCGGATATTCAAGATCTCCTACCATTGTAACCGACTCTGTGTAACCCTAACCCTATCCGGTGTCTATATAAACTGGAGGGTTGTAGTCCGTAGGACAATCAACTCCATACACAACAATCATACCATAGGCTAGCTTCTAGGGTCTAGCCTCGTTGATCTCGTGGTAGATCTACTCTTGTACTACCCATATCATCAATATTAATCAAGCAGGAGTAGGGTATTACCTCCATTGAGAGGGCCCGAACCTGGAGGGTTGTCCCTTGTCTCCTGTTACCATCCGGCCTTGCCGCACAGTTCGGGACCCCCTACCCGAGATCCGCCGGTTTTGACACCGACATTGGTGCTTTCATTGAGAGTTCCTCTGTGTCGTTGCCTTTTGGCCCGATGGCTCCTTTGATCATCAGCAACGATGAGGTCCAGGGTGAGACTTTTCTCCCCGGACAAATTTTCGTCTTCGGCGGCTTCGCTCTGCGGGCCAATTCGCTTGGCCACCTGAAGCAGATCGAAAGCTACGCCCCTGGCCATCAGGTCAGGTTTAGAAGCCTAAACCGCACGGCAGACATCCGTGGAGATTCGATCTTCGACGGATTCGAGCCACAGCCAAGCGCGCCGCACTATCTCGAGGGGCATGATCTAGCTCTGCCTCCGAACAGTGTCCTGGAGGTCGCACCCGCACCGGTTCCGACCCTTAGCTCGGAGCCTATTGCGCCAGTCGAGGATGAGCGGTTGGACGTCACCTCAGGGGCTGTGATCTCAAAGGCGATCGAGCCGAACGCCAGCCCCGCACTCCGCGTGACTCATAACTTCGAGGATCCGGACTCCTCTCCGGACTCCGAACCCCCTGCGCCCCTGCCAATCGAATCCGATTGGGCGCCGATAATGGAGTTCACCGCCGCAGACACTTTTCAGCACTCGCCTTTTGGCGACATCCTGAATTCTCTTAAGTCTCTCTCTTTATCAGGAGAGCCCTGGCCGGATTACGGTCAGCAAGGATGGGATACGGACGATGAAGAAATTCAAAGCCCACCCACCACCCACTTCGTAGCCACTATCGACAATTTAAACGACGTTCTCAACTTCGACTCCGCAGACATCGATAGCATGGATGACGATGCAGGAGATACCGATGAACCAACGCTCATAGGGCATTGGACAGCCACCCCATCTCACGATGTGTACATGGTGGATACCCCTAAAGGAAGCGACAACGAGGAAAAAGAGGATGGAACGGGAGATCGACCCCCCGGAAAGCAATCAAAGCGTCGGCGTAAACGCCGACCCAAGCCCCGCCTCGATAAAAACCCAGCCATAGAGCAGGACGAGCCGGAAGACGACGAGCAGGCCTCAGAGCAACCGTCCGAACAGGGCAACACGGATAGAGAAACCGAACATCACTCCCCCGGCGAAAACGGCATTCCCGACGACCTTACGCCGGATAAACCCATGGAGCAGAAGAATCTCCACAAGAGGCTCGTTGCAACTGCACGCAGCCTGAAAAAGCAGAAGCGGAAGCTAAAAACAGCGGAAGATGCGCTCCGGATTAGATGGAGCAAAGTAATCAATACCGCAGATAAATACGACGATGGTCGCCGCACTAAAAGCTATCCGAAAAGAAAGCTACTGCCTGAATTCGACGAAGAGGCCCTAAAGCCCTCGCATTCAAAAAATAAGAAAGCCACACGGTCGGATAGACGACCCCATAAAACGGCAAGCGGCGCCGCACTTAAAACGGCATGCGACCCACCTAAGGATTCGCATCATGGCCCAGCTAGGTCCATTTATGGCCCAAGAAAGCAAGCTCTCGTAAGCAATGCAATAAAGCCATCATCAGAATCCGGCACACCCAAATACAGGGGCGCCGCACACCCCCTATGTTTCACCGATGAGGTTCTGGACTATGAATTTCCATAGGGATTCAAACCCGTCAACATAGAGGCATATGATGGAACAACAGACCCTGGAGTCTGGATCGAGGACTATATCCTCCACATACATATGGCCAGAGGAGATGATCTCCACGCCATCAAATATTTACCCCTTAAGCTTAAAGGGCCAGCCCGGCATTGGCTTAAAAGCCTTCCTGAAAACACAATTGGAAGTTGGGAAGAGCTCGAGGATGCTTTCCGAGCAAATTTTCAAGGGACCTATGTCCGCCCTCCGGATGCAGACGATCTTAGTCACATAACTCATCAGCCCGGAGAATCAGCTCGGCAGTTCTGGAATAGATTCCTCACTAAAAAGAATCAGATAGTCGACTGTCCGGACGCCGAAGCCTTAGCAGCTTTCAGGCATAATGTCCGAGACGAATGGCTCACCAGACACCTCGGCCAAGAAAAGCCAAGAACTATGGCCGCACTAACAAGCCTCATGACCCGCTTTTGTGTAGGAGAGGACAGCTGGTTGGCAAGGTGCAGCCCCAGCGACCCAAGTACATCCGAACTAGGGATGGAAACGGAAAACCGCGACGTAACAAGGACCGTCGCCGGACTAAGGAAAAAAGTCCGAAGAGCACGGCAGTTAATGCTGGATTCAAAGGCTCATGACAAAATCAGACAAAACCACCCCTCCAGGATAACACGGATGATCCATCCAACTTAAATAAAATCCTGGACAGGATATGTCAGGTACACAGTACTCCCGGAAAGCCTGCTAACCATACCCACAGAGATTGTTGGGTTTCCAAACAATCCGGCAGACTCAATGCCGAACACAAGGGGCTCGACACACCAAGCGAAGACGAGGACGAACCCCAAAAGCAGAGCACCAGGAAACAGAAGAACTTCCCACAAGAAGTAAAAACAGTGAACTTACTTCACATAACAAAACATGTGGCACCCATAAAGGCACGCACCACACGACCTATCCCTAAAGGGTCCTGCCACTGGTTGTCAAAACCAATCATCTTCGATCAACTAGATTATTCTAGAAATATCAAGAATGCAGGCTGGACTACCTTGATACTCGATCCAATAATTGGCGGACTCCAGTTTTCAAATGTCCTCATGGACGGCGGCAGTGGACTAAACCTGATATATCAGGATACAATCCATCACATGGGAATAAACCCAGCAAGAATCCGCCGCAGCAAAACCTCCTTTCAAGGGGTAACACCTGGTCCGGACACCCATTGTATGGGTTCTCTCCGGCTCGAAGTTATATTCGGCTCTGCCGATAACTTCCCCTGCGAAAAGCTGACATTCCATATCGTCCCGTTCTCAAGTCGCTGTCAAGCACTACTGGGACACGAAGCTTTCGCTCGCTTTAACGCGATACCGTATTATGCATCCCTCATGCTTAAGATGCCCGGTCCACGAGGCATCATCTCCTTAAAGGGGAAGCACTAAAGTGCGCCTCCCCCAAGCGGAGGACTGTGCGGCCGCTTTGAAAGCCCCACAGTAAAATGGCCTCACCGGCCAAAAAACTTCGAAATAGGTCATTAAAGACCACGAACGCGGATAGACGAGTTCGGTATAAAATCATCATTAATGCAGGCTTAGTGGCCATATACCCCCGCACTAGGGGCTACATGCAGAGACAATAAAGCTCAATTTTATATAATTTACTTTATACTTTGTCCATTTTAAACTTTTGTTCGGCACGACCCGTTTTCAACTCAGTTCCTCTCTTTTACAGATGAACATCGTGCGGCGCCCGTCCAGGATACGGCACAACGGAGACACAAGCGCAGACGTGCAGTAGGACCCGTCCTAAAGGATTATTTTTAGATTAAGACCCTGCGTAAACCTTTTTTACTGTCTCTTGTTACTACACATCCCCTGGTTTTCTCCGATATAACCAAGGAGGAGGCTGGCGTCTTGGCATGTGGCCACGTCAGAATTTTTGCACATACCTGGATACTAGGGGCTTTCTTTTTAATCAAGAGTGTTGTTTCGCCCGCACTCATAAAGACCAAACACCTTAGGGAGTGTTCGGCGTTGCGAGTTTTGGCATTATATGCATCAGCTCCGAATCATGTCTTTGGTCAAATGTTGGGTTGCCAGGCTCCTGAGTTTGGCTACCTTACGTTCTGCTCTATCGGCTAAGGTAGCACCAGGAGAACTACTGCGATTGTGCCCCGGTTCGGCCAGGCGAGCACCTCAGTACAGAAAGCCGAAAACTGACTGTCATGATGTAGCGTGAGACTTGTCAGCCACTCGATGACCTATCGGAATCTATCGGATTCCTCGCTTTAACGAAGGGCCGCTTCCCAGTCAGGCACACACGCGCCCCGAACTCGGGCGAGCGCAGTCGCCACCAAGGGGCTACCTAAATAGCCCCACTTTCAAGCTCCTATGGCTAAGTGAAAGTGTTAAAGCATTATGGTCCGGTTGCCTGGCCCGCTGCGCTATCACCTCCTTTGTAGGACCAAGACGTTGGGTTAAGTGTGAACATGCGTCTTCTGCGAGCACCCCCGCACTATGTGCGTGGGGGCTGAAGCCAACGACTGCCATCTTTTAGATTTTGTATATATATATCTTAAAACGGCCGCACAGGAGGTGTTCCCAATACTTGAAGGCACAAGTATAAAAAGGCCACTATAGTTTGTCAAAATATTACTTTATAATTACATATGCTATCATAACATAGCATCTTTCGAGCACTGCGTCTCTATTACACGAGCGCCTTCAAGGACTTCCTGAAAATAGTGCTCGGAGGGTAATCGGCTTTCGTCCGAATCTCGGGACGCAACAACGGTGGTCTCCATCTCCGCACAGTATGTTTTTGAAGGAAATATGCCCTAGAGGCAATAATAAAGTTATTATTTATTTCCTTATATCATGATAAATGTTTATTATTCATGCTAGAATTGTATTAACCGGAAACATAATACATGTGTGAATACATAGACAAACAGAGTGTCACTAGTATGCCTCTACTTGACTAGCTCGTTAATCAAAGATGGTTATGTTTCCTAACCATAGACAAAGAGTTGTTATTTGATTAACGAGGTCACATCATTAGTTGAATGATCTGATTGACATGACCCATTCCATTAGCTTAGCACCCGATCGTTTAGTATGTTGCTATTGCTTTCTTGATGACTTATACATCACTACTAGAAAAAGGGCTATAGATGGGATTGACACTAATGGCGCACCAGACAAGCGGTGCGCCATTAGTATATACTAATGGCGCACCACCTTCTCATACGCCATTAGAGTTGAAACTACTAATGGCGCACCTGGCCCAGGGTGCGCCATTAGTATCAAATTTTTTTTTGAACTAGTGCGCCTGTCCAAACATACTAATGGCGCATCCAGACACAGTGCGCCATTACTAGTTGTAACTAGTAATGGCGCACCTGTCGGAAAGTGCGCCACTAATATTGTTTTTTTATTATATTTTTTATTCCTTTTTTTGCAAAACTACTAATGGCGCACTATTCCACCGTGCGCCATTACTAGTTTAAACTAGTAATGGCGCACTGTGGGACAGTGCGCCATTAGTATGTTTTTTTTTGCAAAACTACTAATGGCGCACCGCCAGAAGGTGCGCCATTAGTAACCTGGATTACTAATGGCGCATTTAGAGTTGGTGCGCCATTAGTAAGTGGGCAGCAACAAGATATTTTGGACAGCCTCTCCTACCCACACTCACTTTCTCCCCACTTCATTCTCTCCACCTCCTCCTTGTCTCGGGTGCCTCCTCTTTTTCACCTCATTTCCACCATAGATTCATTCAATTTAAGTGGTTAAATTACCTTGTTTTGATAGGTAAGTAAGGGGGAAGCTATATTTATGTTGTTCTCCCTACAACAATGTGCACATGCACTTTTTATGGCCTAGCTAGATCTATGTATGTTCGTGGTGTTGCATATGTTTGTGGTGTTGCATATGTGTTTGTGTTTGGAGGTGTACCGGTATTTGAAATGCGATAGTTGCCAATATTTTTCCGGAATGTTGATTCATTTCCGTTTCGGCGAGAATTTTGGCATTAAGCATTCTTTTTGGTCCTATTTTTAGGGAAAGTCATGCCAAATTTTTTCTTGGTTCTAAAATATGGTTTTGCTCTACCCCGCAGGCGACCATGGTCCGCATGATGACCGAAGGCATCGTGAATAGGTTTTTGAGGTCCGCGAAGGCCGAGATGCTTCAAAAGAACGAGACGGAGATAAGATGTCCGTGTCGAAGATGCAAGCTGAAGAGCCTTATTGCGGACCCGGAATCCGGGCAGGTGCGGGACCACCTGCTCTTGCGTGGTTTCATGGATGGCTATCGGTGGCAAGGTGATGAAGATGACTACGAAGTCGTCCATGGGGGCCGGGCAAGAAATGAGGAAGGGCAGCAAGACAACCACCGCGGCTCGGGCGGGCGAGAAGACGAAGAATCCCTTGGAGATGATCACGACGGTGATGCTGTACACAGTCATCATGTAGAAGATGCAGGACATGATGATGAGGAAGATGCCGGAGTAGACGACGGGCATGATCATGAAGATGATGATGCCGGCGGAGCAGACGACGCTGGACCATAGATGGGCTGGGTGCAGGACCCTCATATTCAAGAGCTGCTTCTCAAGAAGACGGATAACGCAAGAGCTGCCGCCCGAGAGAAAGCCAAGATGGATCAACTTGAGTTAGACGCGGTTACTCCATTGTATGAAGGATGCAGGCCCGAGGATACCCGCCTGAAAGTAATGCTCATGGCTCTGGAGATGAAGGTAAAACACAAAATGACTGACGCATGCTTCGACGAGAACATGTCATTATGGCACGAATGTCTTCCCAAGGGGAACAAGTGCCCGACCAGTTTGGAGGAGGCGAAGAAAATCGTGTGTCCTCTGGATTTACCGCACGTGAAATACCATGTGTGCATGAACAATTGCATCATTTATTGGGACGAGCACGCGGAGTCTACCATATGTCCGGTGTGCGGCGTCACTCGATACAAGAAGAGGAAGAAAGCTCCTCGAAAAGTGGTGTGGTACTTTCCGATCACTCCTCGTCTGCAGCGGTATTTCGCGGACCCTAAGGTAGCAAAGCTCCTGCGTTGGCACGCGGATAGGGAGGAGAAGAAGTGAGAAGATGACGCAAATGATCCGGAGATAGATAAAAAAGACAAGATGCTGAGTCAACCTAAGGATGCGAGCCAGTGGCAAGCGTTGAACTTCAAAGACCCAGAATTTGGGAACGATCCAAGGAACATCGTGCTGGGCGCGAGCACCGATGGAGTCAATCCGTTTGGCAGCCAGAGAAGCACACATAGCACCTGGCCTGTGTTTGTGTGGATGTACAACCTTCCCCCCTGGTTGTGCATGAAGAGGAAGTACATTCACATGAGTATGCTAATTGAAGGACCGAAACAACCAGGGAACGACATCAATCTGTATCTGGGGCTGCTGAAAGAGGAGCTTGACACGCTGTGGAAAACGCCAGCCAATACGTGGGACGCCGCAGAGAAAGAATATTTCCCTATGAGAGCCGCGCTGCTCACGACGGTGCACGACTATCTCGGTTACGGATATGTCGCGGGGCAGGTGGTCCACGGATTTTCTGGATGCGTCAGGTGCATGGATGACACAACGTATCGCCAGCTAGATAGAGATCCCGGGTCTTCGAAAACCGTGTTCATGGGACATCGAAGGTGGCTTCGCGACGATGACCCGTGGAGAAAATGCAAGGATCTGTTCGATGGTGAAACCGAACCCCGAGGACGCCCGCGTACGAGGAGTGGCGAGGAAATAGACGAGCTGTTGAAAAATTGGAAAGACTGCCCACTGCCGGGAAAGAAGCAAAAGGCGCCAGAGCCAGGAAAGAAGCGAAAGGCGCCTGAGCCGCTGCTGAAGGTATGGAAAACGAGGTCTGTTTTTTGGGACTTGCCGTACTGGAAGATTCACCGTGTGCCTCACAGCCTTGATGTCATGCATATCACGAAGAACGTGTGCGAGAGTCTGCTTGGTACCCTGCTCAACATGCCAGAGAGGACCAAAGATGGGCCGAAAGCAAGGGCAGACTTGAAATCAATGGGCATCAGGCAGGAGTTTCACGCTATATATGATGATCATGATGATGATGATGATGATGATGATGAGGCGAAGCAGGACACGGAAAGTCGTCGCAAAGGCAAGAAGGCCAAGAATACCGGAAATGACTACCCTCCCGCGTGCTTCACTCTAAGTCAGGAGGAGATCGAGCAGTTTTTCACCTGCCTCGTAGGAGTAAAACTTCCTTACGGTTACGCGGGGAAGATAAGCAGATACCTAGACCAGCGAAGCAGAAGTTCAGCGGGATGAAGTCTCACGACTGTCACGTGCTGATGACGCAGATACTTCCAGTTGCAATCCGTGGGATCATGGACGCGCACGTCCGTGAAACCCTATTTGGCCTATGCAACTTTTTCGACATCATCTCTCGGAAGTCTGTTGGCGTGAGGCAACTCAGAAGGCTACAGGAAGAGATCGTGGTGATACTATGCGAGCTTGAGATGTACTTCCCGCCCGCATTCTTCGACGTTATGGTGCATCTGCTGGTCTATATCGTGGACGATATCATCCAACTCGGGCCGACGTTCCTACACAGCATGATGCCGTTTGAAAGGATGAATGGTGTCATCAAAGGATACATTCGCAACATGTCACATCCAGAGGGAAGCATAGCCAGGGGCTTTCTGACCGAAGAGTGCATCTCCTACTGCACGAATTATCTAGGCATCGAGAACCCCGTTGGTCTGCCCGTCAACAGGCACCTCGGCAGGCTCGCTGGATGGGGTCACCGTGAGGGTCGTCGCGAAATGCATGTCGACTTAGAGGGTCGACTCGCCCACTTTGAAAGAGCAAACCTAGTCGCGCTACAACACATAGACGTGGTCGATCCTTGGGTGGTACAGCACAAAACCCTTATTAAGAAGACGTACAATGACCGAGGCCAACAGAGGACGGATGAAGATATACTCAAAGAGCACAACTCATGTTTCACGCCTTGGTTCAAGCAGAAGCTTCTGTCGTACCCTTTACATGAGGATTCTTCCGCGGAAGAACAACTCATATTCGCCTTGTCACATGGCGCCGAGCACAACCTGATGACCTATGAGGCGAACGATATCAACGGCTACACATTCTACACCGATGCCAAGGACATGAAGAGCGATGGTTATCAGAACTCCAGGGTAACGATGGAATCCTACACCGGTAACGACAAGGACAGATACTACGGAAGGATCGAGGAGATCTGGGAGCTGAGCTACGCTGGAGAGAAGGTCCCGATGTTCCGTGTCAGATGGGCCAAGAGCGTCCTAAAAGAAGATCGGTATTTCACCACCATGGTTATACCCGAAGCCAAATCCAAGACCGCGGGCGCAAACGTCACCGCGAAAAATGAGCCATGGGTACTGGCTTCCCAAGTGGACCAATGCTTCTTCATTACCGACCCGTCAAAGCCCAGTCATGTTGTCGTGAGGAGAGGCAAAAGGAAGATCATCGGAATGGATGGAGTAGCCAATGAGCAAGACTTAGACAAGTACGGCGACCCGAGGATCGAACATGACGACGATGATGAAGTAGCAGCATACACCACAAGAAGAAGCAGGACCACCCTACCTAAAGGACGTCCGTTCCACAGAAGAACTCCATTTGCGAAAAAGAAGGGCAAGAAGATTGTGAACAGATAGCTAAGATCGATTGTATTTAAATCGTAGCCTTCATTTCTCGATTGTATTTCATGGGCACTTTTTGAACTATCATGATTATTTTTAAATTTCATGGACACTCGATCTCGATCCCCCTCCATCTGGATCGCTATCCCACCTCGCCAGATCCGGTCCCCCTCGCCGCCGAGCACCCCCCGGTCCACCGGCCGCCGCCGCCGACCCCCCGCACCATCGATTCCCCTACTCAACCGCCCCCGCCGACCCCCCGCACCCTCGATTCCCCTACTCAACCGCCGTCGCCGACCCCCCGCACCCCTCCCCTACTCAACCGCCGCCGCCGACCCCCCGCACCCCGCGCACCCTCCCCCGCTCCACCGGCATTACTGTTTGATGATATTATTTAAAAAATTATTACTGTCTTATAAAAAAATATTACTGTTATGATTTAAACAAGTTTGAACATATTTAAACACAAATAAGTATCAAACAGCATTTTAAATGCATAAAAAAATTGTGGAGCCTGGGAATCAAACCCAAGACCTCCTGGTGTGAGAACTGGCTGCTGACCAGTCAAGCTAGTAGAGGCAACTTGGTGTGTATCAGGTCAGGTGGAAGATAACCTGTTGGCTCGAGCAGAAATAAAAAAAATACTAATGGCGCACCATGGTGAGGTGCGCCATTAGTATGGATGTACTTATGGCGCACCGAGGGGTGGTGCGCCATTAGTATTGTGCCATTGCTATAAGAAAAAAAGAACTACTAATGGCGCACCACGGTGAGGTGCGCCATTAGTATGGATGTACTTACGGCGCACCGAGGGGTGGTGCTCCATTAGTATTGTGCCGCCCCCATCCATATTTCCTCCCGGCCCCTCCCTATCCCCTCTCTCTCCCTCACCCTCGCCCTCGATCCCCTTCCCCTCTCCTCTCCTGACGCCGCCCTCTCCTGTCCCGACACCGCCGCCACGCCGCCCCGTCGTCCTCGTCTCCCCGCCGCCCCGTCGTCCTCGTCTCCTCGGCGCCGCTCTCCCCGTCACCCCACCTCGTTGGACGCCATCGCCCCGCCACCCTCGTCGCCGGTGGCCCGAACGCCGCCCCGTCCACACCACCGTCGCCGGAGCACCACCACCACCCGGACCTCATCGCCTCCCGGACCTCGTCGCACCACCACCACCCGGACCTCGTCGCCCCACCTCGTCGCCCCATCCACACCACCGCTCCCGTGAGCTCCCCCTCCTCCTCTCCCCCTCTGTTGCTTGCTGCTTGCTGCTTGCTGCTTGCTGCTTGCTTGTAGTTCACTAATGCTGCTTGCTGCTTGCTGAAGAAATTTTTAATTTTTGTTACAATGCTGCTTGCTGCTTGCTGAAGAAATTTTTATGTTTTTTTAAATATATGTGAGATATTCATAGCCATGAAGCCCAGTAGCGTGTAGTTCACTAAACTTATAGCCCAAGACACAATTTACATGCTATACCCTTCAGCAACATTGCTTGCTAGAACTACTGTCACATGTGCACTTGGCAGGTAACACTAACTAAACCTAGCATGCAAAAAGGATCACATGTTTTAGAGTAGTATCTTCTACTACAACCTGAGGGTTTTCTTGGCTAAATTAGGCTATGTTCGTTTTGTGTCAGCTACTTGCTGTCCATGTTAACTTCTTTTCATGGTACCCATAGATTTGACTTTCAGTGTTGGTGATTCTGCAGTTGCTGTAGATTACTATAGTGATGAGTGTCTAGCTTTTGTAATCTACACTTCTTGCATAAGGATTTGAATGTGCCTTTGTACCATGAGTGATTCCTCTAATTAGCAGAAACTACTCATTCTTACTCCCCGCAGGTGGCTGGCAGTATCATCCTTGATCTATATTTTTTGGATGGTTAGTCAAAGAGCATGTGATTAATAAATTAGAGGAAGTGCATGTTATTAATAAATTGTGGATACCACTTGCATCTTTTCTATGTACACATGAAAAAGCATGACGGTTTGCTTCAGTTTGTATGTGTCCAATTGTTTTTTTTAATTTGACTGAAACTATCTATCTTGGTGGCACTTGCATCTCCTGTACATACATACATATGAATCAGCACCACACTTCTCTTCAGTTTGTATGTGTCATTTTTTTTGGTTGAACTTTGACTGAAACCAACTGGATGTACTTGGCATTAATTCAGATTCAGTCATGTACTTGGCATTCAAATAGTATAAATCTGTTCAAATGGCATAATTTACTTGCTGATAGATAGATAGCATATCCAAATACTCAGACATGTACTACTAGTTATTTATAGATCAAATCTGACAAAACAAGGACATTAGTTGGAGGTCACCTTTTTTTTGGGGTAGTTTTCGTTTGGAGATTGCAAATGTTCTGTATCTACGTTGTTTTGTACTCTCTCTGATCCATTAACAACATCATATTTGTTGTCTAACTGACCTTTTACTGCATGGTCTTCTAACACTGGACTAGTTGTTTTATTCTGATAGTGCTAGTGTTGATTTGGCATTTTACATTGTCTCCTGAATTTGTCTTTTCCCCTTGCTGCTATGTGGTGTGGTGAACTCAGACCTGCTTGGTGCTATGTGGTGTGGTGATTTCATACCCACTTGGCTATTTTCTTTTTAAAGGTTGCTGCCCTTTTTTATATAATAGAATATGGGTTCCATGAATTGTCTATCTGACCTTCGTCTACATGCCTTTAAAATTCTTCAAGTGAAATTGCATCCTGCATCGTGTGTTTGTCAATCTAAGTTGAAATTGCATCCTGCCTACAAATCTAAAAGTGAACTGCCACATGCCTTCTAATTGAATCTTTGTTTGCAAAAATGTTGTTGTACTGTAGATGAACTGCCACATGACTGCTAGTATGACATTAGTTTGAGGTCACCTTTTTTTTGGGGTAGTTTTTGTTTGGAGATTGCAATTGGAATTGTTGTATTTGGTGCATCTGTCAGTCAACTGCTTCTGACCATATGATACTGCTTGGAGATGCATATATTGTTTCACCTCTTCACATGCCAATGTATTTTCCATGTTGTGATGGAGGCCTTTTTTGCCTTGTCCACCCGAGAGGCCCTTGAGTTTGCTGGAATGTCGATTAACTTCCGTTCCGGCAAATTCGGGTACTCCATATGTCCTATTTTCAGCAAAGGTCATGCTGAAATTTTCCGTGAATTTTAGCATGACTTTGCTAAAAATAGGACATATGGGGTACTTGTGACTAATGAATGGGCCGGGGTATCTTAGTAGTTAATTAAGTAGGATCAAGTGCCCCGGCGTACTTGTGACTAATGCATGGCTTTTAGGGTGCCTCGGTGTCGATAAAAACCGAAATGATGAAAGCTTAGGCTTTTAGGGTGCCTCGACGTCGAAAAACCCTCAATGATAAAAGCTTAGCTTTTAGGATGCCTCGGTGTCGACAAACCCTAAATGATGAGACCATGATCTTGTTTCTTGACAATAACCAACTTTTTGACCAAACTTTGTTCCTATATAGAGAGAAACATGGCCAACAACGATGAGGCCGGGGGTTCGGGCGTCAAGGCATTCTGGGAGCTGTCCCAGGAGATGGAGGAACAACCTCACTTGTATGAGGATGCCGCCTTCCCCACCGATCCTGAGACCACTGATGGTACCGCCGAGGATGACCCCACTAATGCCACCACTGATGGTGCCGCCGAGGATGCCACCACTGATGATGGTGGCGCACGCACAGATGGCAGCCAACCGAGGAGGCAACGGAAGGACCGGCGCCCGACCGTGCTCCGCACCCTCAAGGACTCCAACGGGAATCCAACGGCGCCCGAACGAATAGTCAAGGGGTACTCGCTTCAGCTCGGGTGCATTCTCCGGAGCACCGTCTCGATCAACACCGAGAACCTCAGGCATCCTGACCGAGGGAATTTGGGCAACCTCCTCTTCACGAAGCTGCACGAACGATACAAGTTCCCCGCTGAATTTGAAAACACAAGCCTCGGGAATAAAGTGAACAGTGCTGCCCTCACGAAGATGAGCACGGCCCTGTCTACTTGGAAAAGCAATGTGAAGAGAATGATCGAGAAAGGTGAGAGTTATGAGAAGATCAAGGAGAAAAATCCTTCGGTCACCGAAGATGACTACAACGAATTCAAGATCAATTGCTCGAGCACCACAAACTCTGAATCAAGTAAGTGGGGGAAAGAAATGCGGGAGCTGAACTTAGGGGAACACACACTCGGTCCCGGCGGTTACAGAGTGGCGGAGCCTATATGGGACAAGGAGGAGGTAGACCGTGCCGAGCAAGGCCTACCGCCCCTCTTCGATAAATACGGTGACAAGCAGACCAGGAACTTTGTCAGGGCCCGGTACAAGAAGGACCCGAAAACAAAGGAGCTTACCACGGATCCGAAGACCAGGGCGCTTGAGCTTGTTCAAGAAGGAATACACCGCCGCGTAATTAGCTCCATATGGTTGCACTCTACTTAATGAAGCCAAATTTCTAAATGGTTCACATTCCTTCCGCAGGCGACTGAAAGCAGTAGCGCGGGGTCAACTATGAGCAACCCTTGGGACACCACTCTAAATAGGGCGTTGAATGTAATGAAGAACAAGGATAAGCTCAGTAAGCCGACGTCAGCTGGTCGTGTGGCCGGCAAAGGCTTGTCGACAAAATGGTCGTCATACTATAACACTGGTGGGCGAAAGGAGAAAAAGACCAGCTCAGAAAGCCAGGCGCGCGAGGTTCAAGAACTCAGGGCACAGGTGGCGCGGATTCCGGAGATTGTCCAAGAGCAAGTGCAACAACAACTCGGAGCGACGATCACCGCCATTGTGCCTACCTTGATCCAGGGGATTAGTGCGTGGATTGCGGGCGGCCAACAGGGGCCGCCCCCGATTCCTAGCTTCACGGCCAGCAACTCGCAGAACGCGGTGGCGGGGCCACTGGTGTCTCCGGCGGAGGCGGCATTGGTGTCTCCGACGCCGGCACGGGAGCTTAATGGACCCGGGTGTACGCCGGCCGGCACCTCTGCAGCAAGCGGCCCCTCCGTCAACTGCACGCCCGCCGTTGGCGGTGCCTCGACATTAGCCGAGCTCGACGCCATCATCACGGTAACTAATTAAGCCTCTCTCGGCCGAGGACTTCATCTCCTTGCCTTTGACTGGGCATCCCTGACGCCCTACATGTTTTCGCAGGGTGCCACCGACGTTCCGTGCACTCTCCTGCACTCCGTGAACAACGAGTTGATCGATGTCGCCAAGGGAAAAATCGTTCAACCGAGCAACCCCTTGTTCCACGGTACCCAGATGCCACCCAACTTGTTTAGGGTTCAACTGGTTCGGGTGCTGCTAGGCTGCGACGAGTTGTTACCTCCGATTCGACCCGTCGGGGCCGACGATGATGACGTGATGACCCTCAGCGCCTACCTGAGCTGGCCCCTGCTTTGGCCGAAGAGCCAGATTCGTTTGGGGGCGGGGGACACCACCCCAAAGACAACACCGCCAGTCGTGCCGGCGCCAAGTCGGCCCCATGGCAAGACCGCCGCAACGGTGCCGGACATCCCTATGCCACTGGATCCAAACATGCATATGGCACAGGATCATAACGACGACGACGACGATACATTTGCCAACGTCGATCAGTACTTTGCCGATCATGGGTACGGTGGCGACTTCATGGGGCCTCCTTCTCAAGAACCCAACCCAACAAAAGACGTGCGCGATCTAGCTGGTACCGCGGAGAATCCAAGTTGCAACATGCATCGTCTGCCGTTCAGCTCTCAGGAGACGCCTCCAGCTGCCGACTTCACCGAGCCTCAGATAGGCGAGGTGCGAAATATTATCAGCCCCAACACACTCAAGAAGGCGGTCTGTGAGCAGAACTCGGTCCCATTACAAGAGAAGAAGAAGGCACGCAAAAGAAAGACTAACAAGGGTGCGGGCCAGCCGGCACCGAGTACGATCCGTGCTCAGGACGGGCCACCTGCACCTGAGGATATCTCGAGGAGGGTGCATGTGGCGGGTAGGCCGATGCTACCAAGAAATATGCTCGATGCTGCAACCGGTGCTATGCGGAGTCTGCATGACAGTGTTCTTTCTTTGGAGAAGCGGCGTCTCGGAGAGAAGGATGTGGCATACCCGGTTTTCATGGCCAAGGTGCCAGAGGGCAAGGGCTTTGTGGATAACTCCATCGGGGGTACGATCATCCTGCGGTTTGATGACATCCACGCTATGTTGAACCTTCATCCGCTGCACTACACCTTCGTTCGGCTATTTTCACTGAGTATGGAGATGCGGATCATTCGTGACAAGACCACGGACATCGTGATAGTCGACCCCTTCTACATGCGTGCCAAGATCTTGGGCAACGCTGGGGACCGGCAAGTCGCGAGTTCTTACCTCGAAGGCATCATTCTGGCAAACCAAGATAAGGATAACTTCCTCGTGCCTTACTTTCCCGAGTAAGTCCTCCCCTCAACCGCCCCGTAACATATGAATTCTTAGATTTCGATCGTTTTTCTTCTAACATTCCGTGTTTTCTGCAGTGACACACGTTGCACGCTCATCCTCCTAAGCCCCAAATATTCCATGGCCACGTATTTCGACCCGGACCGTCAGTCGAACGTAGACTACACAAATTTCAAGAAGGTTCTTGATGATGTTCTCCCCGGCTACGTCAAATCTGGAGGCACCTTCACCAGGCCTATTCGTAAGTATGGCAAGCACGTGTTCTCCCACAATACGACGTTCTGCTGTGTCAAGCAGCCGCCTGGCGGTCAGAAGGGTGCCTACTACGCCATCCATCACATGCGGGCGATCGTACGGGACCATCATCAACTTCTGCTACCGAGTAGACTCAAAGATTGGGCCGCGAGCGTGTCGGCAATCCAGGATGCGGACATCAGACAAGAATTCTTTCTCATCCAGTCGGAGTTTGCGGAAATCATCCATCAAGATGTCCTTCGTACCTCGGGGCAGTTCTACCTTAGAAATCAACCGTCCAACAGTGACATCGTCACAATCCTACAAATGCAGGCTGACAACGCCCGTTGTTTCATGACTCCCATGATAGACGGCGGCTTCGTCCATGCTCCGGTCCCTTGAGTCGAGTCGAAAGCAGTGATGCTGTGTCTAGTTCTGAAACATCGATTGGCTCATGTTGTAATTAAACTTTAATGAACTTGTAGTATGTCTCTTTGGTTTCGAGAGTCGTTCAACTTAGATGTAATCGATGCTATTAATGTCTTGCTTTTCTCTTCCGATTGTTCTGTTGCATACTTATATATTGCTTATGTATTGTCTGTGAATTGGTACTAACGTTTTGTTTGGCTACTGCATAGCGATGCCGTGGTATGTCGTGTACAAGGGTAAGGTTCCCGGAGTCTACAACGACTGGGAGGAGTGTCGGAGACAGGTTGACCGATTCAGCGGTAACAGTTACAAAGGGTACACCACTAGGGCCGAGGCCGAATCTACATACGCCCGCTATCTAGCGGGAGAGGGGAGGGAGCATTGGAGGAACCGGATGAAGACGAGTTTCATCGTGATGATGCTCATCGTGATGACCGCAGCTCTCTTCTATGTGATGGTAGTTTAGATGATTGATATCGACTTGTAATGTGAAGACAAACTCGCGGTCTCGAGACTTGTAATATAATGTTCTCTCTTTGTTCGGTCTTTTCAGTTCGGAGACTAATATGATGAATTGTATTCGGAGACTAAAATAATGAATTGTATTCAGAGACTAATCTTCTATTGTATTCGATGAATCTGTTGTTGATGTGTGTTGTCTATATTTTGTCCAATTATACATTTTGTAACCTGTGCAAAAAACAGAAAAATAAAAAATAAAAAACTTCATACTAATGGCGCATCACATCATAGTGTGCCATTAGTATGCCAAAGGATACTAATGGCGCATCATTACAGTGCGCCATTAGTATGCCGAAGTTACTAATGGCGCATCCTGTTGTTGTGCGCCATTAGTATGCCAAAGCACCTGGGTATACATGGCCCCTGGGAGGCATACTAATGGCGCACTATTGTATATACTAATGGCGCATCTGAGGTGCGCCATTAGTATACCAGATACTAATGGCGCACTAGTGGTGCGCCATTAGTAAAATATACTAATGGCGTGGCACTAATGGCGCACCGCTAATGCGCCATTAATGGCCAAATTAGGTGCGCCATTAGTAGGCCTTTTCCTAGTAGTGCATGTTCCTATAACTATGAGATTATGCAACTCCCGTTTACCGGAGGAACACTTTGTGTGCTACCAAACGTCACAAAGTAACTGGGTGATTATAAAGGTGTTCTACAGGTGTCTCCAAAGGTACTTTTTGGGTTGGCGTATTTCGAGATTAGGATTTGTCACTCTGATTGTCGGAGAGGTATCTCTGGGCCCTCTCGGTAATGCACATCACATAAGCCTTGCAAGCATTGCAACTAATGTGTTAGTTGTGAGATGATGTATTACGGAACGAGTAAAGAGACTTGCCGGTAACGAGATTGAACTAGGTATTGGATACTGACGATCGAATCTCGGGCAAGTAACATACCGATGACAAAGGGAACAACGTATATTGTTATGCGGTCTGACCGATAAAGATCTTCATAAAATATGTAGGAACCAATATGGGCATCCAAGTCCCGCTATTGGTTATTGACTGGAGATGTGTCTCGGTCATGTCTACATTGTTCTCGAACCGTAGGGTCCGCACGCTTAAAGTTACAATGACAGTTTCTGTATGAGTTTAGGTATTTTGATGTACCGAAGGTTATTCGGAGTCCCGGATGTGATCATGGACATGACGAGGTGTCTCGAAATGGTCGAGACATAAAGATCGATATATTGGACGACTATATTCGGTCACCGGAATTGTTCCGGGTGATTTCGGATAATACCGGAGTGCCGGAGGGGTTACCGGAACCCCCCGGGGAAGTAATGGGCCTTAGTGGGCCTGAGGGGAGAGAGAGGGCAGCAGCCCAGGAGGTGGCGCGCCCCCCTCATGGGGAGTCCGAATAGGACTAGGAGGGGGGGCGCGGCCCCCTTTCCCTCTCCCTCTCCCTCTCTTTCCTTCCCCCTCTCTATTCCTAGTTGGACTAGGAAAGGGGAGTCCTACTCCCACTAGGAGGAGGACTCCCCCCCTCTCCTTGGCGCGCCCCTAGGGCCGGCTGGCCTCCCCCTTGCTCCTTTATATATGGGCGCAGGGGGGCACCCTAGAACACACAAGTTGATCTTCGTGATCGTTCCTTAGCCGTGTGCGGTGCCCTCCTCCACGATATTACACCTCGGTCATATTGTAGCGGTGCTTAGGCAAAGCCCTGCGACAGTTGAACATCAAGATCTTCACCACGCCGTCGTGCTGACGGAACTCCTCCCCAAAGCTTTGCTGGATCGGAGCCCGGGGAGCGTCATCGAGTTGTACGTGTGTCAAGAACTCGGAGGTGCCGGAGTAACGGTGCTTGGATCGGTTGGACCGGGAAGACGTACGACTACATCCTCTATGTTGCGTCAACGCTTCCGCTTCGGTCTACGAGGGTACGTAGACAACACTCCCCTCTCTCGTTGCTATGCATCACCATGGTCTTGCGTGTGCGTAGGAAATTTTTTGAAATTACTATGTTCCCCAACAGTGGTATCAGAGCCAGGTTTTATGGTTTGATGTTATATGCATGAGTAGAACACAAGTGAGTTGTGGGCGATATAAGTCATACTGCCTACCAGCATGTTATACTTTGGTTCGGTGGTATTGTTGGATGAAGCGGCCCAGACCGACATTACGCGTACGCTTACGCGAGACTGCTTCTACCGTCGTGCTTTGCACACAGGTGGCTGGCGGGTGTCAGTTTCTCCAACTTTAGTTGAACCGAGTGTGGCTACGCCCGGTCCTTTAAAAGGTTAAAACGGCATCAACTTGACAAACTATCATTGTGGTTTTGATGCGTAGGTAACATTGGTTCTTGCTTAAGCCCGTAGCAGCCACGTAAAACTTGCAACAAACAAAGTAGAGGACGTCTAACTTGTTTTTGCAGGGCATGTTGTGATGTGATATGTTCAAGACATGATGCTAAATTTTATTGTATGAGATGATCATGTTTTGTGACTGAGTTATCGGCAACTAGCAGGAGCCATATGGTTGTCGCTTTATTGTATGCAATGCAATCGCCCTGTAATGGTTTACTTTATCACTAAGCGGTAGCGATAGTCGTAGAAGCATAAGATTGGCGAGACGACAACGATACTATGATGGAGATTAAGTTGTCGCGCCGGTGACGATGGTGATCATGACGGAGCTTCGGAGATGGAGATCACAAGCACAAGATGATGATGGCCATATCATATCACTTATATTGATTGCATGTGATGTTTATCTTTTATGCATCTTATCTTGCTTTGATTGACTGTAGCATTATAAGATGATCTCTCACTAATTATCAAGAAGTGTTCTCCCTGAGTATGCATCATTGCCAAAGTTCGTCGTGCCCAGACACCACGTGATGATCGGGTGTGATAAGCTCTACGTCCATCTACAACGGGTGCAAGCCAGTTTTGCACACGCAGAATACTCGGGTTAAACTTGACGAGCCTAGCATATGCAGATACGGCCTCGGAACACTGAGACCGAAAGGTCGAGCGTGAATCATATAGTAGATATGATCAACATAGTGATGTTCACCATTGAAAGCTACTCCATTTCACGTGATGATCGGTTATGGTTTAGTTGATTTGGATCACGTGATCACTTAAAGGATTAGAGGGATGTCTATCTAAGTGGGAGTTCTTATGTAATATGATTAATTGAACTTTAATTTATCATGAACTTAGTCCCTGATAGTATCTTGCTTGTTTATGTTGATTGTAGATAGATGGCCCATGCTATTGTTCCGTTGAATTTTAATGCGTTCCTTGAGAAAGCAAAGTTGAAAGATGATGGTAGCAATTACACGGACTGGGTCCGTAACTTGAGGATTATCCTCATTGCTGCACAGAAGAATTACGTCCTGGAAGCACCGCTGGGTGCCAGGCCTGCTGCAGGAGCAACACCAGATGTTATGAACGTCTGGCAGAGCAAAGCTGATGACTACTCGATAGTTCAGTGTGCCATGCTTTACGGCTTAGAACCGGGACTTCAACGACGTTTTGAACGTTATGGGGCATATGAGATGTTCCAGGAGTTGAAGTTAATATTCCAACAAAATGCCCGGATTGAGAGATATGAAGTCTCCAATAAGTTCTATAGCTGCAAGATGGAGGAGAATAGTTTTGTCAGTGAGCATATACTCAAGATGTCTGGGTATTGCAATCACTTGATTCAACTGGGAGTTAATCTTCTAGATGATTGCGTCATTGACAGAATTCTCCAATCACTTCCACCAAGCTACAAGAGCTTCGTGATGAACTATAATATGCAAGGGGTGGATAAGACAATTCCCGAGCTCTTCGCAATGCTAAAGGCTGCGGAGGTAGAAATCAAGAAGGAGCATCAAGTGTTGATGGTCAACAAGACCACTAGTTTCAAGAAAAGGGGCAAAGGGAAGAAGAAGGGGAACTTCAAGAAGAACAGCAAACAAGTTGCTGCTTAGGAGAAGAAACCCAAGTCTGGACCTAAGCCTGAAACTGAGTGCTTCTACTTCAAGCAGACTGGTCACTGGAAGCGGAACTGCCCCATGTATTTGGTGGATAAGAAGGATGGCAAGGTGAACAAAGGTATATGTGATATACATGTTATTGATGTGTACCTTACTAGAGCTCGCAGTAGCACCTGGGTATTTGATACTGGTTCTGTTGCTAATATTTGCAACTCGAAACAGGGACTACGGATTAAGAGAACACTGGCAAAGGACGAGGTGACAATGCGCATGGGAAATGGTTCCAAAGTCGATGTGATCGCGGTCGGCACGCTACCTCTACATCTACCTTCGGGATTAGTATTAGACCTAAATAATTGTTATTTGGTGCCAGCGTTGAGCATGATCATTATATCTGGATCTTGTTTGACGCGAGACGGTTATTCATTTAAATCAGAGAATAATGGTTGTTCTATTTATATGAGTAATATCTTTTATGGTCATGCACCCTTGAAGAGTGGTCTATTTTTGATGAATCTCGATAGTAATGATACACATATTCATAATGTTGAAGCCAAAAGATGCAGAGTTGATAATGATAGTGCAACTTATTTGTGGCACTGCCGTTTAGGTCATATCGGTGTAAAGCGCACGAAGAAACTCCATACTGATGGACTTTTGGAACCACTTGATTATGAATCACTTGGTACTTGCGAACCGTGCCTCATGGGCAAGATGACTAAAACACCGTTCTCCGGTACTATGGAGAGTGCAACAGATTTGTTGGAAATCATACATACAGATGTAGGTGGTCCGATGAATTTTAGGGCTCGTGGCGGATATCGTTATTTTCTCACCTACACAGATGATTTAAGAAGATATGGGTATATCTACTTAATGAAACATAAGTCTGAAACATTTGAAAAGTTCAAAGAATTTCAGAGTGAAGTTGAAAATCATCGTAACAAGAAAATAAAGTTTCTGCGATCCGATCGTGGAGGAGAATATTTGAGTTACGAGTTTGGTCTACATTTGAAACAATGCGGAATAGTTTCGCAGCTCACGCCACCTGGAACACCACAACGTAATGGTGTGTCCGAACGTCGTAATCGTACTTTACTTGATATGGTGCGATCTATGATGTCTCTTACAGATTTACCGCTATCGTTTTGGGGTTATGCTTTAGAGACGACCGCATTCACGTTAAATAGGGCACCATCAAAATCCGTTGAGACGACACCTTATGAACTGTGGTTTGGCAAGAAACCAAAGTTGTCGTTTCTTAAAGTTTGGGGCTGCGATGCTTATGTGAAAAAGCTTCAACCTGATAAGCTCGAACCCAAATCGGAGAAATGTGTCTTCATAGGATACCCAAAGGAATCTGTTGGGTACACCTTCTATCACAGATCCGAAGGCAAGACATTTGTTGCTAAATGGATCCTTTCTAGAGAAGGAGTTTCTCTCGAAAGAAGTGAGTGGGAGGAAAGTAGAACTTGATGAGGTAACTGTACCTACTCCCTTATTGGAAAGTAGTACATCACAGGAACCGGTTTCTGTGACGTCTAAACCAATTAGTGAGGAAGTTAATGATGATGATCATAGAACTTCAGATCAAGTTACTACAGAACCTCGTAGATCAACCAGAGTAAGATCCGCACCAGAGTGGTACGGCAATCCTATTCTGGAAGTCATGCTACTAGATCATGATGAACCTACAAACTATGAAGAAGCGAAGGTGAGCCCAGATTCCGCAAAATGGCTTGAAGCCACGAAATCTGAGATGGGATCCATGTATGAGAACAAATTATGGACTTTGGTTGACTTGCCCGATGGTCGGCAAGCAATTGAGAATAAATGGATCTTCAAGAAGAAGATTGACGCTGACGGTAATGTTACTGTCTACAAAGCTCGACTTGTTGCAAAAGGTTTTCGACAAGTTCAAGGGATTGACTACGATGAGACCTTCTCACCCGTAGCGATGCTTAAGCTTGTCCGAATCATGTTAGCAATTGCCGCATTTTATGATTATGAAATTTGGCAGATGGATGTAAAAACTGCATTCCTGAATGGATTTCTGGAAGAAGAGTTGTATATGATGCAACCAGAAGGTTTTATCGATCCAAAGGGAGCTAACAAAGTGTGCAAGCTCCAGTGATCCATTTATGGACTGGTGCAAGCCTCTCGGAGTTGGAATAAACGCTTTGATAGTGTGATCAAGGCATTTGGGTTTGTATAGACGTTTGGAGAAGCCTGTATTTACAAGAAAGTGAGTGGGAGCTCTGTAGCATTTCTGATATTATATGTGGATGACATATTACTAATCGAAAATGATATAGAATTTCTGGATAGCATAAAGGGATACTTGAATAAGAGTTTTTCAATGAAAGACCTCGGTGAAGCTGCTTACATATTGGGCATTAAGATCTATAAAGATAGATCAAGACGCTTAATTGGACTTTCACAAAGCACATACCTTGACAAAGTTTTGAAGAAGTTCAAAATGGATCAAGCAAAGAAAGGGTTCTTGCCTGTGTTACAAGGTGTGAAGTTGAGTAAGACTCAATGCCCGACCACTTCAGAAGATAGAGAGAAAATGAAAGATGTTCCCTATGCTTCAGCCATAGGCTCTATCATGTATGCAATGCTGTGTACCAGACCTGATGTGTGCCTTGCTATAAGTTTAGCAGGGAGGTACCAAAGTAATCCAGGAGTGGATCACTGGACAGCGGTCAAGAACATCCTGAAGTACCTAAAAAGGACTAAGGATATGTTTCTCGTATATGGAGGTGACAAAGAGCTCATCGTAAACGGTTACGTTGATGCAAGCTTTGACACTAATCCGGACGATTCTAAATCGCAAACCGGATACGTGTTTACATTAAACGGTGGAGCTGTCAGTTGGTGCAGTTCTAAACAAAGCGTCGTGGCGGGATCTACATGTGAAGCGGAGTACATAGCTGCTTCGGAAGCAGCAAACGAAGGAGTATGGATGAAGGAGTTCATATCCGATCTAGGTGTCATACCTAGTGCATCGGGTCCAATGAAAATCTTTTGTGACAATACGGGTGCAATTGCCTTGGCAAAGGAATCCAGATTTCACAAGAGAACCAAGCACATCAAGAGACGCTTCAATTCCATCCGGGATCTAGTCCAGGTGGGAGACATAGAGATTTGCAAGATACATACGGATCTGAATGTAGCAGACCCATTGACTAAGCCTCTTCCACGAGCAAAACATGATCAGCACCAAGGCTCCATGGGTGTTAGAATCATTACTATGTAATCTAGATTATTGACTCTAGTGCAAGTGGGAGACTGAAGGAAATATGCCCTAGAGGCAATAATAAAGTTATTATTTATTTCCTTATATCATGATAAATGTTTATTATTCATGCTAGAATTGTATTAACCGGAAACATAATACATGTGTGAATACATAGACAAACAGAGTGTCACTAATATGCCTCTACTTGACTAGCTCATTAATCAAAGATGGTTATGTTTCCTAACCATAGACAAAGAGTTGTTATTTTATTAACGAGGTCACATCATTAGTTGCTTTCTTCATGACTTATACATGTTCCTATAACTATGAGATTATGCAACTCCCGTTTACCGGAGGAACACTTTGTGTGCTACCAAACGTCACAACGTAACTGGGTGATTATAAAGGTGCTCTACAGGTGTCTCCAAAGGTACTTGTTTGGTTGGCGTATTTCGAGATTAGGATTTGTCACTCCGATTGTCGGAGAGGTATCTCTGGGCCCTCTCGGTAATGCACATCACATAAGCCTTGAAAGCATTGCAACTAATAAGCTAGTTGTGAGAGGATGTATTACGGAACGAGTAAAGAGACTTGCCGGTAACGAGATTGAACTAGGTATTGGATACTGACGATCGAATCTCGGGCAAGTAACATACCGATGACAAAGGGAACAACGTATATTGTTATGCGGTCTGACCGATAAAGATCTTCGTAGAATATGTAGGACCAATATGGGCATCCAGGTCCCGCTATTGGTTATTGACCGGAGATGTGTCTCGGTCATGTCTACATTGTTCTCGAACCGTAGGGTCCGCACGCTTAAAGTTACGATGACAGTTTCTTTATGAGTTTATGTATTTTGATGTACCGAAGGTTGTTCGGAGTCCCGGATGTGATCATGGACATGACGAGGAGTCTCGAAATGGTCGAGACATAAAGATCGATATATTGGACAACTATATTCGGTCACCGGAATTGTTCCGGGTGATTTCGGATAAAACCGGAGTGCCGGAGGGGTTACCGGAACCCCCCGGGGAAGTAATGGGCCTTAGTGGGCCTGAGGGGAGAGAGAGGGCAGCCGCCCAGGAGGTGGCACGCCCCCCCTCATGGGGAGTCCTAATAGGACTAGGAGGGGGGGCGCGGCCCCCTTTCCCTCTCCCTCTCCCTCTCTTTCCTTCCCCCTCTCTATTCCTAGTTGGACTAGGAAAGGGGAGTCCTACTCCCACTAGGAGGAGGACTCTTCCCCTCTCCTTAGCGCGCCCCAAGGGCCGGCCGGCCTCCCCTTTGCTCCTTTATATACGGGGGCAGGGGGCACCCTAGAACACACAAGTTGATCTTCGTGATCGTTCCTTAGCCGTGTGCGGTGCCCTCCTCCATGATATTACACCTCGGTCATATTGTAGCAGTGCTTAGGCGAAGCCCTGCGACAGTTGAACATCAAGATCATCACCACACCGTCGTGCTGACGGAACTCCTCCCCGAAGCTTTGCGGGATCGGAGCCCGGGGAGCGTCATCGAGCTATACGTGTGTCAAGAACTCGGAGGTGCCGGAGTAACGGTGCTTGGATCGGTTGGACCGGGAAGACGTACGACTACTTCCTCTATGTTGCGTCAAAGCTTTCGCTTTGGTCTACGAGGGTACGTAGACAACACTCTCCCCTCTCGTTGCTATGCATCACCATGATCTTGCGTGTGCGTAGGAATTTTTTTGAAATTACTATGTTCCCCAACAGTTTTGACACGGGCAAGAGCCATCCGTCCGCCCTCTATGCATGCTGACCTCTTCATCGCATCAATACGCGGCATTGCGTCAAGGAATTGCTGCACCAAGCTGAAATAACTCTTCGGCTCCGATCTCCCCGGCCACAGATGACCCATGACGTACTTCATGGCGAGTCCGGACAACCTATACAGTTCGGCCCATTGAGCCAAACGATCGTCCACTGCAAGTGGACGCTCTAGATTGTGAAACTGCGACCAGAAAAGCTTTTCCACTTCGCGATCTTTTTGATCCCGAAAGTGTTCGGTCGCATCAGCAGCACTCGCTGCCAAATCCAGATAGGTATCCTCCACACTCCACATACGGTCCAACGGAGCAAACTTTGGACCGCAAAATTTCCTTCACAGCATAAAGGGCTTTCCAGCCGCAATCTGTTCAGCCTGACGCAGCTCCTCCTTCGCAGCTCTCATCGCAGAGCGCGCGTCCTTGGCATCGGCAACGGCCTTCTCTAGATCCGTCTGTTTCGCCTGGTCTTCTTTCTCAAGAAATCTAGAACGGTCATCAGCGCTCTTTAACTTTTTGGCCATCTCGTCCATCTCTTCTTTGCTTCGGCAATGGGCAACCTATTCGGCTCTCAGCTCTTCAAGGGCTTTCTTGGCAGCCGCATCACTTTTTCTGGCTTGTTCTTTAGCTCCGGCAAGTTCTGCCCTAACGCTCTCCACGGCGGCCGCACCATCTGCGTCAAGCAAACACATCGTAAGACATTGGCACAAAGCTCTTCTTACCTAATGCCGCCCGAGGAATCACATACCTTGACACTCATCAAGCCGCTTGTTGACAAGCACGATGTCGGCATCTGCCACGTCCAGTTGCCGCTTTAGTTCGGCAAAATCATCAGTCCGGCTTGATGCCGGACACCCTGCCGCCTACATTCAAAGGCGACATCTTAGACCTGGGATTCGGATCCTCTACATGCCGTCATTCCCTGACGACACGCAGAGTCTCAGGGGCTACTATCTACACAGGGCGCATCTTATTTATGCGCAACTGACAAAAGTATACTTTATCTAATGTACCTCAAAACCCGTCAGTAAACTTTCGACGGCCTCACGCAATCCACTCTCTGCGGATGAGATCCTTTCAATCAACGTGCCCATCAATGCACGGTGCTCCTCCGAAATAGAAGCTCGCCCCAGCAGAATCTTTAGCTCCTCCGGCCGAGCACCAGACGGTGCCGGACTTGTCCCATGACCTCTTTCGAAGTCCGAACGCGGAGAACCTCGGGGGGCCACATAGCCATCTTCCGCCCCTGCCGGATTCGGAGAAACCCTCCGCGACGACACCTCAGGGTCGCCCGCCTCGCTAGGCGGCACGGCAGGAGGAGGCGTCCCGCTCTCCATCATCTCCGGAAGAAGATCCCCCAAAGACGAGCTCTGCTGAGAAGGGCTAAGGTCCGAACTACAAGGTAAAAATTCGGTTAATCTTCTTAGATATAAATCAAGGATTTCTCTCATCCCTCGAAAGGAAAATCTTTCTCTACTTACGGCTCGCTGGAGGGCTGATCCCCTTGAGGGCGCAGTCCGGCCGAGGAACTCCCCGGCGTAGGACCCTCTGACGAGGATTTTTCCCCCAGCTTCGAGGCCATGGTCTCCGGGTCGTCAGAGGCAGCTCTCTTCTTCCCTTTAGGAGAGGAATTGTCGGTTCCTCCCTTCGGAGCGGCCTCCTTCGAGGAGGCCATAGTTTCCTTGTCCTCCCCCTTGCTTCCCTCCAAAGGCATTATCTCCAGCATCCTGACTAGCACGGGATTCGGCCTGGTTTCGGGAAGGGGAGCCGGACACCTGATCAGCTTTGCCTTCGCTATCCACTCCTGTTTAAAAGGACAGCTCTTTTAGGGGCAAGTTTATGACAATTATATGGATAGAAGGTCCGGGCACAAGGTTACGTACTTGAGTATCCGGGCGATTGCAGCTTAGGCTTGCGTCCTCGGTTAAATCCGGACACATCTCTTGTGATCCGAAGAACAGTTTATACATCTCCGCGGGCGTTGTGCCCATAAAATTCCGGAGAGCTCGTGGTCCCTAATGCGGCCCTGCAACAAGGGCACGTCTTTGGATAAACCCCAATCCAACCCTCTGTTGACCCATGACGCTAGCCGTGGTGGGGGACCCGAGCGAAAGGCAGGAGGCACCACCCACTTGGTGCCCCGGGGAGCGGTGATATAAAACCACTCTTGTTGCCACAAGCCTAGCTCCTCTTGAAAAGAGCCCTCGGGCCATGGAGCATCGGCATTTTTGCTTATAACAGCGCCTCCGCACTCTGCGTGCCATCCCTTGATCATCTTCGGCTCCACTTTGAAGGTCTTGAGCCATAATCCGAAGTGAGGGGTGACACGGAGGAACACTTCACACACGACAATAAACGAGGAGATATCGAGGATGGACTTCGGAGCTAAATCATGGAATTCCAGTCCGTAATAAAACAGCAGTCCCCTCACAAAGGGATCCATCGGGAAGCCCAACCCCCGAAGGAAGTGAGACATGAACACCACGCTCTCACCGGGCTGGGGACTGGGAATGACCTGCCCTTGAGCAGGCAACCTATGCGAAATTTCGCCGGTCAGGAACTTAGCCTCCCTCAACTTTTGTACATCCTCCTTCGTGACGGAGGAGGGCGTCCATCGGCCTTGAAGGTCAGAACCGGACATTGTCGAAGGTCCGAAGCGCCTGGAATCTGGAGCCTAGGGTGTTGGAACTCGAGGCGACGGGCGAACTCGCTTGAGATTGAAAAAAGGAGTAAGGCCTTGGTCTCTTTATAAGAGGTCGAATACCAAGAGCCCTCCCCGTAACCGTTTGGGACTCGCCTTTAATCGAGGAAACATGCTAACGGGCACGATTGGGTTACCCACGTCCATATTGATGAGAATCCCATAAAAAGGGCACACGATCTCTGCTTTGACGAGACGTGCCAAGGAAACCGCCTCGCAAAACGTGCTGAGGTGGAAAAGTAAAAATGATTCGTGAAGGACTTGGCCGTAGTGTGATGACGCACTGCGGAATACGTCAGCAGATTTGATTTGTGTTAATATTATTCTCTGTATGGCAATATGTGGAAACTTGTTTTGCAGAGCCGGACACTATTCTTGGTGTTTACAATCTTCTGTGAAGGACTTGGAGGAGGAACCCGCCTTGCAATGCCGAAGACAATCTGCGCGCCGGACTCGTCGTCATTGAAGCCTGGTTCAGGGGCTACTGAGGGAGTCCTGGATTAGGGGGTGTTCGGGTAGCCGTACTATACCTTCGCTGGACTCCTGGACTATGAAGATACAAGATTGAAGACTTCGTCCCGTGTACGGATGGGACTTTCCTTGGCGTGGAAGGCAAGCTTGGCGATGCGGATATTCAAGATCTCCTACCATTGTAACCGACTCTGTGTAACCCTAACCCTATCCGGTGTCTATATAAACCGGAGGGTTGTAGTCCGTAGGACAATCAACTCCATACACAACAATCATACCATATGCTAGCTTCTAGGGTCTAGCCTCCTTGATCTCGTGGTAGATCTACTCTTGTACTACCCATATCATCAATATTAATCAAGCAGGAGTAGGGTATTACCTCCATCGAGAGGGCCCGAACCTGGGTAAAAACATCGTGTCCCTTGTCTCCTGTTACCATCCGGCCTTGACGCACAGTTGGGGACCCCCTACCCGAGATCTGCCGGTTTTGACACCGACACTACCCCTTAGAGCACAAAGGGTATCGCTGCTTCGATCTACACTCCCGTCGCGTCATCGTTTCTCGTCACGTTATTTTTGACGAGACGGTTTTTCCGTACACACCCCCGGTCACACGCGCAACTCCCACATCCGATCCCGCCCCTCCCACTCACCTGCGCACGATCTCCTCTGGGATCCACGCTCACCTACCATCCTCGAACGCCAGCGACCCCACGCGATCCGCCTCGCAATCTGCTCCGCCATCCGCCATTTCCCACGCGTCCACCCGTCCCCCCGCCAAGCCGACCAGGCCGGCCCACCCCCCTCCCCCCCGCCACGCGCCCCCCCCGCGTTCCCCCTCGCCCGATTCGCCTGGCCCACCTGATCCTGCTCCTCTCGAGTCGCCCGCGCCTGCTCCCCTCGGATCTGCCGCCCACCCCGCGCAGCGACCCACCGTATCTTCCTCGCCATCCGTGCCAGCCACCCCAAGCCCTCCACGTCGCCCTGTAGTTCATGTTGCCCCACCGGTTAACTCACATAAAATGACCACCCGAGCCAAGAGGGGTTTTGCTCAACCACGTCGCTTATTTTCCCTCACGACTTCCACTGCCCTTTCTCCTCTTCCCTCCTCTTACAAAGCTGCTCTCAAAGATCACCATTGGCATGACGCCATGCTTGATGAATTTAATGCTTTGCTAACGAACGATACTTGGAGTTTGGTTCCTCGTCCTACAGGTGTTAATGTGGTCAACGGGAAGTGGATTTTCCGTCACAAATTCCACTCCGACGGTACGCTGGCTCGCTATAAGGCGCGTTCGGTTCTCCGTGGCTTCACTCAACAGGAAGGCGTTGATTATACAGAGACATTCAGCCCAGTTGTCAAACCAGCCACTGTTCGGGTTGTCCTCAGCATCGCCACTGCGCATTCTTGGCCCATTCATCAACTTGATGTCAAGAACGCGTTCCTCCATGGCGATCTTGGTGAGACAGTCTATTGTCAACAACCGTCGGGCTTTGTCGACTCTTCCTTTCCCGACCACGTCTGTCTTCTCAAGAAATCTCTCTATGGGTTAAAACAGGCCCCCCGGACTTGGTTTTTGCACTTTCAAGCCTTCATCTTGTCCTTGGGTTTCGTGGCTTTTATCTACCATCATGGCTCCTCCGTTGCCTATCTCCTACTTTATGTAGATGATATCATACTCACTGCCAATACTACTACTACCCTTCACTCCATTATCACTTCCCTCAAGACGGAGTTTGCCATGTCGGACTTAGGTGATATTCACCATTTTCTTGGAGTCAATGTCACTCGCAACCACTCTGGCCTATTTCTTTCCCAACAACAATATGTGCTTGAGATATTAGACCGTGCCAACATGCTAAATTGCAATCCCATCTCCACACCCGTCGACACCAAAGCCAAACTCTCCCTCCATGATGGCGACCTTCTCTCCAATCCTACCCTGTACCGGAGTCTCGCTGGAGCCCTCCAATACTTAACACTCACCCGCCCAGATATATCCTACGTTGTGCAACATGCGTGTCTATTCATGCACGCTCCCTGCACCACCCACTACCAACTGGTTAAGCGCATCTTGCATTAACTTAAGGGCACTTCACACTACGGTCTGCAATTCTATAAGTCGCCATCTCATGACCTCATTGCTTATTCTGACGTCGACTGGGCCGGCTGTCCGGATACCCGCAAATCTACCTCTGGCTTTTGTGTCTTTCTCGGTGCAAACCTTGTCTCCTGGTCATCTAAACGGCAGCACACGGTGTCCCGATCCAGTGCTGAAGCTGAATATCGGGCTGTTGCCAACTGTGTCGCTGAAACTACCTGCCTGCGCTAGCTTCTCCAGGAGCTCCGGTGTCCTCCCGCTCGCGCCGCGCTTGTGTATTGTGACAACATCAGCGCCACGTATCTGTCGACGAACCCTGTTCAGCACCAACGCACGAAGCACGTCGAAATTGACCTTCACTTTGTGCGTGATCGTGTCTCCTTGGGCGAAGCACGAGTTCTACATGTTCCCTCAGCATCTCAGTATGCCGACGTCTTCACCAAGGGGCTCCCGAGCGCGGTCTTCACCGAGTTTAGGTCCAGTCTGAACATCCACACCGGAGGCGTTCCGACTGCGGGGGGGGTGTTAAACTCGGTCATTGCATGTATGTAGACTTTGTATATTGTTGTAACTACTTCCTAGCTTTGAGGATCACAACCACTCTCCACGTTGGGCCTGCATGCCGTGTATATCTTGGGAGACGTTGGGTGGCCTCGGCTATTTGTACCTCTGTAACTGTTGCCATAATCAACACGATAGAATCGTGAGCACTCCCTCTAGCTGTCCGCGTGGTAGAGGGAGCCGAGGTTCGCGATGGAGGGCAGTTCCAGCGGATGGGGTTTAGACTCTTCCTCTGGAGATGGGTAATTTCGGGGATGGCAAAGGATGCACATAGCCTGCAATCATACGAGAGAAACCGAGGGACATCTGACGTACGTCAACCAAGTATGAATATTCCAATCATACGAGAGAGAGACCAAGGGACATCTGACGTACATCAGCCTAGTACGAATATTCCAGTCATACGAGAGAGACCCAGGGACATCTGACGTACGTTAGCCTAGTACGAATATTCCAATGATACGAGAGAGACCCAGGGACATCTGACTTACGTCAGCCTAATACGAATATTCCAATCATACGAGAGAGAGACTCAGAGTCATCTGACGTAAAGCCTAGTACGAATATTCCCATCATACAAGAGAGACACCCAGGGACATCTGATGTACGTTAGCCTAGTACGAATATTCCGAGCGCCGGCACCCGTGACACGCGACCTGTGTAGGCTCGTACAAGGAGCATAACTGTCGAGGCATGAGCATGATGCCATGACCAGGCCACGAACCACGCCAAGCCTTGTACTCCCTCCATCCCTAAATTCTTATCTTAAATTTGTCTAAATACGAACGTATCTAATTATGTTTAGTGTTAGATACATCTGTATCTAGATAAATATAAGACAAAATTTTTGAAACGGAAGGAGTACTATATATGTAACTATCTGTGAATGAATACAGTGTGATTGCTCCATTAATCTCCTGAGTTTACACTACTGTACCACACACACAGCACGATGGAAATATACATTTGGCATCTTGGACGTGTATCTTTTTCGTAGACTAACATATATCAAACGATCGAGGATTGGATTTCTATCTCTATTCCTCAAATGACATTATCATATTTGGTAGGTAGACATATATAGACAGAAACAAGGTAGAAATAATAACATATAAACAGTCCTGCCATGTCAAACCAATCCCCAGCCCCAGGGTTCAAGTCCTGGTGATCACATTATTCTTGGATTAATTTCAGGATTTCTGAAGATACGTTTGCATTGGGAGGAGATGTTCCCGTCGTGCTCATAGGGTAGGATGTGCGTGTGTGCGTTCATAGGGATAAGAGTATGTGCGTATATATGAGCACTTGCGTCTATATTGTGTTAAAAAAATCAGGCACGCATTGTAGCCGCCGAGGAAGAACTCGGGCGGTTCGCGGCTGCATGTGGGGGCCCCTCGACTGGCGTCCTTTGCGTTGATCTATCGTGTACTGACCATTGCACTTGTTTGTGTGGGTGGTGGAGCAAGTGGTCTCTCACACAAACTCAACACCCTACAGCCGAGCTAATTGGCAATGTGAGTCCAGAAATACAACTGTAATACGGTCTTCCACATGCATTACAGAGGAGGGAAACGAATCTTGGTTGTGTGCCGTACATTTGCGGCAGTTGGGAGATCTTTTGTTGGTAGAAGTTATACAAATTACAATATATACCAATATTAAAAAGGAAAAAAGTCCATTTTGAGCCCTAAACTATGGTGCTTGGTCCGACTTGAACGCTGTACTAGGAAACCGGCTATATTAAATTCTGAACTTCATAAAACCTTTTAAGTTGAGCGCTAACTTGGTTTTGAATAGTCATTTTACATTTTGGATAGCTTAGAAGTATCATCAACTAAACATGGTATTGAACAGTATTGAAGGAACAGTAAAATATTTTTTTCAGACCACAGTTACCTCTTAAGGCATATGTCACTTAACATAATCATTTTTGTCAACATACTTATGAATTTTCTGAAATCAGATCAACATAAGTCAACCTTTCTATCCTTCAAAAAAATCAAAAATCAAAATAAAGACAACATTGCTATAGTCTTGACGTTGATAAATTAAGTTGAGTGTGAAATAAGCAGCTAGGCATAATTTTCCCTTCCTTTTATTTTGCGGGGAACACAGCATAATCGAGGGGGCCAAATATCCAAATAGCAAACACAACATGCATAGTGAACTTTGTTACTGCAGAAAGCCACCAAATCTATATGAAAGGGAACTCGTGTTGCAGCAGAAGCACAACAGAGGAAAACTTATTAAACCATAAAATTAGTATTCATGATTTCACAGTCTCCCGTTTGGAAGCTCAACACAAACCCCTTAACTGCCCTATGAAAGATTTAGTTAAGGTGCTGTTGTGATGGCATTTGCGGTGTGGACTCAAGGACGGCTTTTTTCATGTTTGTCCAGTTATTCATGTGATCCATGAGTTTTGGAAATTCTTGCCTCTTGTCGGCAACGAATCCTAGGTTCTCCATGTTGCTTTTCTCTCACAAGAAGGCAAGGCAGTTCCACCGCATGTGGGCACTCCTGACAACATCTGCCGGGAATCTATTTATCATCTGCACTATAAAGCAGCAAGAAAGCAACGACGTTGTGGCGGCCATCCCAAGGAAAACCTTTTCTCCAAACATATTTTTGCAGTATTAGAGATGATTGTTCACTTGTGGAAGGTGGAGATGAGCCCCTTCGGCGTAGTTATTCCTCTGCTCTTACTTGTTTGTGCTGCAGCACCGACGGTGCATGCTTCCAACAGCAATATGAGCATCCCATCCGCTGCCGTGCTCGCCGGTTGCCAAAGGAGCTGCGGGAATCTGACATTCGACTATCCCTTTGGCATCGGCTCGTCCCATTGCTTCTGGCAGCCAGACTTTGAGCTCATCTGCAATAACACGACGCAAATCCCAAGGCTCTTCCTCCGGGACGGCGCCACGGAGGTCACCTACGACATCGACATTAATTCTGCTTCCCCAGGTAACACTTCCGGTATGGCATACTAATCTATTACTCATTATTACTATTATAAGCGGGCATTGGTGTTCAGCTTGTTGGCCCAGTCAACACCGTCGAGTATTGTCTGACGATAGGAACGACGATAAAGCGAAGCGACGCTGAGCAATCTAGACAAAGTTCTTTTATGCCGAGATGTACAAATTGGAAGCTAGCTTCCTACGATCAATTCACCCAGCACAAAGCTAGCTTGCTCTAGCAAAGCGCCTGATTGATCCTTCCGTAAAGTAGCTGCAACCTGCAAGTAACACCAAGGATACACGCGCGTACGAAACTAAACGACACGCACGCAAAAGATTCGTTTGATTGCCAAAGGTTCGTATCGAGCCTTGTCCTTACTTTATTGCTTGTTAACGGTACATCTTACAAGTGGGGTTTACGGACGTATAAATAGCAGCTAGGCTGCCTGATTACTTGACGGAATCAGTACAGAAGACTAATCCTACACGGTAACTAATTGGATACCTATACGTACGTGTAATCCGATCCTGACGTTGGGTTTACTTTCAACACAGCTCACCTCCCAAATTCCTCTTAAGGGCATCTCCAGCCGTTGGCCCCCAGGGACGCCTAAAATCGCCGCCTGGGGGTGAGCTGGCGGAAAAATTAAGCCTGGGGACGAGTTGGTCCCCAGCCGCCGGCCCCAGGGCCGCCCCAGGCACGTTTTAAAATAAAAGAAGTTCGGCGAAGTTCGTCTTAAACACGATAAATTTCGGCCAAACACGATAAATTTCGGCCAAACACGATAAATTTCGGCACATTTCGGCGAAGTTTGCGGATTTTCATTACATAGCACATATATATAAACTAATCTAAAGAAAAAACTGGCTGAAGTCGCCGCCGTCGCCGCCATCGTCGTCGTCGGCCTTCCCCTCCTTGACGCGGTCGCCCCTGCTGGACCTCTGCCCGGCGTCGCCATGGCGGATTGGTGGCGGCGCATCGTCGTCGTCGTCGTCGTTGTCGTAGATGACGACGACTCAGCCTTTGTCGCGGCCGCGTCGACGCTCCGCGAAGCGAAGCAGGGCGGCGCACTGGCGCTCCTTCGCCTTCTCCAGGCGCTCCTTCTCCATCGCTATGGAGTCCCTGCGCGCCCATTCCAGGGCCGTGTCGTCGTCGTCGAGCTCCGTCGTCACCGGCGCGGCCGACTCCTTCTTCACCGGCGCGAGCCCCGGCTCCGTCTTTGGCTTGACGAAGCGCGGAGGAGGGGCCGACGAGTAGGCGCGCCGGCCGCCCTCGTTGATGACGATGCCGGCGCTGCGAGTGCGCCGGCCGAGGGGCGTCTCCGCCGCGGGCTCGGCCTTGACGCCGAGCAGGGCCGGAGTACCGGAGGAGTGCGATGAAGATCGGGAGGAGGAAGAAGAGGAGGAGGACCCGAACCTCCTTGGCGCCCATGGCCCGGCGCGTCGGTGCTGCGCCGGGGCGGCCACCCTCGCCAGGTACGCCAACGGCGGGTCGTTGCCGCCCTCGAGGTACGTCAGCACGCCCTCGAGTGTGCGGCCGGGGACGCCCCACCACAGGTGGCGCCCCTCGCTGTTCTTCCGGCCGCCGACCACCGGCGCGCCGTTGGTGGACGCCAAGCGCTGCTGCTGGCGGCGCTCGAAATACGCCGCCCAAGCCGCGTGGTTGTCGGCGGCGTACTGGGGGAGGGAGAGTTGGGCGTCGGTGAGGGTGGCGCGCACGACCTCGACTTCCTCGGCGAAGTATTTCGGCTTCGCCACGACGTCGGGCAACAGGGGAATGGGCACTCCCCCGGCGCTGAGTCTCCACCCCGTCGGCCCGGCGCGCATGTCCGGCGGCGCCGGGATGTTCGCCTGGAACAGGAGCCAGGACTCCTGTTCGCGGAGCGAAAGGCGGCCGAAGCCGTTGGCCGCCGCCTCGTCTCCGGGGAAGCGTTCTGCCATGGCGACGGGCTCGGGAGAGGTAGAGAGGTAGAGGGAGGGGCTGGGCGGCGGCGATCGGGAGAGGTAGGGAGAGGGAGGGGCTGGGCGGCGGCAAGGGGCGGAACTGGTGTGGGCACAGGCGAGTGAGGCCACCGGCTATATAGCCGCGCCGCGCCTGTGTGTACGCAAGCGAGGGAGGGGAGGCGTCGGCCCGTCGTCCCGTGACGCGCCGCCTGTGAGGAATCAATGGTAAGGCTGACCGGCGGCAGCCTTGGCATTGATTCCCCGCGGGAACCGAGGCCTTTGGGGGAAGACGAGGCGCCGTGTAGCTGACGCGGCTGGCCCGCGGCTTTTTCGCGCCAAAATAGCTCGCCCCGGCGCCCCAGGGCGTCCCCCAGCGCACCGGGTTCGGTCTGTGTCCGCCGGCGCTGTTTTCGGCCCAGGCCGGCGAAAATCGGGCTCCTAGGGACGCGACTGGGCCGTTTTTTCGGCGCCGGCACGAAAAAATCGCCTGGGGAGGCCTTCCTGGGGGCGCGGCTGGAGATGCCCTAAGAAGCAACTAATCTTCAAGAGAGTTTGGCTTCTTTCTCTCATTCATCAAAATCCGCAACAAACCAATAACTAACCACTGGAATTATGCGACTTAAAGCGTGATTAATAGTATAGGCAACTGCTGGCTATATGCACATGTACTCTAAAGTCATCATATATAGTCACTCATACAATACAATAAGGTCGAGCCTATCCTATTCCTAACTAGCATATCCTGGATTACAATTCAAAGATTGCACTAACAATCTCTCTCTAATCTTGACGCTAGATCTTCTATGTGTTGTTTTGATACTGCCATGTTGACGATTCATCCTTGGTCAGCTTTTCTGCTCACTCCACACAACTCAAATTGCTGACTAGATTGTCCGTCACAATCTCTCCTTTAATTTTGATTTGACTTGGTGAATTTATGAACAAATTCAAATATGAGCTAGACTACCCAGCCACACTAGCAACCTTGTGACTGCACCATCCACCCTAACGAAATACATGCCGGCTACCTTATGATCACATCACCCGGTGGACTACACCATCCAGTCCAGTCTCATGTAGAGACTATGACCTCCTTAAAGAGACTCCCATTCGCTGGTTTACTGCCCCAAAAAAATTTATTTGGTCCTCTTGTCGAGACAAGTAGACGACCCTGGCGTGAGTCATCAACGAAACATCACATAGACGAGCACTTGGACACGACTACTGAGACATGCTAACTTGCATGACTTCTTGACTCATCTGACTTCTCTGGAAGATGATCATGTGACTTTTCGGCACCGCACCTTGGCATCACTACTCCCATCAATGATCATCTTTCACCACTTCGCCGACGCACCGGACGAAGCATTAGCGCCGGATGCGCGCTGGGCATTTGATCGTTTCGTTCGATCCGTCATAATTCCACAGACACACGTTTCCTGGTGGCCCCACCCCACGCCCCTTTCCGCCGTACCCTCCATCATCTTCCTCTCTTTTTATGTCCGCTACCGTCTGTGCACACTGCTTTCTCGTGCTCCTCCCGTGCGCCCCCGCAGCCGCCATGGAATTCGCTCCATCGATCCATCTAGCTCCACTCCGACCAGCAAACATCCACCCTTGGGAGCTAGAACTAGCTGAGCCAGAAGCCGCAACCATCCATGAATTTTTCTACTACTGGTGATGGATTTGCTACATCCATCATGGTGGAGCTGCGACCTACTACGGTGGTGGTTTTTTTTTGTTGCAACCGTCCTCAGCTTTTGCTACTACCCGCGAGGGATTTTGCTACAACCAACAGAGCAGTTTTTCTTCCATCGCCCGACACCAAAGCTAGACCTGGCAGATTGTTTTGCTACAACCCGTTAAGCCTTGAGCTGGAAACAACATCTGTTTTTGCTGCATCGACTAGAGCTATTTCTGCGACGGCAACGTCGGAGCCTTTATTTTGTTTCAACCGGCAACCGGAAAAGCTTCGGTCGACATGGTTTTTTGCTACATGGGAGATCCATCCAGGGGAGAGGTGGAAGTTGCAACAGGGGGACGCATGACCATGCCGCCGGCGAGCTGCACCGGAGACAGACAGGAGGGCTGCGACGGCCTGTGTATAGTATGTTGCAACCAAGGACGGCAATGGCCACGAACGGAGGGTTGTCTCTTCTCGCTACATTTTCATGTGCTTCGCTCATAATTGTTTTCTCATGACAGGTTTAGGAGTCGCATTTTCACATTATATCCCCATGAGATCTGGCGTCAACGTTTACAAGATGGCATGGAATGCTCCCGGGAGATCTCTATATTTTGTGTCCGCCGTAGTAAACATCACTGGCTGCGACTTGGATGTATACCAGTTGCACGATCGAACTGACACAAATGTCGCTCAAGACACAGACTCAAATGCAATGGTGCCGCTTTGTACAGTTGCCTGCCCGAACAAGGAAATCACAGAGACCTCCGTTCCTAGGCAAGACTGCAATGGTACCGGATGTTGCTCCACTTCGAACATCGTCATTCTTGCTCCCACCTTGCAGCTTCGGTTTGTACGCCATGGCAAGGGGGAGCTGGCCCCTAACCGAAGCTCACTCTGGGACGGAATCAATATAACTACTGATTATGCCGGTATTACTTGGAGTATAATGGATCAAGCAACGGGCGACACCAACCCGGCTAACAGGACCAACTACGGAAGTGTCAGCAATCACAGCAAGTGGGTGCGCAATCCTATCACAGGTGGTCGTGGTTATAATTGCATTTGCGATAATGGGTATAAAGGCAATTCCTACATAATCGATGGATGCTTGCGTGATAGAGGTAATTTACCTGCTCCATCCCACAGAGCTCTGTCTTTCCTTTATGTTATACGATTAAGATGGCATTAGTTTGTGTTTGTTTCAATATATGTAGAAAAACTTTGTGAGAAGACTTGATCAATTAACCGCAACATGCACTTTCTCTCCATTGGAAAACCAACTGCATGCTTAATTACACCTGCATACATGTGTACCCAAATCAAGCCAAACAAATTTGATTTGGGGTGTATAAATAACTGTACTTTTCTGATGAATCTCTTAATTTCATTCGGAAAATAGGGTATAATCCGGTCCAACGAAAGGAAAACTGCTCTCGAAAGTGCGGGAACATCAGTGTTCCATTTCCATTCGGCCTAGAAGAAGGCTGTTGTGCAAGGAAGCTATTTCAGCTCAACTCCACCAACACGTTGACGTCCAGCCTCCAACTAAAGGATCATTATCGTGTGATGAATATAAATGTAAACGGCGGGCTAGTGGACATCGAAGACACCTCAAGTTACCAGGGTGACATGTATGGGATGCATGTATCCAAGGAACCTGAACTCTATATTGGTTTTGGGGAATCGGTATCTGTGCAATGGGCCGTTGCCGGTCTGTCCTGCCGAGAGGCACAACAGAACATGTCTGGTTACGCATGTGTCAGCAACCATAGCACTTGCTTAGGCGTCAACTCAACTGATGGTTACATCGGTTACCGGTGCAAATGCATGCATGGCTTCCAAGGAAATCTCTATATCGGAAATGGCTGCCAAGGTTCTCTCTCTCTCTCTCTCTCTCTCTCTCTCTCTCTCTCTGTGTGTCTGTCTTTGTCTCTCTCTTACACACACAGATATACTACATATACATTTATATTTAATTGTTTTAGTAATAATGGACCTTGATTGTAGTACGGGAAAGCAATCATGAATTCCTCTTTGAAGGACTTTGAAGTCAATATATATAGGATATCTATACTTTCAAAGTAGTCATGATCTCCATTCTCAGTATCATGTTCTGTAAACTTCTGTCATCTTACTAAGATGTTGTTGCAGATATTGACGAGTGCAACAGACCAGGCATTTGCGAAGGAATATGCCATAATTCTATAGGAAGGTACTATTGTACGAATTGTCCTGGCAAAACACAGTATGATGCTAAAACAATGCAGTGCACCTTGACAAAAAAGCAAAATCTTCTACTGGGTGAGCTCTATATACCAGTTCCTTAGTCTTACAGTGAACATGAACAAGAAAAAGGCAGCACAAGACTAAGCTAACATAGTATATCATTGCAGGTGTTGGCATTGGGCTTAGTAGTGGCTTCGGAGTTCTACTTCTCAGCTCAATTACAATAGTTCTTGCTCGTAGATGGAAAAGGGACATCCAAAAGCAACTGCGAAGGAAGCATTTCCGAAAGAACAAAGGCCTTCTGCTGGAACAGCTAATATCATCAGATGAAAATGCGAGTGACAAGACAAAGATATTCACTTTGGAAGAACTAGAGAAGGCAACAAATAACTTTGATTCTACACGTATACTGGGTCGTGGAGGGCATGGTATGGTGTACAAAGGCATCTTGGCCAACCAACATGTTGTGGCGATAAAAAGGTCTAAGAACATTAATGAAGGTGAGATCAGTCAATTTATTAATGAGGTAGCAGTTCTCTCACAAATAAACCACCGAAATATAGTAAAACTTTTTGGATGTTGTCTTGAAACTGAGGTCCCACTATTAGTTTATGACTTTGTTCCCAATGGCTCGTTATATGAAATTCTACATGCCAATTCAAGCAGTGGCTGTTTCCTTTTGTCATGGGAGGACTGCCTAAGAATTGCCACGGAAGCTGCAGCAGCTCTATATTATCTCCACTCGGCAGCTTTGGTGTCAGTCTTTCACCGTGACGTGAAATCTTCTAATATACTGCTAGATGCAAACTACACTGCTAAAGTTTCAGACTTCGGTGCTTCAAGATTGGTTCCTATTGACCAAACCCATGTTGTCACAAATATACAAGGTACATTTGGGTACTTGGATCCAGAATATTACCATACTGGGCAGCTAAACGAGAAGAGTGATGTATACAGTTTTGGTGTGGTACTTGTGGAGCTACTTCTGAGAAGGGAGCCTATTTTTACAACCGAGTCAGGCTCAAAGCAAAATTTGGCCAATTACTTTCTCTCGGAGTTAAAAGTGAGGCCAATCAAAGAGGTTGCTGCTGCTCAAGTTTGTGAGAAGGCAACCGAAGAAGAGATTAAAAGTGTTGCCTCACTTACGGAGATGTGCTTGAGGCTCCGAGGTGAAGAGAGACCTACTATGAAAGAAGTTGAGATGACTTTGCAGTTATTGCGAACTAAAAGGTCAAACTCCAGCCATGCCACTCCGGAAAATGATGAAAATATGCAACCACTCCAACGTACAAGAACTGATGCTAGATGCAAGTCGCAGGCCATTAACTTGGGCAACGATGTTTATTCTGAGTCTCAAAACAACCAAGAATGCAATAGCTGCCAACAGGAGTTATTAGGGTCTATTGGGTTACCACAGTAAGGGCCAATTTGAAATTCAAATTTCACATGAATTTTGGAGGAAAAGTTGCTTTCACTTAGAGTGTAGTATATTTCTATTTCCTACTAAATTCCTATGAAAATATTGTATTCCAGAAAAGGACTGAAATGTGTGTACCTTTGATTTATCTTTCTTACCAAGTGCAATGTACACTAGATCACTTGTTTCCATTTTTTTATAATGGGCACTTTTATATAGCTATCTTCAATTTTGATGAAGAAGATGACGATACAAACTGCATGTAGTGCCCAAACCTCGTACGTGCTCGTAGACGATTACTTTTCGTCAAGAGCTATCACGCAGTAGTCGAACCGACCGAGTACTTTCCAACCGTACATATAGACTGCACGTACGTAGACTGATCTGCCGAGTACGTTTCAGCGTACGTATACGAGGCGATTCGTTGGCCTGTACTTTCGGCCTAGAGATACACGCGCATGTATTGATTCCTGGAGATCCTACGTGCCAAGCTAGCTAGTTGGCTGCTGAATGGATTCTCAAGCTAGCTAGCAGAGGCACGTACGTAACACCTTGCCGTCCACTTGATCAATCTCAAAGCTAGCTACGCACGACAACAGAAGTGTTGAGTATATGTGTTTGTGTATATTTGTGTACTGGACGCACCTCCTAGTTGCCTTATATAGTTATAAGGTCATAGCCATATATACATGCGTTTGCACCGCCGCCGCCGTCGCGCGCCTTCACCGCGCCACCGCCGCCGCCCGCGCCTCTCTCGCGCCCCACTGCCACCGCTCCTTCCCTCCTCCCCGCCACCGCGCTCCACCCCTCCGCTGCACACGCTGCCACCGCTCCTCTGCTGTCATCGCGCCCCTCCACTTCCCTCGCAGCTGTCGCTCTTCCCCAGTCGCCGCTGCTCATCCCCCCTCCTGCCGCACGCCGCCGCCTCCGAACCCTAACCCGCACCGACCCCTAGCCGGACCTCTCATCCCGCCATGCCGTCCGTCACCTTGTCCAGCTCCACCATCAACTCCAACACGTTCGCCGGCGCCAACCCTCCCGACATCAATGACCTCCGCAACCTCAACATCTACGAGCGAGTTCCGGTTCGTCTCTCCCAGACGGACTCCTCCTACTATGCGTGGAAAACGTACTTCTCCCTCGTGTCCCGGGAGTACCACCTCGTTGATCATGTGGACGGCTCCGTCGACTCCAGCCTCGTCCCCGACTTCCATGACTGGTCCACCATCGACACCACGATCATCCGGTGGTTCTTTCTCACCACCTCACCGGACCTCTTTCAGAAGGTCGTGCAGGACGTGATAACGCCCACGCCGTGTGGACTGATACGTCTCCAACGTATCTATAATTTATGAAGTATTCATACTGATATTTTATCATTCTTGGATGTTTTACAATCATTTTATAGCAACTTTATATCATTTTTTGGGACTAACCTATTGATCCAGTGCCCAGTGCCAGTTGCTATTTTTTGCTTGTTTTTTACAACGCAGGAAATCAATATCAAGCGGAGTCCAAACACTACGAAACTTTTTGTGGGTTTTTTATGGACCAGAAGACCAACAGTGGGCCAAAGAAGCACGTGGGGTGTGCCGCGAGGGGGGCACAACCCACCAGGGCGCGCCTGGGGGCCCAGGCGCGCCCAGGTGGGTTGTGCCCACCTCGGTGGCCTCCCGCACCCCCTCTTTGCACTATAAATTCCTAAATATTCCGAAACCCTTCGGGGTTAACCGAGATCAGAAGTTCCGCCGCCGCAGGACTCTGTAGCCACCGAAAACCAATCTAGACCCTTTCTAGCACCCTGCCGGAGGGGGGAATCATCTCTGGCGGCCATCTTCATCATCCCAGCGGCCACCACGATGAGGAGGGAGTAGTCCACCCTCGGGGATGAGGGTTTGTATCAGTAGCTATGTGTTTAATCTCTCTCTCTCTCTCTCTCGTAATCTATATCATGAGCTTTGTTAACATAGTTGGATCATATGATGTTTCTCCCCTCTATACTCTTGTTGTGATGAATTGAATCTTTACCCTTTGAAGTTTTGGCATGTTAGATTAAATGTTCAGATTTGAGAACACATGATGTATGTCTTGCGGTGTGAATACTTGAGGTGACAATGGGGTATCATATTGATTCACTTGATATACGTTTTGGCACTCAACTTCGGATTCCCGCGGTGACATTGGGGTAATCTATGCATAGGGGTTGATGCATGTTTTTATTATTTTTTCTCTGATAGAAACTTTGGGGTCTCCTTATAGTTCTTTATGTGGATTGAGTATTATGAATATGAATTTGCTTTCATGTTATTTTAGTATGAACTCTAGGATAGATCAAACGGAAAGAATAGATTTATGTTATTTTAGTATGAACTCTTGAATAGATCGAACAGAAGGAATAGCTTTAAGCTGGTTTCATACCCTACAAACAATTTCTATCTTTTGTTCTCCGCTAATAGGAACTCGGGAGTGATTCTTTATTGCACTTTGAGGGATAATCATATGATCCAACTATGTTAGCACTGTTCAGAGGTTGCACTAGTGCAAGTACGGACCCTAGGCCTCATTTTCAAGCATTGCAATACCGTTTTGTGCCCGTTTACTATTTGCTACCTTACTGTTATTATTTATTCAGATTATAAAAATAGATTTCTACCATCCATATTACACTTTTGTCACCATCTCTTTGCCGAACTAGTGCACCTATACAATTTGCCATTGTATTGAGTGTGTTGGGGACACAAGTGATTTCTTGTATTTGGTTGCAGGGTCGTTTGAGAGAGACCATCTTCATCCTACACCTCTCACGGATTGATAAACCTTAGGTCATCCACTTGAGGGAAAATTGCTACTGTCCTATAAAACTCTGCGCTTGGAGGCCCAACACGTGTCTACATGAATAAAGTTGCATCGTAGACATCATGGACCAAGCTGAACGGGCTCTTCATCGACAATCGTCTTCAACGTCATGGTTTTTTTGCAGCAACAGTTTTTTGGGTTCCACCAGTACAACTCCTCCATCGATGACTATTGTCGCCGCCCCAAGACGACTCTCGGTAACGAGCTCCATGATATTGGCGGGAAGATCGATGATGGCCTCCTCCTCCGCATGCTCACCGCCGGGCTCAACGAGGACTTCGGCAACACCGCGGCGAACCTCACCCACATCTCCGAGCCCTCCTTCGCCAAGTTCGTTGCGTACCTCCGGCTGGAGGAGCGGCGGATGAAGCTGGTGAAGGCGCGGGCCATCCACGCCGCCCTTGCCGCCGGCACCACCCGCGGCGCCCCCCCCCCCCCCCCCCCCCCCCCCCCCCCCCCCCCCCCCCCCCCCCCCCCCCCCCCCCCCCGGCCCCCCCCCCCCCCCCCCCCCACCCGCTCCCCCGCTGCCCCGGCCGCACGTCCTCAGCCGCGCCACCAAGCGCCGTACCCGGCGCCGCGGCTGTAGCCAAGGCTGCTGTCTCTCCCGTACGGGCCTCCAACGGCTCCCACGCCTCCTGTCGAATGGCGCCGCGGAGGCCGGCGTGGCGGCCAGCAGCAGCAGCAGTAGGGCACAAGCTTGCCTCGTCAGCAGCAGCTCCAGGTGCCTCCTCCTTGGTCCGCTGGATATAACCCGTGGACCGGTGTCGTTCATGCATAAACCATGCCGGTCCCACGGGCCCCTGTGCCGACCCTTCCCATGCCTGCCGGCGCATCATGCATACTATGCGGCTCCGCAGCCCTATGGAGGGTACCTACCGCCGCAGCTGAGCGGCGGTTACGGCTTCCCGATGACGTCTCTGTCCCCCTCGCTAGCGCTGCCACCGGCGCCTTGGGGTTCGGCACTCCTCGTCGTGCTGCACACCGCCCCTACGCCAAACAACTACACTGGAGGCGGTGATTGGTACATGGACACCGGGGCCACGGCTCACATGTTTGCTCATCCTGGTAATCTTATCTGCTTCACTCCCGTCACCACCGACCGCCGCATCATTGTCGGTGACGGTTCCACACTTCCGATCACACACGTTGGGCACACTTCTTTTCCTTCTAATTTCATGCCTTTATCTTTTTCTAACATACTTGTGTCTCCTCATCTTATTAAGAATCTTATTTTCGTTCGTTGTTTCACTCGTGAAAATCCTGTCACCGTTGAATTTGACGAGCCTGGTTTTTGTGTTAAGGACGCTCGAAGTAGGATGGTACTCCACCGATGTGACTGCCCCAACAAGCTCTATCCGGTGCATTCGACTTCATCCGCCACCACCGCCTGGTTGCTCTCTCCGCTGGCGTCGACCTCTAGCACGCTCGTTGGGGTCATCCCAACCCCGTCACACTTCGTCATATTCTTAGGAGTTCCAGTTTCGTGTAATAAGATACAGGATCACACTTGTCATGCCTGTCGTGTCGGCAAACATGTTCGCCTTTCGTTTAATAACTCCACCACCATTGCTTCTTTTCCTTTTCAGTTAATTCATAGCGATGTGTGGACCTCTCCTGTTCCTAGTAATTTGGGCTACTTATATTATCAGGTTATTCTTGATGATTATTCTCATTATGTGTGGACCTTTCCTTTGCGACGAAAGTCAGATGCACTCTCCACTTTGACAGCTTTTTACTCCTATGTCAGCACGCAGTTTGGGCATCTCATTCTTGCTCTTCAGACTGACAATGGAAAATAGTTCGACAACCTTGCTTTCCGCAGTTTTTTGTCGTACCATGGCACAGTTTTTCGTCTCACATGCCCGTAAACATCACAGCAGAACGGTCGAGCCGAACGCATCCTTCTCACTATGAACGACTACGTTCGCACACTCCTGTTCCATGCTAACGTGCCGCCTCGCTTCTGGCCGGACGCACTTACTACCACATCACTTCTCCTTAAACTTCGACCCTGTCGCCCACGATGGAAATACGCACCTCATCACCTTCTCTTTGGTACACCGCCGTCTTATGATGGTTTGCGTATTTTTGGGTGTCTTTGTTATCCTAGCACTGCCGACACTGCTCCTCATAAACTTGCACCATGTTCTGTTGCATGCATATTCATCGGCTACCCTTCTAGCTCCATGGGCTATTGGTGCTACGATACCATCTCCCACCGTGTGTGCACTTCCCGGCATATTTACTTTGATGAACATGTGTTTCCATTTTAGCAGGTACCCCCAGCTGTTCCTCCCACCACCGATGACGTGGGAGTCTCGACGCCTCTCCCAGGGCGTTCGCGCGCCGCTCTTGGCCCGCCCCTGACTTTGAGGCGCGTCACCCGTTGGCGCCTTTCGGCTCGGCGCCCTCGCACGCGGCGCCTCCTATGACGGCGGCTATGGTGCCCGCGGCCTTGGCACCCTCGGCGCCCCTCTTCCCGCAGCTCCTGCGTCTGTGGCTCCTGCGCCTCCCGCGCCCGCGGCCTTGGCGCCCACGGCCCTAGCGCCCACAGCCCCAGCGCCCATGGCCTCGGCTCCCACGCCCGCGGCCCCAGCGCCCCGGCCCCGCGCTCCCTTCGACCGTGGCCTCGATGCCCGTGGCTCAGGCGGCTCCAGTGCCTTCCTCACCGGCGACTGTGGCCGAGCCATTCGCGGTCGGTCCGGTCACCCGCGCTCGCCCTATGCCTCAGACGAGTACGTCCACGTGGCATCCACCTCTATGCCATCGCCATTGCCGTCCTCCATTCGAGCCGCTCTTCTTGACCTGCTCTGGATGGCTGCGATGCAAGAGGAGTTTGATGCCCTGCTGCGCAACCGAACATGGCAGCTTGTTCCCCGTCCCCGACACGCCAACGTGATTACTGGGAAGTGGGTCTTCAAACACTAGCTCCGTTCTGATGCTATCCTTGTTCGCTATAAAGCGCGCTGGGTTGTTCGTGGCTTCCGGCAACGTGCTGGCATTGACTTCACCGACACCTTCACTCCGGTTGTTAAGCCCGGCACGATTCCCACGGTTCTCCACCTTGCGGTCCCCCGTGCTTGGCCGGTGCACCAGATGGACGTCTCCAACGCTTTATTTCATGGTCACCTCGAGGAGCTGGTCTTCTTCCAGCAGCCCAAGGGGTTTGTTGATCCAGCACTTCCTAACCATGTGTGCCTGCTTTCGCGGTTCTTGTACGGACTCAAGCAGGCTCCTCGCGCTTGGTACCAGCGCATCACGGCATTTCTGCACCAGCTCGGGTTTTGCTCCACCCGCTCGGATGCATCGCTCTTCCTCTATCACCAGGGCTCCAACACGGCTTACCTGCTGCTTTATGTTTACGACATCATCCTGACGGCATGTACGACTGGTCTTCTCAGTCCGCTCACTGCTCGTGTTCGTGCTGAGTTCGCCATAAAGGACCTGGGTCCTTTGCACTACTTCCTCGGTGTTGAGGTGGTGCGACGTCCGGATGGTTTCTTCCTTTATCAACGAAAGTACGCTCATGAGCTCCTCGATCGTGCTGGCATGCTTAACTGCAAGCCCGTCGCTACGCCTGTTGATACGAAGGCCAAGCTCTCTGCCACGGATGGTTCTCCTGCTTCGGATGCTGCCTTCTACCGGTCTATCGTTGGTGCTCTTCAGTATCTCGCTCTGACTTGACCAGAGATCCAGTATGCCGTCCAGTATGTGTGTCTTTATATGCATGCTCCTCGGGACGTTCACTGGGCTGCGATCAAGCGGATTCTCCGCTATTTTGTGGCACTGTGGACCTTGGTGTCACGCTCCACGCCTCCACCGACACTGCCCTCACTGCCTACTCCGATGCAGACTAGGCGGGCGCCCTGACACACGTCGCTCTACCTCGGGCTACTATGTCTTCCTTGGACCCTCACTCATCTCGTGGTCGTCCAAGCGGCAGCCTACGGTCTCTCGCTCCAGTGCTGAGGCTGAGTATCGTGTTGTGGCCAATGTCGTCGTCGAGTGTTCGTGGCTTCGCCAGCTGCTTCAGGATCTCTCTTGTCCTGTTGATCGTGCCACGGTGGTCTACCGCGACAACGTCTCGGCGGTCTACCTCTCCGCTAACCCGGTACATAAGCGTCGGACCAAGCATATTGAGTTGGATATTCATTTTGTTCAGTAACAAGTGGCTCTTGTCCATATTCGTGTTCTACACGTTCCTACTTCCCAACAATTTGCAGATATCATGACCAAGGGCTTGCCTACGGCGTCATTTGAGGAGTTCCGGTCCAATCTTTGCGTCAGCAGTGGTGCCGCTTCGACTACAGGAGGGTGTTGAGTATATGTGTTGTGCATATTTGTGTACTGGGCCCATCTCCTAATTGTCTTGTATAGTTGAGGTCGTGGCCCACCATTGTACTTCATATATACGTCCGTTTGCACCTGAGTAATACATCGTGCAATTCCCACAACATATAAGGAGCACACACGAGTTATGGCAGTAGGACCGTGTCGGTCCTATGTTTATTTCTTTTGATCTGAGTTACAAAGATTACAGGGGTACTTAGGATTATATAGTAGCTATCCTAGTAGACTACAAGACATAATGGGTGACTGCTCCTAGTCCGACCCGGACAGGACTAACTATCGTGGTTAATTCCAACAACTGTTGCTGCTGGCTCTAGAATATAATAAATTCACTCGAGCATAAGACCGTCATGCCATGCCACATTTCGTGAATCTATAATACCTAAATAGTTCATCCCCACTATCATATTTCTCTTGACATGCAGCTTATCCACCTCACATGCTCACCACATATGCCCCACACATGCCAACTCAGAAAAAACCAACAAATCATGTAATATAATTATTAGTTAGACACTAGTACATGCCTTTCGATAACCTGCGGCCTGATTTTGCTTAGTAGACTGAAATCAAGTGACCACCGAAAAGAAGATGCAGAAAGCAATCCTAAAGCTTCTGAATATTGAAAAATGAGGGTAGCCTGAACCAGAACTGTTGGAATTCACCAGAGGATCGATTCACATCAAATCACATGAACACTTGCACAAAAACTTTTATAGCCAAGGGTCTGTATCGTGCCCCTTCTTCGCTTTATTTCTTTTCTGGTTTCTCTCCACCGGTGTTACAATAGCTAGCCATGCCTGTGTATATATACATGCAGGACCAGGACCAGTCGACCCAAACCTCACGTGCCAGAACCTAACTCTACCACGGACTTGACGTCGTAATACTACTAGGACTAGGACTCGATACTATGACACAAGCTAGTACGAACTATCCAAGCTGGACCCTACGAATCACAAGTTGACTCGAACCAGGACACTTGCTCTAATCACCGGCGACAACTAATACTTTGACTCCTAACCATCAAGATTATGCTAACAAGAACCTTGTGCGCAGTTTAGCTTCCTGGCATAAAGTTACAATTTCTATTTTCCAGGAAAAAAATGAACAATAGTGCAAGTTTTCAGAATTCAGATTCTCCAGCAGACATCAGCAAACACAATCAATATTGTCATATGTGGTCAATGACACCACTGTGGGCGGTCGAGTGGACAACGGAGGCGAGGGCCAAGGTACTCCGAGGAGGCGGGGTGTGTGTCGCTGGCTGGACGAGACGTGTGCGGTGTGGGTGTTGAAAACGAGAAACACTTCCCTGCTGGCTGCACATTTCCTTGGACCATCTTTGCTAACGCCTAAAGCGCTTCAGAGGCATTGAACAGTAGGGCCAAAAGTTCAGCCAACAAAGAAAGCATAGCTTCACATCACAGCAAGAAAAGTGCTGGGATGGGCTGGGCTGGGAGCCTATGAGCGGTAAAAGAGAATTAAACAGTTTAGAAGTATAACTGCGGAAGGATGCAGCCCCTGATAAGATGTTAAGACAACTGTCTATGCAGGGGGAGTATAGTCTTTCATGAATCACCCTAGAGTACAATCACATTCCTTTGCTTTGACTTTCATAAAACTGCATGGCTACAGAGTTTACATGCATTTTCTTCCCAGAGAATGTAGGCTCAATTTGCCAAGTGTTGAGCTTATCAAGGTTCAGTTTATTCAGTAAGTTCAGTTTCGTGAGTTAACTCTGGCAGTGTTATTTCTTCAGAAAATAACTTGGCAGCTGTGGTCCGGGCCTGTGCCAAGCCAGAATGATTCTTGTGTTTCCTTGTCAAGCTACTCCAAAGCCATTTCGACAACTATGCAAAGGAATTCATAGTGGAGGCCTCAGCAGGTGGCGTAGAAAGGTAAATACATCTTCTGTATTCATTTTGTTTGGTTCAACTGCATGCATTTTTTGTGTTGATTTGATACACACCCACCCAGTAGAATTAGTTTTACACCTAGTTTTTTTGTCTACTCCAGAAATGTAATTCACACCGAAAAGCGTGGACATATAATCTCTGAACAATATCACTCCCTCCGTCCCACAATAGAAGATGTTTTTGCAACCTATGTTAGCTTGCAAAAACATCTTATATTATGGGATGGAGGGAGTGCCTCCGTTCCTAAATACAAGTATTTTTATAGATTCTAATATGGACTACATACGGAGCAAAATGAGTGAATCTATACACTGAAATATATCTATATACATTCATATGTAGTTCATATTGAAATCTGTAAAAAGACTTATATTTAGGAACGGAGGGAGCAATAGAGAGCTGACTTCAGTGAAATAAGCTTTCCAAACTTGTCATCTCCTACGGAGTATTGATCACAGCAGCAGCAACTAGAATGTCCATTTCTCATCTGAATTCTACACATATGGCCATAGGAAGATATGATTTACTGTTCGGCTCCTATCTCCAGAATTGCTAACGTAACACCATGCACATTCCAAACCAATATTCGCCACTTGTCTTCGTTTTTGGGCTAATCCACGGAAACTGCATGCAATGCTGTCGCTGCTGAAGCTAGAATGTAAACAAATTCACTCTAGCAGTAGACCACATTTTGTCAATCTGAATAATACGTACACTAGTGCAGGCCTTTTGATAACCCGTGGCCTGATTTTGCTAAGGGCCTCAGGCTAGTTAATAGACTGAAATGAAGGGACTACTATGGGAATGTTTATAAATCAACCAAAATAAGCTTGAGAACCAAATCATGTTACAACAAGGTTTCAGAATCTCCAGCAAACTCATTTAATGTTGTCATTTGTGGTCAATGACACCACTCCATCCATCAGGGTGTGCTGATGAACAGCTGTCGATGGTTGAAACTTGGAAAAAAAAACTGTCGCCCGGACTTGTTGGGACATACCCGGTCCGGCGATGAATGCTGAATAGCCTCGGGCGACATGAACGCCGGACGAACCTCTCTCTTACACGCACACGGACATATAGAGGTGGAAGAAAGAGGGGGACACTAGATTTTCCGGCGACAAACGCCTCGCCGCACGAACGGTGCCACGCCGACGAACGGCGGTTCTTTTTCCTTTCGAGCCCTAACTCGGTCGGCACCACACCGTACAACAATGGACTGGATTACATGGCTTAAATAGCCATACGCACACCAGCTTGCTAACCAACTCCAAGCGATCTGCATGCATCCACAACTAACCATTACATGCACATCCATATCCATCCGTGTTGCCTGCTAACAAACCAACGATGCAGCCGATTTTGTAGCTGGCCAAGACGTAGTGATCACGGGCTGCTCTGTCACCCCGCGCACCGCACGTACGCACGCCCGTCCTGATCTTCATGACCTGGTCACCATCACGCGATCGCTAGCGACTGCTGCAACAACCCTCGATCGTCATACGATCATGAGCCAGACCACACACCGGCTCGACCTAAGCACACACACGCATACAACCGAAACGCATCGAGATTATTCCTAACAATCTCTCCCTAATCTTGACTTTCCGCCGTTGAAGTTGTTGCAGCTCCAATCATCGTCGCCATGGCCGCCGCTACGGCCACCACCACTCTTGACACAGCCTCTATCCTCTTCCTCGGTGACACACGCCGTTTTCCTTCTCCGCCGGCAACACATGCCCGATGTTCCGGCTACATACGCCGTCTTCCTCGTCTCTGGTTGCAGCTACATAAGCCACCTTCTCCAGCTCCGGCGACACATGCCGGTGACAGCCGCAGCACCGCGCATCTCCTTGGGCTGACACACGGCCCAGAGCTCCATCGCGCAGCCGTGGGCGAACGCCGCATGTCCGATCATCACGTGAGATTGAGTAGTTTCAATGGTGAACATCACTATGTTGATCATATCTACTATATGATTCACGCTCGACCTTTTGGTCTCAGTGTTCCGAGGCCATATCTGTTATATGCTAGGCTCGTCAAGTTTAACCTGAGTATTCCGCGTGTGCAACTGTTTTGCACCCATTGTATTTGAACATAGAGCCTATCACACCCGATCATCACGTGGTGTCTTAGCACGAAAAACTTTCGCAACGGTGCATACTCAGGGAGAACACTTGTACCTTGATAATTTAGTGAGAGATCATCTTATAATGCTACCGTCAATCAAAGCAAGATAAGATGTATAAAAGATAAACATCACATGCAATCATAATATGTGACATGATATGGCCATTATCATCTTGTGCCTTTGATCTCCATCTCCAAAGCATCGTCATGATCTCCATCGTCACCGGCATGACACCATGATCTCCATCATCTTGATCTATATCAATGTGTCGTTACATGGTCGTCTCTCCAACTATTTCTCTTGCAACTATTGCTACCGCTTAGTGATAAAGTAAAGCATTACAGGGCGATTGCATTGCATACAACAAAGCGTCAACTATATGGCTCCTGCCAGTTGCTGATAACTCGATTACAAAACATGATCATCTCATACAATAAAATTTAGCATCATGTCTTGACCATATCACATCACAACATGCCCTGCAAAAACAAGTTAGACGTCCTCTACTTTATTTGTTGCAAGTTTTACGTGGCTGCTACGGGCTTAAGCAAGAACCAATCTTACCTACGCATCAAATCCACAACGATAGTTTGTCAAGTTGATGCCGTTTTAACCTTTGCAAGGACCGGGCGTAGCCACACTCGGTTCAACTAAAGTTGGAGAAACTGACACCCGCCAGCCACCTGTGTGCAAAGCACGGCGGTAGAACCAGTCTCGCGTAAGCGTACGCGTAATGTCGGTCCGAGCCGCTTCATCCAACAATACCGCCGAACCAAAGTATGACATGTTGGTAAGTAGTATGACTTGTATCACTCACAACTCACTTGTGTTCTACTCGTGCATATAACATCTACGCATAAAACCAGGCTCGGATGCCATTGTTGGGGAACGTAGTAATTTCAAAATTTTCCTACGCACACGCAAGATCATGGTGATCCATAGCAATGAGAGGGGAGAGTGTTGTCCATGTACCCTCGTAGACTGAAAGCGGAAGCGTTAGCACAACGCGGTTGATGTAGTTGTACGTCTTGACGATCCGACCGATCAAGTACCGAACGCACGGCACCTCCGAGTTCAGCACACGTTCAGCCCGATGACGTCCCTCAAACTCTGATCCAGCCGAGTGTTGAGGGAGAGTTTCGTCAGCACGACGGCGTGGTGACGATGTTGATGTTCTACCGACGCAGGACTTCGCCTAAGCACCGCTACAGTATTATCGAGGTGGACTATGGTGGAGGGGGGCACCGCATACGGCTAAGAGATCAAATAGATAAATTGTTGTGTCTCTGGGGTGCCCCCTGCCCCCGTATATAAAGGAGCGGAGGAGAGGGAGGGCCGGCCCTCTCTATGGCGCACCCTAGGAGGAGTCGTACTCCCACCGGGAGTAGGATTCCCCCCTTCCAAGTAGTAGGAGTAGGAGTCAAGGAAAGGGGAGAGAGAAGAGGAGGAAGGAGGGGGCGCAACCCCTCCCCCTAGTCCAATTCGGACTAGGCCTTGTGGGGGGTGCAGCCTCTCCTCTCTCTTTCCCCTAAAGCCCAATAAGGCCCATATACTCCCCGGCGAATTCTCGTAACTCTCCCGTACTCTGAAAAATACCCGAATCACTCGGAACCATTCCGATGTCCGAATATAGTCGTCGAATATATCGATCTTTACCTCTCGACCATTTCGAGACTCCTCGTCATGTCCCCGATCTCATCCGAGACTCCGAACTACCTTCGGTTCATCAAAACACATAAACTCATAATATAACCGTCATCGAACTTTAAGCGTGCGGACCCTATGGGTTCGAGAACAATGTAGACATGACCGAGACATGTCTTTGGTCAATAACTAATAGCGGAACCTGGATGCTCATATTGGCTCCCACATATTCTACGAAGATCTCTATCGGTCAAACCGCATAACAACATACGTTGTTCCCTGATACGTCTCCAACGTATCTATAATTTTTGATTGCTCCATGCTATATTATCTACTGTTTTAGGCAATATTGGGCTTTATTATCCACTTTTATATTACTTTTGGGACTAACCTATTAACCGGAGGCCCAACCCAGATTTGCTGTTTTATGCCTATTTCAGTGTTTTGAAGAAAAGGAATATCAGACGGAGTCGAAAGTGAACGAAATTAACTGGAGAAGTTATTTTTGGAAGGAAAGCCACCGGATAGACTTGGACTCTATGTCAGAAGATACAGGAGCTGGCCACGAGGGTGGCGGGCGGGCCCACCCCCTTAGGGCGCGCCCCCTGCCTCGTGGGGCCCCCGAAGCTCCACCGACGTACCCCTTGCACCCATATATACCTACGTATCGTAAAACTTCCAGAACGGAGATTAGATCGGGAGTTCCGCCGCCGCAAGCCTCTGTAGCCACCAAAAACCTCTCGGGACCCTGTTCCGGCACCCTGCCGGAGGGGGGAGCCCTCACCGGTGGCCATCTTCATCATCACGGCGCTCTCCATGACGAGGAGGGAGTAGTTCACCCTCGGGGCTGAGAGTATGTACCAGTAGCTATGTGTTTGATCTCTCTCTCTCTCTTGTGTTCTTGATTTGGCACGATCTTGATGTATCGCGAGCTTTGCTATTATAGTTAGATCTTATGTTTCTTCTCCCCCTCTACTCTCTTGTAATGAATTGAGTTTCCCCTTTGAAGTTATCTTATTGGATTGAGTCTTTAAAGATTTGAGAACACTTGATGTATGTCTTGCCGTGTGTATCTATGGTGACAATGGGATATCACGTGCCACTCGATGTATGTTTTGGTGATCAACTTGCGGGTTCCGCCCATGAACCTATGCATAGGGGTTGGCACACGTTTTCGTCGTGATTCTCCGGTAGAAACTTTGGGCACTCTTTGAGGTTCTATGTGTTGGTTGAATAGATGAATTGAGATTGTGTGATGCATATCGTATAATCATACCCACGGATACTTGTGGTGACATTGGAGTATCTAGGTGACATTAGGGTTTTGGTTGATTTGTATCTTAAGGTGTTATTCTAGTACGAACTCTAGGGCTGTTTGTGACACTTATAGGAATAGCCCAACGAATTGATTGGAAAGAATAACTTTGAGGTGGTTTCGTACCCTACCATAATCTCTTCGTTCGTTCTCCGCTATTAGTGACTTTGGAGTGACTCTTTGTTGCATGTTGAGGGATAGTTATGTGATCCAATTATGTTATCATTGTTGAGAGAACTTACACTAGTGAAAGTATGAACCCTAGGCCTTGTTTCCTACCATTGCAATACCATTTACGCTCACTTTTATCGCTTGCTACCTTGCTGTTTTTATATTTTCAGTGTACAAAAACCTATATCCACCATCGATATTGCACTTGTATCACCATCTCTTCGCCGAACTAGTGCACCTATACAATTTACCATTGTATTGGGTGTGTTGGGGACACAAGAGACTCTTTGTTATTTGGTTGCAGGGTTGCTTGAGAGAGACCATCTTCATCCTACGCCTCCTACGGATTGATAAACCTTAGGTCATCCACTTGAGGGAAATTTGCTACTGTCCTACAAACCAGTGCACTTGCAGGCCTAACAACGTCTATAAGGAGAAGGTTGTGTAGTAGACATCAAGCTCTTTTCTGGCGCCATTACCGGGGAGGCTAGGTAAGTGATGGTATATCTTTAGATCTTGCAATCGAATCTTTTTGTTTCTTGTTTTAGCACTAGTTAGTTTATAAAAGAAAAACTATCAAAAAATGGAATTGAGTTTGTCTCATACGCTTCACCTTTTTAATATCTTTCGTGAGTATGATGGGAAGGAAAATTGTGCCAAAGTGCTAGAAGAAGAAATCTCTAAAATATTTGGCACTAAATATTTGAATGATGAGCATGATTGCAATGATTTTAGTATGAATTCCTTGAATATACATGATGCTAATGATATGCAAAGCCACAAGCTTGGGGAAGCTATGTTTGATGAAGATGATATTTTTTGTCCCCCAAGCTTTGATGAGCAAATTTACTATGATGAAAGCATGCCTCCTATCTATGATGATTACTGTGATGGCATGTATGCTTTAAAGAATAATGATAACCATGAAACTTGTCATCTTGATCTTGATTCTCAATCATATGATAGTTATTTTGTTGAGTTTGCTCCCACTACTATTCATGAGAATAAATTTTCTTATGTGGAGAGTAATAAAAATTTTATGCTTGTAGATCATGAAAAGAATGCTTTAGGTGCTAGTTATATTATTGAATTCATTCATAATGCTACTGAAAATTATTATGAAGGAGGAATATATGCTTGTAGGAATTGCAATACTATCAAGTTTCCTCTCTATGTGTTGAAAATTTTGAAGTTATGCATCTTTTGCCTTCCTATGCTAGTTGATTATTGTTCCCATAAGTTGTTTGCTCACAAAATACCTATGCATAGGAAGCGGGTTAGACTTAAATGTGCTAGCCATATTCTTCATGATGCTCTGTTTATGTTTCAATTCTTATCTTTTGTGTGAGCATCATTGAAATCATCATGCCTAGCTAGGGGCGTTAAACGAAAGCGCTTGTTGGAAGGCAACCCAACTTTATTTTAGTTTCTTGCTTTTTGCTTCTGTTTAGGAATAAATAATCCATCTAGCTTATGTTTAGATGTGGTTTTGTGTTTTAATTAGTGTTTGTGCCAAGTAGAACCTTTGGGAAAACTTGGGTGAAGTCTTTATGATCATGCTATAAAAAATAGAAACTTTAGCACTCACGATATTAGCTAGAACTTTTTACTGGAGAGTGCTATTTAGTTGATTATTTTTGCAGATGATTACTAGACAAATTCCTCAGGTCCACCAGTTTATTTTAGAATTTTTTGAGTTCCAGAAGTTTGCGTTAGTTACATATTACTACAGACTGTTCTGTTTTTGACAGATTCTGTTTTTCGTGTGTTGTTTGCTTATTTTGATGACTCTATGGCTAGTAAAATAATTTATAAACCATAGAGAAGTTGGAATACAGTAGGTTTAACACCAATATAAATAAAGAATGAGTTCATTACAGTACCTTGAATTGGTCTTTTGTTTTCTTTCGCTAACGGAGCTTACGAGTTTTCTGTTAAGTTTTGTGTTGTGAAGTTTTCAAGTTTTGGTAAAGATTTGATGGATTATGGAACAAGGAGTGGAAAGAGCCTAAGCTTGGGGATGCCCAAGGAACCCCAAAGTAATATTCAAGGATAACCAAGCGTCTAAGCTTGGGGATGCCCCGGAAGGCATCCCCTCTTTCGTCTTCGTTCATCGGTAACTTTACTTGGAGCTATATTTTTATTCACCACATGATATGTGTTTTGCTTGGAGCATCATTTTATTTTCTTTAGCTTTGCTTGCTGTTTGAATAAAAGACCAAGATCTGAAACTATTAAATGGGACAGTCTTCACATAGTTGCATAATTATCCGACTACTCATTGATCTTCACTTATATCTTTCGGAGTAGTTTGTCGTTTGCTCTAGTGCTTCACTTATATCTTTTAGAGCATGGTGGTAGTTTTATTTTGAAGAAATATATGAACTCTCATGCTTCACTTATATTATTTTGAGAGTCTTAAATAGCATGGTAATTTGCTTAAAATCCTAATATGCTAAGCATACAAGAATAGTAAAAACTTTCTTATGAGTGTGTTGAATACTATGAGAAGTTTGATACTTGATAATTGTTTTGAGATATGGATGGTGATATTAGAGTCATGCTAGTTGAGTAGTTGTGAATTTGAGAAATACTTGTGTTAAAGTTTGTGATTCCCGTAGCATGCACGTATGGTGAACCGTTATGTGATGAAGTCGGAGCATGATTTATTTATTGATTGTCTTCCTTATGAGTGGCGGTCGGGGACGAGCGATGGTCTTTTCCTACCAATCTATCCCCCTAGGAGCATGCGCGTAATACTTTGCTTTGATAACTTCTAGATTTTTGCAATAAGTATATGAGTTCTTTATGACTAATGTTGAGTCCATGGATTATACGCACTTTCCTTCCTTCCACCATTGCTAGCCTCTCTAATACCGCGCACACTTTCGCCGGTATCATACACCCACCATATACCTTCCTCAAAACAGCCACCATACCTACCTATCATGGCATTTCCATAGCCATTCCGAGATATATTGCCATGCAACTTTCCACCGTTCCGTTATTATGACACGCTCCATCATTGTCATATTGCTAGCATGATCATGTAGTTGACATCGTATTTGTGGCAAAGCCACCGTTCATAATTCTTTCATACATGTCACTCTTGATTCATTGCATATCCCGGTACACCGCCGGAGGCATTCATATAGAGTCATATTTTGTTCTAAGTATCGAGTTGTAATTGTTGAGTTGTAAGAAAAATAAAAGTGTGATGATCATCATTTTTAGAGCATTGTCCAGTGAGTGAGGAAAGGATGATAGAGACTATGATTCCCCCACAAGTCGGGATGAGACTCCGGACGAAAAATAAAAAAAAAGAAAAAAGAAAAAAAGAGGCCATAAAATAAGGGCCATTTGCATTTCTGTCCCTAAGTCGAACCACCTACTCAGATATGCCCCTATTTTCGAAGTCTGCTCAAATTTGTCACTCTGCCGTTAAGTGACCTTACAAAAATGCCCTTCCGTTCCGTTTACGTCCAGTCAAAGGGGTTTGACCATCTATGAGGCGTTTGTTGGACATTTTACCCCCTGAAAAAAATAAAACAGAATCTAAAGAGAAGAAAGAGAGTGCTTACCTTTTGGCCCAAGTGCAATGTGCACTTTCGGCCCATGTGCATACTGCCAAGCCCACCCATCTCCCCCAGTCGTCGTTGAGGGAGTCCTGGATTAGGGGGTGTTCGGGTAGCCGGACTATACCTTCAGCCGGACTCCTGGACTATGAAGATACAAGATTGAAGACTTCGTCTCGTGTTCGGATGGGACTTTCCTTGGCGTGGAAGGCAAGCTAGGCGATGCGGATATTCAGATCTCCTACCATTGTAACCGATTTTGTGTAACCCTAACCCTCTCCGGAGGGTTTTAGTCCGTAGGACAGAACTCCATCATACAACAATCATACCATAGGCAAGCTTCTAGGGTTTAGCCTCCTTGATCTCGTGGTAGATCTACTCTTGTACTACCCATATCATCAATATTAATCAAGCAGGACGTAGGGTTTTACCTCCATCAAGAGGGCCTAAACCTGGATAAAACTTTGTGTCCCTTGTCTCCTGTTACCATCTGGCCTAGACGCACAGTTCGGGACCCCCTACCCGAGATCCGCCGGTTTTGACACCGACATTGGTGCTTTCATTCAGAGTTCCTCTGTGTCGTCGCTTTTAGGCCCGATGGCTCCTTTGATCATCAACAACGATGCGGTCTAGGGTGAGACTTTTCTCCCCGGACAGATCTTCGTCTTCGACGGCTTTGCACTGCGGGCCAATTCGCTTGGCCACCTGGAGCAGATTGAAAGCTACGCCCCTGGCCACCAGGTCAGGTTTGGAAGTTTAAACTACACGGCGGACATCCGCGGGGACTTGATCTTCGACGAATTCGAGCCACAGCCGAGCGCGCCGCACTGTCTCGATGGGCATGATCTTGCTCTACCACCGAACAGCACACTGGAGGCCGCACACGCACCGGTTCCGACCCTTAATTCGGAGCCTACTGCGCCAATCGAGGATGAGTAGCTGGACGCCACCTCGGGGGCTGCGATCTCAAAGGCGATTGAGCCGAATACCAGCCCCGCACTCCGCAAGGTCCGTGACTCCGAGGGGCCGAACTCCTCTCCGGACTCCGAGCCCCCCGCGCCCCTGCCGATTGAATCCGATTGGGCGCCGATCATGGAGTTCACCGCCGCGGACATCTTTCAGCACTCGCCCTTCGGCGACATCCTGAAGTCTCTAAAGTCTCTCTCTTTATTAGGAGAGCCCTGGCCGGTGTAACGCCCTCGATGCGGCTATAGCTCCCACGTGTCGAGGCACGACTTAGAGACATAACCGCATTGAAAGCAATGTCGCAAGTCAGGCAATCATTACAACATCCCATGTAATATATAATAAAAGGGGGAGAACATAGTTGGCTTACACTCGCCACGTCACATCAAAGTACATAAATGACATCCATCATACAAACACTCATGGCCCGACTACGGCGCCAAAATAGAAGAAAACCCAACATGCGACAAGGCCCTGAATCGAACCCCAACTAGGCACCACTACTGATCATCGGGAAAGGAAACATAATAACGCTGAGAGTCCTCGTCGAACTCCCACTTGAGCTCGTACTCGTCACCTAGAGCGGAATCCCCTGGACCTGCATCTGGAATTATAGTATCTGTGAGCCACGGGGACTCAGCAATCTCGCACCCTCGCGATCAAGACTATTTAAGCTTATAGGAAGGATAAGGCAAATATATGTGGAGCTGCCGCAAGCGACTAGCATATATGGTGGCTATCTTATACGCAAAAGAGAGCGAGAAGAGGAGGCAAAGCGCGATCGAGAATCTAGAAGAACAACCTGCGCAAGCATAACTCCAACACCGTGTCCACTTCCCGGACTCCGCCGGAAAGGGGCCATCACGGTAACACACACGGTTGATTCATTTTAATTAAGTTTAATTCATGTTATCTACAACTGGACATTAACAAATTCCCATCTGCCCATAACCGCGGGCACGGCTTTCGAAAGTTCAATCCCTGCAGGGGAGTCCCAACTTAGCCCATGACAAGCTCTCACGGTCAACGAAGGAATAGACCTCCTCCCAAGATGTTCCGATCAGACTGGGTATCTCGGTAACTCAAGACACTTCGACAGGTTAAAACAAGACCAGCAACACCGCCCGAATGTGCCGACAAATCCCGATAGGAGCTGCACATATCTCTTTCTCAGGGCACACTCAGATGAGCAAGATGACGGGTAGGCCAGCCCAGAGTTGCCCCTGGTAGCCCCGGACATCGCTCGGTTGGACCAACACTCAGAGGAGCACTGGCCCGGGGGGGTTAAAATAAGATGACCCATGAGTCTGCAGAACCCAAGGGAAAGAAAAGGGCTAGGTGGAAAATGATAAGACCAATGTTGGGCATTGCTGGAAAAGCTTTAATCAAGGCGAAATATCAAGGGGTTCCCATTATAACCCAACCGCGTAAGGAACGCAAAATCCGAGAACATAACATCGATATGACGGAAACTAGGGCGGCAAGAGTGGAACAAAACACTAGGCGAGAGGCCGAGCCTTCCACCCTTTACCAAGTATATAGATGCATTAAGATAACATAGCAATATAATGATATCCCAACAAGTAAATAAATGTTCCAACAAGGAACGCCTCCAATCTTCACCTGCAACTAGCAACGCTATAAGAGGGGCTGAGCAAAGCGGTAACATAGCCAATCAACGGTTTGCTAGGACAAGGTGGGTTAGAGGTTTGACATGGCAATTGGGAGGCTGACAAGCAAAAGGTAGGCATCATAGCATTGGCATAGCAAAGAGCGAGCAAACTAGCATAGCAAAGATAGTAGTGATTTCGAGGGTATGATCATCTTGCCTGCACAGTTGTCAGAGTTGACTGGATCCTCACAAGCAAACTCAACGGGCTCCTTGGTAGAGAACTCGTCTCCCGGCTCTACCCAAACAAGGCAAAAAAGCAACAAGGATACGATCAACCACGTGCAAGCTCAAACAATAATATGCAACGATGATATGCCATGTGGGATGCGATGCGGGATGCAAAATGCAAGATATGACAGTAGATGCATGAACCTGGCCTCAACTTGGAAAACCAAGTGTGCCACCGGATAGAGGGGATGAAATCGCTTGAAAACGATATAAAGATCATTGGAATCGGAGTTACGGTTTGGAAATGGCAAGCGTTTTAAGATATGACACCAGTCTGCGATTTACAGCAAGTAGGCATCTAAATGCAACGAAATGAACATGCTACAACCACCAAATATGAAAACAAAATACATGGCAGGGATTCCCACAAGATGCTTAACAAAATACTAGCACTAAGCCACGGCCAAATCATCCATTATGAGGTTCAAACAAGCATGGCAAAAACGCAAATGCAAAACAGATTCCAGACTTAGTGAAATTAACACTTGTCTGAAAATTCAGATCACGAAGCCCTCTTCAGAGCAGCAAAACAACATGATACATGACCTGATTAAGACAAGTAAGAACATGGCATGGAGCTACTCAACAAGCTTAACAAGAGACCCAAAGTGACCTGGGGCCAAAAGGGTTCACAAAATATACTAACGGGCACACGAACATAGCTAAAACACAATCAGTTTTCAGACTTAGTGAAAACTGAGACATGCTGAAATATAACTCACGAAGGCAGGTAAACAAGCTCGATGCACTCACCACGGTGCAAGTCATGGAAAGGCAAGCATACATCCTCTAAGAAGGAACAAAATGCTAGCTAGACATGTCAAGAACAATGGCATAGCATGCATGGATCAACTACAACAACATAGGCAAAATCGCAAACGAGTTGACGATCTGCCCAGATTCACCACGAAGCAAAAGTAGAGCTCGATTGACTCAAGCTAGGGTGCTCCATAATTGCAAACAAAGACATGGATGGATATAGCATAACATGATTAACAAAACTCCTTTACTGATCATCCCCAAAAGAGGCACGGATCACTACGAAACAAGCTGAACATATGGCATCATGAACTAAATAACCCCAGACTTAGTGGAAACAACTAAGTCTCTGAAAACAGATTTCCTGGGTGCCTCACTTTGCAAGCTTGCACAAGTCACCACACACATCCTAAAAATGCATGGGTTGCACCTCTGGAAATAGTACAAAATCCCTAACAGAACATATGAAGGACTGACACGCATATCATGCACATAATAATCATGGAAAAAATGACAAAAGTCTAAGATGAACTAGCAGATCTGACAATTAACTCACGAAGCCCTCTTCTAACAGCATTTTGGGCATCAAGATGAACTCAAAAGAAAATGATGCAATGGAATGAAATGATCTACTTGTCGAGGCGAACATTTTGATATATTATATGCCCAAAACGGAGCTACGGATGCAGAGATACGGCAGGTCAAAGTAGGCATTAAAAATTAGGGTTCGGAGGAGAAAGTCAACCGGGATATTTCAGATCCAGATTTGCACGGTTCCCGAGGCTCGCCGGATTCTACTGTTCACCGCCGGAGACTTGTCGGAGAGGAAGAAGAGGAGGCCGGGGCTTGGCCGGCGTCGAGGTAGGCCGGTGGAGGGCGGCGGCGGCGGCGGCCGCGGCGAGGTGCGGCGGGGCCGGCTCGGCCGTCGAGGTGGCAGGCGGCGCGGCGCCCGACTCTGGCGTGGAGCTCCGGCGGACGGCGGGGTGGCGCGGCGGGCGGCAAGGCGGCGGGGTAGGCGAGGCTGGCGGCGGCGACTCCGGGCCGCGGGGGCCGGATCCGGGCCTCCCGGCCCGAGGCGGCGGCGAGGCGGCGGCGCCACGTGGCGGCGGCGGGTTGGTGGAGGCGAGCAGCGGACGTTGTTCGGCCTGGCGCGGACACGTCCGTCGGCGGCGGATCTGGAGTTTTTTTTAGACTAGGGTTGGACGGGGAGAGATCCGAGATCCGAAAACGGGGGGGCTATTTATAGGCATAAAGTGGAGCTAGGAGAGTCCAAATGAGGTGCGGTTTTCGGCCACGCGATCGTGATCGAACGCTCTAGGACATGGAGCAGAGTTTGATGGCTTTTGGGCCAAATTGGAGGGGTGTTGGTCTGCAACACACACGAGGCCTTTTCGGTCCCTCGGTTAACCGTTGGAGTATCAAACGAAGTCCAATTGATACGAAACTTGACAGGCGGTCTACCGGTAGTAAACCAAGGCCGCTTGCAAGTCTCGGTCCAATCCGGAAATGTTTAATCCCCACACACGAAAGAAAGCTAGAAATGATCACCGGAGAAGAACGAAGCGCCGGAATGCAAAACGGACAACGGGGAAAATGCTCGGATGCATGAGACGAACACGTATTCAAATGCAATGCACATGATGACATGATATGAAATGCATGACAACGAAAACAACACACGGAGACAAAGACCCGAACCCGAGAAATAAATATAACTTAACGCCGGAAACGGCAAGTTAAATCCGGGGTGTTACAGCCGGATTACGGTCAGCAAGGTTGGGATACGGACGATGAAGATATTCAAAGCCCACCCACCACCCACTTCGTAGCCACTGTCGATGACTTAACTGACATGCTTGACTTCGACTGCGAAGACTTCCAGCACCTGTAGGGCGCTGGAAGGCCACCTCGTCATATGACATATATATGGTGGACACTCCAAAAGATGGAGATGGCGATGGAACAGTGGGGGATGACACCTCTAAGAAACAGCCCAAGCGTCGGCGTCAGTGGCGCCGCTCTAAATCCGGCCAACGCAAAAACGGTGATTCTGGCACGGGAGATAATACTACTCCGGATAGCGCCGAAGAGCACCCCCTCCAGCAAGATTCAGCATAGGAGGATGGAGAAGCCAGCCCTCATGAGAGAGCGGCAGAAAGAGAGGTCGAGGATGATAATTACATGCCTCCCTCCGAAGACGAGGCAAGCCTCGACGACGACGAGTTCGTCGTGCCAGAGGATCTCGCAGAACAAGAGCGTTTTAAACGCAGGCTTATGGCCACGGCAAGGAGCCTCAAGAAAAAGCAGCAACAGCTTAGAGATGATCAGGATCTGCTAGCTGACAGATGGACAGAAGTCCTTGCGGCCGAAGAGTATGAACTCGAACGCCCCTCCAAGAGTTACCCAAAGCGCAGGCTGCTACCCCGATTAGAGGAGGAAGCACCTACATCACCAGCGCATGACATGGCCGACCGGCCACCTCGTGGCTGCGATAGAGAGGCCTCTAGGCCCTCCACCCAAGCCGTGCCCTGGCGCCGCTTAAAGCATACTAAGGCACGGGAAAATGCGCCAGACCTGCGCGACATACTGGAGGACAAGGCAAGGCAAACAAAATCGATCTACGGATCGCGCAGGTGCCCCACGGCACGTGACGGTGATCGTCACTCCGGATACAATAAATCCGGCCGGGCCGAACACAACAGACAAAGCTCCTTTGAGCTGCGTCGCGATATAGCCCAGTATAGAGGCGCCGCACACCCACTATGCTTCACAGATGAAGTAATGGATCATAAAATCCCTGAGGGCTTCAAACCCGTAAACATCGAATCATACGACGGCACAACAGATCCTGCGGTATGGATCGAGGATTATCTCCTTCATATCCACATGGACCGCGGCGATGATCTACACGCCATCAAATACCTCCCACTCAAACTTAAGGGACCGGCCCGGCATTGGCTTAACAGCTTACCAGCAGACTCAATCAGCTCTTGGGAGGACCTGGAAGCCGCATTCCTTGACAACTTTCAGGGCACTTATGTGCGACCACCGGACGCCGATGACTTAAGCCACATAATTCAGCAACCAGAGGAATCGGCCAGGCAATTCTGGACACGGTTCCTAACAAAGAAAAACTAGATAGTCGACTGTCCGGACGCAGAGGCCTTTGCGGCCTTCAAGCATAATATCCGTGATATGACCATGTCCATAACTGACACTATTAATCCAGTAGTCGTTCAAGTGGTCAATGATGTTTCCATTGTAGAAGTTACATGCATGCATACTATGCCATTGATAAGGATGCACTCACGTAAAGATGGAAAGAGGGTGTTGAACATGCATGCATTACCCAAGGAGATGTGTATGTGCGTGCATGCATGGATGTATTCCTACACTAGCACGTTTGGTCAATTCTCATTTGGGCCAGAGATTAGGAGGAGCATGTGTATCCACGAGGGAGGAGTCCTGTTCGCTGCTAACAGCCAGGAAGGAGTCCTGGTCGAGTATTACTTCGGTTGGGTACGGCCACCAGAATCAGATCGTTCGAAGAAAATACTAGGAGATTGTATTTCCTATTTCTGTTACACGAGACCACCAAAATTACAGGTGCATGTCTACAGGTTTTTATGGTGGAGCTTATTATCCTTGAAGACGCTTGGTTGGGGTCCACCTACAGATTTTACGAGAAGGCATATCAGCAACGAAAAAGAGAGTCCTAGTGTTGTTTAGACAAGTCCAGATTGTTTTCCTTTTGAATTAAGAGATGAGATAAGTAGGGGTGCGGCCAGCTTGTTGGTCACGCCAAATATAGTACTTTATATATAAAGCCATGAGGCGTCATGTAAGAGGGTAGATTATGTTACGATGAATTAGACACGTGTGTGTTTTTCGGCCGCCGGCCATTATCGAGTTTAGAGAAACCTTGTCAAAAATCTCTGTTGGCGTGTGAGTTCCTGCGACACGACGCGTAGGAGATTACAAGCTGAGCCTATACGGTTCGTCCACGTTATTCCTTCGGATCGAGGGGTTGGCGTGTTGTTTCCGTGGGATTTGCGAGCATCTACGTAAACCTGCGACGAGTTCTTGCTGCGATGGAGTTTTGTGTCATGAAAGATCGGGCCAACAACGGAGGTCCGCTCCTCATCAAGTGGTATCAGAGACCGGCGTTTCTCACAGCACTTCGGAGGAGACGGCCGGCGTGCCGTCAGCAAGGAGCTACTGGAGGCTCTCCGGTGATTTTTTGCTGGAGGAGAAAGGTTATGGTGCTGACCTTTTTCACACCTACTGTAAAGTGGGAGAGAGAGTCTGCACCATGACGATTGACCATGACAGTTCGGTCAACGCGATCGGCATCGACATGGTGGAGAAGCTGGAGCTATCAATGACACCACATCCATGACCGTATATTTTGAGGAGGTGCGACGACAAACTTCACATCACACACCAAACTATGGTACTGTTTTCAGTTGGAAAATTTTCTTGTGAGATTTTGTGCGACGTAATTCCGGTGTCGATGGTTTCGTGTCATATGTTGTTGGGACGGCCATGGTACAAGGAAAACAATGTTACACATGACTATCTCGCCAACACGTACACTCTTAACCGGGACAAAAAATATGTTCTCATGTCTATGGAAAAGAAGGTTTTCAAGGCTTGGAGGAAAGAACGACTGCGAAAGATGAAGGAGCAAGAAGAAGCAAAAAAGGAAAAGGAAGGCGAAGTTGATGAAATTTTTTGGCACCCAAACAATCAATAGATGAAGATGTTATTAAAGAAATTGATTCGAAATCGAGGACGGTTTCGCTTGAAGGAAGGGAGGATGATATGACCATGTCCATAACTGACACTATTAATCCAGTAGTCGTTCAAGTGGTCAATGATGTTTCCATTGTAGAAGTTACATGCATGCATACTATGCCATTGATAAGGATGCACTCACGTAAAGATGGAAAGAGGGTGTTGAACATGCATGCATTACCCAAGGAGATGTGCATGTGCGTGCATGCATGGATGTATTCCTACACTAGCACGTTTGGTCAATTCTCATTTGGGCCAGAGATTAGGAGGAGCATGTGTATCCACGAGGGAGGAGTCCTGTTCGCTGCTAACAGCCAGGAAGGAGTCCTGGTCGAGTATTACTTCGGTTGGGTACCGCCACCAGAATCAGATCGTTCGAAGAAAATACTAGGAGATTGTATTTCCTATTTCTGTTACACGAGACCACCAAAATTACAGGTGCATGTCTAGAGGTTTTTATGGTGGAGCTTATTATCCTTGAAGACGCTTGGTTGGGGTCCACCTACAGATTTTACGAGAAGGCATATCAGCAACGAAAAAGAGAGTCCTAGTGTTGTTTAGACAGGTCCAGATTGTTTTCCTTTTGAATTAAGAGATGAGATAAGTAGGGGTGCGGCCAGCTTGTTGGTCACGCCAAATATAGTACTTTATATATAAAGCCATGAGGCGTCATGTAAGAGGGTAGATTATGTTACGATGAATTAGACACATGTGTGTTTTTCGGCCGCCGGCCATTATCGAGTTTAGAGAAACCTTGTCAAAAATCTCTGTTGGCGTGTGAGTTCCTGCGACACGACGCGTAAGAGATTACAAGCTGAGCCTATACGGTTCGTCCACGTTTTTCCTTCGGATCAAGGGGTTGGCGGGTTGTTTCCGTGGGATTTGCGAGCATCTTCGTAAACCTGCGACGAGTTCTTGCTGCGATGGAGTTTTGTGTCGTGAAAGATCGGGCCAACAACGGATCCGTGACGAGTGGCTTGCCCGGCACCTGGGACAGGAAAAGCCGAAATCTATGGCAGCCCTCACGACACTCATGACCCGCCTCTGCGCGGGAGAAGATAGCTGGCTAGCTTGCAGCAACAACTTAACCAAGAGCCTTGGTAATTCGGATACCATGGACAAAAGTGGTAGGTCGCGCCGGAACAAGCAAAAACGCCGCGTTAACAGCGACAGCAACGAGGATACGACAGTCAATGCAGGATTCCGAGGCTACAAATCCGGTCAGCGGAAAAAGCCATTCAAAAAAATACTCAGGGCCCGTCCAGTTTGGACCGAATACTCGACCGCTTGTGCCAGATACATGGCACCCCCGAAAAGCCAGCCAATCACACCAACAGGGATTGTTGGGTGTTCAAGCAGGCAGGCAAGCTAAATGCCGAAAACAGAGACAAGGGGCTGCATAGCGATGACGAGGAGGAGCCCAGGCCGCCGAACAACAGTGGACAGAAGGGTTTTCTCCCACAAGTGCGGACGGTGAACATGATATACGCAACCCACATTCCCAAGAGGGAGCGGAAGCGTGCGCTACAGGACGTATACGCGATGGAGCCAGTCGCCCCAAAGTTCAACTCATGGTCCTCCTGCCCGATCACTTTTGATCGAAGGGACCACCCCACTAGCATCCGTCATGGCGGGTTCGCCGCATTGGTTCTAGACCCAATCATTGACGGATTTCATCTCACAAGAGTCCTTATGGACGGCGGTAGCAGCCTGAACCTGCTTTACCAGGATACAGTGCGGAAAATGGGCATAGATCCCTCAAGGATCAAGGCCACCAAAACGACCTTTAAAGGCGTCATACCAGGTGTAGAGGCCAACTGTACAGGTTCAGTCACACTTGAAGTGGTCTTCGGATCTCCGGATAACTTCCGAAGCGAGGTGTTAATCTTCGACATAGTCCCGTTCCGCAGCGGCTATCACGCACTGCTCGGGCGAACCGCATTCGCAAAGTTCAATGCGGTACCACACTATGCATACCTCAAGCTCAAGATGCCAGGCCCTCGAGGAGTAATCACGGTCAATGGAAACACCGAACGCTCCCTCCGAACGGAAGAGCACACGGCAGCGCTCGCAGCAGAAATACAAAGCAGCCTCTCTAGGCAGCTCTCCAGTCCGGCCTTCAAAAAGCCGGACACTGTCAAGCGCGCCCGGAGTAACCTACAACAAGACCGCCTGGCACGTTCTGAGCTAGCGTAGCAATGCGGCCCCAACCCTAGCCCTCGCGATAAAGCGAAACCAGTGCTTCGCGTACATAACTATGCTCTCGAAATACCATGGGCACAGGGGGAGGGGCACTATCACGGCACGCCCAAAATACGGCTTAAACCGCACCAGGGGCTGCCGGATTCTTTTTAATTTTCTCTTATTTTCAGGACTCCATACTTCGGACGACCTGTTCGGCAATTCAACTGCCGCACAAACGATGCAAGATCCAGGAAAGCAGACAAACCATGCCGCATTATGGAACCCCCAGGTGGTCTCTATTACGAGCAGTATACCTGTTTTGAATACAATTCCGCGGCCTGCCCCTGGCCAGGACATGTTAAATAGTCCAATTTCTTTTACTTATCGCACTATTTGTATCGTTCTGCTTTGATAGCAGCCTTTCTATAAACAATGCATAGCTTTTGTCTATTTTTTGCATTATCCTCTTTTTATATATATGTTTATTAATGACATGTTGCACCCGTACATTGTGGTACGGCAAATACGCCAGGGGCTTCAGTACCCATCAATATGGTGTGAGAAGTCCGAACACTTTCACAAGTGCGGCACCCTGAACTTATAGCACTATATGCATCGGCTCCGAATCATGATTTGGGTCAATAGTTGGGTTTGCCCGGCTCCTATGTTTTGGTGCCTTACGTTCCGCTATATCGGCTAAGGTAGCACTAGGAGAACTACTGCGATTGTGCCCTAGTTGGGCTGGGCTGAGCACCTCAGTAGAGAAAGCTAAAACTGACTGTCATGATGAGGCGAGAGACCGGTCGCTGTTCGAGAGGTTTTTCGAGTCCTTAAAGACTTATGCCGCTTAGAGCGAGGAACCGGCTTTGTCCGGCCAAGGCGTGGATAGCGCCCCGAACTCGGTCTTCCGAATACTAGGGGCTTCGCCGAAATTTAAAATTATAGAGTTCTATGGCTAAGTGAGAGTGTTCAAGCATTATAGTCCGATTGCCTTGTTCGTTGTGCTGAGCGCCTCCCTCGAAGGACCCAAACATGGGAAAAAGAGCGCTCAGGTTTATCACGAAGACCCCAGCACTAGTGGCATAGGGGCAGAAGCCGACGACTGGCCATCTCTCAATTTTTTGATAAACGGCCGCACAGAAAGTAATATTTTAAATTCAACAAGCATTGCTTAGCGCATATGAACAAGTTTTCAGCGCACAGGATAACACGAGCGAGTTCATTCAAAAATTACATCCTTGGTACATTCATCCGCCATAAGGCGGGCACCCGCCAGAACATCCTTATAATAGTTCTCGGGCTTGCGATGCTCCTTCCCCGGTGGCGGCCCGTCCCTCACAAGCTTCTCACCGTCCAGCTTACCCCAGTGCACCTTTGCACGGGCAAGGGCCCTACGGGCACCTTCGATGCAGACGGAGCGCTTGATGACCTCGAGCAATGGACAGGCCTCCACCAGCCGCCGCACCAGTCCGAAGTAGCTCCCTGGTAGGGCCTCTCCAGGCCACAGCCGGACTATGAAGCCCTTCATAGCCTGTTCGGCCGCCTGGTGGAGCTCGACTAGCTGCTTCAGCTGGTCGCTCAAGGGCACAGGGTGTCCGGCCTCAGCATACTGAGACCAGAACACCTTCTCTGTCGAGCTGCCTTCTTCGGCTCGGTAGAATGCGGCGGCATCGGATAAGCTGCGGGAAGATCTGCGAATGCCCCTGGAGAACTCCGGATTCGGGTAAGTAACAAGTAGTTTACTTTTATATGTCTGCTTTGCATAAAGAATGCCTTACCCCCGCTATCTTTTTCACCGCATCCAACTCCTGGAGGGCCTTCTGGGATTCGGCCTTGGCAGACTTGGCAGTTTCAAGGGCCGCCGCAAGCTCGGACGCTCGTGTCTTCGAGTCAAGCTCCAAACTCTCATGTTTTTTCATGAGAGCCTGAAGCTCTTGCTGCACCTCGCTGACCTGGGCCTCAAATTTCTCTCGCTCGGTGCACTCCGTGGTCGCTTTCTTTTCGGCCTTGGACAGCGCCTGCTTGAGGGTCGCCACCTCAGTTGTGGCCCCTACAATAAGCATTACAATCCTGTCATTTTTTGCAATTGCATATTTTTTATATATTTTTCTATAAGGTATCTCTTACCATCCTTCTCCTCGAGCTGCCGCTTGGCAAGGCCGAGCTCTTGCTCGGTCCGCCCGAGGCCCTGCTTCAGGGCACCCACCTCCGTAGTCAGTGCGGCGGTGGCTAGCAGCGACGCCTGCATACGCATATTGACTTTTTTTTGTTAGACTCCTGCGAAATTTAATAGATCCTCTATTCGGCTTTTCTTTCCGAGCGCCAAACAGAGCATCAGGGGCTACTATCTATGCGGTAATACTTTTTAGATATTTTTACTTACCTCGAAGCCTGTTAGAAGGCTGGCACAAGCTTCAGTCAGTCCGCCCTTGGCAGACTGAACCTTCTGGATCACCGTACTCATGATAGTACGGTGCTCCTCGTCGATGGAGGCGCCCTTAAGCACCTCCAGTAGATTGTCCGGCGCCTCCGGTTGGACGGAGGCCGCCGGCTCAGTAGGCTTACTCCTCTTAGAAGGAGGTCGCCTGCCGCAGTCCGGAACCGCTGAGGATTCCGGCGCGGTGTCCGGCACAAAGCTGGACTTGGAGCCCTGGGGGGTCTTCTCCCCTTTACTCCTGGAGTCCGGGAGGTCGCCTCGCGGCTCCTCCAGGACCACCTCCTCTTGCCCCGGAGCTTGTCGCGATGCCACTTCAGCGTCGTCCGCAGTACGGGGGGAGGCAGCGGGCGGAACTGAATTCACGTCCGATGAATCCAGGGAACCACTCGACGACTCGTCGAGCCCGTCCTTGGGCGGGCTGCATGATTACATTCGGCGTCAGGGAAAGCTGTGCAACAAAGGAATATCATGAGTTACTCTGGTATCCGAATACTTACGATTCCGCCGGACGCTTGGCCCTGTCCGTCCACTCCTCTTCGTCGTCGTCGGCGTCGGCGGAGTAGTCCGGGGGAAGGGTCTTCCCCTTCTCAGACCCTTCGGCCTCCCCTGTTGGGGCGGCCTTCCTCTTCTTTCCTCCCCCCGCTGGAGGGGGAGAGGTTTCTTCTTCCTCCTCCTCGTCTTCACGGGAGGAGAGCGTCTCGGACTCGTCGGACGACGAGTCCGACACCACCATATGACGGGAACTCTTTCGAGTCCCCGTGGCCTTCTTCTTCTTGGCCTTCTTCTCCGGCACCATGGAAGGTGCCGGAGCCAGCAGCTTCGATAAACGAGCGTCTGCTGGGTCTTCTGGCAAAGGAGCCGGACAGTTAATCGGTCCGGACTTCACCTGCCATTCCTGTCGAAGGTAAGGGAGTTTAGATCCCGCATAGAGTCAAACTATGAGAAACTAATGTCCTGTAAAAGGTAAAGATAACTCACCACACTAGCTGTACGCTGCGTGCTGAATCCACGATCCTTGGATGCGGATGCGGGAGCCTCGGCGCCTTTGAAAAGCACCTTCCAGGCGTCTTCGTACGTCGTATCGAAAAGCCTATTCAGGGTTTGGTGCTGCGTCGGGTCGAACTCCCACAGATTGAAGTCCTGTTGTTGACACGGGAGGATCCGGCGGACGAGCATAACCTGGACTATATTGACAAGCTTGAGTCGCTTGTTCACCAGGGACTGGATGCATGTTTGCAGTCCGGTCACCTCTCCCTCGTCGCCCCATGACAGGCCCATCTCTTTCTAGGACGTGAGCCGCATAGGGGGTCCAGACCGGAACTCGGGGGCTGCGACCCAGTCAAGGTCGCGCGGCTCGGTGATGTAAAACCACCCTGACTGCCACCCCTTCAGGGTCTCCACAAAAGAGCCCTCGAGCCATAGGACGTTGGCCATCTTGCCCGCCATGGCGCCTCCGCACTCCGCTTGGCTGCCGCACACCACCTTCGGCTTGACATTGAAAGTCTTGAGCCAAAGGCCGAAATGGTGGGGGATACGGAGGAAAGCCTCGCACACGGCGATAAACGCCGAGATGTTGAGGATGAAGTTCGGGGCCAGATCGTGGAAATCTAGGCCATAGTAGAACATGAGCCCCCGGACAAATGGGTGGAGAGGAAAGCCCAGTCCGCGGAGGAAATGGGGAAGGAATACTACCCTCTCATGGGGCCTTGGGGTGGGGAGGAGCTGCCCCTTTTCAGGAAGCCGGTGCGCGATTTCTTTGGACAAGTATCCGGCCTTCCTCAGTCTCTTGACATGGCCCTCCGTGATGGAGGAGACCATCCACTTGCTTCCCGCTCTGGACATTGCTAGAGAAGGTTGAGGTGGGAAGTGCGGGCTTGGGCACTGGAGCTCAAGTGCGCGGAAGACGGATAGGCAAAGGAGGAAGAAGGCGTAGGTAAAAAGGTGGATCCTTATCCCCTTATATGGGCGGATGCGGTTGTGCGTCCCCACCAGCCTGGTAAAACTCGCTTATCTCCCGAGCGTCGTGATAGATGGCGCGGTTGGGTTACCCACGTCCGTATTGATGAGAATCCCGTAAATAGGGGACACGATCTCTGCTTTGACAAGACGTGCCAAGGAAACTGCCTCGCAAAACGCACTGAGGTGGAGAAGTGAAAACGATTCAAATAAAGGCTTGGCCGTAATGTGATGTCACGCTGTGGAATACGTCAGTGGATTAGATTTGTGTTAATATTATTCTCTCTATGGCAATATGTGGAAACTTATTTTGCAGAGTCGGACACTATCCTTAGTGTTTACAATCTTTTATGAAGAATTTGGAGGAGGAACCCGCCTTGCAATGCCGAAGACAATCTGCGCGCCGGACTCGTCGTCATTGAAGCCTGGTTCAGGGGCTACTAAGGGAGTCCTGGATTAGGGGGTGTTCGGGTAGCCGGACTATACCTTCAGCCGGACTCCTGGACTATGAAGATACAAGATTGAAGACTTCATCTCGTGTCTGGATGGGACTTTCCTTGGCGTGGAAGGCAAGCTAGGCGATGCGGATATTCAGATCTCCTACCATTGTAACCGACTTTGTGTAACCCTAACCCTCTCCGGTGTCTATATAAACCGGAGGGTTTTAGTCCGTAGGACAGAACTCCATCATACAACAATCATACCATAGGCAAGCTTCTAGGGTTTAGCCTCCTTGATCTCATGGTAGATCTACTCTTGTACTACCCATATCATCAATATTAATCAAGCAGGACGTAGGGTTTTACCACCATCAAGAGGGCCCGAACCTGGGTACAACTTTGTGTCCCTTGTCTCCTGTTACCATCCGGCCTAGACGCACAGTTCGGGAACCCCTACCCGAGATCCGCCGGTTTTGACACCGACAGTCGTCCTCGTCAGCTCATCGACTGCACGCGCCGGCGCGCGCCACCGTCGCCCGCTGTTCGACAGCTGCCGTCGTACTAGCTCGAGTAGGGCTACTTAGCAACGCCGGCAGGCCCTTGGACAACCCTAGCTAACTTTCCCTCCCTTTCCCCGCTCTCTCTCCTCCCCTCAGCCGCATCCCAGGATGGCCGTCGTCGTGACCTTCGCCATTGCTGCGGCCATTGTCCTCACAGACGGCTCAAAAGCTACCAAGGAGACGTGCACTCCTCGACTTCGTCTACTCCTAGGAGCAGCTCGAGCAGAACCTCGCAAACATGACCGGATCGACCGTCTTCCTCGTCTGCGGCCACCGGAGCGCCATCGTCAATTCACCTCCCCTGTACTGCTAAACCACAAATCAATGTGTCAGTCGTGTTTGTGGTGCCCCTAAGATGTCGCCCAACCCCCTAAACCACTGGATCCATTGCCGCCTTCTCGAGTCCGTCGAGCACCGCCGTCGGCCGCCGCCTAGCTCGTCGCTGCGATCGATTCTGACCGCCCCTTCACACTCTGTTGGTACCAGTGGACGCGCCCCAACGCACTCGTTCGAACTATACTCTTCGCCAACAAGTTGGTCGCCGGAGTTGCGATTTCGTCCATCGTCACTGTGGCTTTAGTCACTGGAGCGTGAAGCAAGTCCAGGGCATAGTCGCGGGAGAGGGAGGGAGAGGAAGGGAGGGTGGGAGAGGGAGAATGGAATGGAGGGAGGGTTGTGGCGCGTGGGGAGCTGGTGCCGACGGTGCACAATCCGGCCTGTCGGCGCTCGCCGGAGGGGTGACAAAGAGGTCGTGAGGTACGGGAGAGAGGTGGGAGGGATTTTTTTTATTTATCTATTTTGTTTGGGGCCCACATGTAAGTGTGTGAGAGAGAGGGTGAGAGGGAGAGTTTTTCCTTTTTATTTTTTTCTGATTGGGTCCCACATGTAAGTGGCACATGGAGGCAAGGGCAAAATGTCCAACAAACGCCCCATAGACGGTCAAATCCCTTTGACCGGACGGAAACAGAATGGAAGGGCATTTCTGTAAGGTCACTTAACGGCAGAGGGGCAAATATGAGCAGACTTTGAAATTAGGGGTAAATGTGAGTAGTGGGTTCGAGTTAGGGACACAAATGTAAAAGACCTTAAAAAAAGAGAAAGGCCCAAATAAAAAAATAAATAAATAAATAATGAGAGAAAAAGAGAGAAGGGACAATGCTACTATCCTTTTACCACACTTGTGCTTCAAAGTAGCACCATGATCTTCATGATAAAGAGTCTCCTATGATATCACTTTCATATACTAGTGGGAATTTCACATTATAGAACTTGGCTTGTATATTCCAATGATGGGCTTCCTCAAAATGCCCTAGGTCTTCGTGAGCAAGCGAGTTGGATGCACACCCACTTAGTTTCTTTTGTTGAGCTTTCATATACTTATAGCTCTAGTGCATCCGTTGCATGGCAATCCCTACTCACTCACATTGATATCTATTGATGGGAATCTCCATAGCCCGTTGATACGCCTAGTTGATGTGAGACTATCTTCCTCTTTTTGTCTTCTCCACAACCACCATTCCATTCCACCTATAGTGCTATATCCATGGCTCACGCTCATGTATTGCGTGAAGATTGAAAAAGTTTGAGAACATAAAAAGTATGAAACAATTGCTTGGCTTGTCATCGGGGTTGTGCATGATTTAAATACTTTGTGTGGTGAAGATAGAGCATAGCCAGACTATATGATTTTGTAGGGATAACTTTCTTTGGCCATGTTATTTTGAGAAGACATGATTGCTTTGTTAGTATGCTTGAAGTATTATTATTTTTATGTCAATATGAACTTTTGTCTTAAATCTTATGGATCTAAATATTCATATCACAATTAAGAAGAATTACATTGAAATTATGCCAACTAGCATTCCACATCAAAAATTATCTTTTTTATCATTTACCTACTCGAGGACGAGCAGGAATTAAGCTTGGGGATGCTTGATACGTCTCGAACGTATCTATAATTTTTGATTGCTCCATGCTATATTATCTACTATTTTAGGCAATATTGGGCTTTATTTTCCACTTTTATATTACTTTTGGGACTAACCTATTAACCGGAGGCCCAACCCAGATTTGTTGTTTTATGCCTATTTCAGTGTTTTGAAGAAAAGGAATATCACACGGAGTCGAAACGGAACGAAATCAACTGGAGAAGTTATTTTTGGAAGGAAAGCCACCGGATAGACTTGGACTCTACGTCAGAAGATACGGGAGCTGGCCACGAGGGTGGGGGGCGCGCCCACCCCCTTAGGGCGCGCCCCCTGCCTCGTGGGGCCCCCGAAGCTCCACTGACGTACCCCATGCACCCATATATACCTACGTATCGTAAAACATCCAGAACGGAGATTAAATCGGGAGTTCCGCCGCCGCAAGCCTTTGTAGCCACCAAAAACCTCTCGGGACCCTGTTCCGGCACCCTGCCGGAGGGGGGAGCCCTCACCGGTGGCCATCTTCATCATCCCGGCGCTCTCCATGACGAGGAGGGAGTAGTTCACCCTCGGGGCTGAGGGTATGTACCAGTAGCTATGTGTTTGATCTCTCTCTCTCTCTCTCGTGTTCTTGATTTGGCACGATCTTGATGTATCACGAGCTTTTCTATTATAGTTAGATCTTATGTTTCTTCTCCCCCTCTACTGTCTTGTAATGAATTGAGTTTCCCCTTTGAAGTTATCTTATCGGATTGAGTCTTTAAAGATTTGAGAACACTTGATGTATGTCTTGCCATGCGTAACTGTGGTGACAATGGGATATCACGTGCCACTTGATGTATGTTTTGGTGATCAACTTGCGGGTTCCGCCCATGAACCTATGCATAGGGGTTGGCACACGTTTTCGTCGTGATTCTCCGGTAGAAACTTTGGGCACTCTTTGAGGTTCTATGTGTTGGTTGAATAGATGAATTGAGATTGTGTGATGCATATCGTATAATCATACCCACGGATACTTGAGGTGACATTGGAGTATCTAGGTGACATAGGGTTTTAGTTGATTTGTATCTTAAGGTGTTATTCTAGTACGAACTCTAGGGCTGTTTGTGACACTTATAGGAATAGCCCAACGGATTGATTGGAAAGAATAACTTTGAGGTGGTTTCGTACCCTACCATAATCTCTTTGTTCGTTCTCCGCCATTAGTGACTTTGGAGTGACTCTTTGTTGCATGTTGAGGGATAGTTATGTGATCCAATTATGTTATCATTGTTGAGAGAACTTACACTAGTGAAAGTATGAACCCTAGGCCTTGTTTCCTACCATTGCAATACCGTTTACGCTCACTTTTATCGCTTGCTACCTTGCTGTTTTTATATTTTCAGTTTACGAAAACCTATATCCACCATCCATATTGCACTTGTATCACCATCTCTTCGCCGAACTAGTGCACCTATACAATTTACCATTGTATTGGGTGTGTTGGGGACACAAGAGCATACAGCTGGAGTCTTCTCGCTAAACACATGCAAGCTTTAGCCCTTATTACAAGCTACATATGTAGACATGTGTTCAGCCATGGATTCCCAAAAGTAAACTGAAGAGGCAGAAGCACAAGTCATCTCCTAATACACTATTTCCTTGTTTGAAAAATACAAGACAGACAGAAATCTCATGCATTTGATTGTGCAAAATACTGGAAATAATATGATGATTGAAGAATAATTGAATAATAGTCAGAGTACTTAAGAAATTTCGACTCGGCAGTGCCAAAAAGGCTTCATCCTATGTTCTGACCGAGGAATAGAAACTCCATGGACAACTCCACTATATCCCCTGTCCCGTGTTCTCGGCCTCTAGCATTGTTTCCTGGCAGCCCTCATCTCTAGTTATTCCTCAATGGACAAGTCTCTTTCTGCACCCACCAAACAATGCATTAGATAGCTCCTGTACAATGAGTTAAGTTGTATCTTTCGATGTCTAGTTTATCTCTACCATTTCTGAAATTTGTCAGAAATATCATAGTCATGATAAATAATCATTTTGAATTCTATAACAATTCATTCACTTAAAATGAATGTAGTGCCTTGAGAGGATTTGGTGCCATGCCAATTTCCAGCGCAAAAAATATTATGGAACTGTCAGTTCACAGTTGATGTGCCATACCAATACCAACTACTCATAGTTGAGGAGGCATTTATGAAACTCTCATTCATGCAGCTCAGGGCACTTCCTCCAGGGATAGTATCAGATTACAGGGCATGGTTGGTAAGAGACAGTTGTTGATCTTAGTTGATTCAGACAGTTCAACCAATTTTATCAGTGCAAATTTAGTGAAACATCAACAATGCCCGGTATAAGATATTACAGCTGCTAAAGTGACTATGGCTCATGGAGGAATGTTATACTGCAACAAACAAGTCCCTAACCTGTAGTGGTTCTGTCAAGGCAATACTTTCAACACCTCTCTGAAAGTACTCCCATTGGGCACTTATGACATCATTTTGGGCATGCAGTGGTTGGAAACAATGAGTCCTATGTGGGTGGACTGGAGAAAGAAGGTCATGAGATTCAAGTATCAGGGAGGGAGAATCACTCTAAGAGGAATACGGGACAAAATCATCTCATGCACAGGCATAACTGGCAAGCATTTGCAAGGATTACTCAACACTGGTGCAATAGAACAAGTTATTCAGCTAAATCACATTGTGCAAGCCCCTGCTACTGCCCAATTCATTCCTCCTGCTGTACAAGACATCTTGGACAAGCATCAACAGGTTTTCAAAGAACTTGACAAGCTCCCTCCTCAAAGATCATTTGATCATCAAATTCCTCTCCTTCCTGGAGCTAAACCAATAAATGTGAAGCCATACATATACAACCCCATGTAAAAGAATGAAATTGAGAACCAAGTAACTACAATGTTACAATAGAGGGTCATCCAGCAGAGCACTAGCCCATTTGCTTCACCAGCTCTTCTAGTCAGGAAGAAGGATGGAACTTGGCGTTTTTTGTGTGGACTACAGAATGCTGAACTCTAGCACTTTGCCCCATAAGTATCCTATGCCAGTTGTAGAGGAGTTGCTTGATGAATTAGCTGGTGCCACTTGCTTCACTAAGCTGGACCTTAGAACTGGTTATCATCAAATAAGACTTGTGGAAGGAGAGGAACATAAGATATCCTTTAAAACTCATCATGGCTTGTATGAATTTAAAGTCATGCCCTTTGGTTTAATCAATGCCCCTGCAACATTCCAAGCTGCTATGAATGCAGAGTTTGCCCACCTGCTGAGACATTGTGTGCTTATCTTCATGGATGACATCTTGGTCTATAGCTCATATTTGCAAACACATCTAGGTCACCTCAGTCAAGTCTTCACTATACTCCAAGAGAACCAGCTCTTTGTGAACTTTAGCAAATGCTCTTTTGCTCAAACAGAGCTGGAATATCTGGGACATATTATCAGTGGTAAAGGAGTTCAAACTGACCCTACCAAGATTAGGGTTGTCCAGGAATGGCCCAGACCAACTTGTGCTAGAGATATCAGAGGATTTTTGGGCCTCGCAGGGTACTATAGAAAATTCATCAAAAAATATGGAATTATTAGTAGAAGTTTGTCTTACTACCTGAAGAAAGATACTGTGTTTTCCTGGACATTAACCAATGAAGCTGCTTTTCAACATCTCAAGAAAGCATTAGCTGAAGCACCAGTTTGGCACTACCAGATTTCAAGAAGCACTTTACAATTGAAACAAATGCCAGTAATCAGGGCATTGGGGCTGTACTAGTACAAGAAGGCCATCCACTTGCTTATCTTAACAAAGCTCTAGGCCCTAAGTCTCAGGCTCTGTCCACATATGAAAAAGAGTGCTTGGCAGTACCGTTGGCTGTGGAGAAATGGAAACCCTACTTGCAGCATGCACCTTTCACCATTTCCACAGATCATCAAAGCTTAACACATCTCCAGGAGCAAAAACTCAGTGGTACCATGCAGCAGAAAGCTTTCCTTAAATTATTGGGCCTACAATATAACATTGTCTACAGAAAAGGTATGGATAATGCTACTGTCGATGCCCTTTCAAGATCTCCTGCCCCAATGGAGTTGTATGCCCTTTCTTTGTGCACACCCAAGTGGTTAGCAGTTGTTACAGAAGGATACCAACAATATGATGCAGACAAAGAGTTACTGCAAGAATTGGCTCTTACTGGATCTAATGAAAAGGGTTACTCTCTGCATCAAGGGGTTATAAGATACAAGGATAGGATTTGGTTGGGTCACAACAAAGAAGCCCATCAAGCTATTATGCTTTCCTTGCATGACAGTGGAGTGGGAGGCCACTCTGAATTTCAAGGCACTTACCAGCGCATCAAAGGATTGTTTGCATGGCCAGCAATGAAACAGGACATCCAAGCATATGTGCAAGCATGTGTGGTGTGCAAACAGGCGAATCTGAGCATATTAAGAAACCAGGATTACTGAGCCCATTGCCCATTCCTAGAGAAGCTTGGAACATGGTCAGTATGGATTTTACTGGAGGCCTTCCCAAGATCAAAAACTTTGACACCATCCAGGTGGTCATTGATAAATTCAGCAAATATGGACACTTTATTCGCTTATGTCATCCCTTCACTGCTCTCCAAGTGGCACAAATATACGTGGATAACATCTAACAAAACCCATGACAGTAATCCCGCTTGATGTTAACTTTGTAATGCCTCCGTAACTGACGATCAAATTTTTCTGTAGGCACAACTAATATACATGTATATTAAAGTTGAGTTGGGTCTTGGGTGTATGTATTTTAACACGCACTTAATCAAATCATAACAAACAGACGCTGCATTAAGCGATAGTCCTCAAGACTCAAGAGGGGTGGGGTGTCCGCATCAATGATGCAACTCTTCAAGACAAGCCATCATCTTAGCACCAGTTCAGTTTGCAGGCAGCTCCAGCCATGACTTCATGCCCTCATGGTTGCCGAGTCCAGCAGGTCACTGAAACTAATTGTGGTGCCGCCGTCGAAGGTGATGTTGGGGTCGACACGCAGAATGAAGGTCAAGCTCACTGGAGAATGTGAAGGCTTATTCAGATGATGGCCTTGGCGTGCATGTTTTGTCTACTGCTGCACAACACCCTGCATTAAAGCAGCACCCAGTCTTTCTGTATTCGTTTTATATTGTAAGATATTTCTTTTTTTTGGAATTTTTGCTCATGTTGTAAGTGTAATTCCCATTTGCTTAAACAGCAAATCCTTTGACATGAATGAGGTAGGCTAATGCCAAGAAGATTTCGGTGGATGAATTCAGTTCAGTGGCCTGATGAAAGATCTGTTATATTTTTCTATCACTGGATTTTCAGCTCCCGGGTGCCTAGGCACCCTCTATGAACAGTAAAAAATTAGAAAAAAAAAATTGAAACTTTGCGACATCAAAGATGATCAAACTTTGTAGGTTCTTGCAAGTTTTCATGTCAAAAATCAACTCCAGGACCTCTACACATGAAAAATATTTTAGTGTTTGAAGTTTTGAGCACTTTTAGCACCAAAATTTGGAAATCGTTTGTACACCTTTCTCTACATGATATTTTAACATTAAAACATACAAGAACCAACAAAGTTTAACCATCTTTGATGTTGCAAAGTTTTCTTTTTCTATTTCTAATTTTATTGTTCATAGAGGGTGCCTAGGCACCGGGAGCTGTTACACCTTTCTCATTTCGTTATCATGTTAACAACACAACGCACACTTAGTCAGCCGCTGCAATGGTTCTTCATTCCTACGAAATGAGAAGCTGTGGCAGCATCGAACAAGTGAGGATGCACCGGAAACAAAGTTATTGTATACAGTAACTGAACCACTGAAAAAATAGCGCACTGTAAAAAATTATCTTGTTAAATTGGTGTATAACGTCTCGCTAATATCAGGCTTAGCATGCTATAGCCGGAAATGCAATTCGGCTCCCGGCAGCACGTGCTCCTGCATGTGGAAAAAGATTTTTTTAATGCCAAAAAAATCCAAACAAAATTTTTATGTGTTCTTTGTCACATCCAAATGCTACCTAGAAATTTTTAGGCAAAAAAGTTAAGCACTTTGGCACCCCACTTCAAAAAGTTATACTCCAATGACCAAAGCTTCCCACTACGTATGCACAGCAGTCACACACGCAACATTTTGAAGTGGTTGTGTCAGAACAATGAAGAAACCCACGCATCACAAGTAGTACTATGTTAGGGCATCTCCAGCCGTTGGCCCCCTAGGGGGCGTCTAAAAGCGCCGCCTGCGGATGAGCCGGCGCAAAAAATGGCTCTGGGGGCGAGTCGGTCCCCAGCCGTCGGCCCCAAGGGCCGCCCCCAGGCGCGTATTAAAAAACAAAAAAAAAGAAAGTTCGGCGAAGTTATGATAAAACTAGTTAAATTTCGGCCAACCATGGCAAATTTCGGCGAAATTCGTCCAAACATTACATTAACCTAATCTAAAAACAAGAAAGGGGGAAGTCGTCGCCGCCATCGTCGTCGTCGGCCTTCTCCTCCTTGACGCGGGCGCCCCTGCTGGACCCCTGCCCGGCGTCGCCATGGCGAACCAGGCGGCGGCGCGTAGTCGTCGTCGTCGCTGTCGCACAAGACGACGACCCTGCCTTCCTCGCGGCTGCGTCGGCGCTCCTCGAAGCGGCGTAGGGCGGCGCGCTGGCGCTCCTTCTCCTTCTCGCGGCGCGCCTTCTCCATCGCAATGGAGTCCTGGCGCGCCCATTCGAGGGCGGCGTCGTCATCGGCAGCGAACTCGGCCTTCACCGGCGCCAGACCCTGCTCCGTCTTCACCGGCGCCAGAGCCGGCTCCGTCTTCGGCTTGACGAAGCGCGGAGGAGCCGACGAGGGGGCGCGCCGGCCGCCCTCGTTGATGACGATGCCGGTGCTGCGAGTGCGCCGGCCGAGCGGCGTCTCCGCCGCGGGCTCGGCCTTGACGCCGAGGAGCGCCGGAGAGCCGGAGGAGTGGGAAGAAGAACGGGACGATGAGGAGGAAGAAGAGGATGCGCCGAACCTTCTTGGAGCCCATGGCCCGGCGCGTTGGTGCTGCGCCGGGGCGGCCACCCTCGCCGGGGGGTACGCCAACGGCGGGTCGTTGCCGCCCTCGAGGTACGTGAGCACGCCCTCGAGTGTGCGGCTGGGGACGCCCCACCAGAGGTAGCGCCCCTCGCTGTTCTGTCGGCTGCCGACCACCGGCGCGCTGTTGGTGGACGCCAAGCGCTGCTGTTGGCGGCGCTCGAAATACGCCGCCCAGGCCGCGTGGTTGTCGGCGGCGTACTGGGGGAGGGAGAGCTCGGCGTCGGTGAAGGACGCGCGCACGATGTCGACCTCCTCGGCGAAGTACCTCGGGTCCGCCGCGGCGTCGGGCAACGGGGGAATGGGCACTCCCCCGGCGCTGAGTCTCCACCCCGTCGGCCCGGCGCGCATGTCCGGCGGCGCCGAGATGTTCGCCTGGAACAGGAGCCACGACTCCTGTTTGCGCAGCGAACGGCGGCCGAAGCCGTTGGCCGCCGCCGTATCTCCGGGGAAGCGCTCTACCATGGTGAAGGTCGGGCTGGGCGGGCTCGGAAGAGGTAGAGGGAGGGGCTGGGCGGCGGCACTCGGGGAGAGAGGAAGGGCTGGACGGCGGCGAGGGGCGGGGCTGGTGTGGGCGCAAGTGAGCGGAGGCCGCCGGCTTTTATAGCCGGGCCGCGCCGTGTGTACGCGTGCGAGGGAGTGGAGGCGTCGGCGCGCCGTCCCGTGAATGCGCCGCCCGTGAGGAAACAATGGCAAGGCTGACCGGCGGCAGCCTTGCCATTGATTCCCCGCGGGAACCGAGGCCGTTGGGGGAAGACGAGGCGCCGAGTCGCTGACACGGCTGACCCGCGTATTTTTCGTGCCAAAACAGCTCGCCCCGGCGCCCCCGGGCGCCCCCCAGCGCGCCGGGTTCGGCCTGGGTCCGCCGGCGCTGTTTTCGGCCCAAGCCGGCGAAAATCGAGCTCCTGGGGACGCGACTGGGTCGTTTTTTCGGCGCCGGCACGAAAAAATCACCTGGGGAGGCCTTCCTGAGGGCGCGGCTGGAGATGCCCTTACATCCCATGCCCAGCACTAGATTGCTGCTGCCTCGACAGAGTATCAGAACTCGGGACTCTCCCAAAGTTGACGTGCGGTGATGCATGTGAGGCCGGGGAAACATCACGCGTAGTAAAAGGGGTTCAAGGTTTTCGTCTTTTCCTGCAGCGCCACTTGTTCTGCAAAGCTGACGCGCACTCCTCACTGCCGAGTTTTGTGGGACATCTATTTTGTCTAGATTTGTCTGTTTAGGTATGGCAATGGGATGGTGTCCGGTCATTTTTCTGAATGTGTCGGCCGTGCGCACAAAGCGCGGACGCATCTGGTCCGGCACAACAGGTGAAGGCCCTAGAGTATGCAAATAAATCAAACGGTATAAATAGTTCCATGTCCAAGTAAAAACGCAAACAAATAGTTCCACATCCAAATAAAAACAACAAATAGTTTTACAACCCAATCGAAATGGTCTAGATAGATTGAAATTAAATAAATCGATGCATCTATGGTTGCCAATGCGAGTCCACATGTGCTCAATCAAGTCATCCTGGAGTTGCATATGAGTATGCCAATCACGCATTTCACGATGAAATTGGGCAAACTGTTCAAAGGTTGCCGGTTCTTAGTGCTCATGCTCAACCTTGGAAATCAAACCCTTGGTCGTAGATGCTGTCATCACGCTCATCCTTCACAATCATATTGTGCATGATCAGACAAGCAGTCATCACCTCCCAAAACTTCTGGGTGCTCCATGTCAGTGCAGGGTATCAAAAGGTACCCCATCGGGATTGAAGCACTCAAAAATCACGCTCCACATCCCTCCTGGTACTCTCTTCTCTCCTTACGGATTAGGTATTGTTTTCACAAGAGTTGACCATTGATGATGGATACCATCAGCTAGGTAGTATCCCTTCTAGTAATGGTGGTCATTGTTCTCAAAGTTGACCTCTTGAGAGTGGCCTTCCGCAAGCCTTGCGAACATTGAAGAATGTTGGAGCACGTTGATATCATTATGAGAACCACCCATGTCGAAGAAAGAATGCCATATCAACAGACCTTGTGAATCCACTGCTTCTAGTATGATAATGCACATTTCACGTGCCTCTTGTACTGCCCCTGCCAAGCAAATGGACAGTCTTCCACTTCCAATGCGTACAATCTATACTATCATGCATGGCCGGAAAGCCCCTCCCAACATTGATCGCCAACAACCTCTCTGTATCAGTGCCAGTTGGCTCCCTTAGGTACTCAGGGTTAAACATTGCCATCACAGCTTTGCAGAAATTCTACATTCATAGGAGGCATGTGGACTAACTCATACGCACATACTCATCCACAAGCAAGCATGCGAATAGTCGTAGTGCATTTTTAGTAGGAGGAGAAGCCATTCTTGCCAAGGGCATCCTCTTTGCACTCAAAGTACGGGCCATATGCTACCACTCCCCCCCCCCAATATGATTGAACACATGTCTCGCCAAACGGAAGCGGTGGCAGAACTGATGTGGTTTGTACAGCCGTCAATTCTCGAAGTAATCGGCATAGAGTAGGGCATGTTGTGGTTCAAGGCAGGAGCATGACCCAGGATTGATCCCCTATACGGAGGTCGCTGCATAGCAATGTGGTCACTGATGACCAATGTAGCCACCACAAGCTCTACGTCATCCGATGAACAAATGAAGTTGTGATAAAAATACTCATCCCCACTATCCATGTTACCTTGTGAGCAAAGTGTCGAACACCTTCTGGTCGTGGTGGAGACACGGCCAGGGAGCAACTCGAGCTCCCCTCACACAGGCAACAGCTAAGGTTAGCGTTGGCGGGCGCACCCTGCGGCCCTACATTGCCTAACTTGTCAGTATTGGGGTCGCTGGGCGTCGGCGGCAGCCGAAGCTTCTCTTGCACCGGCTACAGCCATGAACGCTGGCAAAAAAGTCCTTCAAAACACGGATGTGGGGTGGCTATGGCGTGGCCGTTATTTGGGCGGCCCAGCTAGATAACGAGGTAGGCGGCCGGGAAAATGGATGCCGATGGGTGGCGGCGGCGATGGTGGTCGGCGGACGGAGGGGCAGAGGAACAGACAAGGGGCATCTGTGGCACTGACGAACGGGCTAGGGGAGGACAAAGATGCGCGTCCCGCCCGTGCGCGTGGTGTCCGTCTTGACGCGAACGCGGCCCAAATTTGGGCTAGGAATTGGTCGAAAACGGAAAAAAAAACGGACGTTTGTCTGTTTGCTTCTACGCGTTTGGCCGTGTTTTGTGTCCGTTTAGCCCCAAATAGACGTGGCCAGACAAATTGCGATCATGCGATTGTAGTTGGCCTGAGTGCACTATGGAGGACTCCAATCTTCTCCTCGTAAAGACTCCGCCTCTTCCCCATTTGAAACAGGCTTTCCTCTAAACTTTACTGGTGACGCTGGGCGCCTACCAGGTGTCGCTGGCGGCCTCCATGCAGAACGACATCGACGAGGAGCGGCGCAAGGCGGAGGAGGAGAAGAGGACGTACCAGGCGCGGCTGGCGGAGGCCATCACCCTTTCCCCGGCCGGCGACTGCGTCCTCCCACCGGACCCTATTGGGAAACGTAGTAGAAAACAAAAAAAAATTGCCCTACGATCACCATAGAACAATATGAAGATGCATAACGGGTTGAGATCAACGATCATTCCCGACCATGAAGTATAGTGGAAGTAGACAAGTCGGTGTAGATCGTACTTAGAGTACCTCGAACGTCGATGACGATCCTATGAACTGCCCTCGAACGATCCCTCGAACAGAAGACCAAAAGCACGGCCTCTTTACTTTCTTGCAAGCATACGGTCTTCATGATCCGGCAGCGCTTCGCCGTCCAGAGCTAATATTTGCTGGAGAATTAGAGGGAGGACTTTAGAACCACACTTGGCTTCTAATTATGAGGATTATAGGTGGCTAGGGCTAGCTCCAAAACATGTATTATCAAATAGGGAGAAATCCTCTAGTATATATAGGTTGGAGGAGGAGGACAGGGCAGCCACCAAGGGGGGAAAGTTCCCCTTGGGGCGCCGTCCTAGGGAGAGGGATTTGGACTCCCTCCCCTTGTCTAATTCGCCCCCCCGCCCCCACAAGAAAAGGGGGTGCGCCTTCCTACTTGGGCCCTTACCCGGTATTACCCGATATTCACCGAAACCCTTCTGGTGACACCGAAACGCTTTCTGAACCTCTCGGAACTATTCCAGATATTAATGAAATAATTCCGCAAATATATTCTCATCACTTCCGTGCTACCAACGCTCGGAATATCGTGATTACATTAAGCTTGTGACCCCGTAGGTTTGGTAAATCATAGACATGAACGAAACCCCTACGATCAATGACCGATAGCGGAGCCGTGGACGTCTATATCGGTCCCTATGATTACACGAATGATATTCGAGTGAATATTTGGTTATCCTGTGATGTTCCTTTTGCTTCGCGAAACTTTACAAAACCGGGTGTGCATCTGTATCCTCCTGAGTCATCACCATGCCCATTATATCATTGCTTCCATTACCGGTTTTGTTGTTCTTTCTCGTTAACGTGTTCTAGAATTCCCATTACATAGTAACCTGTCTGGCCAGACAATGATGGATGCCGTCACACCGAGGGAGCTCTAAGAATATTTGTCCATCGTCGGAGGAGCAAATCCTAGTCTTGAGTAGTCCAGTCACTTGCGAATCTTTTCGGTGAGCCTGAAAGTTGTCATTATGATCACCTTGTTACAGATGACATTGGAGGAACCCCAAAGTCCACCGTTTGGTAGGAAGTACCCAGAGACTCTCATGGTCTGAGGAACTAAAACACATGCTAACACTCCGTGTTAGAACATATGATTTCAGACGATATAAGCACAAAGTATAACATACAATTTTGGGTCGATTCAATATGATCGTTCGTCTAACGTCATACCCTCAATGTTGTTTTAGGACTATCGTTATGCTTAAGGATGATATACTAAGATTTTGAAACGTGATCACCAACAACACTTGAGCCAGTTTAAGAGGCAGGACCGGGAACCTGTTTACCGTTTATCATTCCGCACGTGGATGTGAGTTTTCCACTGAATCGCATATTTCAGGATCATAGCAGTTACAGCATAAAATATAAACTCTTTTTTGAGAGTACGCCTAGGCATACCATAGCTTTATATAAGGTAGAATTGTAAGTACACGAAGACTACCACTCGCTGCGAACAACGAGGGTAGTACAAACGCCATCAACGACCATACAACACTATAAAGCACAAGCGCCTAGCCTAACAGAAAACAACACCGCGTCTCGACCCACACAGTCACCTCCAAAGGCCACCTGCTCCCACTGAACTTTGCTTGTCGACGCACCATCCACCCTGAATGCCGAAGAGAAGGTGGCAGTTAAATGGAAGGACTTGCGCCGAATCGAGGAAGACACCGTCTTGGAAGCATCGGCGACGGCCGTGCACCGTGCATAGCGCCATCGGGGATCAGAATAGGACCACGGTGAACACCGGAGAAGAGCAACGAGGAACGAAGCCGTGTCTCCAAACACGATGCTCCGAACAGAGGAGCGACGCCGAGACGCCACCATCCTGCTGATCCGACTGAATCAAGGCTTCCGCCTCGAGACAATAACCAAATCCACATGAGCGAGGGAAATGTTGAAATCACCTCGACGACGCCTCCAAAGAGGGGGACGACACCCACGGGTGCCATCGCCGCTGGCCCGGCAAGAGCCGTGCAAGATTTTCATCCGATCGTCGCACATCTCCACACCTCGAAGGAATTGGGCAGCACCGTCCAAGACGCTTCGCACCGCCACCACCGCAACGCCTCGCCATTGCAGCTCCATAGCCAAGGTCCGCCAACAGACTGCACAACAAGGAAAAACACCGCCCACCAAACACCTACAACCTGGTCGAGGAACCGCAGCCACCCAACTCCTCCAGCAAGGTCTAGAACCGTCATCGAAAGCTATCATCCGCTCCAAGGTGACAGCCTTTCGATGATCGGGCACCAAGCCGCGGGCAACTCCCACACCGGCACCACCAGAAGACCGCCGCCACTCGCCACACAGCCCAGAGGTGGCCCGGACGCTCGCTGCTCGCTAGGAACTCCGTCCTAGCAGAGCCATCGCAGCTCCACCACCAACCTAGACAGTGGTTCGTGCCTCCGCCTCTAGTAAGCACCGCTGCCACCAGCCTGCCTCACCACACCGCTGTTGTCCCTGCCAAGACCGCCGCCTCTACACGTCTTCCATTGTGCGCCGTCGTCAGCCACCACCACACCGAGCCCCCCGAGGCAACCTCCAGCACCACCACCGTGCCCAGCAGCCGTGGAGGCCCGGCATCACCACGCCCACCAGCAGCCACGCCTAGGTCCCGACTGGCCAGATCCAGATCGAGGGAGGAGGATCAGGATGGAATCGAGATCTTCGGCCGCCGCAGCTGCAGGCAACACCGCCGAACGAAGCTCCATCACCCCCGCAGCCACCGCGCCATGCCGCCACCACGCCCTCGCATCACCACGCCGCCAAGCACCGCGCCATGGCCCAGCAGAGGCCCTTGGCGGTGGCGAGGGGAAGGGGAGGGAAGGAGGGCAGTCGGCGGCGGGGATCTAGAGTTCCCCCCGTGTCGCCTTGAGGAGCGACGCGGGGGTCGGCGGTCCGTCCAAGATCTCGTCTCGTAGAAAGGCAGGCTATTCTAAGCCCACTTAATTATGAATAAAGAAATATATTAATACAAATATTATTGCCTTTAGGGCATACAAATATGGACTCTCGCCGGCCCTTTGTGGCCAGCATTTATGTTTAATTATGATTTTTAGTTTCAAAATATTTTCACGCGCTTACTCAAGGAAGTTGGTCGGGCTAGCGTTGGAAGCATGCGCCGACCCAAACGCGAAAACGTACATAATTGTCCATTGGGCCGAACCAAACGGACAAATCGCGGGCAAAGCACGCGTCCGTTTGATCGTCTGGTTGGAGTTGCTCTTAGATCCTAGCACCACCACTGGCCAAGACATGGTTAAGCGTGGTTCGTGAGCTGGTCTTGGCACATGCCTAGACAAAATGATTGCGTTATGTAGGACCTTAGTACTACACGGGTTGCCGACGCTCGCATCTTCATAGGGCACAGTCGTCGAGGAGTACGAGGTAGTGCTAGGCTCGGATCAGATGTCCCAGCTGGGTCTGGTCTCACTCCTATGAGTGCAGCCTCCGCTAGCTTTTGGACCTGCTTGCACTCTCACGCCCCAAAAAGAGAGCCCCAGCTCCGGAGCGAGCGCCTAAACACCAGCCAGCCGCTCTCCGCCGGCGTGCCCACCACCACGGCCGGATGGCGACGCTCGACGTCGGCTTCTGAGGAGCTTCATCGACAACAACAAGCTAGGTAACCTCTTTCCAAGCCGTTCCTCTCTCTATGTTTGAATGTTTCTACCCCACCGTGCGCATCTGGTATAGTACAAAAATGTCCCCCTTCACTCACTCACTCACTACGTACGTCTGTCGCAGCACAAATCAAAGACCCTCCCAACAAATCCATGGCCGCCGGTGGATGGAAATGGGATGTTGCTGCGGTCATAACCGTGGTTGGCTGGTTCGTGACGCCCATCATCACCTTGCTCTTGGCCAAGATCCTTGCCTTCATCGGTTTCGACGACGACTACGTGTCGCAGAAGCTCTTGCATCTGGAGACCCGCATTATCCCGGACCTGCAGCAGACGCTGCATGCCGTAGATCAGAAGAGGATGATGCAGAGGGAAGATGTATCCGACGAGTCCAAGTCCATCCTCGACAAGATGGCCACAAGCCTGAGGCACGCTCGGGAGGAGGTAGACGACATCTTCGATGACAAGCGGGAGATCGATCTCTACCGCAACAGGTTCCCACAAGGCCTCTACCCCGTTGTGGCCGCCCGCCTTGCTGCCTTCAAAAGCAGCCGCGAGTGGACTGGATGGGCCTGGCCATTACAGTGGGCAGCATGGAAGATCTCCTTGCGTTGGTTAGAGAATGCACTTCAGGTGACTGCCAACATTAGCTCCGCCTGCATTGCTCGCTTGAACATGAGCTGCATGTGGATTGGGCGCTTCAACATGGTCCGGGCCAGACCAGCTCCGCCGTTGCAGTGGGTGTTGAAGATCTTGTCGTGTGGGCAAAAGGATATACTTCCGGTGACTGTTGTGCACCCCCACCAGACCAATGCTGCCGCCTCGAATGAATCAGTTCTGGAGGTTCCAGTGGCCATCTCAGATCACTTATCAGTCCCGTTGGCTGCACCCTCAAATTCCTTGGGGCACTCGCTCTCTTGCTGGTGGAGGAGCTCGTTGGGACTCTTGAAGAAATGTTGTAGATCCATCTTCTACTGGTTAGTTCATGCCATTGAGATTGCAGGCTATTACAGAGACTGGTCCTATTGCATAGTTGGCATCACAAGTCACCAGGTATACCCAGTTTCACCACCCACCCCCTCATCTCATATATATGCCTTCTATGCACAGGTGTAAAAAATTAAAGATTAAATTGCATTATTTGTAACATGGGGACAAACTCATATGGCTTTTCTGTACGGAACTCACCTACACCGTTTGTATGGTATATATGATAGACATACCGGCCTGTATGATTTGGTCCACATAAATGAACAGTGAATGTGTATGCATATGTCTGGAAATATAAGTATGCATGATCTACTATTATCATCTGAACCAACCTTTAAATGTTCATTTCTCCCAGTGCCCAGTTTTGTTCTACCAATGATTTTTGTATTTCTTGTTCCTCGACACTTTCCCCACTCGTGATCTCTTGTTTGTTATGCATTCTAGTACTCATCTAACTCCCATTGATATAACAGATATATGAGTGTCGTACTCATCTAACAGTTTTTTGCTTGCAGGATAATGCCACTGTTTGATTTTGTCCTTTCTGTCATCTCAAGACGGAACTTGAGGAAAAGAATAGAGGAGGTTGAAAAAATCGTCAGTCAACTGAAGAATTCACCACTCTTGCGTGAAGAAAGCAAGAGCGCACTGGTTGAGATGGCCAACAAGTATAGGGTCCCTGCTAGAGCTTCTAGCAGTCGGAAGGTATTTGGTCTAGAGACGTTGCGTGAAGATATCATGACAAAGCTCCGTGAGACACCAAACTCGGCTAGTAGTCTGTGTTACTCTGTGATTGGCATATATGGTGTTGCGGGGTCTGGAAAGTCTACCTTTGCAAGTTATATTAAAGATTATATAAAGAAGGAATGCAAGAAGAAACTTTTTGACACCATCATGTGCATTCATGTGTCTGAGACATTTAGTGTGGATGTTATATTTCAAGAAATGCTGAAAGATATTACCAAAGATAGTACCAAAGATTCATTCGCAAAAAAAAAAGAAGAAGAAGTACCAAAGTGTGTCCCAATATTTCTGATCATGGGGGTCTAAAAGAAAAGCTGAAGAAAGCATTATGCGGCAAACGTTTCTTCTTGATATTGGATGATGTCTGGGTGAAGAACACGAACGACCCACAACTATGGGAACTAAAATCTGTACTCGATGTTGGGATGAAAGAAAGCAAAATCTTGGTGACAGCTCGAACAAAAGTTGCAGCTGGAGCTCTGTCGGCTGATGTGCTGATTGAAACGCCTGATTTGGATGAGGATGAATACTTCAACATGTTTATGCATTATGCACTGGGTGGTAGAGATGTCCCTAATAAAGAAGAATTTTCACGAGTTGGTAGGGTGATTGCACAAAAGCTACACCAATCACCTATTGCAGCAGTAGCAGTAGCCGGGCGACTTGGGGCAAGCGAAGATATCAATTTTTGGACAAATACTGCAAACCAAAGCAAGTTGAATAACACTATGGATGCTCTTTGGTGGAGCTATCAGCCTCTTAATCCGGACATCAAGCGATGTTTTGAATTCTGCAATATTTTTCCCCGGAGAACCAAGTTGCATAAGAACAATTTAGTTCACTTATGGATTGCACAAGGCTTTATAAAGACCAGTTCTGAAAAAGAGGATATGGAAAATGTCGCTGAGCGCTACATTCAAGAGTTAGTGTCATGCTCATTTCTACAACCAGAAGGAGCTTGTTCAAGTTCTGGCACTGAGCTCTTTAGAATTCATGATCTTTTGCATGATTTATTGGAAAATGTGGCTGGAAGTGATTACTTCAGAGTTGACAATGAAAGGAGCCAGATAGGAGAAGGTTGGAAAGGATCCATCCCTCAAGATGTCTGCCATCTTTTAGTTCAAAATTATGATGAAGAATTGATTACCGAGAAGATCCTTGAGTTGAAATATTTACGCACCCTCATTATTTATGATGTTGGAAAGGATATACAAGTTGAGAAAAAAGTTATTGAGAAAATCTGCATGAGGCTGCCAAAGTTGCGGGTACTGAATGTTTCTTACAGAGCTGGTAGAACAGGGGAACCCAATAAGTTCTTCTTCCCAGAGTCTATTTGTATGTTAAAGCATCTACGCCATCTTGCTTTCCGGACAGACGGCCCATGCATCATTATTTTGCCAGAGGCACTAACTAAACTTTACCATCTCCAGTTGCTAAATCTTGGTGATGGTGAGAACGTGGAGTTTACCTCTCTTGATCTTCTCAACCTGCAGCACATAATCTGGAAGTGCATGAACTTTCCTAACGTAGGCAAGCTGGCCTCACTCCAAACATTGCCATACTTCATAGTAAGGAATGAAAAAGGTTATGAGGTAAATCAGCTAAGGGACCTGAACAAGCTTCACGGCAAATTGAACATCAGTGGGCTTGAGAACGTTAAAAGCAAGGAGGAAGCTCTTGAAGCCAATCTAACTGCCAAGGAAGGGATCGCGACACTGGTACTGGAATGGGATGGTGATGACACAATGTGCAGTCCCGAAGTCCAAGCAGAAGTGCTTGAGGGCCTGTGTCCTCCCATTGGGCTTGAAACACTAGAAATCGATGGTTACAAAGGTTCGAGGTACCCAGGTTGGATGGTATGTAAGGAGAACGGTGGCCCCAATAATCTGCAAAGACTTGAATTATCTGTATGGATACAATGGGGACCTGGTCCGGGGCTGGAGGCTTTGTAGTTGCCACGCCCTCAGCTACTCTCTCTCTCTCTCAGCTCACTCACGGACAGGGGTAGGAGAGGAAGAATAGTGAACACAAGATTTTTCGGTCGGCGCACGAATGCCGCCACGAGTGTACAAACGCCCCAATCCTTTTCTTCCTTACAGTGGCTACATGGCTACACACGGCTCATACCGGCGCTTGGTGGCACGTTTCACACTGTAATCAGCAATATATGGGTCTTTTATGCCCTGGCGCGCACACACACTCTGGCATGGTGTGTTATCAGCTCGGCCCGGCCACCCCTCACAACGATCTCACGCGAAGGACTCGGCTGCTCTCAACAGCCCATGCATGCATGACTCAGCACGCAGCCACATCTCTAGTTAGCTTATCCATACAAACTAACTAATTTCCTAACCTGCAGCATACACCATACACACACATGCTGGTCACCACACCTAGACGTGGTTTAATCCTAACACTCCCCCTAAACCACGACTTGGCTTGCCGTCGCTAGAGTTATTGCAGCTCTCGCTGTTGTCGTCGTCACCACGGCCGTGACCCAGCCCGCGGACCCGACCTGGCGCACCGACACCGGTCGCACCGTGCTCCGTCACGATCCGGCGACATACACCGAGCTCCTTCTCCGCCGGCGACACACGCTTAGCATCCCACTGCGTCCCGCACGTCCCGCGCGCACTTGACGCATCCGATGAGCCCGACCGCACCAGTGCGTCCCGCACGTCCCGCACGTCCCGCGCGCACCCGACGCGCCCGACGAGCCCGACCGCACTAGACGCTCATCGCGCGCCGCCTCCGCGTCCGCCATGGCAGCCATCAGCAACAAACGCCAGAAGGATGTAGCCGAACTCGAGCACGGACTCGAGCACAACGGCGACATACGTCTCCTCCTAACGTCAACCGCACGCTCGTACACGCGCCCGCCGTCGACGCGCCCAACGCGTCCAGTGCGCACCCATAACACGCACCGGTCGCGCCCGGCTCGCCGCCGCGGCTTATTGCCCTGCACCGCCGCGGCCTCCATGCCGCCATGCAGTGCCTCCACGCCACCACGCCTTGCTGCGCGGCCGCGCCACCACGCAGCGCCTCGGCGGCCTCTGCGGTCACCGCACGTACGACGTCACCGCCCGCCGCATCCGCCACGCGCCATGACAGCCACAGCGCTGCCCACCTCCATGGGCCGACACACGGCCCGGAGCTCCATCGCGCAGCCACCGGCGAGCGCCGCCATCGCTGCCACGCCTCCGACACGACAAGCACGCCCAAGACACCAAGCTCATGATACCAATTGTAGTTGCCATGCCCTCAGCTACTCTCTCCCTCTCTCTCTCTCTCAGCTCACTCACGGACAGGGGTAGGAGAAGAATAGTGGACACAAGATTTTCCGGTCGGCGCACGAACGCCGCCACGGGTGCACGAACGCCCCAATCCTTTTCTTCCTTACAGTAGCTACATGGCTACACACGGCTCATACCGGCGCTCGGTGGCACGTTCCACACTGTAATCAGCAATACAGGGGTCTTTTATGCCCCGGCATGCACACACACTCTGGCACGGTGTGATCCGCTCGGCTCGGCCACCCCTCACAACGATCTCACGCGAAGGACTCGGCTGCTCTCAACAGCCCATGCATGCATGACTCAGCACGCAGCCACACCTCTAGCTAGCTTATCCATGCAAACTAACTAATTTCCTAGCCTGCAGCATGCACCATACACACACACACACGCTGGTCACCACACCTAGACGTGGTTTAATCCTAACAGGCTTTCATTCATCTTCGTGTGCTATGGCTTACCAGGTTCAGCTGGGACACCTTACCCGCCAATTTGGAGCACCTCATATCGCTCAAAGAACTTTTTATTTGTTTCTGTCGTCGTTACTGCAAGGTCCAGTGGCTTCCAACACTGCCCCAGTCTATTGAGGAGTTTCATCTTAGTTGCTGCAACTGTGAGTTGATAAAGTCCTGTCAAACAGTGGGACATCCAAACTGGCAAAAGATTAAGCACATCCCCAGGAAAATATTTAGTGGCCGAGCTCAAGTAAGACTGTAATCTACTTCTCTGCCTTTTTTTTTCAATTTGTATGTGTGTATAAACTGTAAAAATTGCTTGTGTATGTAACTGAGGATCTGCTTCTAAACTCTGCTCATCTGGTGCAAATTGACGTTTCAGGAAGGCAGTGGACGATGATGTCCGATGGTCTTGCATCAATCAAGCGAGGCACCATAAGACAATTGGTTCAAAAGCTCCGCTGCTTTCGTGTTAGATTCTGTTATTTCTGCTACTTTGCTTGCTGTGGTTTCTGAGTAAAACGGATTATTTGAGTGCCTAAACCTGTTTTGTAATAATGTTGGCAGTGGCTGTTGACTTTGATTACTGCTATTTATTCAGTGTGCTATGTAATGGATAATGTGCTCTGTTGCTTATGCTCTTTTGAGCTTGTTATCGTCATGTCTGTCTAAAACTTCAAGCTTTTCTCCTTGTTTAAAAAGTGAGATGGCCAAGTCTTTGCATGCCTGTATGTTTGCAATAAAGTTATTTTTGTTAAGAGAGAGGAACACTACTGCTGGGCATATCGTCAATATCTTCAATTTGCGGGTCCATTAATAATGCCTGGACTTGAATAAGAGGTAAACCTATGATAACTTGTTGGCAGAAGTAAGATTGTCGTCGTGTTCAATTTGATTTCTCACGAGTATGATGGAATTGGAGTATTCATCGGCTTTCGCCTATCACTGCTACAAGGTGGTTCCACAGTCTGTTCATGAGTTTTATCCAGATGGATTTTTGCTCATGTTTAAGCATCTGATCTGTGATAGTGACAGAGATAAGCAGAGCAGATGGCTGCAGCGTATAATTTTAGTCCATTGCATTTTCAAGTGATTTTTTCACGGTGATGTGCTGTAGGTATTCCTTTTTTCTTTTAAAGAAACAAATTCCTTTTTCTTGTTAGTTGAATGAATGGTGGTCATGTCATCTGACTGTTTTTCTTCAAAAATAAAATAAGAAGAATGGGTAATGTTGGGAAAATGGTGCTGTGATGGATGCTATGTGCTGCTGAAGGAACTCTGCAAGTGATCCAGGGAAGTGGCATAAAGTCCAACAGTTGTACTCTAGTTACAGCAGCACATGCATGCTCTTCAGATTACCTACCTACCTTCTTACACGAGGTCACGTTAGGACATCTCCAACGGCGACCGTAAATTTTCCCCCACATCAGTCCATGTACAGGGGTCCAGTCCGCGGACACGGATGTGGGAGGCCCCTATACAATGCGGCCTGCATACATTTCAAGCATTTTTTAAATAAATCGGATGAAAATCATGCAAACACAACATATTTCATATAAACCAGATGAAACTCGTTACATTTTGGACTTATTTTAACTAAAATAGCTAAAAACTATCTGCACGTCCGGCCACCCGGAGCTTCATTCCTAAGACACAGATACACTACACTAGTCTATGGCTGGCCATGGCGGATCCCTTTGTCTTCTCATGTACGGCAGCCCTCTCGTCAGACTGTCGTGAGACCCGGAGGTATATTCGTCCCCCGTATTTTTCCTATGTCCGACTGCGCCGCTCATTGGAATAGCAAAGGGGGTGCTTCAGCCGAGGGGATTGGGTGGTCCGCATCCGGGAAGCCGAGGTGGATGTCGATGATGGTCTCCGCAGAACCATGCAAGACACTGGCTGTGTACCCCGGCATCGCCTCAGAGGCGGCCTTCATGGGATCCAAGCAGTGGTGGCCTCTTGTGATCTACTTCTTCCCGATGACCTCGGCAGGCACATACGCGCTGGACACCACGTAGCTAGCGTCCACCAGCAGGGCACGGTCACGGACACATTGACGGCTGATGGCGCTGTCGTAGGCACGAGAGGATCGATGCAACACGACGTCATCCATGGTAGCCATGATGCCTATGCTGCCATGGTACACCGCGTGCCGGCCTGGATCAACATGCCACTCCTCGTCGAGCTAGCTTGGATCGGCGAGTTGCGGAACGACGCGCCAGCTTGGAGCTTCTACCTGCGCGAGTCGGGCTCATATCCAGCAGGCTTGACGGGCCACCCAGCCAGCTTGTATGCCGGAGAACTAGGTTTCCTACTCGACGGATGTCATGGAGGTTGTGGAGAAAATGGTGTGCAACGAGGAGGTGGGAGCGGAGTGTGATGCGATATTTGCCTGACGTCAGGCATCGTTTAAATAGAAGGGGGCCGGGACGGCCAGAGCCAACTAGCGTTGTGTGTTAATGGCATGCTGCTCGGGAACGGATGGGTCACCGAAATAGGTTTGTTGGCACACGTGCGAGTTTTAATGGAGGATGGCGGGCCGTCTGTGGCTGTTTGAATGCGGTGAAGAGGCGTGTTCAGCTGGGCTAGTAGCGGACGGCACTCTCTCAACCAGCATTCCGCTTCAATGCCGACAGTGAGAGGTCACATCCGTTTATGCGGCCCTCCCGTCCGGTCATGAATGTGGCGCGGTGTGTGGGTTGGAAAGCGCATGAGGGGCGGTTGGGGGTTTGGGTGGGCAAGGACGGTCAAACATAGGCGTGGCAGCGGTCCGGACAGCCGCAAACCCCGCCACCTCCTCCCCCATGTTTGTCTTTGATTTACGAGAAAAATGTGTCTGGACCGACCTGCAGACCGATACAGGCATGCGTCGAATGGCTTCCGCAGTCCGGACATATGCGGGCTGTTTGAGGGTTGGCGTTGGAGATGTCCTTATCTAGCTACACTTTTTGTAGGATTCAATAGATACAAACATAATTTTAAATTTCAGTTTTGAAAATATTTTGGCATCTTCAGAGTTTTACATAATAGTTTATAAAACGGTTCATATTTTGAGTGTAATTTCACTATCTTTAGTACATAATGATCTATTTTGTCTTTTTGTCAATATATTTGAGCAAATTCGCTAACATACACAAAATAATTTTTAAATTACCTTTTGAATTTCCAAAAAATATGGCTGGATGGATCTCAATCAAATTCAAGTAATTTTTTTAGGACCAAAATTCAAGTGGATATTGGCCGCAATAAAAATCGGAATTACTAAAATTCTGTGATTTGGTATACTACTGAAATATTTTAAAAACTGAAATTCAAACTTATTCAGTGTTGTGCGCTTTGACTCATCGTATGACGTATTCGCTTCATTATTTTTTCTTTTTCTCTAGACATGTCCTTTACATAAAAAACCCGCGCCACATCATTGGCTAGGACGAATGGTTCATCTGTGTACCTAAGATTGTTCAGATCCACTGTTGTCATTCCATACTGCGGGTATATCTGTACCCCGCATCCTGACAGATTCACCATTTGTTAAAATCACGTCCATAGTCAAGTTCCCATATATTCACTATGTAACCATAATATATGTCCACTATGTTCCCATATGTTCACAAACTAAAATATGTTTAGCAATTTGAAACAAAATGTTCCTGTTTCCAAATTTTGTTCACAAATTCAAAAATGTTTTGGAATTTTAAAAATTCTTCCCGTTTTGCAAATTTGTTCGCAAATTCATAAAATATATTTTTTTCAAAATTTGTTCACATGTTCAAATAATGCTCATTTTTCAAAATTTGTTCACAATTTCAAAAAGTGTGTTCATGTTTAATTTGTGTTCACAAATTATAAAATATTTGGGAATTTTAAAAAACATTCTTGTTTTCCAAATTTATTCAAATATGCTAAATTGCTACAGTTTTCAAAAATTGTCAACAAATTGAAAAAATCTTCATGTTTTCAAAATGAGTTCACAGATTCAAAAAAATGTCTGAGTTTTGAAAAAGTAGTTTAACTTTGAAAAATGTTCACTTTTTTCAGTTTGGTTATTGTTATTCAATTTTTTTTGCATTTACGAAAAGTACTTCATATTTCAAAATATTCTCGCCAGAAGACAGAGTTGAGACAAATTACAGGTGATTGCCCTTCTGAAGTGAGGCGCACGTACTATTTCGACCTGCACATTCTCTTCCCTCCCGATCGAGCGACCGCGGATACTCCTCCCTCCCTCTCTCTAGTTCCTATGCTACCAACCCTAGCAGTCGCCCATCCTGACGCCTGCCGGCTGGCTGACGCGCCGCCATCGGCCTGCTGGCCTATGCACCACCGCCAGTCTCCTCCGCCAGCCCCTCACATCTCGGCTGACGCCATCCTTCCACCCTAGCTCAAGGTGAGCCGCCCCTCCCCTTGCCTCTCTGTTCAGATCTGTGATGTATGAATTTAGACTGAATCGGGCCATCCCACAGCCACTCGAATGGGCTTCAGCATTCCTTCTTGGGCTGCCAACCCATGCAGCCGGAGCTGGAGCAGCCAGAGCTGTCGAACATTCTTGGCTCCCGTGGGAAGCTGGCTCGCGCTGGCTCCCCCGAGAAGCTGGCTGCGCGAGAAGCCAGAGAGCTTCCGAACGGGGCCTAAAGCAGGTCGCGGGTTCGATTCCTTGGTTGCTCGCTGTTATTTTTATTTTTGTGATTTTTCATTCCTTCTTCCGCGAAGGACAGCGAATGGCCGGCCCAGGTGAGTCGTCTCTTGTGCGAAGCCGGGACTTCTTACCGCAATAAGCGGCATATAGGAGATCCCATCGCCCATGTCAGATATAAATTTTTTTTGAGGCTGCCCATGTCAGATAGATGCTATGGCCTTCCGTCGAGTGGGCTTCTGTTGTTACACCAGATGGGCTAATTGATGTTGGCCCAGCCAAGTAATTTTTTTGGCGGAGACTCGGGGCGTTTCTGCCTGCTGGGCAGAATCCTTGTCCTAGGCCTACCTCGAGGTAATCACACTATCATAAATTTACCCGGATGTCTGTTGATTCAGTAGTGTTCATATATGATTTCAATACTTTTTGTTCATGTTGTAGATGCCTTTGTAATGATTCCTCGTGACATCTATATATGAAGTGCAAATTTTCGTTGCTGTAAAAATTTTATAGAAATTCGTACAATTGAATTTTGTTTTCTTAAAAAGATATTTTTTTTGGTTCCTGTCAATAAATGCTTGGTCGATAAAAATTGCTCAGGATGTACTACTAATTTGAAGAACACACTTGCAGATCTTAAAATTTCTTCTCTTTTTGTTGGTCAATGGATGCAGTCCAAGTGGGTTTGGGAACTGTGCTTGCTGGCGACCAGATCCGCTGTTGCCGTTGAGCTCTGACAAATTATTTTAAGAAAAAGGGTTTCCCGCTTTTTATTATAAAGCAACGACCTAAGCATCCAACAAGTCAGTACAAAGTACAATCAAGTCATAATGTCACGCTGGGGGCACAGCAGGACAAGCCCCAAACAAAGCTAAAAAGACTAATCCGACTCGGGAGGAGGAGGCGGTGGAGGTGGCGGTGGAGCAAAAGCCGATGTCGAGGAACGAAGACCCGCAATGATGTTGTCGATGACGTCTCGGTCACACCGCTTGCTAAGCGATCTCCAAAGCTGTCAGAAGCCACACATTTTGTAGATTGCACCAGTCACACGGCATGGAATCACACGTTTGATGACAAGTTTATTGCGGCAACACCATAATGTCCAAGCCAGGGTACCCAGAGCCACCCAGGTGGGTGGTCGACTAGGACCGGGAGCCTAAGGACCTCTCCAAACAAGTCTGGGAGGTTGTCGTGGCACCAATTACCACCAATCACCTCCCGGAAACAACTCCATAGGAATTGTGCCGCCGGGCATCGGAAGAAGATGTGGTTGCAGTCGGACCCCCGTGCATAGGTCCATTACATTTTTGGACCCCCGTGCCTGAAGGAAGGCGGCCCCGGACCCATTGCCAGAGAAATATGCGGATTTTCAAAGGGGGTTTGATTTCTCAAAAAACCGCTAGTTCTACCTGTCCCGGAGAGGGGACAATAGCCTACTATAGGGACCTCGTTGAGAATCGGCCGCTCGGTTCTAGGTGCCAAGAGAGCAAATCGGGCTCAAGGGATGGCGGGTGAAGGGCAATACACGCAAGAAATTTGTCCCATTGCTCGTGCTCCGTCACCCCGAAGGTGTGGCGGAAGGCAATAGCTCCCAAGTCAGCTAGAGCCACAGCCACAGAAAGCTGTGGATGGGCACAAATCGAGAATAATGTGTGAAAGCGTTCCACAAAGGGCCGGTGCCCAGCCCACCTATCAAGCAAAAACAAGGTGCCGGATCCAGTGCCCACTTTAATGGAAGTCCCAATACGGAAGATCGACACCAGAATTGGGATCCTCCAGAACGAGAGGCGAAGGCCAATGGTAGCCCGTGAAGGTACTTCGCGCGAATAATCTCCAACCACAGGCCTCCCTCACATGTCTGAATACACTACAAGAAATACATCAACTTGCGACCATCACTATTGGTCACTGAATGGTCATTGTTTTCCATTTGCGACCTTTTTTTTGACCAAAAACAGATGGTCAAAAGCTGGCCATCGTGAAGTGAAATTAACGACCTTCTTCGGGATAAGGTCATAGACGTTTACGACCAAAACAAAAGGTCGTGGATCCTACGACCTTCTGTTTTGGTCACTGGCTGTCAGCCCAGGCCACATCGGATCTGACATGGCAAATTTGTGACCAATTGAACAGGTCGTTGATAAGATTCAGCCCGGTCCAATTTGGTGTTTTACATGGGCCGAGCCCAACAATTCAGCCTTTTATATTTTTTTTCTTATCAATTTTGATCAGCTACATGGGCCAAGCCTAACAATTTGGCCTTTTTGGTTTCCAAGACATAGAACTTTTACGGTCCATTTCTTTTTGGGCCTCGGCCTTTTTACAGTCGACTTCTTTTTTGGGCCTCAGCCTTTTTGGATGCTATTTACGTTTTGGGCCTTGGCCTCTACCAATAAGTAGGTCTAACTCATCAACTTTCTATTTCTCAGATTTTCATAATACACAAATGACAAATATTTCAAATGAAACAGAACTATATACTTGAAATGATAGCCAAAATTAGCCTATTACAATCTTTACATAGTGTTCATACAACCAGACCAGTACAGAATACAATGTAACTAGCTATGAAGTACAACCAGAACACAAGGCATATTGATAGATAACCACCACGCTTCATCGTCTTCCTCTTCCAAATTCCAGGAAACGAATCACCTAGCATTAGAAGGATCACACATCAGAAGCATATAAAATCTTTCAACCATCAATATAGTTTGCTTATAAGAAAACATATGGTCTGATGCTTATGAGCTACTAGATTACTAAACACAAATTGCACACTGTGCACTCAATTTGATACTTGCTTAACAGTTTCAATGTAAACCAACAGTTAAACTTGAAAAGATGCAAAGCTGAAATCTAACTGATGACTGTAGCAAGAGTGCTCCCAGCACAATATAACAATTCTGCATTTCTATCCAGCACAAGGGTTCAGCAAGCCAAGGCATTTTGGTGTGGATATTCTGGACATTGATGCTGCTAGGTTCATTAGTCAAAGGAATACATCAGGAACAAAGTGCGAGCAATAGCAACAGAAATGCATGCGTACCTCATGGAGGAGTGGAGGTTGGCGGAGGTGAGGGCATCGTTGGGGCGGCCGGAGGCGGCGCGGCGGCGCTTGATGGACGAAAAGTTTCAACATACACTTAGTTTCGTGTTGAATTGGACCGGCCAATCCAGCTCTTAAACCGTCTTGCAGATTGACTAACACTTGGCCAATCTGCACAATAATACAGAGACAAAACAATCAACTTGCCGCACACAAGAGGCAGATGGGATTTCTTTAAAAGAGAAACAGAACTGGACATAGAGCCACATCCCACATTAATAAATTGTTTGCAGCAGCTGTAACATAGAACCAATACAAATGTTGTATGTACATGAACAGCAGCATAAGTGACTACTGGTGAGAAAACTGAAGTTTGCAAGTTCTGCTAGTCTCCCGGCATGGGTACTGGTTCATCAAACAGCATGAATCACAAATTGATTGAAATAAACATGCTAGAACACGTAGTTGTTGGTCCGGTGAATCCTGGAAAGTTATTTCTCATGAACAGAAACTTGCTAGAACAAATCACAAACAGATAGTATGCAGGCAGGGTACACAAAGACCAGAGAAGCAGGGCGTGGGCGGCCGCGGCCGCTGTACGCTTCGGCGTTTCTAATGGCCATGTAAGCTGTCGCCAATGTCAATTATTTTCATACAAACATTTTCACTAACACCATACAAGCAAACTCCATTACACAATATGCGGTACATAGGAACAGACGAACAGTCAACACGTATATATCTAGTCAATAAAATATGCATGCAAAGTTGTATTGATGTAGACATGCTTTCACAGTCATATGCATAGGTGTTTCATAGTTGAACAGAACTGACTACCAAAGAAATCAGAATTGAACAGAGTTGTGGTGCAAAATTAGTCATATGCATAGGTGTTTCACATAATGAGGGGAGTTCTTGATTAGTTAAGAAAAGCTCAATTTTCAGGAAAGTTAGTACATATTTCCATGCTTATCTACCAAAGAAATTGTATCAACTTAACAATTAGTCAGGCATAAGTGTTTCACATCAAAAACATACAGAAGTGCAGACACTGTTTTGTTCTCATATTTTTTCACCCTCGAGACACTGCCTAGAGCGCTTACAAGATGACAAAGTTAATTTTGCATAACACATACGGATTCTTATCTTCTTCAATAAGAGGGGCACATTTACAGCTAATTAAGAACGATGAAAGGGACCATCCAATTAAATTCCATTCTTATCTTCTTCAGTAAGGACAGGCAAAACATCCCAGCATATCTCAAGTCGATGAATTGTTCTAGAAATAACCAAATTAGAAACATCCCTCGTTGTTCCGTTTAACCATACTACAAGACATTAGAAGAATCACTCTTGGTGAATCAAATCATAACAAATCGAGCAATAGATACAAGAGGCACATGAGGCCTAGCCATGTTCATTTCAGTAATTTAGAAAGAGGGGTGATTGGGCACAGAACCTTAAGGCCCTGTTATGGGGTTGTGTCAGATGAAGGTTGCCCTTCGGGGCGACAGCTACAGCTCCGCCAGATGCAGCAATAGCACCTCCAACCGGCACAGCGGCGGCGGCAGCACAAATGGTCACTTGTGTGACATTTCAGATCATCATTACAGAATTTTATTTATTTATTCAAGACACAAGCAGCAAGGATAGTGTCTACCTTCGCATATAGAACCGAGCATAGATTTACATCACATTAATGATTCAAGTAGTTCAAGAGGGTAAGAGATATGGAACAGAAATGGACAAATGGTGCCTACTAAGTGAGAGCAAGCAATATAAAGGGGCACAACTATGTGAAACTGTTATTAGTATTGTTTCAAAGTTTACTGTGGCATATTTTTCATGATGAGTATGACTTCTTATAAATAATAACCAATAGTACTGCCGCCAGATGAGCCGCTTATATATAACGATAAGTCAACTAAAAGCTACGTATAGATGATGATAGGCCATCTGATGTCTCAGTATTTACCAAAATAATTGAGCTCACGTTCAACATGGGATCAACATATATATACCAAGACTTGGTGCAAGAGTCAGGTACGAACAGGGAATGGATCCACGGGAAACGAACAGGGAACGAACAGGGAACCTTGCAGATAGTTTGCTCTCATGTAACTGAACATACAAGCAACGAAAGCACCCAACATTTTTATATTAGCAGCCAGCTTAATAAATGTATACCAAACAAACAAAAATTGCAATGAGTTGGTATGAACCATATAATACATACACTTCAGTATGTATCCTAGTTCATCGTCATCGCCTCACGAGCTTAATAATCACATAATGTAGTTATCATTATATCCAGAATTATAGTAGCAGCAGCCAACACTAGGATACGTAACTCATGAACTAATTGCCTGAGCAGTATGAAAGTTGTTCAGTCATGTTTTCTTTCATATTAGTTTATTAGGTAATCTTTAGCTGTGTAGTTTATGTTTACTAAGGACTGCAACATCCAAGTGACAACAAAGTTCAGGACCATAAAGTAGATATTATGGCCACTTAACTACAATGATTCTTCCTACTGCTGGCATCCTTAGAAGTGAAAGCTTCTGCTAGCCATCCTTAGAACAGTCATGGACTGCAACATGAAGGTAACAACAAAGAAGAAGTGAAAGCTTCTGCTGGTATACGAATTCTGAAGCACGCATTCCTACTGTCAGACTTTGGGTCGTTTCTGCAACTACACAGTCACTAATCTCTACGTTTGGACGGGACAAAATCATTGCTCACTTGATAGGTCCCGATTCCCATTACTTACAAAACAGATTCTCTATGGGTTTTCCTTCTTCGCCATCGACAATTGAACATGGATCGACTGAACTGATACAGCAAAAAAAGTACTCACAATTCGCTTAGACGGCGTGGGAGCAGCAGACGGCGGGCTGGAGAGAGAGGAGGTTGTGCAGGTCAACCGCAAGTAGCGTCCATGATGCCGGCTACTGGTCACGGGAGCCGCACCTGGAGAAGACGACGACCTCGCCCTGGAGCTGTCACATTTGCAAGGCAAGGCAGCAAACGTGGAGACTCATAGGTGGCCGAGCCAGTATGAAGAATTTGAGGAATGGAAGGAGTCAGAGTGCGCGTGCCGCATGGACGTCGCCGCCGGCTTGATGGAGGAGCAGGGGGTGGACTTGGTCGGGCGTAGTACCCCGCCCACGCCGCCAGCGAGCCACTGGTCCAGCTGGTGGTGGTGGTGCATGATGGTGGCGCCCTGGACCGGATTTGACCAAATCTCCCCGGTGAGGATGGATTTGAATCGTATCGCGAGGGAGGAGGGAGGCGGAGTAGGGGAAGGGAAGGAGGAGGTGGACGACGCATGATACGTCTCCAACGTATCTATAATTTATGAAGCATTCATGCTATTTTATTGTCTGTTTTGAATGATTAGGGGCTTTATTATACACTTTTATATTACTTTTGGGACTAACCTATTAACCGGAGGCCCGGCCCATATTGTTGTTTTATTGCCTGTTTCAGTATTTTGAAGAAAAGGAATTTCAAACGGAGTCCAAATGGAATGAAACCTTCGGGAGCGTTATTTTTGGAACGAACATGATCCGGGAGGCTTGGAGTACAAGCCAGGGAAGCTTCTAGGAGGCCAGGAGATAGGAGGGCGCGCCCACCCCCCTAGGCGCGCCCCCTGTCTCGTGGGCCCCTCGAGCCTCCTCCAACCGACATCTTTCGCCTATATATTCCCTTACCCTAAAACCGTCGAATGCGAAGATAGATCGGGAGTTCCGCCGCCGCAAGCCTCTGTAGCCACCAAAAACCTCTCGGGAGCCTGTTCCGGCACCCTGCCGGAGAGGGGATCCCTCATCGGTGGCCATCTTCATCATCTCGATGCTCTCCATGACGAGGAGGGAGTAGTTCACCCTCGGGGCTGAGGGTATGTACCAGTAGCTATGTGTTTGATCACTCTCTCTCGTGTTCTCTCTATGGCACGATCTTGATGTATCCCGAGCTTTGCTATTATAGTTGGATCTTATGATGTTTCTCCCCCTCTACTCTCTTGTGATGAACTGAGTCTCCCCTTTGAAGTTATCTTATCGGATTGAGTCTTTAATGATTTGAGAACACTTTATGTATGTCTTGCCGTGCTTATCTGTGGTGACAATGGCATATCACGTGATCCACTTGGTGTATGTTTTGGTGATCAACTTGCGGGTTCCGCCCATGAACCTATGCATAGGGGTTGGCACACGTTTTCATCTTGACTCTCCAGTAGAAACTTTGGGGAACTCTTTGAAGTACTTTTGTGTTGGTTGAATAGATGAATCTGAGATTATGTGATGCATATCGTATAATCATGCCCACGGATACTTGAGGTGACAATGGAGTATCTAGGTGACATTAGGGTTTTGGTTGATTTGTGTCTTAAGGTGTTATTCTAGTATGAACTCTATGGTAGATTGAACGGAAAGAATAGCTTCATGTTATTTTACTACAGACTCTTGAATAGATTGAGCAGAAAGGATAACTTTGAGGTGGTTTTGTACCCTACCATAATCTCTTCGTTTGTTCTCCGCTATTAGTGGCTTTGGAGTGACTCTTTGTTGCATGTTGAGGGATAGTTATATGATCCAAGTATGTTATTATTGTTGAGAGAACTTGCACTAGTGAAAGTATGAACCCTATGCCTTGTTTCCTACCATTGCAATACCGTTTACGCTCACTTTTATGATTAGTTACCTTGCTGTTTTTATATTTCCGATTACAAAAACCCACATCTACCATCCATATTGCACTTGTATCACCATCTCTTCGCCGAACTAGTGCACCTATACAATTTACCATTGTATTGGGTGTGTTGGGGACACAAGAGACTCTTTGGTATTTGGTTGCAGGTTTGCTTGAGAGAGACCATCTTCATTCTACGCCTCCCATAGATTGATAAACCTTAGGTCATCCACTTGAGGGAAATTTGCTACTGTCCTACAAACCTCTGCACTTGGAGGCCCAACAACGTCTACAAGAAGAAGGTTGTGTAGTAGACATCAAGGCAGGGGATGGGAGGGAGGATTGCGTGGACGTCGTCGACGGTGCATCCGGTGCTGCACCTCCAGCCCGCGGATCTAGAGCTTGGTCGCCATGGCTGCGCTGCGAGCTAGGGTTTCGGGCGCTTGGGAAAGAAGGAGAAGGTGGGGGCGCCGCAGGGGATGGGAGAGAAATAAAGGAGGCGGGGGGGGTGGATGGAAAAAGTCCACGAGCATCCTGAGAGCTACGGTTTCTGCTTATGTCGGCTTGGGCTGAGGACTACCGTTGGATCCGCGAGCATCCGACGGTGTTCCATGCACCGCGTGAAGCGCTAATGGACCAATCAAAATGCAGTACACACGAACGATGTTATGACCTTCTAAATAGGTCGTAGTTGACTAAAAAATTGGTCGTAGTTGACTAAAAATTCATTTTTGATTTTTCAAGTGCTCAAAATGAGTTTTTTGTGAAGGGTCTACCATATATTTGTTGCAAAATTGGAACAAATCAATTTTTTGAAATATTAGGCCATGTTTAATGCACAATTGATCAAATGGTCAGGTGTCGAATGTTTTGATCCACCTCTCGTGAAAAAGACAAATTTCCACCGATCCAGCTGGCAGCAGGTCAAGTTTTGAACTACAACTGCCTTATAGCTTGCTCTTTATTTTTTTTCAAAAATCATTTGTAGGTACATAAGTATCTATTTAATCAGAGAAGCACAAAAAAAATTCCAAGATTCAACAAGTAGCTAGGAACGGTCATGTCCGCTATTTTGACCGCATTTTGAAATGGGCATGAAAAATTCAAAAAAATCAAAAAATTGGAAAACCTCCGCATTGTGTCATTATATGTGACCAAGTTGTCAGAAAAAAATAATAAACTTGTAATACGGTAATTATTTAAAAAAGAATGTTCTCAGAAATGAGCTATCATGTATGAAGATTCATGGATTTCAAGCCAAGTGATCAATCTTATGGCCACATTCATGACATAGTTTATTCAAACGAACTCATATCATGCACAAGGGTGCATCTTGGAATGGCCAACAATGTTGCCTAAGGAAGTTTTCATTTTCTTTGGACGAAAAATTCATTTTCCATTTTTTTGAGTGCCCAAAATGAGTTTTTTTGTGAAGGACCTACCATCTATTTTTTGCAAAATTGTACCAAATAAATTTTCTAAAATACTAGGACATATTTAATGCATAATTGATCAAATGGTTGTGTGTAAAAAGTTTTTATCCACCTCTCGTGAAAAAGACTAATTTCGGCCGATTCAGGTGGAAGCGGGTCAAACTTGAACCGCAGCTGCCTCATAGTTTGCTCTTTATTTATTAGAAAAATCATTTCTAGGTACTTAAGTATCTATTTAATTAGAGAAACACCAAAAAAATTCCAAGATTCAACATCTAGCTAGGAACGGTAATTCCCGTCGTTTTGACCGCATTTTGAAACGGGCATAAAAAATTCAAAAAAATCAAAAATTTAGAAAACCTTCACATTGTGTAATTACATGTAACCAAGTTACCAGGAAAAATAATAAACTTTTAATATGACAATTATTTTAAAAAAGTGTTGTCAGAAATGAACTATCATATCTCAAGATTCTTGGCTTCCAAGCCAAATGATCAATCTTATGGCCACATTCATGACATAATTTGTTCAAATGATCTCATATCATGCACAAGGGTGCATGTTGGAATGGCAAACAATGTTGCCTAAGGAAGTTTTCATTTTCTTTGGACGAAAAATTCATTTTCCATTTTCTGTGTGCCCGAAATGAATTTTTTTTGTGAAGGACCTACCATATATTTTGCAAAATTGGACTAAATCAATTTTCTAAAATACAAGGACATATTTAATGCACAATTGACCAAATGGTTGGGTGTCAAAAGTTTTGATCCACCTCTCCTTAAAAAGACAATTTTCCGCCAATTCAGTAGGAACTAGGTCAAATTTGAACTGCAGCTGCCTCATAGTTTGCTCTTTATTTTTTCCAAAAATCATTTCTAGGTACATAAGTATCTATTTAATCTGAGAAACACCAAAGTTTTTCCAAGATTCAACCACTAGCTAGGAACGGTAATGCCCGCCGTTTTGACAGCATTTTGAAACACGCATAAAAAATTCCAAAAAATCAAAAAAAGAAAACCTTCGCATTGTGTCATTAAATGTGACCAAGTTACCAGGAAAAATAATAAACTTGTAATACGACAATTATTTTAAAAAAAGTGTTCTCAGAAATGAGCTATCATGTTTGAAGATTCATGGCTTCAAGCCAAATGATCAATCCTATGGCCACATTCATGACATAGTTTGTTCAAATGATCTCATATCATGCACAAGAGTGCATCTTGAAATGGCAAACAATGTTGCTTAAGGAAGCTTTCATTTTATTTGGACAAAAATTCATTTTCCATTTCCTGAGTGCCCGAAATGATCTTTTTTTGTGAAGGACCTATCATATATTTGTTGCAAAGTTGGACCAAATCAATTTTTTAAAATACTAGGACATATTTAATGCACACTTGACCAAATGGTTGGGTGTCAAAAGTTTTGATCCACGTCTCCTGAAAAAGACAAATTTCCGCCGATTCAGCACGAACTATGTCAAATTTGAACTGCAGCTGCCTCATAGTTTGCTCTTTATTTTTTCCAAAAATCATTTCTAGATACATAAGTATCTATTTAATCAGAGAAACACCAAATGTTTTCCAAGATTCAACCAGTAGCTATAAAAGGTCATGCCCGCTGTTTTGACCACATTTTCAAACGGACATAAAAAATTCAAAAAAAAATTAGAAAATTGGAAATCCTTTACATTGTGTCATTACATGTGCCGAAGTTACCAGGAAAAATAATAAACTTGTAATACGACAACTATTTTAAAGAAGTGTTCTCAGAAATGAGCCAAATGCATTGTGTCATTACATGTGTGAAGATTCATGGCTTCCAAGCCAAATGATCAATCTTATGGCCACATTCATGAAATATTTTGTTTAAATGATCTCATATCATGCATAAGGGTGCATCTTGGAATGGCAAACAATGATGACTAAGGAATCATTTTCTTTGCATGAAAAATTCATTTTCCATTTTCTAAGTGTCCAAAATGAATTTTTTGTGAAGGACCTACCATATATTTGTTGCAAAATTGGACCAAACCAATTTTCTAAAATTCTAGGACATATTTAATACACAATTGACAAAATGGTTGGGTGTCAAAAGTTTTGATCCACCTCTCGTGAAAAAGACAAATTTTTGCCGATTTAGTTGGAAGCGGGTCAAATTTGAACTACAGCTGCCTTATAGTTTGCTATTTATTTTTTTCAAAAATAATTTCTAGTTACATAAGTACCTGTTTAAGAAAAATTACATGGTTTTGTGGCGATACGTTGAGGTTTGGACGGTGGCCGAGGGCCCCAACTCTAGAGCGCTTAAACTCGCATGCCCGCCGCGTGGTCACCGCGTGACCGTGGCATTGTCATGCGTTCTGGGCGGCCTAGGCATGTCTAGTGGGTTGGGCACTCCCCAGGTAGGTGCTTCGAAGAAAATTACAACATATGATTCTCACGAGGAGACCGATCTATGCTCAAATATGAATTAGTAGCCAAGTGTTTGATTAGCGGTACGGGAAATGCACATGGCTAATGGGCGTGAGTTTTGGCTGAGGATGATCAGTTACTAAGAAGACTGTCTTCACAAATTTTCAGCTCCAAAGCAGGAGCCTAGGTGGCACTTGCTTTGCAAAGTACCACACCGGACATAAATATTAATGTTGAGGCTGGGCTTAAAATAATGAATGGATTGAGATGAAATTTGGTGGAGGAAGGTTATTTGGGCATAGCGAAGCACTGTAGAAAATGGATACCATTTGGACATGCCAAAGTAGTACTTCCTTCACAATGCTTTTCTCTGGACAGAAACTTCGGGAAATTAGTGAGAGAAATTGGCTAAATGAAATGAGCTCAAATTTGGTGTAGGTAAGTTACATATGCATATAGAATATGTGGAAAAAATTCAAATCATTAGGATATGCATATCTAGTACTTCTTTCACAAAGGTTCTAGGTGGACAAAAACTTTGGAAATTTGCCGTGGAACATTTACTTGGCAAATTGAGCTGAATTTTGTCATGAGGCAATGATTTGGATAGAAAAGAGTGCCCAAAAATTTTGAGGGAAATCAAGAATATATAAATAGCACTTCCTTCACAATGCTCTTCTCTGGACAAAAACTTCGGAAAATTAGTGAGAGAAATTGGCTAAATGAACTGAGCTCAAATTTGGTGTAGGTAAGTTACATAGGCATATGGAATATGTGGCAACAATTCAACTCATTAGGATATGCATAGCTAGTACTTCTTTCACAAAGGTTCTAGGTGGACAAAAACTTTGGAAATTTGCCAAGGAAGATTTACTGGGCAAATGGAGCTGAATTTTGTCATGAGGCAATGATTTGGATAGGAAATAGTGCCCAAACATTTTGAGGGCAATCAAGAATATATAAATAGCACTTCCTTCACAAAGTGTTATTCTGAACAGAATAGGAAAATGAATATTGTTGGATTATTTTTGAACTAGGCAAGGAAGGCTTTTTACATATTTGACGAAGATATGACCGAAAGAATTTATGAGATTTTTTTGGGAATTTTGGGAATGACAGAAATATAGGTTGCTTCACAACCTAGGGCAAAAATTGGCACATGGACATGACACATAGGCAAAATTGATGAGGTGGCACCTAGTCATAGCAACCCATCATAATTTACAAGGTTGTGACCATCTATATTGGTCGTGATCAGCTAGAAATAAGGCAGCGGACTAGTGCTATCTGCTTTATGACCATTTCGTGTAAGGAAATTACGACCTTTCTGACTAAAATGGTCGTTATAGTTCAGGGTTTAGAGCCCCCCACGCCCATGCCCTAGAACCAGTTCCTTGCCGCCTACGCCTCCTAACCTCTCAGACTCTCCGCCGTGCGTTGCCTCTTCAACGGAATGCCATGCCTAACTACTCACCTGAGTCTAGTATACAGGCGCCGCCTCCTGGAACTCCTCCGCACCGCGCCCGTCTCTGCCATCCACCTCCGAGCCATGCACGCGGGGACTCTCCGCCATACAAAATTACTAACTGTGTTGTCCCCAATTTACTCGTACAAGCAACACTACAAAAGGTACCTCACGCACGTCAAATCTATAAGGAAATCACATCCTACATTTAATCTACGTGAGATGATATGTTTTTTTATTAAAAGAGATGCACGTGGGACAATAGCTCAGGACTCCTAAAGAACCTCATCCAACGACTGTAGATAATTAATTTGGAGATCTAATGGAAAAAAAATAGTTTGTGAGGATTAACGTGGAGCCTTGTATGGTGCCTCCAATTAGTAAATATATATAAGTACATCTTGAGGCAGGAAGACGGGAACAATTTATGTGGATACTACGTTTGTGAGTGGATTCACCAGATGACCTATGAGAGAGAATCTCTTTGTCAATATGAAGTAAGTAAACAATATTCACATTTTAATTTTATTACCATCAATTGTGTTGAGTTTCATTCATGTATATATATTGACCCCCTTCTTTAAATTAGATCTCTTGTAAGCGGGACGAACTCCTACCAACTGATCGCATACGAGCAATTCAAGACGAATTGGCGGCATTCTTTGTTGAGCATGTCATACCTCAAAACGGAGAATACCATGGGGATTTCCTTCTCGATGTTGATGGATTGATATTAGCTAGTTATAGATTGCAAGAGATGTTATATATTGTATATATGCATGAACGTGTAGTATATGTGGTAGCATCGAATAGATATGCGAAAACTTGTTGTTCGACGAAACACAGAGAGAAAGAGAGGTCACTTCTCTCTATATTCATGACGATGTGGTGTAATGGTTCCTTCATTGCTATATGTACGTACTTGCTAGTTGAATGGAGCTCAACTGATAATGGCACCGGCCGAGAACACCACAACAGGGCATAAGGAACCAAAGATGATGGGCAAAAAGAAAAGAGGGAAACACAATATGAAACACCTAAACCCCTCCTTCAATACAAAAACAAAAACCCCAGCGCCTGGCTGGTGCTGACGTGTGGTAGCCTTTTAGTTCCGGTTGGTACCGACCGGGACTAAAGGTCCTCCGGCCCCCGCTCCAGACAGCTGCCACGTGGAGCCCCTTTAGTCCTGATTCGTAATGCAACCGGGACTAAAAGTGGGGGCTTTAGTCCCGATCGTTTCGTCCCGGTTGCAGAACCGGGACTAAGGGCCCTCTGAAATCGGGACTAAATCCCTGTTTTCTACTAGTGAGTAACTTGCAATTTCTGGCAGACAAATTTTAGCATATATATTTGATGTTGCAGATTTAATTATATTTTTTACATGCTTCGTTAAACAAACTTAGAGCACTTTGACTCAGAACTTCAATCATAATTTGGAATGGGGAGAATGATTAAGACTCAATTTCTTGGCCTATATATAAACCTCACATATCGTTCGACATAGAGCTTTTCAATTAGTATGTACTAGTCATTAACCCGTGCGACTGCACGGGCTAGGTAATTACATGTTCAATATTAGCATAAATTTAAAACTTTATTTCACTCTGCTCTAATTAACTTTTATATGAGTCCATGTTCTCTCCATCTACATTTAATGCATATAGTACATATATAATAATAAATAATTGCAAAAATGAATTAAAAATATAGTGTCAGGATATTCGAAAAAATGGAATAATAACATATTGTCAATTTTACAACCAAAGATGCACTGATGTTGAGAGACACTAAGGAAGCGCCAATAAATTTGAGGCACATAAAGTCCGTTAATTTTGTTCCTTTGACCAGCAGACTATTTGCCTCTTTTCTCAAGTAGAGATTGCAAGAAAATGTAACGGCACTGTTAACATGCAGGATCCTACCCAACGACTTCTGCCATCAAGGTCCATCGACTGAGCCATTGTATGATCCCCGAATACAGCTCTGACTATACAGAGAGGACTTTGATGGAGCCCACATCACATCTAGCTTCCTAGCTCCTTCTAGGCAAAACTCTTTTTCGACCGTGAGGCTTGAGGTCCCATTTTTTTACGTGCATGTAGTTTTGTTTCTGGATTGGGATGTGGACTCTTTGTTAACGTGAGGCATGATGAATTTTTTTATATTGCCTGAGGACTTCTTTTCTGTATGCGTATTTATTTCACTATTTAAGGAAGAAGGCACGTTGTTTTTGTTTGTGCAAAAGACGTGACCACTGGGGACTCTTTTTAATACGTATGGTCGTTGTTTTTATTCCGAAAGAATTAGACCTTGGTTTTTGGTAGAAAACTTGGATGTGGGCGTTACAGAAATTAGACCTGGGCGTTATATCTTTTGAGATGCGGTACCTCTCGCACGTCAAATTTATAAGGAAATCACATCCTACATGTAATCTACGTGAGATGAGATGAAATCACATCCTACATGTAATCTACGTGAGATGAGATGTTTTTTTTTATTAAAAGAGATGCACGTGGGACAATAGCTCAGGACTCCTAAAAAAACTCATCCAACGGTTGTAGATAATTAATTTGGAGACTCTGATGGACAATTTTTTTAGTTTGTGAGGATTAACGTGGAGCATTGTATATATATATACTCTGCTCTAATCAACTTTTATATGAGTCCATGTTCTCTCCATCTACATTTAATGCATATAGTATATATATAATAATAAATAATTGCAAAGAGGAATTAAAAATATAGTGTCAGGATATTTGAAAAAATGGAATAAAAACACATTGTCAATTTTACAACCAAAGATGCACTGATGGTGAGAGACACTAAGGAAGCGCAAATAAATTTGAGGCACATAAAGTCCGTTAATTTTGTTCCTTTGATCAGCAGACTATTTCCCTCTTTTCTCAAGTAGAGATTGCAAGAAAATCTCATGGCACTGTTGACATGCAGGTTCCTACCCAATGACTTCTAGCGTCAAGGTTGGCTACGCTATGGACCGAGCCAGTGTATGATCCCCGAATACAGCTCTGACTATACAGAGAGGACTTTGATGGAGCCGACATCACATCTAGCTTCCTAGCTCCTTCTAGGCAAAACTCTTTTTCGACCATGAGGCTTGAGGTCCCTTTTTTTACGTGCATGTAGTTTTATTTTTGGATTGGGATGTGGACTCTTTGTTAACATGAGGCATGAGAACTCTTTGTTAACGTGAGGCATGAGGCAGAAGACGGCCTCAACCCGTGGCTAAGGCCGCCGCCTCCAAAAACCCTAGCTTTCTGCCTCCCACTGGCGCCGGCGCCAGCGCCGGTCCATCCCGTCTACGGTGGCCCTACGGCCATGGAGGCGGAGTGGATCTCGGCCCTTGCCGGTGGGAGGGCTCCGTTTTTAGATCTTTTTTCGAGCTTTGTTAGGGTTTGTGTCTTGCTCAGGAAGACGAGACGGTGGCGGCTCCCTGAAGATGGAATAAAGGTCTCCCCGCCTAGCCCCCGTTCCGGTGATGCGTCTTGCATCGTTGGTGGGCGTGTGGAGTTGTGTCTCCGGCGGATCTGCCTTTGGTGGATTTGCTCGGATCTGTTCGTCGTTCGTCTTCGTTCGTGTGTTTTCAGATTGGATCCTTTTGATCTACACATTTCATCCGCGGCGATTGCTATTCTGGTGCGTTGGTTCTACGGGGCCTTAGCACGACGACTTCCCGACTGTCTACTACAACAAGGTTTGCCCGGCTCCGGCGATGGAGGGGCGATGACAGCGGCGCGCCTTCGGCTCGCTTCAGTGCTTGTAATCGTCGCTAGGTGGTTTACGGATCTGGATGTAATTTTTATTATTTCTAGTGTTCGTTGTACTACCATGATTGAAGATGAATAGATTGAAAGTTTTTCCCGCAAAAAAAAACGTGAGGCATGAGGAATTTTTTTATCAAAAAAGCTAATTTCCTGCCGGCAGGAATTTTACAACAGATCCGCACGACATAGATTCCGTTTATTCTGGATCGAACGGTAGCTGATAGTTCGCAAGCGAACCGCCCGTTTTTTCTTATCCTCGCGTCTTTCTCTCGCCGATATTTTCTCTCGATCCCGTATTTCTCTCGCAGTTCTCTTCCCCGTCCCGTTTTTCTCTTGCACAACCGTTCTCTTTCCCGTCCCGTTTTTCTCTTGCACAACCGTTCTCTTTCAAAGAAGAAGAAAAAAATGCATTCCTAGGATTTGAACCCAAGCCCTCATCAAAAGATAAGCCATTGCCCTTCTACCAACTGAGCTAGGCCAGCTTCTACGTAAATAATAAGAAAGACAGTTTTTTAAGATGGAGTTTCTGCTCCTAGGTGCCAAAACGAACAGTAGAATCAAATTCAGACACGTTTTTTGCCAACCAAGTGATTCGAACCGTGCATGATGTAGTAGTTAATTTAACTAAGCAACCATCTCACTGATGTCTTTTTTTTCTGAAGAGCTAAAAGGCAATGTGCTTTTCATATCTACATGAAATTTGACTCAGATTTTTTTTACTAAAACGTGGTAATTTCTTTGTAAATAGTATGATTATTTAAGCACCATATACCTGATAACTTAGGTATAAGCACCGCGGTAACTTTGACTACATGAAAAAAATATTAAAAACATATACCCCACAACTTATGTGAAATATCACGATAATATACACATCCAAATCTCATAATTTAAATGCAAACACCGTGGTAACGTCGACCAAATGATTTTTTGTTGTTAAAACATACCCCCGATAAATCATGTGTAAATAACATGATCATTTAAGCACCGTAGACCTGATACCTTAGGTACAAACACCGCGATAACTTCGACTAGGTAAAAAATATTGAAAACATACACCCGATAACTTATGTGAAAATATCATGATAATATATGCATCCACACATGATAACTTAAATACAAACACTGTGCTAACCTTACCCGCCGGTTTTTTGTTATTGAAACCATCCCGATAACTTCTGTGTAAATAACATGATTATTTAAGCACTGTAGACCAGATAACGGGTACAAATACCAAGGTAACTTTGAACCAGGTGAAAGAATTATTGAAAACATACACCAATAATTTTTATGTAAATAGCATGATAATATACACATCCAAATATGATAACTTACATACAAACACCCTGTTAACCTTGACCTGACGCTTTTTGTTGTTGAAAATATACCTCGGTAATTTCTGTGTAGATAACATGATCATTTAAGCACTATAGATCTGATAACTTAGGTACGACCACCACAATAAATTTTGAACCAGGTGAAAAAATTGTTGAAAACATACGCCCGATAATATCTGTGTAAATAACATGATAATATACGCGTCCACACATGATAATTTACATACAAACACCGCGGTAACCTCGACCAGACGATTTTTCGTTGTTGAAAATATACCCCGGTAACCAAAATGCATAACTTGTGTGCAAAAAAAGTGGTATTTTTCGTAGCTAATAACGTAGACCGGGGGGAAAGTTGTTGAAATATATCCCGATAATCTTCGTGTAAAGTTTGCATGTTGCCCATGCTAAACTTAGCATGCTTCTCACGCTTATCAGCATTATAATGATAGAGTTGTCAACCTTTATCATGTTATTTGTTATCAAGGCGTTATGTTGAAGTTACCATGATGGTCATGTCATAGTTATCACGCTGCTTATTCCAAGTTATCAAGACTCTTTTTTTGCTAATATGATAGTTAGAAGAAGGGTTCAAATATCCCTGTTTTTGTATTGTGGACAATAAAGAAAGACGGGTGAGTTGGTTAGTGGCTGTTGTAGCTAGTTGGGAGACCAAAGTTCAAGTCCCCTTTTTAGCACTTTATTTCTTTTTCTCTGCTATTCTAGACTAATCGATATAAAACCGGACGAGTGAAAAAAAGTCTGTGAACCGAGGTAAAAAAGTCTATGAACCGAGGTGAGATAAAAATCGATGGGAAGAAAATCTAGAAGAAAGAAAATCGGGGAAGCGGGAGGATCGAAGGAACGACGCAGCGGGACGAGCGGGAGGATCGATCGAAGGTCGTCCGGATTTGTCGCTAACAACCAATCGACTGATCGTTAGCACAGTCCTTTTTTTATATTGCATGTGGACTTCTTTTCTGTACACGTATTTATTTCACTATTCAAGGAAGAAGGCACGTTGTTTTTGTTTGTGCAAAAGACATGACCACTGGGGACTCTTTTTAATACGTGTGGACGTTGTTTTTATTCTGAAAGAATTAGACCTTGGTTTTTGTTAGAAAACTTGGTTTCTCCGCTATTCTAGACTAATCGATATAAAACCGGACGAGTGAAAAAAAGTCTGTGAACCGAGGTAAAAAAGTCTATGAACCGAGGTGAGATAAAAATCGGTGGGAAGAAAATCTAGAAGAAAGAAAATCGGGGAAGCGGGAGGATCGAAGGAACGACGCAGCGGGACGAGCGGGAGGATCGATCGAAGGTCGTCCGGATTTGTCGCTGACGACCAGTCGACTGGTCGTTAGCACAGTCCTTTTTTTATATTGCTTGTGGACTTCTTTTCTGTACACGCATTTATTTCACTATTCAAGGAAGAAGGCACGTTGTTTTTGTTTGTGCAAAAGACATGACCACTGGGGACTCTTTTTAATACGTGTGGACGTTGTTTTTATTCTGAAAGAATTAGACCTTGGTTTTTGTTAGAAAACTTGGATGTGGGCGTTAAAGAATTAGACCTCGGCGTTATATCTTTTGAGATGCGGTACCTCACGCACGTCAAATCTAAAAGGAAATCACATCCTACATGTAATCTATGTGAGATGAGATTTTTTTTTATTAAAAGAGATGCACGTGGGACAATAGCTCAGGACTCCTAAAGAACCTCATCCAATGGCTGTAGATAATTAATTTGGAGATATAATCGACAATTTTTTTAGTTTGTGAGGATTAACGTGGAGCCTTGTATGGTGCCTGAGTTGTTTTTTTTATTAAAAAAGATGCACGCGGGACAATAGCTCAGGACTCCTAAAGAAACTCATCCAACGGCTATAGATAATTAATTTGGAGATCTAATGGACAATTTTTTTAGTTTGTGAGGATTAACTTGGAGCCTTGTATGGTGCCTCCAATTATTATTACTAGCCATATCCGCACGGCGGCACGCCGCTCCCCGTAAAGAATTGTGCTATCTGTAAATTTTGTAATAAACAAACTGTGTGGCATGTACATGGACACAAACAGAGAACAAAAAAATGTTTTTATATCAGCAGCAGGTTATTCCCAGCAGTTGTCTCAGCTTCTGGAGCGAATTATGCAATTTCTCAGTCGATTATTTGGGACGCAAACGCGCAAAGAGAAAGAAATATAAAACATCGATGATCATTCCCATAAAAACTACCAATTCATGACTGGAGGGGAGCCCCCTAAACTACTTGTTTAGCATGGATTGAGAAGGACACCGATCCAAAAGTATATTATGTCCACTCGTGATGAGTCAAGAGTTAACAATCATCTCTCCATCCAATAAAATACTAACTCTGACAACTAAGCAAAAATCCTAGAAGGAAACGGGAGAAGCCAAACTGCAGACCAAAATCAGAGATGATCGGATCACAAATAGAGCAGTCACTGAACAAATCCAAAATGTACCGTAGCGGCACCGCCTACATGTAGAAACGTTTTCCACAGCAGCAAAAGCATATCGCACTCCAGCATGAATCTCCGGAAGCCGGAGTAGCTCGGTAGCCGCAACAGGCTCCTCCCCCTCGCCTATACTTCCATACTTTTGAATGGCAAAGAATACACCTGTAATATCAGACACTACATGCAAGCATCCAGCTCCAGGTCTCCCGTTTTCCTCGCCACCTACTGCTGCAGCAACTCGCGCTCTTCTGCTCCTCCGCCATTTCTTGGGTACATGTAGAGCGAAACCCAGAGGGAGAGCCCGAGCAGGTGGCCGATCTCGCGCACTGCTACACTTCAAGTCGACGGCTGCGTCCAGCGAGGCTTGCGACACGTCGCCACCGGCCACCCGCGTCTCCGAGGTGTCCAGGTGGATCCGGCCGTCGGCTTGTCAGCAAGAAAGCGTGCGCCAGCGTGCCGAGGGGCCCATCGAATGCATCGCCGTTCCCCTGGTCGCCGGCGTGAAACCTGATCGTCACGTCGGCGTCGTACGTGGATGTCGTCGTCGCAGCGCGACCACTGCACGAACGCGCTCTGGAAGCGTAGCCAGGTCGATGGTCGTCTACATTGTAGATCAAGGCCACCGCAACATCATAGTCGATGGCTCGAGCCTCGAGGCACACGGCCTACGACTACGAATCCTTTGGCTGGCGCTGACTACAGAGAGGTGCTCGCGTCTTGGTCTCTCTGCTCGCGTGCTCCTTATCTCCTCTCCATGCTCCATGGTGCTCCATAATCTTTGTTCCGGCGAAGCGCGTCACGCCCGACGGTGCCACGTTACCGCTGCTCGCCGCGCTACAACCCTCTCAGCCCGTCGGAGGCGCGTCGTATGGAGAGCCACGACGCGGCACGCGGGGTGGCCGTGGGCATCAGCGCGTGGGATGTGTTCGTGGGGGAGGCGCGTGCTGTCGTGGCCGCTGCACGCTCCTGTTCGAGCTGCTCCGCCGGCGACGGCACGCTTGAACGCGCATCCTCGAGCCTCGTTGACTCGCACCGTCTTGAATGGATTGAATGGAGAGACGTCGCGAGGCAATCACGGAGACAGGCCGTGCCCATGCGGCCCTTGCGAGTAGTGGATCTCCGATCGCCGTGGCCGGAGGCAGCGCCCGGAGTGGTGATGGCGTGATTGTTCCTGCGCAAAGCTGCAGTTGCAGCTCCGGCAAGCCACGGGTCGGCCGAGCCATGCAAGGACGGCCTCGTCGCTGCCATTGGGGAGGGTGAGCGTGCCGTCCACGGAAACGACGCCGCTGCGGGAGTCAACAGCGTGGCAGCTAGCGGCGCGTGGAAGGGGAGGAGTTCGTGCAGTCCATGAGGACGCCGTCCGGGCGGAGCCGTGCAAAGACTCCCGAGGCGGCGTCTAAGCCGACGTCGCCCCTGTTAGCCGAGCCGACTATGGTGAAGCTACGACAACAGTGTCCATCAGTGCCTCCTACAGCCCGACCAGTACGGTCATCTGCAGAGGAAAAGAAAAAATACACCATGAGTTCATCAGAGATGTACGACCACGAACAGAACACCAACAACGGCGATGGGCACGGAGCACCGCCGTCGCAGCCTCGTTCTTCGTCCTGCATGCACGCAACCATATCCTTGCGGTTGCGGGACTCTGGGCACGGGCGCACGGCGGTGCGAACGTTGCAGAAGCGACGCCTCCGGATGCATGTCGAGTGCCGGCTCGGCCTCCGGATGCATGTCGAGCGCATGAGCGTCGGCGCCTACACCCTCATGCGGCGGCCTCGCCGCGAGTTCCGCGCACAGAAACAGCCGCATCCCACCGTCGCGAGCACCGCACACACTAACAGCCGCCCCCCTCTCCACCAAAACTGCTCTCGCCGGTTCCCTCCGCCGCAGGTACCAGTGCACCGAGGAAACATCAAAACAGCGATGCTCAACTGAGTTGGTGTGACGATGCGAAGGGACCGGGGCAGCAGTTGAAAACATAAAGGGCGGTGGAGATGGTGCTTTCGAGAGAGTACAGCTAAGCGGCGATGGTGCTTTCCAGAGAACAGGATAGGGCGTAGCGCTTAAAACGTGGCATGCAAATCGCTAGAAGCATGCAGATCAGAACCATATCCATCCAGCGCCCAACCCCATCACACAGCGAAAAGAATCCAACAGCAAAAACAACAAAACCGGGGACCAATTCAAACACGGGTGCACCCAGGCAGCAAAAAGAATGTCCCCAAATCCTGCCCGGAATTGCTGCCCTACGTGCAGTCAAGAAATGCTAAATGAACCAAACGAACCATCAAACCAGTTCAAAAAATTTGAAACGAAACCTTAAATCTACAAAGCAGTTGTACACCACCAGGTACCAAACAAATAGCACGTGTCACATGCGGTATTCACCATACATCATTTTCACACAAGTGGCTAAACCTTAGAGCAAAATCTTTGCCTGGAATAGAGGCTTGGGTATTATTATTATTATTATTATTATTATTATTATTATTATTATTATTATTATTATTATTATTATAGAGAGAGAGAGAGAGCGCCATATGTCATGGACATGCACACGAGTTTTATCTTTACATGAACGCTTTATCATACAATGAGGTTTCTAAGGATTGAGGGCGCCAAGTCTAATATATGTGGAAAGAGGATGTATATTAATTCAAACAATAATGTTCAAAAGGACATGATAATAGTGAACACATTTATGCTATTTTTTTTGCTTTCTTATAGGATTAACTATTTCCAGTATAGTCATGGACTATGTGACAGAATTTGTGTATGTCAAAAAAAGCACATACAGCTTGGAATCAAAACCAGGATCAGAGAGGTGCTTCCTAAACTCTTGGGATATCTATCTATTATATAATTATAAGACAAAAGTAAAACAAGCCATCACGTTTATCCACATATGTTAATATTATTTGCACCGTTTGATCAAAATATTAATGGCTAAGATTTAAAGTTCCTACGTAACATGGTAAACATGTACATATGGTCGCATTGAACCGTCACGTGTATATACATGCATATGTACGGCAACTACATCTGGAATCATAAACGGAAGCGTGCGGCAGTTAAAATTAACAAATAAAAAGTTGCATGCAAATATATCTATCACGTGCCTACATAGAAGAAGTACACAACTATACGTTTGCATGCACACAAAGAAAAACTGCTGAGGGAGATGCACAGTTTCAATCGGACACGGCGACAGGCCTACCCACCAAGCAGCCGGCAATCAACTGATTAAAAAATTCTAAAACTATAAACCGGAGGTACCTTATAAAAAAAGCTAAAACCAGCCCGTACTTAAAAATATTAATGTTAGAAAACAAAAAACAAGTCACCACATCCGTTCATAGTACAAAATTATTTAATCCATTGATTATAAAAATTTATGGTCCAGATAAAATTATTTTAAATAATTTAAGGATGTGTATGTTCCCGCCTGTACCATGGACACGATCAATCAATTCTTCTTAGCTTAACTATTTTTCCTCTCTAGGAAAGATTATAATAACCTGTGGAGAGCAACAAATCGCTTCCCTGCTAAAAGGAAAAAGTAAGAAAAGTACAGTAAATCTTTTAGTGGCCAATCTAAGCCCAATGCCTACTTGAATACATGTTGCTCATGTGCTCCAACAAACAATTCTAAAAAATGTCCACACCCGTTCTTAGTACAAAATTACTTAATCCATTGATTATAAAAAGTTATGGTCCAGATAAAAATTATTTTAAATAATTTAAGGATGTGTACATTCCCACATGTGCCATGGACACGATCAATCAATTCTGCTTAGCTTAACTATTTTGCCTCCCTAAGAAAGATTATAATAACCCATTGAGAGCAACAAATCGCTTCCCCGCTAAAAGGAAAAAGTAAGAAAAGTACAGTAAATCTTTTGGTGGCCAATCTAAGCTCAACGCCTACCTGAATACATGTTGCTCATGTGCTCCAACAAACAACTCTAAAAAATGTCCACATCCGTTCATAGTACAAAATTATTTAATCCATTGATTATAAAAATGTATGGTCCAGATAAAAATTATTTGAAATAATTTAAGGATGTGTATGTTCCCGCCTGTACCATGGATACGATCAATCAATTCTGCTTAGCTTAACTATTTTGCCTCCCTAAGAAAGATTATAATAACCCGTTGAGAGCGGCAAATCGCTTCCCCGCTAAAAGGAAAAAGTAAGAAAAGTACAGTAAATCTTTTGGTGGCCAATCTAAGCTCAACACCTCCGTGAATACATGTGGCTCATGTTCTCCAACAAAAAATTCTAAAAAATGTCCACATCCGTTCATAGTACAAAATTATTTAATCCATTGATTATAAAAATTTATGGTCCAGATAAAAATTATTTTAAATAATTTAAGGATGTGTATGTTGCCGCCTGTACCATGAACACGATCAATCAATTCTGCTTAGCTTAACTATTTTGCCTCTCTAATAAAGATTATAATAACCCGTTGAGAGCAGGAAATCGCTTCCCCGCTCAAAGGAAAAAGTAAGAAAAGTACAGTAAATCTTTTGGTGGCCAATCTAAGCTCAACGCCTACGTGAATACATGTTGCTCATGTGCTCCAACAAACAATTCTATAAAATGTATTCCAACGAAAATTAAATGACTGAACCATTCAATTGCCTACAAAACAACCAAATGAGTCAACAAAAAAGGGTCTTGACACTTTAAAAAAGATGTTGGACCGTGTTTATTAGAAGGATCTCTAAAATTATTTCTGGCAAAAAAAACTATAAAATTATAACTAATATGATTATAAAAAACATATCTGATATAATGTCTTGATATCGCGTGCATGTCCATTGGTAGAAGTCGAGCAAGTAATTCTAGAAGACATTATACAGTACATGTATTTATGAGTCAATGTAAATAATTATTTATGATGACACAAATTAAATATTTGTCAATTTGTGGGAGATAAAAGTAATATTTGTCAACTCCCCAACTATAAATCTTCTCTAGAATTTACTATTTTTAGATTGCCAAATATTCTCTAGAGCTATTCTGCATGTTGCGGGTGGATGTCACGATGGGTCACAAGGACCATAGAGACATGGCATAGATGCATCAACATGTCCTAGCCGGCTGGGATAACTGAGACTCACATGTGGTGACGAAATTTACTATCCAGAATACATGCATGATCAACTACTTGCTTTTACATATTGCTTATGTGATGATTAATGGTGATAAGCAGGCGGGCTTTGCAAAGCAATGATTAACAACAGATAGCACATGGTTGTTTAGGGGCAAAATCATAAATACAAAAAATAATTTCCAATAATCCATCCAAGTGCAATTAATTATATATATGAATTCAAAATAAAGGGGAAAGGACAATTTATTTTCTGCGACTGCCATATAGAGAGTCCATACAGAACTAAAATTAAAAGTTTTGTATTCATAACTGAATCTAGACACAGCATGAAGTTATCATTTTGAATCATATTGAGTCTATGATTTGGCACAACATGTAGTAGAGTGGAGGCAATCATGGATTGATGGCCACTCGCGAGATGCAATGGAAAGGATGCAAGAAACATTGTAAGTTTCGTCTTTCTTTTACCACCCTAGGTTGCTTATCTCACCGACACCGCTCATTTGTTGTCAGAGATATATCACTGTTCTAACCAACAAATACAATTGTACATATTGGCTGCAATACTTCTATGTATTTTAGACCCTCTATATTTTAGACCATAAATTGATGCTACTATTAGGGCCAATCTACTACATTAGAAATGTGGGAAAACATGGTACTATGTTCTTCCACATAGGCTAAATTATCACAACTATTGATCGTGACGAATTCAAAATTACAGCAGCGTAGGGGGAACCATTTGGGTGGCCATAAATATTCCAATTTCAAAGATTCATATGAAGTTCAGAAGTAAATAGCAGGATAAACTAAATGTTGGTTTTAGTGCGCATTCCATTTAAAGCCCGTGGATAAATGAGGGGTGTCAAAGTTAAAAAGTTCCGGGTTAGTAGAGTACCTAACGACAACCCACGTGCAGAATGTGTTTCTACTAAAGTCTAATCACGTTGTGTGAAATTAAAATCGATTAAAATTCACTATGGGGCCAGTGATCGGCGGACATAAAAATAAAATATAATTTTGAGCATGTTATGATGTGGCTCCATGGTCTAATACAATTTAGAATGCTTATCTAATAGAAAACCAGTAGTTCATGACTAACATATGTATATACATGTAAAAATATGAACATGACAATACCTTATACATCTAGCCGCGCAATTGCGCGGGTCACACCGCTAGTTATCCTTGATGAGCACCTGAGCTGCCATCACGCTCCACTGCACAAGTTTGTCGAAGATATGCACCTTGAATTCCTTGGATCTGACCACATTAGAACACAAAATAGGGAAAACACTTCACAAATGCAGTAACAGTTTTGGTGCTCTCACTCACTGAAAGCTGTATGACTTCTTATTTTTCTGAGCCCAATGCTACCCAAAAATGCAAGAAAGGCAAGAGTTGCAAGTGCACAAGCTTACTAATGCACAGTCATGGTGCAGTATATGTGAAAGAGAAACTTCAAGTTTCCGTACTGCGCCAACATCTAGGCTGAAGCGAACAATCAAAGGAAGGCTATACAGAGATAAAATATGTGAATTGTATTGGAAATATAATTGTATAGAACAGGAACTGTTTTTATTAGTAGGATGGGCAAGCCCACCATCAAAGGAAGCACATCACCACAATAACAATATCTTTGACATTACAGAGCGTAGTAGTGGCTGCTGGATGTCACAAACCATTCCATTCTTGTGTGCATGTTCAAATAATCATCTTCATCTTATTTCCAGTAGCATTTAGAAGTCCCCACCTAGCTGCATTTCAAAAAGATCGAATCTTTCATCATATGCTGGAGACAATATTAAAATTGAAATGTTATGTTGATATGAAATCAAATCACATATTTGCTAGACCAGGGTAGCAAACACGATGTCTGCGCAAGACAAGGCACAAAACATACAGGAGCTCAGATAATTTTATGTGTAACCAATTGAAGATCTAAATAAAATCACTGGCATTTACTTTGTTGTATAACTCAATCTCTTACCAAAGGGAACCCATCCTTGTTATGAAGCATTTGAAGATAGGGAATTGAGGATATATAAGGCACTGTCTTGCTCCTGCTACTAAAGGTGACATATAATGCATTAGAAGAATGCTTGTGCTATGAAAGATCCAGAAGTACCACTAAATATATAGAAAAAATAAATCATAATAGGACAAGTCATACTGTATAACTCGGATGAATACTGCAAATTAATTTGCAAGTGCGATTATTGTGGTTTCTGGAGAGGTAATGGAACGTGATAGCAAAGGGCCTGACTGCGTTTGCTCGTGGGCGTAATAATATGTCTTAAAACTCAATGAAGTTTCTAACAAAAATATACACAATGAAGTGCAAGGAGGCTCTGACCATGATACTGACACTGTCGGAGGATGACCTTCATAACACTGAGGCACATGGGGTCATCGTTGACGGCCATGACCCATATGCTGAACGAAACTGATCCCTCTCCCTCTCCATCAAGCCCTTCCTGGCCTCCATCATCATGGCATCCAAAATCATCCCAATTTGCACCAATTTTGGAAAGAAAGGGAGCTTTCCTCAAGCGCTTAACACAAACAGCACCTGAACACAATCGAAATTACTCTGGGAAGAAGAGAAGAACGCTTTTCCAATATCAATTAGCAGGTGACACTCAGTTGGTAATTCTCACCGAAGACTGTGTTAACGGGGTTCATGGCCGTGTCGCTGTTCGCACACGAACACGTCACCGTGTACCTCCAACGCCGAGGGTGATGCACCGTAGCTCACATCGAAGGAGACCCGTCCAGAAGCGCAGTACGCAGGCAATCCGGCGGGCGCTTTTGTAGACCCGAAACCCCACACGCCCGGGAGGGACCCCGTCAGGGCGTGCGGAGGCTATGGGCTGCCCTAGGTCGGCCTGACTGCCCCTAGGGCCTCGAGGTTCGCCGCCCTGCAATGGAGAAGAACAAACAAAGAACAAGAAGTAGAAGAACTAGGGTTAAGGAGAAAAGATAAAAGATAAAAAGTGGTAGATGAATTGATCGATTGTGTGTTGTTCAATCGTCCGTCACCCCTTAGGTATATAAGAGGCGGTTGGACTTTCCGTGCAAGGAAAAGGCTTGGATTCACGTCCAAAACCCTAGTGAAATTTGGATTGGTTTTGTCTGAACTTTCCAAAACTATTCGGTTGAAACTGGTTGCACCTTGCGAGTCTTTTTTGTGGTGGTAAACGACCTCGTATGGAAACGAGTCCAAAAGCAATCTTGACCCACAGACGGACAACTTTCATGTTGAACGTTTTTTGATCAGACGTCATCTTGAGGGTCGAATCGCTCACGGAAAACAGGCTATTATTCGCGCTACCCACCAGACCGGGTGTCTGGTGGGGCGCGCCATTTTTTGCCCCCTGACAGGGCTGCATTCCGATGGCTCTAACTTTTGCATACAAACTCGGATTGGAATGGTTTTTATATCAAAATCGATCGTTTAGACGAGGCGAAGACAATCCGTGTAGATTATTTTTCCATTTGAGGTCGTCTTGGGGGCTTAATCGGCCAAACTGTACTCTAAATATAAGATCTTAGTACTTTGAGCATAGTTTCGGCCTTCGAGATGAAATCGGACAGCGATGACCCAAACTTCAAAGATGTTCATATCAACATTACAGAACTCTTTCATGTAGATCACTTCTCCATTTGAGGCTGTTTGACACGAGAAAAATATCTAAGACTCCGCGAGAAGGGAAGGGGAGTGTATTTCTCTCTTGCGCCGGGGAAAGAAGAAAAGAAAATTTGCGGGCGTGCCAGTGTACCGTAGTACACAAAAAAAAAGATACGGGAAACGAGTATTTCATTTATCTCATTGGAGAAAAAAAATTACAAGATCCCATAAACAAAAAAGTGCACTTCGTGGCCTACTAGCGCGGCCAGCCTGACTGTGGCGATTGCGGTCTCCTGGTTCCCGGGGCCTTGGAAGGCTCCCGGTTAATTACACCAGCGGGTTGCTCCGCGGGATACGTCCGATTAAGCCGTGTGGTCGTCCTCGTCGTCTTCGCTTCGCGTCCTCCATGCATGATGATGGTGATGTGTGTGTGGGCAGCGGCAGAGCCCGTGTCCTTGTCGGTACACGCACCGCAAGTGGGGTGGCCTTAGCGGTGGCCGCGCCCGCCCTCGCTGTCGTGCCTCGTCGGTCTTGGCGGCATTGGAGTAGTTGGTGTTGGGGTAGCATGGGTCGCGCTCGGCTTAGACTTCTTGACGACCTGTTGCTTCATCAGGGTGTTCAAAGGGCTACGCCTTGCGGGTGTAACGGTTTGGGGAGACCGGCGTCAGTGTAAAAACTAACGCGCGCTCACATGGGCGTCGCCGGGGTGGTTGGCATCTCATCTCGGCTAGACGCCGAGTATTCGGCGGTCCACCAAGACAAAGGGGGGCCGCCTCACGAGGCTGTGGAAAGGTAGCATTGTAGAGGCCACGTCGCGCTGGGCTGGGTGACCTGTACGCTAGCGACGCCGTGGACCTGTACGTCGCTGCTTTGTCTGCCACAGTGGGTGCACCTCTCGTAGGAGGGACCGGCCTTGGACAACGCCGTTGCAAATTCGAGCTCGATGAAGGATCTGTACACCATTGACCTGTTCATCGGGGACGCGTGCCTCATGAAGGAAGAACCGGTCTTAGATCCGTCTTTGCGGACATTGGTTCCACCAAGGACCTGTACGCCGTGAAGGGAAAGGAGAGTTTCGGGCTGCGTCGTCAGCGAGCTCCGGTTCCGCCACTTCGTCTCCTCCAAGAGCGTGATGCAAAACCTGTACGCCGGTGTACCCTTTGCCATGAACCTGTTCACCGTGGCCCTGTTGGTCGCCATTTGTGCGTCGCGGCCTGTACGCCATGAGGTGTTCACCGAGCGCCATGAAGGCCGCCATGGTAGGGCGCCGGGGCTAGCGGTTGGGCTGCGTCGTTGGAGAGCTTCGGCTGATCCCGAGTAATCTCCAGCCAAGAACGTGACACCATCAGGAAAAATGAGCTTGGTGTTCATGTCGTCGAAGTCCTTGCCACCCTTGCATGGATGGCTGCTGGTTGGTCTCCGTTGCGGCTGCGGTTCCTGCAAGATGCGGTCTGCCTCTGGTGTTTTGTGAAGGGGTTTGCCGTGTGTTGGATGGATGGGCGTGATGGCTGGCTGGTGAGTTGGATGGATGTAGCGCCGGCGACGAATGGATGTGGCGCTGGCGAGTCTTCTCTTAGGACGTGCGTGGTGAATGGATGGATCTCCTGATGGATGGATGTGTGCATTGTGAAGGGCGGCGGCCTTGTGGCCTCTACGCGTGCGTGCCACCTGGTGCGACGAAGTAGAGGACGGGCTGCATGATATTGAGCTTCGTGTCGTCACCCTTCATGGCGCCTACTTGATGAAGTTAATGAACGGTGTGTGATGGCGGGCTCCGGTTTGCCATCTTGAACGACATCCCTGCGTGACGAAGTAGACGATGGGCTGCATGATGTTGAGCTCCGTGTCGGTGTGGTTGCCGACGCCTGCTTGACGAAGTCGTCGGCGGGCAGCGCCCAGGCAGGCTCCGCTGCTTCGTCCTCTATGTCTCGATGAAGTGGGCGAAGGGCGTGACGGCGAACCATAGGTCTCCATCTCGAACGGCATCTCTTCGGTGTGACAAGGTAGACGACGGGATGCACGATGTCGAGCTCCGTGTCGCCATCCCCCATGGTGCCAGCTTGACGACATCAATGGTGGGCGGCATCGTGGCGTGCTCCATATCGTCGTCTTCCGCGGCACCATCTTCGATGAAGTGGACGTAAATGGCGTTGGCGACCTCGGTGCCGTCGACCTCCATGGCGCCGGCTCGACGACATCAACGGTGGGCGGCGGTGCGGCGTCGCTCCATGTCGTCTTCTACAGCGCCACGGTAACGAAGTGGACGCGAGGGGTGATGGAGACCTTCGTGTCGTCGACCATCATGCCATCGTCCTCCACGGCTAACGGTGGCTCCATCTCTGGCGCGCCCTCAGATCTCCTTGTCGCTGCCACCAGGGGCGCGTCTCCGCCTTGTCTTCTCTGCTGATGTTTGTGCGTGCCGGACTCCTCTGCCTTCCAGTTGTTCTTCTTGTGTAGCATCTGATAGACGAAAGGCATAGTAACAAATAGAATTAGTCAGCGAGGCTTGGTCTTCTCCCGTTTGTTCATCTCCTCGGGCGCCTGCCGTGGGTAGACCGCCGCCGTGGCCGGCATCTCTTCCTCCTCAGCTTGGCATCGCTGCCACAATTTCTGGGGCGTTCCTTCTGGATCCCTCCCGGTGCCTCCTGGTGCGAGGCCTTATGGATGGATGTATGCCACCATCTTCAAGTTCTCTCGAGGGTGCCTCCTTGGGTTCCTGCCTGCTACCTAGACGAGGCACGCAGGAGGAGCTGCTGCAAACCTCCATGCCTAGGTGCTGCTCCTGGACCCTTGTACGTGTATGTGTTTCTTCCCCTCATACACAAGAGAGATGAATATATTTATTGTTAGTTAACCTGAGAGATGGTACTCCATGTTGTATCTTGACACACGCTCATCCACAGGTCGGTCGCCACCAGCGTGTTCCGCTTGCTGCCCGTCCTCCTTGTCACCGCCGCAGCCACCGGCCGGCCGGACGTGTGTTGCCAACATAGCGGCGAGCGCATCACTTCTTTGGCCTCCGTGATCTCCTTGCCGCACATGCTGCCGCCGGAAAGGACCAGGTCGCGTGGGCTGCCCGATAAGCGTGCTGCGTCGTGGTTGCCCTTCGACCCCTCAAGGCACATTGCTCATCTGCATGTCGACGCTGCCGCCATTGGGCACGTCTTCTCTTCGTGCATACCTCCTTCCCGCTGCTGCGTCCTGCGTATGTGAGCTCCGCCCTTCCCTGAACCCTGGAAAAACAATGACAAAGAAAACACATGTATTAGGAGGAAGAGGGTGTTGAGGGCGTCGTGGCCACTGCCAACGCGCCGGCCAAGATTGGGCTGTTTCCGAGTCGTCATTCCTGGCGCCGCCGCTTCTCCTCGTCTGATTGGCCTCGGGCGCTGCCGCAGCACCTGTACATCTCCTCCGGCAAGATGCCAACTCTCATCGACGCTGCCGCAGGGGCGCGTCTCCTCCTGAGTGTCTCTCCGTCCTCGGGCCTCCCCCATGTGCGTGCACCCCTCTCTGGACGTGCGTGAGTCCTCTGATGGGTACTTCGTGCCAGATGGATGGATCTCCTGGTGGCTCCTTCTGCATTTGTGAGGGATGAATGCGTGCGTTCCTGGTGGGTGCTTCGTCCGTCCCTTGGCCGGCGGGCGCGTGCTGTCCGGCGAGCCCGGCAGCATGCCCTCCGGATCTCCTGGGCGCTGCCACCAGGGAGTGCGTCTCCCTTGGGCGCCTCAACGTACGGTACCTGGTAGATGGAAGATCGAGAGAAGAAGGGACCATATATGTACCATGGAAGAAGAGAAGCTGGACATCATGCATTGATGTCTTCAGACACCTCTTGTAGGCACGAACGACCATATCTTGGACGTGACATGGAATGGCCGAACGGCCATGTGCATGGTGCACGTCGCCGCGTCTTCAAGATCGGACGCGGTCAGCGCCGGCTCGGCCTCTGCACCGTCGTCTCCTTTGATAGGGCGGCGCTCTGCCGCGGCCGTCGGTGTCGAGCTCCGGCCAGTTCACACGGCCGCTGCTGCTGGACGTGAATAAGACACATAGGGGTGCCACGCTGGCGCGTCCTCCACACGCGGCCGTGTCATGGTTGCCCTTGAGATGTGACGTCCTCGACGCAGCCGCGACGGCTGCCCCGGGCGTGCCTCTTCTTGGCTCCGTCCTTTGGATGCTGCCGCGACGGCGCGTCTCCTCCTCCCCCCTGTGATGTGATCTGGTGCCCCTATACTTATAGGCAAGAAGTCCAGCCCTTGGGCGGCCGCGTGATGGGCCGAAGGGGTTCCGATCTTTCAGCTGGAGTTTGTTTGCATCGTCCTTATCTTGTGTCGAGTCGATACTTATCTCCTCTTCTTCTTGACGTGCACGCCCACGGGTGTATTCTTAATAAATAAAAATACATATGTACATACCGGCCGGCTCGTGGCCACTGCGTCCAACCAACCTGATGGTATTGATGTACTTGTACAAAGCCTGCGATGCAAAACAAAGGCTAGAGAAAGGATCAGTACTTGATAGGTGTGCGCGTACTTGCCTTCTAGCCGGATGAGTGATCTCCCCACTAGAGATACTCATAGGGTATTTGGAGATGTCTAAATACGCGCCGTCCAGGGCGCCGGTATACAGGTATTTGAAACTGACGCGCGGGCGTTCAGGTGTATGTACGATTCAGCAAGGCGTCGATGGGAGCTGCACCGAGCCTCTACATCTGCATAGTTAGCTAGATACCTGATCAAATACGTGAGTGATGTAGCTCATACCATGCATGTAATCCACAAGTATACGCTGGTTGGTACGTGGGCAAAATCAACGTGCATGCATGCACGTGGAGCCCAACCAAGGATTAGCTAGTGCATGCCCGTACGTATACATCCAAATATCAAACATGGACGTGTAAATTGCACTTAAAGAAAAAACATTTGAATTTAAACTTAGAAATTCTGAAAGCAAGAAACACAAAAACACATCAAACAGAGGCCATCTTAAATAAGTTCTTGGCTGTGCCAAAATCTAGTGTCAACACATGCCCCCCTGTTTTTTGGCAAAGCTTGTGTGCCGAAAAATAACTTGCACATAGCTTGCTCTAAGGATGATGTCAACACTCCATTGGCCATTTTGCATGTTCTTAGGACGATAAGTATATATCGGCTATTGCTTGTTTGAACCTCTTAATGCAAACTTAGGTGAAAACTCCTCAAATTCCATAACGATCCGGTGATAAGGTTCCATAGATCAAAACCATCCTCCGAACCATATTGTTCACCCTTTCCGCAGATAATCAAAAATGAACTCCTCCAATCCTTACTTCGTCCGATGAAGAATTCCATGTCATAGGCGTTAATGGCATAGTTGAAGAATATAGATAATGTGTAGACTGGAGATGCTGAAACCTTCGGCTTGGTCCTTCATAGTTTTGACTCTTTTCCTTCTTCACCTTCTCCGCACTCTTGTAATGGAAGCTTGCACATAATTATTATTTTGAGTACTTACTTTGGGAACCCATGCCATGTTCCTTTCTTCAAGTTCTTGTGCACCAAGCTTTTGTAACTCCTTCTCTTGACAATACGATAAGCCGAGTGAGCACCTCGACAGTGATTTTGTTTCAACAAATGGCAACCCTTTTTGGGCCTTGTGCACCCTCAACTTCTTTTCTTCAGATTTGGCACTCTGATTTTATCAATCGATTGCTTCACTTCTTTGCCTTTTGCAGCCAATATCAACACTTTAATTGGCTCTTTATTATTTGAGATCAAATCTGAAGTAGCACACTTACGACCATCTCTTTTCACGCGGTAAACTTGCTTTACCACCTCTTTCTTCTTCCTTGAGCTCTGGACTGATTCCTTATGATTGAAACAGTCTTTGACGCGTGATTGTTCAAATGTTGATCTTCTTGGAGCTGCATAGTATTGGTGAGATGGTCTAAAATAAGATGGAGAATGTGCCCTTGTATCATACCTGTCCCATGATGAATATGGATCTATATGAGCATAGGGAGGCATCCACGACATTGGCATTGGCGGCCCAAAATAAGGATATAAATATGTTGCATTAAAATTCTCACTTTGCCAATACCGATCATTATATTTGCGCCTTGGGGGCGATGTTGGTTTCTTTGCATGATTTGGCTGATAAGCATTCTTCTCCTCAATCTTCTTTTCATATTTATCCAATAGTTCAGCGGAGGTGATTTTTGATCTCTTACACTTGCGCTTATTTTGGCTTTGTTTTCTTTTGGTTTGCTTTCATTGATCATTGGATGTGCTTGCTGCCCCCAGTCCTTAGCGTCTGTATTGTAGCTTCGATGGAATTTTCGCCCTCAAGATTATGTTCATTATGCTTTTCAACAACTTCTTTACTTGAAAGGTTGATCCCATCACTTGCAGTTTTTAGCTTCTCTTTAAATGGATCGGCTTGAAGCAGCCGATGGAAAAACTTTCTGCCATCGGGACCAATCGGAATAGACTGGTCATCTCTTGGTGTCTCAACAAATTTCAATCGTCCTTTATCAATGGCCGATTTAACTATTTGACGAAACATTTTGCAATCCTCAAAATTGCAATCCTTCAGCACCAACTAGGAGTTTTGTCGCCAACACAGCTGCGCTCTTGGGCCGGCCCAATACGGGCGCGCGCGCAAAAGGGAATTAAGGGAAAAAGTTTGCCCCAGTGAATGTATCGAACCTGCGACCTCATGTTTTGTGCTAGGTTGCGCTAACCGCTCGGCCCCTTGAGCGAGTTTGAACTAGTACTTTGTTTCCTTTTTATATTATTTCTTTTTTCTTTACCTTCTTTCATTTCCATTCTTCCTTTCCTTTACCTTCTTTCATTTCCATTCTTTCTTTCCTTTACCTTCTTTCATTTCCATTCTTTCTTTCCTTTACCTTCTTTCATTTCCATTCTTTCTTTCCTTTACCTTCTTTCATTTCCATTCTTTCTTTCCTTTACCTTCTTTCATTTCCATTCTTTCTTTCCTTTACCTTCTTTCATTTCCATTCTTTCTTTCCTTTACCTTCTTTCATTTCCATTCTTTCTTTCCTTTACCTTCTTTCCTTCCTTTACCTTCTTTCCTTTTTCCTTTATTTCAGTTTTAGTTTTCTGGTTTTTTATTCTTCCTTACTTGATGATTTTTTCCATATTCGTTGACTCTTTTCAAATGGATGAGCTTTTCTCATTTGTTTATTTTTTTTTCAAATTTGATGAATTTCTGAAAAAATATCACAAATTCAAAAAGAAGTTGACCGGATTTGGAAAAAGTTTAAAATAATTGAAAATAAATCATTGATTTTGAAAAAAAGTTCATCAAATTTGATAGAAGTTCATCGAATTTGGAGAAAAGTTCATTGAATTTGAATAAAGTTCATCGAACCAGGGAAAAAAAGTTCATCAAATTAGAGAAAAGTTCACCATAATTGAAAAAGTTCATCGAATCCGAGAAAAGTTCATCCAATTTGAGAAAAGTTCATCATAATTAGAAAAAGTTCATCGAATCCGAAAAAAAATCATCGATTTTGAGAAAAGTTCGGCGGATTTGAAAAAAGATTTCACTAATTTGAAAACAGTTCATCCGAAAAATGAAAAAAAAAAGTTAATGGATTTAAAAAACAACACAAATATTTGAAAAAATAGTTCATCTAATTTCAAAATAAGTTCATCTAATTTCAAAATAAGTTCATCGATTTGACGAAAAAGTTCATGAATGTACCAGATAATTTATTGTCCCAGGAAGAAGAAAAATAGAAAACAAAAAGGAAAAAGCAAAAAGAAATAAAATGAAAACAACAAGAATAAACGGAACGGAAAGAATAAGGGGAAGGAAAAGTTCTAGTTAACCACATCGGAGTGATAGGCGGGTTGGTTGCACTAGTATGTACTGAAGAGGGAGGTTGCTTGTTTGAATCTCCGCGAGCACACTCTTTTTTGGCGGATTAAAAACAGAGAAGAAACACAGAAGAAAAAAATTCCTATATGGGCCAGCCCAGCACGGGGCGCTGCAGGCGCCCGTTTGCAAAATACACATTAACGGACGCCTGCAGCGCCAAATAGGATATGCCACCATGGGCCTCCAAAAATGTTACTGGAGTAACGACCCTTGACGCGAATAGGGCCGATCGCGGTCCACGGCACGCGTTGGAGTGATTTCCGCGTGAATCGAACGTCCTAGAACGATTGGATCGCGAGAATGGATGTTTGAGAATCTGATAGCGTGAGATGTCTCAAAAAGTGCTCGGTTATGATGCTTCTAAATCACTTTAGCTACATATCAGCTGACTGACTTTTACATTTTGGGTCAGTTGATTTTTTAACCGTTGATTGCTGCTTCAAGATGCGTGCTAGTTTTTTTTCCTGTTGTGTGTGCTGTCCTGTATTGGGCTGGACGTTTTTTCAATCGATTTCTTGTTGGGCTGAAGTCCGTTACGTATTTTCTTATTAGGTTGTTTATGTGCGTATTTGCTTCTGTTTTTTGTCATTTTTATGGGTATATTTTGGATGTTGGGTGAATACAAAATAAATACACGTAAGTAATTTATAATATGTGTATAAATTCTAATTCTGTTAAAATATGCACTATTATGTGCTTATTTCTTACGTACTATTAAAACAGTACGGTTTCGTTATAATTGTATTTTCTGTTAAATTCCACTACCATATGCATATTCTTGCATATTATTGAAAGCACAATTGTTCGTATATATGGTGTGTAACTTTTGTTATTGTTTGATTATTTTATAATTTATTTCTTCTTAAAGGGTTATATCAATGCAACTAACTCATTCTTACTTAGAAAACTTCATTATTTTGACTTTGTTGTAGTAACTATTTCATGTTTTTCTGAAGGGTAATACCAAAACCACTAATTCATTTTTTCTTACAAAACTTCATTATTTTGTTTTTGACTTAGTGCTTGTTTCATTTTCTTTCTTTTTTAATGGTAATACCAATGTCACTAATTCATTCCTTCTTAAGAACTTTCTATTTTGTGAGAATTCTACTATTATATACGTATTCTTGCATATTATAAAAAAGTGCAATTTCTGTGTGTATTGTGTACAAATTTCTCTGTTTTAAATTTTTTGTTTTCTGTGTCTATGCATTTTCTTTTTCTTCTTTTCTTTCTTTTAGTGGTTATATTTTATTTATTGTGGATTTCTGGCTGAGTGTAATTATATACATATAAATACTATATAATATAAGCAAAAATTAAATGATTTTATGATTATTTTTGTATATTACAATAAAGTGCAATTTTGATGCATAGTTGTGTGCAATTTTTTTATTTTCTTTCTTCTTAAAGGAAATGCATTATTTCAGTTACATTATTGTAAATTATAGTAGAATGCCAAAAATGCACTATTATATGCTTATTCTTTACATATTTCAAAAAGTGCAATATCAGTGCAAATTGTGTGCGAGTTTCGAATGTTTTTTCTTTTTTCTTTTCTTTATTGGTTATTTTTTGTTTTTGTGGGTTTTGGCCGAGTGTAATTATATGCATACAAATAATATATAATATGTGCCCAGATTTCCTGATTATATGATTATTTTTGCATGATAAAGTGCAATTTGAGTGCAAAGTTGTGCGCAAGTTTTTTATTTTCTTTCTTCTTAAAGAAATAGATTATTTCAGATACACTTTGCGTTAGTTATAGTAGAATGCGAAAATGCATTATTATATGCTTATTCTTTGCATATTTCAAAAAGTGCAATGTCAGTGCAAATTGTGTGCAAGTTTTGAAAGTTTTTTCTTTTCTTTATTGGTTTTTTTGTTGGTTTTTGGATGAGTGTAATTATATACATACAACTAATATATAATGTGTGCCCAAATTTCATAATTATATAATTATTTTTGCATATTCGATAAAGTGCAATTTGAGTGCAAAGTTGTGCGCAAGATTTTTTATTTTCTTTCTTCTTAAAGAAATAGATTATTTCAGTTACGCTTTGTGTAAATTATAATAGAATGCGAAAATTGCACTATTATATGCTTATCTTTGCATATTTCAAAAAGTGCAATCTCAGTGCAAATTGTGTGCTAGTTTAGAAAGTTTTTTCTTTTTCATTTCTTTCTTTTTAAAGTGTTTTGTACTTTCCTAGAAAATTTCATTATTTTGATATCTTTTTTTTAAAAGATTATACCAATGTCATGAATTCGTTCTTCTATAGAAAACTTCATTCTCTAAGTTTTATTTCATTTTTAGTTTTCTTTTCATTTCTTTTGTAAGGATAATGCCGATGTCACTAATCCACTACTTTTTAGAGAACACTTTTTTGCGGAAATCTCACTATATTATGCTCAGTTTTGCATAGTAATAATACATTTCTATATATGTGTATGTATAAAAATAAATATATGTGAGTCCGCTATTCATCGGTGAGATTGCACATGTATAAAAATAAATATACATGTGTGAGATTGCACATATAACCAGTAACCATTGCATGCAAATATGTGTGAGAGTGCTATTCACTGATCATCTTTTTTTTAGTACATTCATTGGTCTTTTGCAAAGGCTTGGCCAATACTATACTGCCGTACGGACTAGAGCAGCCCATGGTCCAGCTGTGGGCTTGTGCCGACGCTGGATGGCGTTGGCTGGCATTGTGCAGACGCTGCATAATTGACTGAAAAGAGTTTGGGTCAATCGACTGACCCAATACCCATGTCGATTGAGCGGTAGCCAGTCCCCTTCTAAATAAGATATATAGGGGCACCAAGCACCGGGTGCTGCATGATTGCAATTGGCCTAGGCAATCAGTAATCACTCATCACACATTCACACGTGATGGAGCTCCCAGGGCTTCTCCTTCCCACAGCTATTCTCCTTCCTCTGGTTTTATTCCTCATCTCAATTCCATGGAGCCGCCGCTTACCGCCGGGGCCGGCCGGCCTGCCTTGGCTTGGAAACCTGCTATATTTACAGCACCTTGACGAAGACTCCATGGACATCCTGAACGCTGAGAGGCGCCTCCATGCGCGCTACGGCCCGGTTCTCGGCATCCAGGTGGGCAACCGCCTGCAGGTTACCCTGGCAGACCGCTATCTCGCCCACACTGCGCTGGTCGGCCGCGGCACCGCCCTGGCTGACCGGCCGGACTACGCCGTGCGCAACTTCGGTGGCCTGAACGCCATCACCATCACGTCCGCCAACTACGGCCCACTATGGCGCCTCTTCCGCAGAAACTTCGTGGCTGAGATCGCGCACCCGGCCAGGCTCCGGCTGTTCGCGCCGCTGCGGGCGTCTGTGCTTGCTGACATGACGGACAAGCTATGGCGCCAGCAGCAGGAAGCAGGAAACACGGGCGTGGTCGTCAGGGACACCTTTCTGCTCGCCATGTTCCACCTCTTGGTGGCCATGTGCTTCGGTGAGCGGGTTGACGATGGCGTTGCGCGCGAGATTATCTCTGCGCTGCGTGAGCTCATGATCTACTCCTTGACCAAGTTGAGGGTCTTCGACTACATCCCGGCGGTCACGACGCGCCTCTTCCGCGGCCGACTGGATGCCATGCACGCTATGCGCAGCAAGCTCAAGGAGGTGTACCTGCCCTTGATCGATGTCCGGAGGGAGCGCAAGAAGCTGCTTGCGAGCAGCCAACCGCCGTCTCCTCAGAATCAGAATGAGACGACGACGTTGCCGCACTGCTACGTGGACTCGTTGCTCGACCTCAGGATCGACTCCGACGGTGGCCGCCCCCTCACCGACGACGAGGTACTTGCCATGTGCTCCGAGCTACTGATACAAGGGACGGACACCACAGCCACAGCGCTAGAGTGGATCATGGCCGAACTGGTGAAGAATCAGCATGTCCAAGACAAGCTCTTCGATGAGATCTCAATTAGTACAGGTCCCGACGATCTACACCGGCCGGAGGAGCTGCACAAGATGCAGTACCTCCGGGGCGTGGTGCTTGAGGGCCTTCGGCGCCACCCACCTGGGCACCAGGTGGTGATGCACGCTGCGGCAGAGAACATGGAGATCGGCGGGTTCGTGATCCCCAGGGGCACGCCAGTGAACTTCATGGTGGCCGACATGGCCATGGATGAGAAGACTTGGGACCGACCACGAGAGTTCCTACCAGAGCGGTTCCTCGCGGGAGGAGATGGCGAGGGGGTTGACATCACCGGCACCAAGGAGATCAAGATGATGCCATTCGGAGCCGGGCGAAGGATCTGTCCGGGCCTAGGCGTCGCCACGATGCACCTCGAGTACTTGGTGGTCAACCTGGTGCGTGCGTTCGACTGGCGGACGGCGGAGGGGAAGGCGGTGGACGTTGTTTCTGAGGAGGCCCAGTTTACCGTCGTCATGAAGAACCCGCTCTGTGTTGGCCTCGTGCAGAGAGCGGCTTAAGTTTAAAGGAGAAGGCTGCAGTATGCAAAGCTGTTTAGTTGCACGTCCGTCATTACGCATGTAGCTAGCACCGTGTACCTTCTTTTCTTTAGTTCGGGTTGTTTACCATGTGTACTTCCTCAGTCACATGTTAGTTATCTCTCAAACAGATGTATATAACAATAAACGAAATATGTATCTGGCACACGAGATTTTTTTTGCAATTTTACCGAATGCATCCTCTGATGTTCGATCTGCATTGCACGGCACCTTTTCTCTTCGTCCCGCGAAGCTCTGCCCCTCGTCATAGGAGAAGAAGATGACTGCTGGTGCTTGTAGCAGGTTGAAGTTCAGAGGAAAATTGGGATAAAAGTTCAAGTGCTGCTTACGGACGCATGTTGCTGTGGACATCCTCTTCCACCGATGCAGGTTGTTGCTCTATCTCCCTCATGATCTCTCTTTCTGTCTCTCATGTTAACTGGGTTATCGCCTACTGATGCACTTCACCGTTGATGCAAAAAAAAAATAACTACTACCCCGCTTACAAGTTACAAATGCCTTTTTTTTCTTGCATCAGAATCTCAACATTCTTCTGAACCTCATTTGAAACTATCTCCCATGAAACATGTACTAAAGCTGGGACAATCCGGGAACAGCGACGTCTTGTTGTGCCATGTAGGCTGCGGGAAAGGTTCATATATGTAGCTACATTTGTTTTAGTTTGTTGATTTTTTCCTACCACCGAGAGAGAACAAGAACGGCTGCGACATTTTATTCTGAACTTCCATCTCTTTTGTTGCACGCTGTTTAGGATATGGCTATTAGTTCTAAACCATTTTTCTCTCAACTATTTACTCCAGTAACTTGCGTGTAAATAACATGACAACACTGAAAACCTGATAGCTTACGTACAACACCGCGGTACTTTGAGCTAGGAAAAAATTAGTTGAAAACAAACTCCAGATAATTTCTATGTAAATAACATGGTAATACATGCACAACAGAGTCGATAACCCACCTACAAATATCACGGTAACTTTTTGACACGGCAGAAAAGTTGATCGTAAAACACCATTAACTTTTGTGCAAATAGCATAGTAATATGCACACAGCAGATGTGATAATTTTTGTACAAACACCATGGTAACTTTTTGACCCTAGAGATAGAAGTTATTTAAAAACATACCGCCGATAACTTCTGTCAAATAGCATGGTAATATGCACATAACAGACGTGATAACTTAGTACAAACACAGCGGTAACATTTTGACCCCGGAGAGAAGTTTGTTGAAAACATACTCCGTACTTTACTATAAGTAACATGATAATATATCAGCCGCTGTCGGGGAAACCGATCACAAGGATCCCTTCTACGTTTGGCGGTGGTTAGTTGAACGAAGAGCAGGTCGAGCCGTTAAGCACACAGAGGATTTTTATTCAGGTTCGGGCCGCAAGGATGCGTAATACTCTAGTCCCGCTTTATCTGGTTATATGTGTGTTCTTGAGCTTTTGAACTAGCTACCGTGCGTGCTTTTCCAAATGTATGAATCCTCTCTCTGTGCGTCTTGGGCTTCCTTTTATACATAAAGGGGTTGCCACAGTGGCACACAGGAGGTGGAAAGCTACAGTGGTACGAGCTTATCACTCGATCAACGTAGGACAAGCGCATCTAATGCTTTGCCTATGTGTCCTCTCGCTTTATTAGGGACGGCAACATAGGCCATCTCATCCTTCGCCGCTCCTCCTCGCGTCGCCACGCGTCCGGGCCGACGAGGCATGCAGCGCCACACTGGCCAACCAGCTGCTGTGTTTGCGAGATGGTAGGCTTCCATGAAGATCAGCATGCCGCCACGTAGGCGCCTGCTTAGCTGGCGTGCCTATCGTTGTACTGGATTGGTGGTGAAGTGGCAAAACCTTGCTGGGCACGGGTCTTGCCGCGGCTCAGCGATCGTCCCCGGCAAGGCTTGCCGGAGGCCTTGGAGTCGTCCCCGGGAAGGGTTTGCCGAGGGTCTTCGCTCTCTGATCCCACGTGGATTCGTGGGTTGCCAATCTTCATGAGGGGTTGCATGCTACCAAACATGTGCTCTCCAAATCTTGGTCTTAACGTTGTTGATGGTGTCAGAGCTCGCAACCCCAAGGGTGGTGGCCCTGCTAGTCTCTTCGCAAGTTGTCCCGGCAAGGGCGCCTCGGCAAGGCTTGTTGCCAGGCGTGGACCTGCTCGCCTCCTGCTGCCTGTTACCTTGAGCGTCTGCTCTGATATTCCTCGTTCCTGCCTTGCCTCCTGCCGTCCTCTTCTACTTTGCCAAGCCTGCTGTAGGTGTGGCTGCGACCATCCGTGCACAAGTAAGGGGTATAGAAATACCCATACTTTTGTACATCGATAGGAGCCCCCGGCCATAGGCGACACATAAGCGCAAGGCGTAGTTGGGCCAGGCCCAAAGCAGTGCGCGGGCGGGCGTGGCAGAGGCAAACCGCCACGATGTTTCTGTCAGTTGTGCTTCCCCACGACCCGCGTCGAGCGCGTGACGTGGGGGTCGTGCATGGGATGGCCTCAGCATGCTCGCGTAATCTCGCAGTCGATAGCAAAGAAGCGGCCCGTGTTTCCCTTATTAAAAAGGGAGGAATCTGGAGGAGCGCTACTCATTTACTAAGTGGACTCGGGTCGCAACTTGCATGGCGCCACACCCCATGATCACGGGGTGGAAATCGGTTGTCACACCTGTCCTCACTCCCCCTTCTGCCTTGCCACGTACCCTCCATTTATTAGGAAGGGCAGGCGGCGGGCGTGGAGGACGTGGGCATTAATGTCGAGGCGGAAAAATCAGGCACTTGTGGATTGGGGGAGCGGGCCGGTTCTGATTCCCCGTGCTTCAAGAGGCCACATTGGCCGTGTTGGGCGGCCACCCCTTGGGCTGGGTGGCCAGGCTCCGACCTTGCTCTTCTATAAAAGGGGAGAGGGACGGCGCCTCTCCACACTCGCCTTCCTCTCCCCTCTCTGCTCGCCATTTCCTTCCGACTCACCATGGTGAAAGGGGGTGCTGGCGCTTCGGTGGCGGCGGCAAGGAGTTCTGCTCGACAGTGCGTCCCTCCTCCTCTGGAGCCTCCGGTGGCTGAACCCGCCCCAAGGGGAAGAGGAAGGGGACGAGGCCAAGGTCATCGGGTGCTCGGGGAGGAGGTGGATGGGGCGGTGTTCCAGCCGCGCCTCCGCCGGCGGCCCCCCCCCTCCGATGGGTGGCCACATCGGGGACCAGCTCTACGTGTTCTTCATCAGGCTATATAGGCCTGTATGTAGTCGCCTCCGGCTTCCGACCCCGCTCGCCCGGGTAATGCAGGAGGAGGCCCCGCGGTCCTTGTGGCTTCAAGTGAGGGGCTGCGGGAACGATAGCATATGGGCTGATGTTGACTTTCCTTGTCCTCGCGTCATGGATCTTCGTCAGGGGTGGAAAACTTTTGCACGTGCCCACAGCTTGACGGAGGGGCACGTTCTCCATTTTAAGTTAATAGAGAGTGGCCTGCTCTCCGTCAAGGTCTTCGGGAACTCCGTAATTCGCCTAGGGTGCTGCGTGGAGAGCTCCACTGATGACGAAAGCTCCTCCTCAAGCGACAGCGGCGAGGAGGACAGTGCCATCAACGACGACGGTAGCGGGCGGAAGGACGATGGCTCCGATCCTGGCTGACCGCCAGTGGCCACACCATCATTTGGCTCTGGCGACGCCGGGGGCTATGTCCTGCTGTCCCTGGCGACGGTGGTTGGCGGGCTTCCTCGTCAAGCTCTCCATCGCCCAGTTCCCCATGCCTGTCACATTGCGCGTCCTGCCATGCCTGGGGAGAAATGGGGCAAGAACAGGGATTAGGGACACTTATCTTTTTTCCCTTAATTTGTAGGCACTTGCCAAATCTTAACTTTCTAGGAAATGTAGTCTACCGAGCCCATGCTTACGTTCTATCTGTACTTGCATCAGCATATCAATGAAAATATGAGCTTTCGCCGGGAACTCATGCACGTATATGTTCGTGCAGAGGCAAAGTGCCCCTTTAATGAAAATAAATGAGTCTCCACTGTTGGAGAGTCCTAGTCCAGCTGCTACAGATAGAATTCCTAATATAGATCAAGTCGGTTTGTATCCTACCTAAACTTGTAACCCACGTTGATTGCCATGTAATTGTGTATATATATGACATAATGAGAAGAGAGGAGGCGTGCAATCTTAGCAGCCCCGATTCATATTGGTTTTACATGGTATCCAGCAGATCGATCCTCTCTCTCTAAAATCCTAAACCCGATCCTCATCGCCCCTCCTGCTTCTCCTTCTCCCCCACCATGAACGCCGACGAGTTGAAGAAGCTCGAAGAGGAGCTCAAGAACCGCGAGTCCATCATCAGGACCCGCGAAGAAGAACTCAAGCGCCTTGCCACGGAGCCAGGCAAGGCCGCCGTCACACACTCGGCCGCCACCATCCCCGCACCCTCGTCCTACGTTGCCTCAATCAAAACCTATGTGCCCATCACCCTCGATCTTCAGGACTCTAACTACTCCAAGTGGCGTGAGCTTTTTCTCGTAGCTCTTGGGCGCTATGGTCTCTCCAACCACGTCATCGGCGACGCGGCCGCTACCCCCTCCGACACATCGCCCACCTCCAATTGGGGACGTGATGACTACACGGTGCTCTCTTGGATTTACGGCTCGATTTCCATCGAGTTGTTCGGCATCATCATGGCTCCGGGCTCCACGGCGCGGCAGGTGTGGGACTCCATCGCCAACCTCTTCCACGACAACAAGAAAAGTCGCGCCCTCACCCTTGACGCTGAGTTCCGCAACACGCCACAAGGAGACATGTCCATCCACGACTACTGTGCCAAGCTCAAGTCCCTCTCCGACGCTCTCGGCGACGTTGGCATATCCATCTCTGATGAGACGCTCGTCCTCACGGTGCTCCGCGGCCTCAACGAACAGTTCAGCCATCTACGGTCCTTCCTTCCGTTTCAGGTGCCGTTTCCATCTTTCCTCCAGACGCGCTCGGCCCTTGTCCTTGAAGAAGCACAGAAGAAAACAGATGCAAAGAACTCCGCCGCCACTGCGCTCTGGGCAAGCGGCAACAGTGTCTTGCCACGCGCGGGCGGCGAACGGGTTCCGCCGTCCGGGGGCGGACACGGCTACGGCGACCAACGTCCTCTCGGACCCTCCTCGAGCTGGTCCAACAGCGGTGGCCGCGGCACCTTCACCAACAATCGCAGCCGCGGCCGCGACGGCCGCGGACGGGGCCGCTCTGAGCCCTGGATGTACAATCCCTGGACCGGCCTTCCGACGCGCGCACAGCTTCAGCAACAGCCTACTCCAGCGCCGTGGCAGCCACAGCCGTGGCATGCTCCTGGCGTGCTTGGTCCATGACCTGCTGCTGCTTCCCCGAAGGCGTACGCGGCCTACGGCCCGGCTCCAGCAGCTCCCGCGTACAACTTCCATCAGCAAAAGCAGGTTCCAACAGCTCCCACGTACAACGGCAATCAGCATCAGCTCGATCCAGCACTTCTGAACGCCCTCAACAGCATGCATCTTCCCGGAAACCAGGAGTGGTTTATGGACACAGGAGCTTCTTCTCACATGGCATCTAATCACGGTACTATCTCCTCTCTAAAACCTTCCACTCAAATTGTCACCGTGGGCAACGGCCAATCCGTTCCTGCTACTCATGTCAGTCAATCTACACTTCCCTCTTCCGCCCAACCCCTCTCTCTTCGTAATATTCTTATCGTTCCTCACATTATTAAAAATCTTACCTCTGTTCATCAACTCACAACTGACAATTTTGTTGCTGTTGAATTTGATCCTTTTGGATTCTCGGTGAAGGCACTTCCTTCCAGGGCCGTGATCCTTCGCTGCAATAGTCCCGGGCCCCTCTATCCTGTCTGTCGTCCCCGACAAGATGAAGCCCTCCTCACAACCACTCCGTCATCACTCTGGCATCGCCGCCTCGGACATCCCGGTCATCACACCATGTCACGTCTCCAACAATCCAAGTTTATTTCATACAACAAAGATGGGCAGCCACTTTGTCATGCTTGTCAGTTAGGAAAACATGTTAGGCTTCCGTTTTATGATTCTCAAACATATACAGCTCGTCCGTTTCAACTTTTACATTGTGACCTTTGGACATCTCCTGTTCCTAGTACCTCTGGTTTTTGCTATTATCTCATTGTTGTGGATGATTTTTCCCACTACTTTTGGAGTTTCTCGCTTCGAAAGAAACCGGATGTTTATGTCACACTCGTCGCTTTTCACGCCTATGCTCATACACAATTTAACCTACCCATCTTAGCTATCCAATGCGACAATGGTGGAGAGTTTCTTAACACTCGTCTCGACACCTTCTGTTCCCAACATGGGATTCTACTCCGTTTTTCCTGTCCTCACACCTCTCAACAAAACGGCAAGGCCGAACGTGCCATTCGCACTACCAATGATGTTATACGTACACTCTTGCTTCAGGCCTCACTCCCCCCTTATTTTTGGGCCGAAGCTCTCTATACTGCCACTTATCTCATCAACATCCGTCCTACCGCAGCCACAAAATTCTCCGTACCATACACAACTCTTTTCGGTACCACACCACCCTATAATGATCTTCGTGTTTTTGGTTGTCTTTGCTATCCAAACATCGCCTCTACTACACCTAACAAACTCTCTCCCCGGTCGGTCAAATGTCTCTTTCTTGGATACCCCCCACGACATAGAGGCTATCGTTGTCTTGACTTAGACACACGACGCATTATCATCTCTCGCCACGTTGTTTTCGACGAAACAACTTTTCCCTATGCCCCACCAGCCCAACCTCCAGTCTCCACATCACCAACAGAAACCACCACTTCCCTTACCCCTCCTCTCCTCCTTTCACATCCATCACCCCCTATGCATGTGCCCACTATGGCCGCACCCACTATGCATGCGCCCGCTACCCCCACACCCGCTATGCATGCACCCGCCACCCCTTCATGCACTCCACCTACGCCCGATAGCCCGCCCAGTCCGGCTGGCTTGCTCACTCCCATCAGTCCGCCTAACTTCGCTGCCACATCTCCCTCTCCGAGCCCCGCTAGCACGTCGCCTACACTCCCGGTACCTGACCCAGTACCTCTTCATCGAACTCGCTCAACGACCGGTCGTTTACCACCACCAATTGATCGCCTTAATCTTTTTGCTGTCGTATCCTCGCCCATACCTTATAATTATCTCACGGCTCTTCGTGACCCATCATGGCGCAGCGCGATGCAAGAAGAGTTTGATGCTCTCACTTTAAACAACACCTGGTCACTTGTTCCTTCTCCTCCCGGTGCAAATATCGTTAGTGGTAAATGGATTTTTCGACACAAATATCATTCTGACGGCTCACTTGCTCGTCACAAAGCCCGTTGGGTAGTCCGTGGTTTTTCCCAACAGCCCGGAGTTGACTATGATGAGACTTTTAGCCCTGTTGTTAAGCCGGCCACTATACGGTTGGTTCTCTCTATTCCTCTCCCTTCTTCTTGGCCCATTCATCAACTAGACGTTAAAAATGCCTTTCTTCATGGTCATCTTGATGAGGTCGTCTATAGTCAACAACCCTCCGGTTTTATTGATCCTCGCTATCCTGACTATGTTTGTCGCTTGCATAAATCCTTGTACGGTCTCAAGCAAGCTCCTCGAGCGTGGTTTCAGCGTTTGCAACCTATGCTCGTTCTATTGGTTTCGTTGAGTCCAAATCTGATGCTTCCTTGTTTATCCTTCACAAGGGAAACATCACTGCATATTTACTTCTATATGTCGATGACATCATCCTTACTGCCTCCTCTCCTTCTTCTCTCTCATCGATTATCACTTCCTTTGCTAAAGAATTTGCTATGAAAGATCTTGGACCTCTTCATCACTTCCTTGGAATTTCTGTCTCTCGCACATCCACTGGCTTACAACTCTCCCAGCGACAGTACTTTCTTGATATTCTCTCTCGGGCTGGCATGCGTGACTGTAATCCTGTTTCTACTCCAGTTGACACTAATGCCAAACTCTCATCCACCACTGGTTCCCCTGTTTCTGATCCTTCACTATATCGTAGTCTTGCTGGTGCTCTTCAGTATGCCACCCTCACTCGCCCAGATATAGCCTATGCTGTTCAACAAGTGTGTCTTCATATGCATGATCCTCGCGAGCCCCACCTTCTCTTCCTTAAACGTATTCTTAGATATCTAAAAGGCACACTTGATCTTGGTTTGACACTTCATATCTCTTCCTCTCATAAACTCATTGTCTATTCAGATGCCGATTGGGCTGGTTGCCCCGACACCAGACGCTCCACTTCCGGGTTTTGCATGTTTTTTGGCGATAATTTGATTTCATGGTCTTCTCGGCGGCAGACTACCGTTTCTCGTTCAAGTGCGGAAGCCGAATATCGAGCTGTCGCAACTGCAGTAGCCGAGTCCTGTTGGGTCCGTCAGTTACTACAGGAACTTCATCGCCCAGTCAACAATGCCACCATTGTGTTCTGCGACAATGTTAGTGCTGTTTACCTTGCTCATAATCCAGTACAACATCGTCGAACCAAACACATCGAACTTGACATTCATTTCATACGCGAGAAGGTTGCTGTCGGTGACGTACGTGTTCTACATGTTCCATCTTCATCCCAGTATGCTGATATTTTCACGAAAGGGCTACCGTCTGCACTCTTTCGTGAGTTTCGGTCCAGTCTTCACGTTGCTTCTCTCCACAGTTCAGACTGCGGGGGCGTGTTGGAGAGTCCTAGTCCAGCTGCTACAGATAGAATTCCTAATATAGATCAAGTCGGTTTGTATCCTACCTAAACTTGTAACCCACGTTGATTGCCATGTAATTGTGTATATATATGACATAATGAGAAGAGAGGAGGCGTGCAATCTTAGCAGCCCCGATTCATATTGGTTTTACATCACGGCAAGCTACCTTGCCGGTGCTCCTGTGCCTGCCGGAAAATCACATATGTTGGGTTACAGGCGCAGGGTCTAGCCCCTGCCAAACTAGTCTTTTGCCCAAGGCTACTGCAACTACCCCGACCGAAGCAGCGTTCAAGTCGGGGATGGGAGCACGCAAGTATAGATAAAGTGGCGAGGTTTTCTAATGCGCAAGTCACAAATTACGAACAATAATGGGCAGGGGAAGAACTTTATCTGGTTAAGTTATTGATGGAGACATCGCGCCAAGCAGTCTTCTCAATTTCTTGCCGGGGCGTTGTTATAATGGCCAGAAGGAAGAGAGGACAAGGGCATGGAGCCTTGGCGGTTTCCCATCACCTGTTAGAATCTAAGATAGCACAATATCCTAGACAAGTACGCATGCATACATATATATAAACATGGAAACTAGCAGGAAACTGTACAAGCTAAAAACTATCTGGCTGCCCGCAGGATCTGCGCCTGGCTCTGTACATAGGGTTACATGCCTTGCGGGCAAGGCTAGTACAAAAAGGGGGATTTCCGGAGCTCCCGGCAACCGCGCCCTATTGGTAAAACTTGCAAAGATATTCTATAATCCAGGACTTGCTCACTGGAATGCCATCTTCGGTCTCCAGGTGGACTGCGCCAGGCCTGGTCACTCGTATTACCTGATAGGGGTGAGGGAGTCCGGGATTAAGGGGTCCTCGGACAGCCGGACTATATACTTTTGCCGGACTGTTGGACTATGAAGATACAAGATTGAAGACTTCATCCCGTGTCCGGATGGGACTCTCCTTTGCGTGGAAGGCAAGCTTGGATATTCGGATATGTAGATTTCCTTCTCTGTAACCGACTCTGTGTAACCCTAACCCCCTCCGGTGTCTATATAAACCGGAGGGTTTAATCCATAGGACAACGACAATCATAATCATAGGCTAGCTTCTAGGGTTTAGCCTCTACGATCTCGTGGTAGATCAACCCTTGTAATACTCATATCATCAAGATCAATCAAGCAGGAAGTAGGGTATTACCTCCATATAGAGGGCCCGAACCTGGGTAAAACATCGTGTCCCCTGCCTCCTGTTATCATTAGCCTTAGACGCACAATTCGGGACCCCCTACCCGAGATCCGCTGGTTTTGACACCGACATTGGTGCTTTCATTAAGAGTTCCACTGTGCCGTCCCAATAAGGCTTGATGGCTCGTCTCGTTGTCAAGGATAACATCACCTCCGGAGGATCCCTGGCTGTAGGCCAAACTCTCCGGCTGGGCGATTTCGTCATGGCCGCCTGTTCGGCCGCCGCGCCGACGATGACATCTTACGTCATCAAAAACAACCTCCACGTCAGCCTGGAATTCACCGAGTAGATGGATCTAATGGAGCTCTCCTCCTTCAACGAGCTCTTGGATCGCATCACCGCCCTGGGAGTCGTTACAGATTATGATCGGATCAGGCTTAAACCCGACCTAAGGGAGATTAACTCTCCGCCGGTCACCCATCAGATAGCAGTGGTGGAGGAAAAAAACGACAATTCTTCCTCTATTTTGAGGACGAATTATGTCTGGATTCTCGAGCTCTTTGAGCCGGATACCCGTCTATGGGAGGACATGGCCCAGACTCCGAACTTAGAATCGGGCAGCGGGCCACAAATATTGGGCAATATCCTGGAGCCCGAGTTGCCAAGGTTAGGAGCTCCTTCGCCCCTGGGTTCTAGATTGGGTCAGGACGTGGACTTAATTTCACCCACCCACCCAGACACAGGCGATCTTTCCCACATCAGGCAAGCGCCCCAAGAGACAGTACAACACTTCTGGGCCAGATTCCTCCTTGTAATGAGCAAGGTTAAGGACTGTCACGAGGAAGACGCAATCTCAGTCTTTTGCAAAAATTGCACGTACCAGGGAATTCTCAATGCCATAAGTCGCCGTGACATAGCTCACTTTGCCGACCTGGCGGCCATAGTACAGAAGTACTACGCGATGGAAAGCGCCTAGAAGACCCAAACAAAATTCTGGGATCCTCCAGCCCTAACTGAACCCCTCATCCGAACTAAAGGGGTGCGCTCTCGCAAGTCACCCAACCCAATTACAAAGAAGCCAAAGCCCTCTACAGGGCATGGAACCGTACTGGAGGGATGGCTCAATAGGCCATGCAAAATTCACAGCACAACGGACATCATACCAACACACAGCCTTAGAGCATGTTGGATACTTCGGCAGGTGGCCAAGAGCGGCGAGGACCTTCTCATCGACAATACCGCAGAGCACCATCCCGCAGAAAATAACAATACAGTACTGACAATCTTCGAGACTTTTGCCTCAAACAACAGGCGCAAGCGAGCGCTCCGCAGCCTCGCCGAAGTCTGCCACGTCGCAACAATAAACCCGTGGAACGATACGGCCATAACCTTCAACGCCAGCGACGAACCTCAATTCCGAACAGTCCGAGCACCAGCCGCTTTGGTCCTTAGTCCAATAGTGGATAGATTCCGGCTTACTAAAGTGCTGATGAACGGCGGCAGCGGATTAAACCTCATCTATGAGGAAACTCTTAAAAGAATGGAAATAGATAAGAGCCGCATTGAGCAAAGCAGCATGACCTTCAGGGGAATCATCCCTAGTCGGGAGGCACGATGCGCGGGGAAAATCACATTGGATGTGGTATTCGGCACACCGGAGAATTATAGATCCGAAGAAATCACATTCCAAGTGGCCCCGTTTAGTAGTGGATATCACGCCCTCCTGGGAAGAGACGCATTCACAAGCTTCCAAGCTATACCCCATTACGGGTACATGAAGCTCAAGATGCCAGGGCCCAATGGGACCATCACTCTAGCCAGTGGTCCGGACATAGCACTCCGTGCTGAAAATAAAACTGCCGCACTAGCCCTAGAGGCATTATCCGAAGCCCTCGCGGCCGAAGAGTTAACTACGCTGCGTCCCGCAGTGGACAGGGACGACGTGATACTCGACAAACGACCCAAGTCCACCTCTTTCAAACGAGCAGACAAAATAGTCAAATTCCAGGTCCACCCAACGGACCCTACAAAAACAACATCAATTGGGGCACATCTGAACCCCACAATAGACGCCGCACTACGAGAGTTCTTGCGCGAGAATTGGGACATTTTCGCCTGGCATCCTTCAGACATGCCAGGTATCCCACGCAGGCTGGCCAAACATAGCCTAAACATACTAAAGGGTTACAAGCCGGTCAAACAGACTCTTCGGCGCTTTTCAGAACCCAGGCGACAAGCCATGGGAGAAGAGCTAGCCAAGCTACTCGAAGCCGGGTTCATCAGAGAGATAAAACATCCAGACTGGCTAGCAAACTTGGTGATGGTACCAAAGAAGGTCAAATCCTGGCGCCTAGCTATGCGTCGATTTCAAAGACCTTAATAAGGCATGCCCTAAGGATCCCTTCCCCCTCCCTCACATCGATCAAATTATCGATGCTACCGCGGGACACGACTCATTGTGTTTCCTCGACGCATACTCCGGATACCACCATATCAAGATGGTGGAGTCCGATCAAGCCACAACGGCATTTATCACTCCATACGGTCCCCTCTGTTTTAACACATGCCTTTCGGGCTTAAAAACGCCGGTGCAACCTATCAACGCATGATTCAGACATGCCTGGAAACACAAATCGGAAAAACAGTGGAGGCTTACGTAGACGATGTGGTTATCAAAACCAGACACGTTGAAACATTAATAGACGACTTGAGGCTTACGTTCGACAATCTTCGAACATATGACATCAAGCTCAACCGGGAAAAAATGCATTTTCGGTGTTCCACCCGGAAAACTCTTGGACTTTATTGTTTCCAATAGAGGAATCGAAGCAAATCCGGCTAAAATTTGAGATCTGTCATAGTTGGCTACCCCAACAGACCTCAAGCAAATCCAGAAACTAACTGGATGTGTGGCCACCCTAAGCCGCTTTATCTCCCGATTAGGAGAAAAGCTGCTACCTCTTTATCGCCTTCTTCGACGCACCGAACACTTTGAGTGGACGGATGCGGCTACGGCTAGGCTGGAGGAAATAAAAGCCCTCTTGGTTTAACACCCCAGATGTAACTTTCCATATTAGTAACTCCAACTCTTGCCATTTTCGGCTATGGGTTGTGATATTCCCTCCGTGGTTGGGTTTTTGTCTTTCGTTTTGCATTTTGTTCATGCCATGCATTTCATATCATGTCATCATGTGCATCTCATTCGCATACGTGTTTGTCTCATGCATCCGAGAATTTTCCCCGTTGTTCGTTTTGCAATCCGACACTCCTACGTCCCCCGACGCCCCTTTTGCCTCTTTTCATGTGCGGGTGTTAAACATTCTTGAAATGGACCGAGGATTGCCAAGCGTCCTTGGTACACCACCGGTAGACCGCCTGTCAAGTTTCGTGCCATTGAGGGTCGTTTGATGCTCCAAAGGTTAACCGGGTAACCGCGAAGGCCTCTTGTGTGTTGCAGCCCAACACCCCTCCAAAACATCCCAATAACCCATCTAAGTCACTTCGATGCTCTCGGTCGTTCGATCATGATCGTGTGGACGAAAACTACACTCCATTTGGAGCCTCCTAGCTCCCTCTTCCTATATAAACACCTCCCCCTCCGAAATTTTCGGGCAAAGCCTAAAAAAAATCATCCCCGTCGCCACCGGACACGTCCGGCTGCCGCCGGACGAATCCCGCCACCGCGCCTAGCCAACCAGGGAGCGCCACGTGGCCTCCGCCACTGCGTCCCGCCGCCGGCCCGCCAAGCACGCAGCCAGCCCCCACAGGCCCAGCCACCCGCACCCGCGCCTCGCGCCTTCCCGCCTCCGCCGCGACCCGCCGCCCGCCGGCTGCCGACCCGGCCCGGAGCCGCCGCCCGCCTCCGCCGCGACGTGCCGCCCCTTGACCCCGCCACCTCGCTGCCCAGCGTCGCCGTCCTCTCCTCCGGCCAGATCCGGCCGCGGGAGGGCCGGATCCGACGTCCCCGGCGCCACCCCGCCCTTCTCCAGCAAGTCCGGCGCCCAACTCCGGCGAGCTCGCGCCGCCGCCTCGGTTCGCGGGCCGAAGAACCCTAGATCTCAGGGTATATTTTTTTCCTCGAAGTTCTTTCACTGTATCATTCTGGAGCCCTGTTCAACATGCCATAACTCCTCATCCGTTGATCCGTTTCATGCGTATGTTATACCGAAATGTTCATCATGAGTTACTCTACATTTTGTTCCATTGGGCCATGTTTATTTGAGGTCATGTCGATGCCCAAATCTCTAATACAAGAGTGCTATAAAATGTTAGTTTCTGATTCTTAACAGATTATTGGCATTTGTCATTTTCGCTACATTTATTGTTTGCATCTTATGGGCATGAGCTCTACATATGTTTTGGGCTATGCCATGACATCTTTACAGGAGTGTCTACCATGTATTTTTGTCATCAATGTGGTGACTAGAACAAGCATGCAAACTAGGCCTCATGATGTTGCTGATTTCAGTCCCTGTTCTGCTGCTATTTTGATGCCATGAAAACTTGATGCTACAGGGAGATCCATGCATATTTTGAGATACTTCAGTAAGGATGTTTTGAACATATGGCTATGATCTATCCATCCATGCCCCTTCTTGAAATTATGGAGTGCTCTAGCATCTCATTTTCTTGCTCTACTTTTGCAATAAAATGTTTCCTGGCATATTGTTTACATGTTATTCAATTTTGCCAAGGATGTTGTAGTTGATGCTTGCATACTATGAACTTGTTATTGCCTTGTTTAGTTTCATTAACATGTCTTCTAGCTGATGCTATGCTTATCTTGTCATGCAATGACTTGTGATGAGTTAATCGAGCTCGCAAAGATGCCTTCATAATTCTGTTAATGCCATGCTCTGTTTTCTGCTAGTCTGAATCTGTTAACGAAACTTGCTATGTTTACATGGGTCCATCATATCTTCTGGTCCTTTTTTGGCTCATGGTCATTAAGGGACTTTTGTTCTATGCATTTAGTAGTATCATGCCATGCCTTGGGTCACTAAGATATGTTCATGTAGTATGATGTTTGCTTGCCCTAAACTTTGCTTCCTGATGCTGTTACTGCCATGTTCAGTATTTTCACTAAGTCTCTGAAGCTGATATCTTTTGCACTTTTTCCATGCTTGTTTGAACCTGTTAGTTTGTGAATTAGCCATAGCTCAGTGTTCATCTTTTGTCAACCATCTCTTGTAGATCACTGCCATGTGCTTTGTTGATATGTTGGGGTGATGTAGCATAGTTTATTGATGTATTCTAAGTGCTATCATGCTGTTATTCGTAGAATTGTGTCATTCTTGTTTTGCTTACCATTTGCAAACCGTGCATCCGTTCCCGGTGATCTTTATATCGATTTCAACCAAAATCATCTCATCTTTATAGTGGCATACTTGGTTTGCCAAGTTGATGCCTTGTTCATCCTTTTTCCTCTCGGAGCACACATACGCATTGCATATCACATCTCGCATATCATGACATGTATTGCATCATGTTGCTTGTGCATTGCACCGTGATTGATTGTGGTTCCATTGCTTGTGTTCTTGCTTTGGGTAGAGCAGGAGACAAGTACGTGAACGAGGAACCTATTGAGTACGCTAACGAGGATCAAGCTTTCGTCAACTCTAAGAACCTTGCAGGCAAGATGACCATACCCTCGATATCACTTCTATCTTTGCTTTCCTAGTTGCTCGCTCTATCGCTATGGTAGCTCTACCTAACACTTGTTTATCATGCCTCCCATATTTCCATGTCAAGCCTCTAACCATCATGTCCTAGCAAACCGTTGTTTGGCTATGTCACCGCTTTTGTTCAGCCCCTCTTATAGCGTTGCTAGTTGCAGGTGAAGATGAAGTTTGTTCCTTGTTGGAACATGGATATTTTGGTATATCACAATATCTCTTGTTTAATTAATGCACCTATATACTTTGTAAAGTGTGGAAGGCTCGGCCTTATGCCTGGTGTTTTGTTCCACTCTTGCCACCCTAGTTTCCGTCATACCGGTGTTATGTTCCTTCATTTTGCGTTCCTTACGCGGTTGGGTGATTTATGGGACCCCCTTGACAGTTCGCTTTGAATAAAACTCCTCCAGCAAGGCCCAACCTTGGTTTTACCATTTGCCACCTAAGCCTTTTCCGTTGGTTTTTCGCGAGACCGAGGGTCATCTTTATTTTAGCCCCCCCCCGGGCCAGTGTTCCTTCGAGTGTTGGTCCGAACCGAGCAACCTGCGGGGACACCTCGGGGAAACTCGAAGTCTGGTTTTACTCGTAGCTTGACTTATCCAGTGTGCCCTGAGAACAAGATACGTGTGACTCCTATCGGGATTTGTCGGCACATCGGGCGGCTTTGCTGGTCCTGTTTTACCATTGTCGAAATGTCTTGTAAACCGAGATTCCGAGACTAATCGGGTCTTCCTGGGAGAAGGTACATCCTTCGTTGACCATGAGAGCTTGTGATGGGCTAAGTTGGGACACCCCTACAGGGTATTATCTTTCGAAAGCCGTGCCCGCGGTTATGTGGCAGACGGGAATTTGTTAACGTCCGGTTGTAGTGAACTTGACACTTGACTTCATTAAAATGCATCAACCGCGTGTGTAGCCGTGATGGTCTCTTTTCAGTGGAGTCCGGGAAGAGAACACGGTTTGGGTTATGTATGAACATAAGTAGTTCCAGGATCACTTCTTGATCACTTCTAGCTTCTCGACCGATGCGTTGCTTCTCTTCTCGCTCTCACTTGCGTATGTTAGCCAGCATATATGCTTAGTGCTTGCTGCAGCTCCACCACCTTACCCATTTCCTACCCATGAGCTTAAATAGTCTTGATCTCGAGGGTGTGAGATTGCTGAGTCCCCGTGACTCACAGATTCTACCAAAACAGATGCAGGTGCCGAGGATACCAGTGAAAGTGGTGCAATCGAGCTCAAGTTGGAGTTTGATGAGGACCTTGGTCATTACTATGTTTCGTTTCCTGATGATCAGTAGTGGAGCCCAGTTGGGACGATCGGGGATCTAGCATTTGGGGTTATCTTCTTTTCATTTGGATTTGACCGTAGTCGGTCTATGAGTGTATTTTGGATGATGTATGAATCTATTTATGTATTGTGTGAAGTGGTGATTGTAAGCCAACTCTCTTTATCCCATTCTTGTTCATTACATGGGATTGTGTGAAGATGACCCTTCTTGCGACAAAACCTACAATGCGGTTATGCCTCTAAGTCATGCCTCGACACGTGAGAGATATAGCCGCATCATGGGCGTTACAAGTTGGTAATCAGAGCCATCCCCGACTTAGGAGCCCCCCTGCTTGATCGAATCGCTGGCGTTGTTAAGTCTAGATCAAAAATGTTTTGTGTCTTAGGATTATATATATCGGAGTGTAGGATTATTTTTACTCCTAAGTCCCTTCGTCGCTCTAGTGAGGTCTACTGACATAGATGTTTTGACTTTCCTCTCCTCAAATTTCACTAAAAAAATTAGGATCACGCGGGTATCTTGGAATCGTTCCGATGGTTTTGTGACGAGAACATTGTTCTTGGTGCCTCCTGGCATTTAGGGGTTGTGGCAGTGTCCCGGGGAGTTGAGCTCCGAGGTGTTGTCGTCACAATTTTATCGTTGCAGTTCTGGAATTCCTGAGTTTTGCCGACATCGGAATTCTCTTTTATGCAGTTGTTGGTGAGATAACCTCGACGTCACCCAGTACTGGGGAGTTCGGGAGTATTGCCATAACTCGTATAACGGATGCTTTTCGAAGGTTGAGGTACACAATTTCCGAAGGTTTCTTGGTTATGTGTTGATGGATGGATACAGCTGGATGTAGGGATTGTTAGTTTGGGTGAGATATATTACTTCCCCTGTATCCCCAACACCTGATTGCATAACCAGAAAGTTTCGGGAGTTTATACTTGGGATTCAAGTAGCTCTAGCATTTCTTCCTGCAGATATTTGGTTTGTGATTGGGTAATCCTTACCACTTATTTGTTCCATTCATACCTTGGTTTTTCTTTCATCAATCTCTTATCAAGTGGCTTCTCACCTTAATGGACGTGCGATGTTAGCTTTGGAATTCATTCATTCATCCTTGTTCGAATGTTTATTGTGAAGACTATATGTTGCAATTTCTATCCATTGATTCAACTTGTCTATCTATCTATCAAGATGCTAACAGATGTCACCCTCTTCAGGATGGCTTTGCCAACGCGTCAGAATCTGTAACGCAATGATGGGAGTCAGGCAAACCCTCCACCTCCACCTCCACCTCCGCCTCCGAAGGCATGGCAAGCTTTGATGGCAGCCACAAACGCCAATGCTCAGATGATGATTCAGCTCATGCAGGAGAGCAATCAAGGCCAGGGCAACCAAGGGAATCAAGGTCAAGGGCAGTTCAATCATCAGCCTCAGTTTCCTACCCTCAACCAGTTCCTTGCAAATCAGCCGAAGTCTTTCAGCTACTGTGCCGAGGCCACAGACGCCGATGATTGGCTCGTGGATATCAACAAGCATTTTGAATGTAGCAATGTCAGGCCTGAGGACTACGTTAAGTTTGCTTCTTTTCATCTCAAGGACAAAGCAGCTGATTGGTACCAGCAATACAAAGAATCCAGAGGAGGTTGAGTGATTACTTGGACTGACTTCTATCGGGACTTTAAAGCTCACCACATTCCTACCAGTGTTGTTGAGAGCAAGCGTGAGGAGTTCCGCAATCTCAAGCAAGGCAGCATGTCTGTGTATGAATACAACAAGCGGTTTCAGAAACTTGCTCGCTTCGCTAAACAAGACATTCCTGATGAAAAGAGTATGATCTATCAATTCAGAGGTGGCCTTAGAGAGGATCTGCAGTTAGCTCTCGTTCTTGCTGAGCCTACTCAGTTCGATCAATTCTACAATATGGCCCTCAAGCAAGAAGGTGCTCAGCTCAAGTGTGAGGCTTCTAAGAAGAGAATCAGGGATGCAGTTCAGTCTTCTTATTCCTCACAAGTGGCAGCTAAGCAGCAGAAGTTCTACCTTCCTCCTCCTCCGTCTCGTCAGCCTTACCAGCAGAAGAACTCAGGTGGCCGTGGATCTTCCCACCCACCCAACCCAGGCTATCAGAACAAGTCAAATTCTCAAGCTCCAAGGTCAAATGCTCCTTATCATCGTCCGCTCTCAGAGGTGACTTGCAACAAGTGCCAGCAGAAAGGTCACTACGCGAACAAGTGCTTCAACCAAAGGCGCCTTCCGCCTCCTCCTCCTGTGAGATCTTCAAGCAATGCAGTGGTCAAGCATAATCCAAAGCATGCAAAGGTGAACGTGATGAATGCAGCTCAGGCAGAGGATTCTTCAGATGTGATCATGGGTAACCTTCCAGTTAACTCTATTCCTGCAAAAGTCTTATTTGATACCGGTGCATCGCATTGTTTCATGTCAAGACCGTTTTTTGCCAAGCATGATTTCACTTCTTCACATTTGGGTAAACCCATGGCTGTCATTTCTCCGGGTAAACGGTTGAGCTCCAGTTTGGTGGTTCTGGATGTTTCTATCAAGATGGGGAACTATAAATTTCTGTCTAAACCAATTGTTCTTGGTGACTCTGATATTGATCTAATTCTCGGGATGGACTGGCTTTCTAAGCACAAAGCTCAACTTGATTGTGCTGCCAGAGAGATTCAATTGACACACTCTTCTAAGGATGTTATCATCTATGCCGCTCGTGATGAAACCATTCGGTTGTTTTCTCTCAATGAGAAGGGCGAGCTAGACGCAATCTCTCAGATTCCAGTCGTTTGTGAGTACCAAGATGTCTTTCCAGAAGAGCTTCCGGGTATGCCTCCGCACCGGCCAGTCGAGTTCGTTATCAATCTTGAGCCCGGCAGTGAACCCATTTGCAAGCGTCCATACAAGCTTGGACCTAAAGAGCTGAAGGAATTTAAGAAACAGCTTGATGAACAAGAGCGTCTGGGTTTGATCAGACCGAGTTCATCTCCATGGGGTTGTGGAGTTCTTTTTGTCCAGAAGAAGGATGGCACGGACCGACTGTGCGTCGATTACCGTCCATTGAATAAGAAGACAATCAAGAACAAGTATCCACTTCGCTATTCGAGCAACTCAAAGGTGCTAAAGTATTCTCCAAGCTTGACCTTCGTATGGGTTATCATCATATTCGCATTCGTGAAGAAGATATTCCCAAGACAGCATTCAGAACAAGCTATGGTTCTTATGAATATACTGTCATGTCTTTCGGCCTTGTCAATGCTCCTCCAACGTTCTCTCGAATGATGAACTTCATCTTCAACCCCTACACCAATGAATTCGTCCTGGTGTATCTCGATGATATCTTGGTCTTCTCCAAGAATAAGAAGGATCATGCCAAACATTTGCGATTGGTGCTCGATAAGCTCAGAGAGCATCAATTCTATGCGAAGTTTTCCAAATGTGAGTTCTGGCTTGATGAAGTTCTTTATCTTGGTCACATCATCTCCGCCAAGGGCATTGCTATTAATCCTGAGAAGGTGTCTGCAATTGTGAATTGGGAACCTCCTCAGAATGTCAAGTAGCTCCGTAGTTTTCTTGGTCTTACAAGCTATTGCCGAAGATTCATTGAGAACTTCTCTAAGATTGCAAAGCCTCTTTCCAACCTCCTCCAGAAGCATGTCAAGTATGTCTGGTCGCCTGAGTGTGATGTTGCTTTCAACAACCTCAAAGAGAAGCTTGTCTCAGCTCCTGTCTTGACTCCTCCTGATGAATCCAAGCCACTCGAAGTTTTCTGTGATGCCTCCTTGCAAGGTCTCGGTGCTGTGTTAATGCAACAGAAGAAACTTGTGGCCTATACCTCTCGCCAGTTGAAGCCCAACGAAAAGAACTACCCCACTCACGATCTTGAGTTGGCGGCAGTTGTCCATGCATTAATAACATGGAGACATCTCTTGTTGGGAAGGAAAGTGGACATATTCACCGATCACAAGAGCCTCAAGTATATCTTCACTCAACCCAACCTCAACCTCAGGCAAACTCGATGGGTCGAAATGATTCAAGAGTACAATCCAAGTATTGAATATACTCCTGGCAAGGCGAATGTGATTGCAGATGCTCTGAGCAGAAAGGCTTATTGCAACAGCTTAATTCTCAAGCCCTTCCAACCGGACCTTTGTGAAGCTTTCGGCAAACTCAATCTCCAAGTTGTTCCTCAAGGCTTTCTTGCCAACCTCATAGTCTCTCTAACTTTGGAAGACCAAATTCGTGAGGCACAACTCCTGGATATCGTGGTGAAAAAGGTGAAACGTGGTATCGACAAGGGCATTTCCAAATACAAGTGCTTCCACATTGATGACAAAGATACTCTTTTCTTCGAGGATCGTATTGTGGTTCCTAAAGGCGATCTGAGAAAAGTCATTATGAACAAGGCACACAATTCCCTTCTATCAATTCATCCTGGAAGTACGAAGATGTACCATGACCTCAAGCAGTCGTATTGGTGGACTAGAATGAAGCGAGAAATTGCTCAATTCGTGAACGAATGTGACGTCTACAGAAGGGTGAAAGCAGAACACCAAAGACCAACTGGTCTCCTCCAACCTCTTGCTATTCCGGAATGGAAGTTTGATCATATCGAGATGGACTTTGTTACTGGATTTCCTAAGTCCAAGTGTGGAAATGATGCTATCTTCGTTGTCATTGACAAGCTTACAAAAGTGGCTCATTTTCTTCCGATCAAAGAATCTATCACAGCAGCTCAACTCGCAGATCTATACACCTCCATAATTGTCTCCTTGCACGGAATTCCATAGTTGATTTCTTCAGACCATGGAAGCATCTTCACTTCTAAGTTCTGGGACTCCTTTCAGAAGGCCATGGGCACCAACATTCGTTTCAGCGACAGCTTTCCATCCTCAAACAAGTGGCCAAGTCGAGCGAGTCAATCAAATCCTTGAAGATATGCTCAGGGCTTGTGTCATTTCCTTCGGTATGAAGTGGGAAGATTGTCTTCCATATGCCGAGTTCTCCTACAACAACAGCTTGCAAGCGAGTTCGGGCAAGGCCCCATTCGAAATTCTATATGGCAGAAAGTGCCGTACTCCTCTCAATTGGTCCGAGACTGGTGAACGCCAACTTCTTGGCAATGACTTGATAATAGAAGCCTAAGAAATGTGCAAAGTCATTCGTGAGAATCTCAAGGCCGCGCAATCGCGCCAGAAGAGCTATTATGATGACAAGCACAGTGATGTGGCTTTTGAAATCGGAGACCATGTCTACCTCCACGTCTCTCCAATGAAAGGCACTCGTCGCTTCGGTATCAAAGGGAAGCTTGCCCCTAGATACGTGGGTCCTTTCAAGATCATTGGCAAAAGAGGCGATCTCGCCTATCAACTTGAGCTTCCATCCAACTTCGCGAATGTGCACGATGTGTTTCACGTGTCACAGCTTCGTAAGTGCTTCAAGACTTCTGAGCGCACTATCAACTTTGAAGAAATTGACCTCCAAGAAGATCCCTCTTATCATGAGCACCCCGTTGCTATTCTTGAAGAAACCGAGCGCAAGACTCGCAACAAGTCAATCAAATTCCTGAAAGTGAAGTGGTCACACCATTCCGACCGAGAAGCCACCTGGGAGCGCGAGGATCACCTCCGTTCCGAATATCCGGAGTTGTTTCAGTCCTAGATCTCGGGACGAGATCCTCTTGTAGTGGTGGAGTGTTGTAACACCCTGGATGTAACTTTCCATATTAGTAACTCCAACTCTTGCCATTTTCAGCTATGTGTTATGATATTCCCTCCGTGGTTGGGTTTTTGTATTTCGTTTTGCATTTTGTTCATGTCATGCATTTCATATCATGGCATCATGTGCATCTCATTTGCATACGTGTTCGTCTCATGCATCCGAGTATTTTCCCCGTTGTCCGTTTTGCAATCCGACACTCCTATGTCCCCCGGTGCCCCTTTTGCCACTTTTCGTGTGCGGGTGTTAAACATTCTCGGAATGGACCGAGGTTTTCCAAGCAGCCTTGGTACACCACCGGTAGACCGCCTGTCAAGTTTCGTGCCATTTGGAGGTCGTTTGATGCTCCAACGGTTAACCGGGTAATCATGAAGGCCTCTTGTGTGTTGCAGCCCAACACCCCTCCAAAACAGCCCAATAACCCATCTAAGTCACTTCCATGCTCTCGGTCGTTCGATCACGATCGTGTGGGAGAAAACTACACTCCATTTGGAGCCTCCTAGCTCCCTCTTCCTATATAAACACCTCCCCCTCCGAAATTTTCGGGCAAACCCTAAAAAAAATCATCCCCGTCGCCACCGGACACGTCAGGCCGCCGCCGGATGAATCCCGCCGCTGCGCCTAGCCAACCATGGAGCGCCAGATGGCCTCCACCACCGCGTCCCGCCGCCGGTCCGCCGGGCCCGCAGCCGGCCCCCGCGGGCCCAGCCGCCGCCGCCCGCACCCGCGCCTCGCGCCTTCCCGCCTCCGCCGTGACCCGCCGCCCGCCGGCCGCCGACACGCGCCGGAGCCGCCGCCCGCCTCCGCCGCGACGTGCCGCGCCTTGACCCCGCCACCTCGCCGCCCAGCGCCGCCGTCCTCTCCTTCGGCCAGATCCGGCCGCGGGAGGGCCGGATCCGATGTCCCCAGCGCCACCCCGCCCTTCTCCAGCCAGTCCGGCGCCCAACTCCCGTGGGCTCGCGCCACCGCCTCGGTTCGCGTGCCGAAGAGCCCTAGATCTCCGGGTATATTTTTTTCCTCCAAGTCCTTTCTCTGTATCATTCTGGAGCCCTGTTCAACATGCCATAACTCCTCATCCATTGATCCGTTTCATGCGTATGTTATACCAAAATGTTCATCATGAGTTGCTCTACATTTTGTTCCATTGGGCCATGTTTATTTGAGGTCATCTCGATGCCCAAATCTCTGATGCAAGAGTGCTATAAAATGTTAGTTTCTGATTCTTAACAGATTATGGGCATTTGTCATTTTCGCTACATTTATTGTGTGCAACTTATGGGCATGAGCTCTTCATGTGTTTTGGGATATGACATGCCATCTTTTCAGGGGTGTATACCATGTATTTTTGTGATCAGTGTGGTGACTAGAACAAGCATGCAAACTAGGCCTCGTGATGTTGCTGATTTCAGTCCCTGTTCTGTTGTTATTTTGATGCCATGTAAACTTGATGCTATAGAGAGATCCATGCATATTTTGAGATACTTCAGTAAGGATGTTTTGAACATATGGTTATGCTCTATCCACCCATGCCCCTTCTTGCATTTATGGAGTGCTCTAGTATCTCAGTTTCATGCTCTAGTATTGCTATAAAATGTTTCCTGGCAGATTGTTTACATGTTATTCAATTTTGCCAAGATTGGTGTAGTTGATCCTTGCATACTATGAACTTGTTCTTGCCTTGGTTAGTTTCATTAACATGTCTTCTTGATGATTCTATGCTTATCTTGTCATGCAATGACTTGTGATGAGTGAATCGAGCTCGAAAAGATGCCTTCATAATTCTGTTAATGCCATGCTTTGTTTTCTGTTCAAGTCTGAATCTGTTAACGAAACTTGCTATGTTTACATGGGTGCCATCATATCTTCTGGTCCTTTTTGGCTTATGGTCAGTAAGGGACTTTTGTTCTATGCATTTAGTGGTATCATGCCATGCCTTGAGTTTCCTATGATATATTCCTGTAGCATGATGTTTACTTGCCCTAAACATTGCTTCCTGATGCTGTTCCTGCCATGTTCAGTATTTTCACCAAGTCTGTGAAGCTGATATATTTTGCACTTTTGCCATGCTTGTTTGAACCTGTTCATGTGTGAATTAGCCGTAGCTCAGTGTTCATATTTTGTCAAGCATCTCTTGTAGATCACTGCCATGTGCTTTTTTGATATGTTGGGGTGCTGTAGGTTAGTTTCTTGATGTATTCTAAGTGCTATCATGCTGTTAATCGCAGAATTGTGTCATTCTTGTTTTGCTTGCCATTTGCAAACCGTGCATCCGTTCCCGGTGATCCTTATATCGATTTCAACCGAAATCATCTCGTCTTTCTAGCGGCATACTTGGTTTGCCAAGTTGATGCCTTGTTCATCCTTTTTCCTCCCGGAGCACACATACGCATTGCATATCACATCTCGCATATCATGACATGTATTGCATCATGTTGCTTGTGCATTGCACCATAATTGATTGTGGTTCCATTGCTTGTGTTCTTGCTTTGGGTAGAGCCGGGAGACGAGTACGTGAATGAGGAACCTATTGAGTACGCTAACGAGGACCAAGCTTTCGTCAACTCTGAGAACCTTGCAGGCAAGATGACCATACCCTTGATATCACTTCTATCTTTGCTTTGCTAGTTGCTCGCTCTATCGCTATGGTAGATCTACCTAACACTTGTTTATCATGCCTCCCATATTGCCATGTCAAGCCTCTAACCATCCTGTCCTAGCAAACCGTTGTTTGGCTATGTCACCGCTTTTGCTCAGCCCCTCTTATAGCGTTGCTAGTTGCAGGTGAAGATGAAGTTTGTTCCTTGTTGGAACATGGAAATTTTGGGATATCACAATATCTCTTGTTTAATTAATGCACCTATATACTTGGTAAAGGGTGAAAGGCTCAGCCTTATGCATGGTGTTTTGTTCCACTCTTGCCACCCTAGTTTCCGTCATACCGGTGTTATGTTCCTTGATTTTGCGTTCCTTACGTGGTTGGGTGATTTATGGGACCCCCTAGACAGTTCGCTTTGAATAAAACTCCTCCAGCAAGGCCCAACCTTGGTTTTACCATTTGCCACCTAAGCCTTTTCCCTTGGGTTTTCGCGAGCCCAAGGGTCATCTTTATTTTAGCCCCCCCCTCGGGGCCAGTGCTCCTTCGAGTGTTGGTCCGAACTGAGCAACCTGCGGGGCCACCTCGGGGAAACTTGAAGTCTGGTTTTACTCGTAGCTTGACTTATCCGGTGTGCCCTGAGAACGAGATACGTGCGACTCCTATCGGGATTTGTCGGCACATCGGGCGGCTTTGTTGGTCTGGTTTTACCATTGTCAAAATGTCTTGTAAACCGGGATTCCGAGACTAACCGAGTCTTCCTGGGAGAAGGTATATCCTTCGTTGACCGTGAGAGCTTGTGATGTGCTAAGTTGGGACACCCCTGCAGGGTATTATGTTTCGAAAGCCGTACCAGTGGTTATGTGGCAGACGGGAATTTGTTAACGTCCGGTTGTAGAGAACTTGACACTTGACTTCATTAAAATGCATCAACCGCGTGTGTAGCTGTGATGGTCTCTTTTTGGCGGAGTCCGAGAAGAGAACACGGTTTGGGTTATGTATGAACGTATGTAGTTTCAGGATCACTTCTTGATCACTTCTAGCTTCTCGACCGATGTGTTGCTTCTCTTCTCGCTCTCACTTGCATATGTTAGCCACCATATATGCTTAGTGCTTGCTGCAGCTCCACCACCTTACCCATTTCCTACCCATGAGCTTAAATAGTCTTGATCTCGCGGGTGTGAGATTGCTGAGTCCCCGTGACTCATAGATTCTACCAAAACAGATGCAGGTGCCAAGGATACTAGTGCAAGTGGCGCAATCGAGCTCAAGTGGGAGTTTGACGAGGACCTTGGTCGTTACTATGTTTCGTTTCCTGATGATCAGTAGTGGAGCCCAGTCGGGACGATCGGGGATCTAGCATTTGGGGTTATCTTCTTTTCATTTGGATTTGACCGTAGTCGGTCTATGAGTATATTTTGGATGATGTATGAATCTATTTATGTATTGTGTGAAGTGGCAATTGTAAGCCAACTCTCTTTATCACATTCTTGTTCATTACATGGGATTGTGTGAAGATGACCCTTCTTGCGACAAAACCTACAATGCGGTTATGCCTCTAAGTCGTGCCTCGACACGTGAGAGATATAGCTGCATCGTGGGCATTACACTTGGTCACCAATCCAATTCTGGTAGCGCCAAATGTCGGCGAACCCATGCTGCTATACATAGCTGCAACACACCAGGTTGTAAGCATAGTGGTCGTCGTCGAACGGGAGATAGATGGACATAAATTCCCATTACAGAAGCCGGTATACTATGTATCCACTGTCCTCACTCCATGCAAGTCACCGTACCCGCATTATCAAAAGATAGCATACGCGGTCTTCATGGCATCCCGAAAACTACGACACTACTTTCAAGAGTGTTTAATCACGGTGGCCTCCGAAGTACCACTCAATGACATAAGAAATAACCGCGATGCCATGGGCCGGATTGCAAAATGGGCTATCGAGCTCCTCCCATTCGACATAACATACAAACCATGGCGGGCCATTAAGTCGCAAGTACTGTCCGACTTCGTCGCCGAATGGACAGAAGCCGAACTCCCTAAAGAATACGGTGCGTACTCCAATTGGATCATGCACTTTGACGGCTCTAAGATGCTAGCTGGTCTAGGGGCTGGCGTCGTCCTAACGTCCCCCACCGGAGATACAGTCCAATACGTACTCCAAATACTTTACACAAAATTCCAACAATGCAGCAGAGTATGAGGCACTGTTGCACGGTCTTCGGATGGCAGTGTCCATGGGCATTCAACGTCTCGAAGTACGTGGGGATTCAAATCTCGCAATATCTCAAATAAATGGAGACTTTGACGCCAAGGACCCGAAAATGGCGGCTTACCGTAATGCCGTTCTCAAAATGTCAGCTCGATTCGAGGGGCTCGAATTCCACCATGTGGTTCGAGAAAACAATCAAGCGGTGGATATCCTTGCCCGCATTGGCGCTAAACGTGACCCCGTCCCACCAAATATTTTTTTGGAAAGGCCGTTCAAGCCATCCGTGGTATGGGAAGGGGAGTCCGGCAATACTAGTCCGGATCCGCATACAACCCCAGATCCTAAACAATCTGAAGTAATCGGAGGCTCCGCCACCGAAATCACACCTTCGGCCCACGTGATCATGGCGGTCATCGCCCCGTGGACGGAACCCTTCCTAGCTTACTTAAGTAGGCAGGAACTCCCAGAGGACCAAAATGAGGCACGCTGCATTGTGCGGCGCTCTAAAGCCTACAAAGTCCACGAGGGAGAGCTTTATAAGAAAAGCGCAACCGGAGTGCTCCAAAGGTGCATCTCCGAAGAGGAAGGGCGACAACTCTTGGCTGAAATTCATGCCGGACCAGGTGGCCACCATGCCGCAGCTCAGGCGCTCGTAAGCAAGGCCTTCCGTACAGGTTTCTACTAGCCGACAGCCCGGGCAGACGCACAAGACCTTGTCCAACACTGTGTCGGTTGCCAGCTTTTTGCAAATCAAATCCATATGCCGCCCACCGCCCTCCAAACAATCCCCATAACTTGGCCCTTTGTGGTCTGGGGGCTCGATATGGTTGGACCCCTTAAAGGAGGAAGCCATAAGAAGAATTATTTGTTGGTCATGGTCGATAAATTCACCAAATGGATAGAAGCCAAACAAGTTAAGACGGCCGAATCCGGACCAGTGATAGACTTTATATCTGAGGTCGTACACAGCTACGGTGTCCCCCACAACATCATCACCGATAACGGCTCAAACTTTACAGCTGGTGAGGTGAAAACCTGGTGCAGTAAAATGTGCATAAAACATGATTACGCCTCCGTCTATCACCCTCAAACAAACAGTCAAGTCGAACGAGCGTACGGTCTTATCATGAGTGGCATTAAACCCAGACTAGTGCGATCTTTGAAGGAATCAGATACGCACTGGGTCGAGGAGCTCGACTCCGTATTGTGGGGGCTGCGGACCACGCCAAATTGCACAACCGGATACACACCATTTTTTATGGTGTACGGCGCAGAGGCAGTGCTACCCTGCGATATCATCCATGATTCACCTAGAGTGCGTATGTACGAAGAGAGAGAAGCCGAGCTGGATCGACAGGACAGCTTAGATGCTCTGGAGGACGAGCGTGATGTCGCAAAGGCCCGTTCCGCATTCTATCAACAACAGGCTCGAAGGTATTAAAGCAAAGAAGTGCGGGCCAAAACTTATAACATTGGCGAACTCGTTCTACGCCTACCAGAGAAGAAAAAGGACAAGCTCAAGCCCAAGTGGGAGGGCCCCTTCATCAGTGACAAAGTTCTCACTAGAGGTGCATACCGTCTGCGGGATGCATCAAACAACCGACTCGAGCTGAACCTATGGAACACGGCCAGACTCCAAAGATTCTACGCCAAGCGCCAAACTCTGTGTTTGTCTCCTTACCTCCGTTTTCCCTTTTAATTATACCCTCTCTCTCTCCCTTTTACATTTATAGCCTTAAAAAGCTTCAAGTATGCTTTGACTGCACACTCTGGCCATGCTATACGCGCTCAATATACCTGGGGTTTCTTACACAGAAGCTTAATTGTCTTCTGGGCTTTATGCCCACCACATATGCGTCACTTTTCCGTATGTGCCTTTTTTCACCACTATATGCATCAATATGACTTAAGTTTTTGCCAAGCTGGGTTGCCTGGCTCTTGTGTTTATGCCCTACATTCCAGTTAATACGGCTAGGGCATAAGGGGAGCACCTCTGCGATTGTTACTACCGGGTCAGCCGGATGTGTACCTCAGACTGGGTGAAGCCGAAAGCTAGCGTTCTAAAGAGAATATTCGGTCGGTGACCAAAAGATGTATTTTACCTATTACAAAACATGCCCCCAGATGACTATATCCTGCGTCAATTTTCACAGTTCGGACATGCACATTAATGCATGAACACCCAGGGAAAGGAACCCTTAATGGAACTATTCTCCCTGGAAGATGTTGGGTACTTCTCTGTTCAAGCACTTATGACCCCTACGCCTGGTTTCCACACGTGCCCCGGTTTTCACGTAACCGAGCGGGTATTCGGACACACTCCGGAATGTCGGGTCCAGAGGTTGAAGCGAAAAGGTCGGCCAAGACAAATGATTTACAATCCGGCTAGGGACAAAATTTGTCCTTTGAAGTACAAAGTCACTTAGACTGACTAAATTCTTCTATACCATCCAATAGGCTGTCTAGCCTACAGTCCTGTTGGGAATACTTAGCGGCTAATGCTACCTGGTCATACACAAGATGTACAGGGATCTCCTTCCCATCTGACCCTACAGATCCAACCTCAGCCATGTGGTTCGGGTCAGCCTTGGTGTATCGCGTCTTCACCATGGCCCAGGCTTCCCTTGCTCCTTGTCGGCAGGCCGATATCTTCCATAATCAGAAGTGCTGCCGCGTTCCCTTGAGCATCTCCATAAGCTCCCCCATGCCTCCTGGCAGGGAGGTGGATGGCCACAAGGCTTGGGCAATGCCCGGCATCACCTACCGAACTTGTTCGTGCAGTTGTGAGAGCTCCGACAGAAGATCGCCTGCAGATCCGGGCATCTGCTCTTCAGGACGACCTGTCAGCATGCCTACAGACATAATTCTGTTAGCACGCTTCATCGCCGAACTTTATAGTGGTTTGTTAGAGCACTTACTGAATATGCCGCGTCGAAGCCTCTTATTCTCCTTTATGGAGTCAGCAAGCTGGGCCCGAACATCCTTTAATTCGACGTCCAGTCAGACGTTCGCGTCCTGGAGAGTATTTCTCTCCTTTATAACCTTTGTAAGCACACGCTGGCCAGCCTTCAGCTGTCGCCGAACATGTTGCTCATCCTCTGGTACGATCTCCGGATTGCCTCCGGGATTGTCTGCATGTTCTCTTGTTAGAATCGCATTCATGCCGAATACTTAACTGGTACATACCATGACATTATTCTCGTTTAAACGCAAACATTACCAGATGGGGCCTTCGTTCACTCCTCCATCACGGCGATTGTGGCCCGTAGTTGGGCCTTGCACTCCTCCAACTCTTTGGATAGCTGGGTATTCTTCTCTGTCAGAACCTATGCACACGAGGATCCTTAAATCAGTTGTGCCAACTGTTTCAAGTCTAAGGGGCTACTGATATACATACTTATCAAATTTTCTTACCCATATATCCTTTACGTACTGGTCCGTGGCCCTGGTGAGGCCACCTTGAGCAGCCCGGATGTACGCGTCCCCTGAGTTGAAGGCATCGAACGCTTCTTCAAAGAAATTAGGGTCGCGTAGTGCGGCCCATCTGCGCCTATGATTTATGGCGCTCTCCACTTCGTAGTTTGTAGCAGAAAATCTATCCACATCCTCTGTAGGAGGATCGTACGCGTTGACTTTCGCCATTGAGTCCGGCCTCGGAGTCCGGCTGGGGGAAGCGTGACCGGCAGGCTCTCCGGATACAGTCCGGCGGGCGCTCTTTCTGTCAGAAGGCAGTGGACATCGTTATATTTTAACAATGATAAATTCGTGGAAGGTTTTTAAACATACCTTTGCAACGGTGTCTCGGTCCTGACCACCTTCCTTTTAAGCCTACCCGACTCCGGTGCCCCTTGTTGGCGAGTCACTGCGGGTTCATCTTGGCACCCCGATGGTCTTCCCTGTAAGACGCAATACATGTGCGGTGGGTGAAGTGTAAAGAGGGAATCGTTTTAGGAAGTTGGGACTCTGGCTTTACTTACATGCGATACAGGGAGTAGGCCAGGATAATCGTCTATGATGGCCACCATCACACCATCGCAGCTCAACTGGTAAAATGTCCTATCAACAAGCTCCACAAATGTGTCCGGATCTTCTTCGAGTCCGGGGTCGAGAGCCCGGTTAGGGTCCTCAGGCTGTGGAGATGAGCTGTGAACATCCTTCATAGTCCTTCGCATTTCCTTCTATGAATTGACGAATTAAACATATGTGCTAAAAATGTGGGAAAATTGGAATAAAAGATAGCGAATCACCCAGCTTGTGGGGTTGTACATGGAGAATCCATCCTGTGGCTTGATATGGATGAACTCCTCCTCTTCTCCTTTGTACAACTCGGACAGTATCTTCACCAGAGCGGCGGGAGAATCTGGACCTTTACGGCTGCAGCGGGTGGCATTGTCTTCTCCATTGAAGTGCCACATGGGTTTTCCCCGACATTGAAGTGGCTGCCTCCCCGCATTATACATATGGACATAACTTCAATTATTGTCAGTCCTGATTTGGCTAGTGTATTTATCCTGTCCATCAGGGAAACGATCTCTCTGTTATCTTCCTCCTAGGGGCTCCTGGGGCGCCAGCTGTGGCGTTTCTTCAACGGGGCATTTACAAACTCGGGAAGGCCCTTCCGAACAGGGTCCGGAAGAGGAACGTCCTCCACGTAGAACCGTTCCGAGGGCCAGTCCTCAGATGTCTTCTTCGGGGTGCTGGATAGATATCAGGTCCCGGTGATGCGCCATATTTCGGCTCCGCCCACTTGATATACCGATCCCTCCTGAGTACGGGGTACGAGGCAGAATAGCCTCTTCCACAGCTCGAAACGAGCTTCACAGCCCAGGAAAAGCTCGCAGAAGGCAACGTAGCCTGCGATGTGCAGTATGGGGGCTGGGGTAAAGTTGTGCAGCTGGAGGCCGTAGAACTCCAGGAGCCCGCAGAGGAAAGGATGGATTGGAAATCCGAGCCCCCTTAGCAAGTAGGGGACGAAGCATACCCGCTCTCCCTTGGATGGGTTTGGAAATCTCTCCGCTTGCTCCCCGCCATTATAAGTGGCTAGTCCAGCTCGGACGGGGACCATGTATGCAGGTGGGAGAAACCCCTTGGGCTGCAACTCTACTAGTCGACTGTGGGGAACAGAACATCTCTCCCAATCGCCTTGCCTAGTGCTACGGGAGCGAGAGGAGGAACCGCGACCACTAGCCATGGTGGTATGGATTTGTCCGGGCGCGGTCTGATGAATACTCACTGGGAGGAGATGGTGTGATTTGGATCTGAGAATCCCCGTCTCTTTTATAGATGATTTACCCGCATGGTTGGGTGGCAAATGTAAAAATGCCTCGACTTCTCGCATTCGCTCGACACGCGGAAGCAGCCATTATTAAAGCACAGAAGCCGAGGAGCGCGACATTGATGAGGAGCCAAACACTGCTCGTTACAACAATGCTCTGGAGGATTTGGAGCAGAACCCGCCTTACAATGCCGAAGACAATCTGCGCGCCGGACTCGTCATCATTGAAGCCTGGTTCGGGGGCTACTGAGGGAGTCCTGGATTAAGGGGTCCTCGGACAGCCGGACTATATACTTTGGCCGGACTGTTGGACTATGAAGATACAAGATTGAAGACTTCGTCCCGTGTCCGGATTGGACTCTCCTTTGCGTGGAAGGCAAGCTTGGATATTCGGATATGTAGATTTCCTTCTCAGTAACCGACTCTGTGTAACCCTAACCCCCTCCGGTGTCTATACAAACCGGAGGGTTTAGTTCGTAGGACAATGACAATCATAATCATAGGCTAGCTTCTAGGGTTTAGCCTCTACGATCTCGTGGTAGATCAACTCTTGTAATACTCATATTATCAAGATCAATCAAGCAGGAAGTAGGGTATTACCTCCATCGAGAGGGCCCGAACCTCGATAAAATATCGTGTCCCCTGCCTCCTGTTACCATTAGCCTTAGACGCACAGTTCGGGACCCCCTACCCGAGATCCGCTGGTTTTGGCACCGACAAGGGGGCTTCCCACTTTGGCGGAATGAACGCGCCGATGAACAAGGTGGCCTTCCTCAAGGCTTCACGCGTGGACCTTGGGGCTATGATAGCGGTGCAAGGCTTGCTGATAGCGAGCGGCTCGCGCAGCAGCTCGAAGACGATCTTCCTCAAGGAGTGTTGCATCATCTTGGTGCAACTTCTCTTGCTCAAGCTCATCATAAGCGAGCACTCGAGGTGACCCGTATATGAGTTCAATGGGGTGAACTGCTTCTGCCCCGTAAACAAGGGCAAAGGGTGTTTGGCCAGTGGCTCGATTTGGAGTCGTTCTGATTGACCAAAGAACCATTAGCAATTCATCAATCTAGCGTCTTCCACACTTGCGCAGCTTGTCGAAGGTTCTTGTTTTGAGGCCTCGCAACACTTCAGCATTTGCCCTTTCCGATTGGCCATTGCTCCTTGGATGAGAAACATAAGCAAAGCATACCTTTCTACCAAGGTCCTGGGTGTACTACATGAAGGTGTGACTCGTGAACTGTGTGCCGTTGTTGGTGATTACTCTATTTGACACACCAAAAGGGCAAACGAGTCCCTTAAAGAACTTGATGGCTGACTGCGCTGTCACCTTCCTCACTGGCTCCACTTCCGGCCACTTTGTGAACTTGTCAATCGCGACGTACAAGTACTCAAAGCCCCCGACAGCATGGGGGAAGGGGCCCAGTATGTCGAGCCCCCAGACCGAAAATGGCCGGGAGAGGGGGATTGTTTGAAGGGCTTGAGCTAGCTGATGGAGCTTCTTTGAATGAAACTGGCACGCTTCACACTTGGTTACTAGTGTCGTTGCATCCTGGAGGGCAGTGGGCCAGAAGAAACCTTGCCGGAATGCTTTGCCGGCAAGGGCTATTGACCCTATGTGGGAGCCACATATGCCTCCGTGTATCTCTGCCAACAGCTCCACTCCGTCCTCCCGAGGAATACACTTCAATTTCACGCCGTTTGGCCTTCTTCTGTAAAGGGCATCATCCAAAAACTGGTACATGCTAGACCGGCGGGCTACTTTCTCTGCTTCTTCCTGCTCCTCGGGGAGCTCCCCCGTTTGGAAGAAACAGACTGTTTGTTCTGCCCATGCCGGAGCCTGGGGCTCGACGGCCAGGACTAAAGGCATGTTTCCTGCTGCAGGGGCAACCGCCTTGATGACAAGGGCCTGGGGTCCTGCCTGAGGCTGCTGCTCCTCGGCAAGCTTGGGGTACCCAGCAACTACCTTGCCAGTGGCTCCTGGGAGCTCTGTAGGAAATTACTTGCCGGGCACCGCTTTCCTTCGCTTGTTCTGTTCCGTTGATGGCTCGACGGATGGCTGAGTTAATTGAAGAAAAAAGGTACCTAGTTCCACAGGTAGCTTGAGGGCGGCGCGCTTCGACAGGTCATCGGCAATGTTGTCCTCTGCTCGAGGAACATGCTCTGCTTGTAGACCATCAAAGCGCCCTTCCAATTTCCTCACTTCATCCACGTAAGCCTCCATCAGCGGGCTCAGATAATCCTTGTTAACTTGCCTGACGACATGTTGTGAATCTCCTCTGATAATGAGCTTCCTGATACCTGTTGGAAATATGCCCTAGAGGCAATAATAAATTAGTTATTATTATATTTCCTTGTTCATGATAATTGTCTTTATTCATGCTATAACTGTATTATCCGGAAATCGTAATACACGTGTGAATACATAGACCATAATATGTCCCTAGTAAGCCTCTAGTTGACTAGCTCGTTGATCAATAGATGGTTACGGTTTCCTAACCATGGACATTGGATGTCGTTGATAACGGGATCACATCATTAGGAGAATGATGTGATGGACAAGACCCAATCCTAAGCCTAGCACAAGATCGTGTAGTTCGTATGCTAAAGCTTTTCTAATGTCAAGTATCATTTCCTAGACCATGAGATTGTGCAACTCCCGGATACCGTAGGAGTGCTTTGGGTGTACCAAACGTCACAACGTAACTGGGTGACTATAAAGGTGCACTACAGGTATCTCCGAAAGTGTCTGTTGGGTTGGCACGAATCGAGACTGGGATTTGTCACTCCGTGTAAACGGAGAGGTATCTCTGGGCCCACTCGGTAGGACATCATCATAATGTGCACAATGTGATCCAAGGAGTTGATCACGGGATGATGTGTTACGGAACGAGTAAAGAGACTTGCCGGTAACGAGATTGAACAAGGTATCGGGATACCGACGATCGAATCTCGGGCAAGTATCGTACCGATAGACAAAGGGAATTGTATACGGGATTGATTAAGTCCTTGACATCGTGGTTCATCCGATGAGATCATCGTGGAACATGTGGGAGCCAACATGGGTATCCAGATCCCGCTGTTGGTTATTGACCGGAGAACGTCTCGGTCATGTCTGCATGTCTCCCGAACCCGTAGGGTCTACACACTTAAGGTTCGGTGACGCTAGGGTTATAGAGATATTAGTATGCGGTAACCCGAAAGTTTTTCGGAGTCCCGGATGAGATCCCGGACGTCACGAGGAGTTCCGGAATGGTCCGGAGGTAAAGAATTATATATAGGAAGTGCTATTTCGGCCATTCGGGACAAGTTTCGGGGTCATCGGTATTGTACCGGGACCACCGGAAGGGTCCCGGGGGCCCACCGGGTGGGGCCACCTGCCCCGGGGGGGCCACATGGGCTGTAGGGGGTGTGCCTTGGCCTATATGGGCCAAGGGCACCAGCCCCAAGAGGCCCATGCGCCAAGAGAGAAAAAAAGGGGAGAGTCCTACAAGGGGAAGGCACCTCCGAGGTGCCTTGGGGAGGATGGACTCCTCGCCACCCTTGGCCGCACCCTTCCTTGGAGGAAGGGGCAAGGGCTGCGCTTCCCCCTCTCCCTTGGCCCTATATATAGTGGGGAAAAAGGAGGAGCAAACCAATCCAAGGCCTGGCGCCTCCCTCTCCCTCCCGTGACACATCTACCTCCTCCCGCAGCGCTTAGCGAAGCCCTGTTGGAATCCCGCTACTTGCACCACGCCGTCGTGCTGCTGGATCTTCATCAACCTCTCCCTCCTCCTTGCTGGATCAAGGCATGGGAGACTTCTCCGTTCCGTACGTGTGTTGAACGCGGAGGTGCCGTCCGTTCGGCGCTAGGATCATCAGTGATTTGAATCACGACGAGTACGACTCCATCAACCCCGTTCACTTGAACGCTTCCGCTTAGCGATCTACAAGGGTATGTAGATGCACTCTCCTTCCCCTCGTTGCTGGTTTCTCCATAGATAGATCTTGGTGATACGTAGAAATTTTTTGAATTTCTGCTACGTTCCCCAACAGTGGCATCATGAGCTAGGTCTATTGCGTAGATTCTATGCACGAGTAGAACACAAAGTAGTTGTGGGCGTTGATTTTGTTCAATATGCTTGCCGTTACTAGTCTTATCTTGATTCGGCGGCATCGTGGGATGAAGCGGCCCGGACCAACCTTACACGTACTCTTACGTGAGACCGGTTCCACCGACGAACATGCACTAGTTGCATAAGGTGGCTAGCGGGTGTCTGTCTCTCCTACTTTAGTCGGATCGGATTCGATGAAAAGGGTCCTTATGAAGGGTAAATAGCAATTGGCATATCACGTTGTGGTTTTGCGTAGGTAAGAAACGTTCTTGCTAGAAACCCATAGCAGCCACGTAAAACATGCAAACAACAATTAGAGGACGTCTAACTTGTTTTTGTAGGGTATGCTATGTGATGTGATATGGCCAAAAGGATGTGATGAATGATATATGTGATGTATGAGATTGATCATGTTCTTGTCAAAGGAATCACGACTTGCATGTCAATGACGAGACAACTTCAAGAAGACACGATGATGGAGATCATGATGATGGAGATCATGGTGTCGTGCCGGTGACGATGATGATCATGGAGCCCCGAAGATGGAGATCAAAAGGAGCAATATGATATTGGCCATATCATGTCACTATTATTTGATTGCATATGATGTTTATCATGTTTATACATCTTATTTACTTAGTACGACGGTAGTAAATAAGATGATCCCTCATTAAAATTTCAAGAAGTGTTCTCCCCTAACTATGCACCGTTCCTACAGTTCGTCGCTTCGAAGCATCACGTGTTAATCGGGTGTGATAGATCCTTTCGTTCACATACAACGGGTGTAAGAAGTTTTACACATGCAAAAACACTTAGGGTTAACTTGACGAGCCTAGCATGTGAAGACATGGCCTCGGAACACAGAGACCGAAAGGTCGAGCATGAGTCGTATAGAAGATACGATCAACATGAAGATGTTCACTGACGTTGACTAGTCCGTATCACGTGTTAATCGGACACGGCCTAGTTCACTCGGGTCATGTAATCACTTAGATGACTAGAGGGATGTCTATCTAAGTGGGAGTTCATAAGATGAACTTAATTATCCTGAACATAGTCAAAAAGGATTTTGCAAATTATGTCGTATCTCACGCTTTAGTTCTACTGTTTAGATATGTTCCTAGAGAAAAATTTAGTTGAAAGTTGATAGTAGCAATGATGCGGACTAGGTCCGTAAACTGAGGATTGTCCTCATTGCTTCTTAGAAGGCTTATGTCCTTAATGCACCGCTCAGTGTGCTGAACCTCGAACGTCGTCTGTGGATGTTGCGAACATCTGACATACACGTTTTGATGACTACATGATAGTTCAGTGAGTAATGCTAAATGGTTTAGAATTGAGGCATCAAAGACGTTTTTGAAACATCACGAAACATATGAGATGTTTCGAGGGATGAAATTGGGATTTCAGGCTCGTGCCCACGTCAAGAGGTATAAGACCTCCGACGATTTCTTAGCCTGCAAACTAAGGGAGAAAAGCTCAATTGTTGAGCTTGTGCTCAGATTGTCTGAGTACAACAATCATTTGAATCGAGTGGGAGTTGATCTTCCAGATGAGATAATGATGTTTCTCCGAAGTCATTACCACCAAGCTGCTAGAGCTTCGTGATGAACTATAATGTATCGGGGACATATATGATGATCCTTGAGATATTCGCGATGTTTGACACCGCGAAAGTAGAAATCAAGAAGGAGCATCAATTGTTGATGGTTAGTGAAACCACTAGTTTCAAGAAGGGCAAGGGCAAGAAGGGATACTTCATGACACGGCAATTCAGCTGCTGCTCTAGTGAAGAAACCCAAGGTTGAACCCAAACCCAAGACTAAGTGCTTCTGTAATAAGGGGAACAACCACTGGAGCAGAATTACCCTAGATACTTGGTAGATTAGAAGGCTGGCAAGGTCGATAGAAGTATATTGGATATACATTGTGTTGATGTGTACTTTACTAGTACTCCTAGTAGCACCAGGGTATTAGATACCGGTTCGGTTACTAAGTGTTAGTAACTCGAAATAAAAGCTACGGAATAAACGGAGACTAGCTAAAGGTGAGCTGACGATATGTGTTGGAAATATTTCCAATGTTGATATGATCAAGCATCGCACGCTCCCTCTACCATCGAGATTGGTGTTTGCGTTGAGCATAGACATGATTGGATTATGTCTATCGCAATACGGTTATTCATTTAAGGAGAATAATGGTTACTCTGTTTATTTGAATAATACCCTCAATGGTCTTACGCCTAAAATGAATGGTTTATTGAATCTCGATCGTAGTGATACACATGTTCATGCCAAAAGATAGTAATGATAGTACCACCTACTTGTGGCACTGCCACGTAAGTCATATCGGTATAAAACGCATGAAGAAGCTCCATGTTGATGGATCTTTGGACTCACTCATTTTTGAAAGGTTTGAGACATGCGAACCATGTCTGTTGGTGTATATGCATGAAGAAACTCCATGCAAATGGACCGTTTGGACTCACTTGATTTTGAATCACTTGAGGCATGCAAATCATACCACATGGGCAAGATGACTGAAAGCCTCGGTTTCAGTAAAATGGAACTAGAAAGCAAATTGTTGGAAGTAATACATTTTGATGTGTGCAGTCCAATGAGTGCTGAGGCATGTAGTGGATATCGTTATGTTCTTTCTTCACAGATGACTTGAGTAGATGTTGAGTACATTTACTTGATGAATCACGAGTCTGAATTATTGAAAGGTTCAAGTAATTTCAGTGTGAAGTTGAAAGATCGTCGTGACAAGAGGATAAAAGATCTATGATATGATCATAGAGATGAATATCTGAATTACGAGTTTGGCACAAAATTAAGACATTGTGGAAATCGTTTCACAACTAATACAGCCTGGAACACCATAGTGTGATGGTGTGTCCGAACATCATAACTGCACCCTATTGGATATGATGCATACCATGATGTCTCTTATCGAATTACCACAATAGTTTATGGGTTAAGCATTAGAGACAACCACATTCACTTTAAATAGGGCACCACGTAATTCCGATGAGATGACACCGTATGAACTATGGTTTAGAGAAACCTAAGCTGTCATTTCTTAAAAGTTTGGGGCAGCGACGCTTATGTGAAAAAGTTTCAGGCTGATAAGCTCGAACCCGAAGCGGATAAATGCATCTTCACAGGACACCCAAAACAGTTGGGTATACCTCCTGTCTCAGATCCGAAAGCAATAAGGGATTGTTTCTAGAATCGGGTCATTTCTCGAGGAAAAGTTTCTCTCGAAAGAATTGAGTGGGAGGATGGTGGAGACTTGATGAGGTTATTGAACCGACACTTCAACTAGTGTATAGCAGGGCAAAAGAGTTGTTCCTGTGGCACCTACACCAATTGAAGTGGAAGCTTATGATAGTGATCATGAAACTTCAGATCAAGTCACTCCCAAAACTCGTAGGATGACAAGGATGCATACTACTTCAGAGTGGTACGTAATCCTGTCTTGGAAGTCATGTTGCTAGACAACAATGAACCTACGAGCTATGGAGAAGCGATGGTGGGCCCGGATTCCGATAAATGGCTCGAGGCCATAAAATCCGAGAGAGGATCCATGTATGAAAACAAAGTGTAGACTTTGGAAGAACTACTTGATGGTCGTAAGGCTGTTAGGTACATATGGATTTTAAAAGGAAGACGGACAATGATGGTAAATGTCACCATTAAGAAAGCTCGACTTGTCGTTAAGATGTTTTCTGACAAGTTCAAGGAGTTGACTACGGTGAGATTTTCTCACTCGTAGCGATGCTAAGAGTCTGTTAGAATTATGTTAGCGATCACTGCATTATTTATGAAATCTTGCAGATAGGATGTCAAAACATTGTTTCCTCGACGATTTTCTTGAGGAAAGGTTGTATGTGATACAATCGGAAGGTTTTGTCAATCCTGAAAGATGCTAATAAGTATGCAAAGCTCCAGCAATCCTTCTGAGGACTGGAGTAAGCATCTCGGAGTTGGAATGTATGCTTTGATAAGATGATCAAAGATTTTGGTTTATACAAAGTTTATGAGAAACTGGTATTTCCAAAGAAGTGAGTGGGAGCACTATAGAATTTCTGATGAGTATATGTTGTTGACACATTGTTGATCAGAAATGATGTAGAATTTCTGGAAAGCATATAGGGTTATTGGGAAAGTGTTTTTCAATGGAAAGCCTGGATTAAGCTACTTGAACATTGAGCATCAAGATCTATAAGGATAGATCAAAACGCTTAATGGTACTTTCAAATGAGCACATACCTTGACATGATCTTGAAGGTGTTCAAGATGGATCAGTCAAAGAAGGAGTTCTTGCCTGAGTTGTAAGGTATGAAGTTAAGACTTAAAGCTCGACCGCGGCAGAATAGAGAGAAAGGACGAAGGTCGTCCCCTATGCTTAAGACATAGGCTCTACAGTATGCTATGCTGTGTACCGCACCTGAAGTGTGCCTTGCCATGAGTCAGTCAAGGGGTACAAGAGTGATCCAAGAATGGATCACGGGACAGTGGTCAAAGTTATCCTTAGTAACTAGTGGACTAAGGAATTTTCTCGATTATGGAGGTGGTAAAAGAGTTCGTCGTAAAGAGTTACGTCGATGCAAGCTTAACACCTATCCGGATAGCTCTGAGTAGAGATACCGGATGCATATAATGGAGCAACAATTTAGAATAGCTCCAAGTAGAACAGTTATTTGGAATAGCTCCAAATAGAGCATGGTAGCTACATCTAGGAGATGACATAGAGATTTGTAAAGCACACACGGATCTGAAAGGTTCAGACCCGTTGACTAAAACCTCTCTCACAAGCAACATGATCAAACCTAAAACTCATTGAGTGTTAATCACATAGTGATGTGAACTAGACTACTAACTCTTGTAAACTCTTGGGTGTTAGTCACATGGCGATGTGACCTGTGAGTGTTAATCACATGGCGATGTGAACTAGATTATTGACTCTAGTGCAAGTGGGAGACTGTTGGAAATATGCCCTAGAGGCAATAATAAATTAGTTATTATTATATTTCCTTGTTCATGATAATTGTCTTTATTCATGCTATAACTGTATTATTCGGAAATCGTAATACACGTGTGAATACATAGACCATAATATGTCCCTAGTAAGCCTCTACTTGACTAGCTCGTTGATCAATAGATGGTTACGGTTTCCTAACCATGGACATTGGATGTCGTTGATAACGGGATCACATCATTAGGAGAATGATGTGATGGACAAGACCCAATCCTAAGCCTAGCACAAAGATCGTACAGTTCGTATGCTAAAGCTTTTCTAATGTCAAGTATCATTTCCTTAGACCATGAGATTGTGCAACTCCCGGATACCGTAGGAGTGCTTTGGGGGTATCAAACGTCACAACGTAACTGGGTGACTATAAAGGTGCATTACAGGTATCTCCGAAAGTGTCTGTTGGGTTGGCACGAATCGAGACTGGGATTTGTCACTCCGTGTAAGCGGAGAGGTATCTCTGGGCCCACTCGGTAGGACATCATCATATGCGCAGTGTGACCAAGGAGTTGATCACGGGATGATGTGTTACGGAACGAGTAAAGAGACTTGCCGGTAACGAGATTGAACTAGGTATTGGATACCGACGATCGAATCTCGGGCAAGTAACATACCGATAGACAAAGGGAATTGTATACGGGATTGATTAAGTCCTTGACATCGTGGTTCATCCGATGAGATCATCGTGGAACATGTGGGAGCCATCATGGGTATCCAGATCCCGCTGTTGGTTATTGACCGGAGAACGTCTCGGTCATGTCTGCATGTCTCCCGAACCCGTAGGGTCTACACACTTAAGGTTCGGTGACCCTAGGATTATAGAGATATTAGTATGCGGTAACCCGAAAGTTGTTCGGAGTCCCGGATGAGATCCAGGACGTCACGAGGAGTTCCGGAATGGTCCGGAGGTAAAGAATTATATATAGGAAGTGCTATTTCGGCCATCGGGACAAGTTTCGGGGTCATCGGTATTGTACCGGGACCACCGGAAGGGTCCCGGGGGCCCACCGGGTGGGGCCACCTGCCCCGGGGGGGCCACATGGGCTGTAGGGGGTGTGCCTTGGCCTATATGGGCCAAGGGCACCAGCCCCAAGAGGCCCATGCGCCAAGAGAGAAAAAAAGGGGAGAGTCCTACAAGGGGAAGGCACCTCCGAGGTGCCTTGGGGAGGATGGACTCCTCCCCACCCTTGGCCGCACCCTTCCTTGGAGGAAGGGGCAAGGGCTGCACCTCCCCCTCTCCCTTGGCCCTATATATAGTGGGGAAAAAGGAGGAGCAAACCAATCCAAGGCCTGGCGCCTCCCTCTCCCTCCCGTGACACATCTACCTCCTCCCGCAGCACATAGCGAAGCCCTGTTGGAATCCCGCTACTTCCACCACGCCGTCGTGCTGCTGGATCTTCATCAACCTCTCCCTCCTCCTTGCTGGATCAAGGCATGGGAGACGTCTCCGTTCCGTACGTGTGTTGAACGCGGAGGTGCCGTCCGTTCGGCGCTAGGATCATCGGTGATTTGAATCACGACGAGTACGACTCCATCAACCCCGTTCACTTGAACGCTTCCGCTTAGCGATCTACAAGGGTATGTAGATGCACTCTCCTTCCCCTCGTTGCTGGTTTCTCCATAGATAGATCTTGGTGATACGTAGAAATTTTTTGAATTTCTGCTACGTTCCCCAACAATACCGAGGTCCGCCGCGATCCTGAGACGAGCGAGCAGCCCCTCATATTCTGCGGTGTTGTTTGTTGACCCTTCCCAGGGAAAGTGCATCCAGACCACGTACTTGAGGTGTTCTCCGGTGGGCGCCACGAGCAACACGCCGGCGCCAGCACCTTGTAACGAGAAAGCCCCATCAAAGTACATAATCTAATAACTACTTCCCTCTTTGCCGAGAAGGGCGGTCTCCTGGACTTCTTCATCGGGCGTGGATGTCCATTCTGCTATAAATTCTGCCAAGGCCTTGCTCTTGATTGTCGAGGTACTTTCGAACCAGAGCCCAAAGCTTGACATCTCCACTGCCCATTCCACAATCCTCCCTGTTGCAATCGGATTGTGCAAAATCCGTTGCAACAGGAGGCGAGTGACGATGGTGATCTCATGTGCTTGGAAATAATGACGCAGCTTTCTCAAGGCCATAAGGAGGCCGAAAAGCTACTTATGCATCCCAGAATACCTTGACCTAGCCCCCTGCAAGAGGGAGCTGACAAAGTAGACTGGGTGCTGCTTCACCTTTTTCTTCTGCTCTATCTCGCTTGCTTGCGCAGACGCTGTCTTGCCGGGGTCAAGTCCTGTCGAGTCCTCTGCCATGCCGGGGTTGGATCCTGCCGGGTCCAGCTCTTCACCTATGGGCCTTGCCGCTGCTGTCACCTCTTCCTCAACTTCTCTATGCGCCACTAGCGCAGCACTGACCACTTGATTTGTTGCCGTCAGGTATAGCAGCAACGGCTCTTGTGTCCTGGGCGCAACAATTATTGGCGTAGAAGAGAGGTATCTCTTTAAATCCTGCAGTGCTACCTCTGCTTCCGGGGTCCATTTCATCAGACCCGCCTTTTTCAAGATCATGAAAAAGGGGAGGGCACGCTCAGAAGATTAAGACATGAACCTGTTCAAGGCGGCGACACAGCCGGCAAGCCTTCGGACATCTTTGACCTGTCTTGGTGCCTCAATTTGCTCGATTTCTTTGATCTTGTCGGGACATGCTTCAATTCTGCATTGAGACACAAGGAACCCAAGAAGCTTGCCGGGCGGAACGCTGAACACGCACTTCTCTGGGTTGAGCTTGAGGTTGATCTTGCGCAAGTTTGCAAAAGTTTCTTCCAGGTCATGCACGAGCATGGACTTGTTCTTGGTCTTGACCACTATATCATCCATGTAGGCTTCCATGTTCCTATGGACCTAGGGCTCAAAACTAATTTGGACCGCTCGAGCAAACATTCAACCAACGCTCTTCAACACGAAAGGCATCCGTACAAAGCAGTACGTACCACATGGGGTGATGAACGCGGTTTTATCTTCATCTTCCTTCGTCATGAAAATCTGATGATACCCTGAGTAAGCATCAAGGAACGACAACAGGTCGCACCCAGCACTGGAGTCCACTGTCTAATCGATACGTGGCAATGGGAAAGGATCCTTTGGACAGGCTTTATTGATATCAGTATAGTCGATACATAGCCTCCACTTTCCATTTTCCTTACGTACTACGACCGGATTGGCCAACCACGTCGGGTGCAGAACTCCCTTGACCAAACCTGCTGCCTCCAACTTCTTGATTTCCTCGACGATAAACTCTTGACGCTCCAAAGCTAGCTTTCTGACCTTCTGCTTGACGGGCTGTGCATGGGGGTAGACAACAAGATGGTCCCCAATCACCTCCCCGGGAATGCCGGGGATATCGGATGCTTGCCATGCAAACATGTTGACATTCGCCCGTAGGAAGGCGACGAGCATGCTTTCCTATTTGCTGTCAAGGATGGAGCTTATGACAAAGGCTCCGCCCGTGCCATCCTCCTTGATGGACACCTTCTTAGTTTCTCGCGTGGCCGCCTTGGACTTTTTGCTCTTGCCGATAGAGCTCTCTGGTACGTCTCCAGCGGAAACACAGCACTCCGAGGATGTGTGTTTGCCGTAGAGGGTACAGGAGCCCATGCCAGAGCCAGGAGTCTTGCCGGCAGCCGAGGCCTTACTGGTCCTCTTCTCGGTAGCAGGAGCAAGTGACTTGGCAGCAGATGCTGCAACCGCCCCTCGATAGAGCTGATCGGCGTAGATGAGCGCATCCTTCCTATCACAGCTGACGGTGATGATGCTCATCGGGCCAGGCATCTTCAATTTGTTGTATGCATAGTGCGATGCCGCGATGAACTTGGCCAGCGCAGGGCGCCCAAGGATCCCGTTGTATGGCAACGATATCTCAGCAACATCAAAAATGATCCTCTCCGTCCTGTAGTTGAGGTCGCCACCAAATGTAACGGGTAGCGTGACCTTTCCATTGGGCTGACTCCTCCCCGGATTGATCCCTTGGAACGTGCCCGTCTCCTCGAGGTCTTCATCGGGGATCTGCAGCCTCTTGACCATGTTGGGCGAGATCAAGTTAAGGCCGGCCCCACCGTCAACTAACATCTTTGTCACCTTGAGGCTGCATATTGTTGGGGATACCAACAATGGCAAACACCCGACCGCAGTGATTCAATCAGGGTGATCCTCGGTGTCGAAAATGATAGGCGTGTGGGACCACCTCAACGGCTTCTGGGTGTCGACCATTGGTTCCGTTGCATTAATCTCACGCCCATTGTTTCAGTTGGCGGTGGGAAGAAATGCAGCGAAGCACCTCCGTCGACACAAACGACTTTTGTCGCCTTCTGGAACTCATGCTCGGTGGATTCATCATCATCATCATGATCGTCATCCTCCTCTTTCTTGTCATAGCCTCGGGCAGGCCTCTCTTGTCGCTTTTCCTTGTTGTCGCATCCTCCTTGGCCGCTGCGCTTCTTGCCAGACCCTTCGGTGCCTCCTTCGCCCTTCTCCTTATCTCGTCTCTCGTACTCAGCCCTTTGCTTCTCCATCAGTAGCTCCACTCGGCAGCAGTTCTAGAGGTCGTGGCCCTTGGTACGGTGAATCTTGCAGTACTGCTTCTCGGAGCCCTCTGACTTGTCGGCATCCGCCAAAGCCCGGCAGGAGTCGCACCCGGTAACCCCCTTGCCAGGGTCATCAACCTTGGACTTCTTGGCGGTGTCGGGGTCGCCGGATTCCTTGATGGCAAGCACGGTCTTGCCCTTGCACTTCCTGTTACGCCGCTGGCCTTTCTTTACTGGGGCGACGATGTCTTCGTCTTCCGAGTCCCTTCCCACATCGGCGTCCTCGCCAGGGTACTTCCTTCCTTCCTCCGCTCGGGCACATCTGTCAGCCAGAACGTACAGCTCGGCAACATCTGCAACCATGTTCATGCCCAACTCTTCACGCATCTTTCGATTGCGCACGTTCTGGTGGAACGCGCTGATGACTATGACAAGATGAACATCGGGGATGTTGTAATGCACACAGCTAAACCTCTGTATGTACTTGCGCAAAGATTCGCCGTCTCTTTGAGGGATCATGTGCAAGTCACTTGCCTGCCCAGGAGCTACGTGGCCGCCCGTGAAGGCGCCAACAAACTTGTGGCAAAGGTCGGACCAAGAAGCGATTGAATCTATTGGCATATGCATCAACCATGACTTGACGTTGGGCTTAAGTGCCAATGGGAAATAGTTGTCAAGTATCTTATAGTCTCGTGCTCTGGCAGCTTGCATTGCGATAGTGTAAACGCTCAGGAACTCAGACGGGTGAGTCTTGCCGTCGTACTTCTCTGGGACCTCAAGTTTGAACGTGCGGGTGTTGGGCCACTGGAACTGCCGCATCTCGCGGGTGAATGACGGACAAGTGATTGCATATGGCAAGTCACTAGCATCCCCCGGCGCAGGCCTGTACTCAGTGGGCCCAGTCTGCCTATCAGACTGGTGGCCTGCTTCCCGTCGCCGCTCGATAGTAGTCCGGGCGTCCTCCTTGAGGCGTTCTCGAAGAACTTGCCATTGGTCACGGCGCGTCCGTGGGTCTGACGATGTCGTGGACACATTGTCCCGGGCGTCGCCCCGACAGGCCGACCGTGGCGGAGGGGAGTGCACCGTGGTTGCAGCGCCCTCGACCCTTCCACTTCCTGCACGCGTCGGTTCGTCATATCAGCGCGGTGAGGGGCTTGCTCCACGGTGGCCATCCATCTTGGCATGGCCAATAAGGCTTTGGATAGCAGCCCACCACTCTTCTTGCTTCTTCAGGACAGGAGGAAAGTCGAGGAGCAGCTGCGCTCGCGATAGCGCTTCCGCTCGCGTGGGTGGCAGCGACAGGCGTGAGGAATGGGAGGAACTCGGACTTCTAACAATGTTAGATGGAGTCCCATCTCGATTCCGCAGTCGCGCGCTCTTTTCGCCTGCACCATGGCGCGCATGTCGGCCCTGCTTGTCTTGAGAGTAATGCTGAGGGCTCTTGCCGTGGCGGAGCCCGGGGTCCTCAACATCAAGGCGTGGTTCATCGTGCACGAGCTGAGGAGACCGCGGTACGCGCGTTGGCGAGGTCGATCTTCTGCCCTTGGAGGTCCCCGCACCACCCGCAGGTGGCACAACTCCATCCTCGGGCACGGCGGCGCGCCGACCTCCGTCACCGCTGCGGAGGACGCCGGCGGCCTGGCTTCTTGTATTCGGATGGTATGGACGATCTCGATCTCCTCCACCACCGGCGCCCGCCCCGTCGCCCGTTCATGCTGGCGCGGGCGGAGTGGCCCCGGACGGGCCGATCGATGCAGCCGTCTTCTTCTTTGGAGCCATGGCGAAAAAGGAGCTACTTTACTAACTACGGACCAGATTCTCACAACTAGAGCCCCCTACCTGGCGCGCCATAGATGTCGGAGAACCTGTTCACCTATGGGGTCACAAGGATCCCTTCTACATTCGGCGGGGGTTAGTTGCACGAAGAGCAGGTCGAGCCGATAGCACACAAAGGATTTTTATCCAGGTTCGAGCCGCAAGGATGCATAATACATTAGTCCTGCTTTATCTGGTTATATGTGTGTTATTGAGATTTTGAAGTAGCTACCATGCGTGCTTTTCCAAAAGTCCGAATCCTCTCTCTGTGTGCCTTGGCCCTCCTTTTATACACAAAGGGGATGCCACAATGGCACACATGAGGTGGCAAGCTACAGTGGTACGAGCTTATCGCTCGATCAACATAGGACAATCGCATTTAAAGCGTTGCCTATGTGTCCTCTTGCTTTATTGGGACGGCAACAGAGGCCATCTCATCCTTCGCCACTCCTCCTCGCCTCGCCACTTGTCCGGGCCGACGAGGCATGCAGCGCCACGCTGGCCAACCAACTGCTGTGTTGGCGAGATGGTAGGCTTCCACAAAGATCTGCATGCTGCCATGCAGGCGCCTGCTTAGCTGGCGTGCCTATTGTCGTACTGGATTGGTGGTGAAGTGAAGAAATCTTGCCGGGCGCGGGTATGGCCGCGTCTCAGTTATCGTCCCCGGCAAGGCTTGTCAGGGGCCTTGGAGTTGTCCCAGGCAAGACCCTTATCGGGGGTCTTCGCTTTCTGATCCCACGTAGATTCGTGGGTTGCCAATCTTTGTGAGGTGCTACATGCTACCAGGCATGTGCTCTCAAAATCTTGGTCTTAACGTTGTCGATGGTGTCAGAGCTCTCAACCCCAAGGGTGGTGGCCCTGCTGGTCTCTTCGCAAGCTGTCCCGGCAAGGAGCTTGCTGGGGGATTCGAAGGTCGCCTCGGCAAGGCTTGTTGCCAGGCGTGGCCCTGCTCGCCTCCTGCTGCCTATTACCTTGAGCATCTGCTCTGATATTCCTCATTCCTGCCTTGCCTCATGCCGTCCTCCTCTGCTTTGCCAAGCCTGCTGTAGGTGTGGCTGCGACCGTCTGTGCACAAGTAAGTGGTACAGAAGTACCCATACTTTTGTACACCGACAGCCGCATACCTGATAACTTATATACATGGGCGGAGACGAGACCGGGAAAAAAATACTACATACAAACACTATGGTAACATTGACCAATGGGGAGGCGTTGAAAAACATACATGTGACAACTTTTTCATAAATAGCATGTTAATGTACGAACCTCATACCTGATAACTTAAGTACAACCACCATGGTAACATTGACCGAGGAAAGTTGCTAAAAAAATGTAGCATGGCAACTTCTATGTAAATAGCATGGTAATACATGAAACACCGTGGTAACACTTGACCAATGGTGGGGGTCGGAGCTGTTAAAAACATAACCGGTAAATTATGTGAAATAACATGGTAATATACAAACTCCATACCTATACCTTGCATGCAAACACCGTGGTAACATTAACAAGCGCGGAAAAAGTTGTTGAAAATGAAAACATACACCCGGTAACTTACGTAAAAAATATCACGATAACTTACATACCACATGCATGGTAAGTTATGTAACCAATGCGTGGTAACTTTTGACCTGAAAACAGTCATTCGAAATATATCAACATGGGATCTAGTTTCGAAGGTCTTGTCATGATTAATCTTTTATGCGAAAAGGAACTTTGCATCGGAACGACGGTTTGAACTATAAAATATTTTCTGATTATTGAAAATGTCAAAAATCTAGGATGACATCACCTTTTTGTCATCTAATACATAAATACATGTGCATGCAAAGAAGGGTGTCAAAACAATTTTGTTGCCACCCGATAACTTATGTGAAAATAGCTCGATAACTTACATTGCACATACGTGGTAACTTATGTAGCCAATGCATGCTAATTTTGGCACAAAAAAAGAGTCATCGAAATATACCATAATTGTATCTAATTTCAAAGATCTCGTCACCAGTAATTGTTTTTGTGAAAATAAATTTTGCATTGAACCAATGGTTTGGGCTACAAAACATTTTGAATTTTTGAATTAAGAAGAATTTTGGATGACATCTTTTTTTGTCCTCAAGTGCATCATGCATGTGCATGTGGTAAGGGTGTGAGAACCATGTTTATATCCCCGGTAACTTATGTAGAAATATCACAGTAACTTGCATACCACATGCATCGTAACTTAGGTAGGCCAGGCGTGGTAACTTTTGACTTAAAAAAAGTCATCGGAACATAACAATATGAGATCAAGTTTCGAAGGTCTTGTCACGACGAATATTTTATGTGAAAATGGTTTTTGCATCAGACCGACGGTTTGAACTACAAAACATTTTGAATTTTCGAAATGCGGAGAATCTAGAATGATATCAGTTTTTTTGTCTTCTAATGCATACATGCATGTGCATGTGGAGAAGGGTATGAGAATCATTTTTATGCCCCTGTGACTTATGTCAAAATACCACGATAACTTACAGACCACAAACGCAGCAACTTATGTAGTCTAGGCGTGGTAACTTTTGATTCGAAAAAAAGTCGTCGAAACATACCAACATGGAATTTAGTTTCGAAGAGCTTGTGATGAAGAATCTTGTACGTGAAACCGATTTTTGCACCGAATCGATGGTTTAAGCTACAAAACATTTTGAAAATTTTGAAATAAGGAGAATCTTGAATGATATCACCTTTTTTGTCTTTTAGTGCATGCATGCAATTAGAGAAAGAAATGCACGTGGAAGAAGAGAGAGTCATCCTAATGCGTGCAACCAAAATATACATGCATGTAGTTAGAGAGAATAAAGAGGTGTGTGATAGTTTTTGCTATTTGGTACACAATATCATGTTCAACAATAAAATACATCTTGAATTCCACATACATTTATTTCAGCTAAAACTAATAAATCTTATTAATTGTAGGCCCAACCACATATAAATGCATCATATCATTTAGATACAGACCTATCTAGTGTACATCTTCGCGACGCAACATCCATCCATTATATGTACCCTATCATCTTTCGTCTAGCCGGAACTTCTTCCCGGCTACCAGGAACACTCTTCCAATTTCCACATCAATCACAGACCTTCAATCTTCCTTGGTCTTCTCACGTGCATCGTATAGTGATGTTCTACATCAGACAAACTATCTAACCACATAAATCCCAAGCATTCTCCAATCCTTCTCGGTCTTCTCGCGTACACCATATAATGATGTTTTGCATCCGACAAATAATCTGACCACATAAATCTCAGGCCTTCTCCAGTCCTTCTCGGTCTTCTAGCATACACCATATAGATATGTTCTGCATCCGATAAACAATCTAACCACATAAATTCCAGGCCTTCTCCAATCCTTCTCGGTCTTCTCGCGCACACCATATAGTGATGTTCTGCATCAGACAAACAATCTAACCACATCAATCTGAGGCCTTCTCCAATCCATCTCTGTCTTCTCGCATACACCATATAGTGATGTTCTACATCCGACGAACAATCTAACCACATAAATCTCAAGCCTTCTCCAATCCTTCTTGGTCTTCTCGCGTACACCATATAGTGATGTTCTGTATCCGAGAAATCTACCCACATCAATCTCAGGATTTCTCCAATCCTTCTCTGTCTTCGCGCGTACAACATATAGTGATGTTCTACATCCAACAAACTATCTAATCACATCAATCTCAGGCCTTCTCGGTCTTCTCGCATACACCATAATCTATATAGTGATGTTCTGCATCTGACGAACCAGCTAACCACATCAATGGGAAGGGTTGTTCAGGCGTCCTCATCACTTTAGGCTTATCGTAATTTGCATCGTCATCGTGTCCTAACTTCTCTCTTATTGTATCAATTACATGGGCACACATTCTTGAACAACAGTCCATGTGCTTCGGTTGACATCTTGGCCTTGAGAACAATGTCCACCCCTTGAGCATTTGCACCAACCACAATTTATTTTGAAGCAAATCAGATATGTTTGTTTAAAAGCCCGAGGTGGGTGCAGAGAGCAAGTTAAATGAACAATCATGCCATACACAGATAAAAGTCAATTTTTTTCAAGAATCCTCCCAAATTTAATGTCTTCCATTTTACGTAATTAATTTTAACAATCCTCACAACTTCAAAGTATTGTTTGTGGAAAGTCACTTTAATCAATCCCGGCAACTCAATTTTTTTTTGTTTTAGTTTACTTCAATAAGTTAATTTAGTTAGAAGTCACCTTAACAATCCCGGTAACTCAACTTTTTTTTGTTTTAGTTTACTTCACTATTTCTCTTTAGTTGGCAAGTCACTTCAACATTCGTGGCATTGTTCTACACTTCAGTACTTCAAGTTCGACAACTCTGGCAACTCAGTGTAATGATTGTGGCTGTGACACCCTGGTTTTTGTTTAACTTTTCTTTTCAAAAATTTATTTGAAATATTTTCTTTCGAGTTTGGTTTGAATGGCTCTATGGACTTAAAACTTGGGAATATATTTTACTTTCCTTTCCCAAGTTACCCAAGTTCCCAAAAACTTCTCTCAAGTCATATTATCTCCCTTCTTTCCCAATCTCAATTTTATTCCAATTAAAATATTCCTTTTTTGTTAAAGGAATGATCCTTTGAGCTCCAGCTTCTGAAGCAACCTATATTTCTGTCCCCCCAAAAATTCCAAGAAAATTCTCATAAATTCTTTGGATCATGTGAACCTTGGATATGTGAAAATATCCAAGATCTCGTGCTCATGGTGAGCACACCATCCAATCCTTTTTTCTTGTCATAATTTCAATTTGTGATGTAACTATATTTTAGGTTACTCCATAATTTCTGAAATTTTACCAGGATATTCTCCTACCCATATAAACATCCTCCACCAAATTTTGGCCCATTTCATTCAGCCATTTGATTTATAAAATTCCCGCAAGTTTCTGTCCAGTACGAAGCACTATGAAGTACCATTTATACTTACCCAAATGGTATGAGATTTTTATAGTGTCTTCCTATGCTCAAATAACCCCTCTCCAGAAAGTTTCATCTAAATCCATCAAGCCATTTGAGCACCACATCATGATTCTTGTTTCTGGACAAAGAGATGCAGTTGTGAAGCAACTACATTCAAAACTTGTACAATTGGTCTGAAACTTCTCCAGAATGTAGTCCTTCCAACCCAGAACCCACCAGACAACTGCATTTGCTCCATGTCGAACACATCTTTCTGATGGATCTCTCCCTAGTTGCTATCTAGAAACTGTTGGTGATGCTACCACTCAGCTAGGGTGAACCTGGTCGAACTAGTTACACAGGGAGACTACCAGACACAAGGTCGACAAACCAGACAAGGTTCGGCACGCCAGCTCGCGCCGTGTGCACCAAGGCACGCGGTGACCACGCGGCCAGCCCTGCCAAACGCGTCCTCTGGGAGCCGCAAGGCTCGTGTTGGGTCGGAGCGTGACGCCCGTGTCGCCGTACCTTGTCCCCTTGCGACGAGAAACTCTCCGCCGTCCACCTGGATCGTCTGGAAGCCTCCCGTGGCCGGGAGCGCCCTCGCCGGACATGGCCAACTGCCGCCACGCACTGCACAGTATGAGCATTGTGGCCGCGCTGGTTGGCCTCTTCCTCGCCGCTCCACGCCAACACCATAAATCCTCTGCCCTCTCCCGGTACCTCCCTACGTGGCTCGGCCGCCAGCGCGATGGCCAGCTCAACGCGGGATGCTAGCGTTTTCCCCTCAGATGGATCTGGTACTGGCATCGCCTCCCGCCTGTAAAAGGCCTCGCCCGGCCTCTCTGCTTCGCAACCGTCGCTCTCTCCCTCTCCCAATCGCCGCCCAGCACCATCTGAGCGAGTCGGAGAGCTCTTCTGCTCCATCTCCGACGAGGAGCTCCACCGCTTTGTCCCTGCTCCGGCTACCCGCTCCACTCCACCCCAATTCTAACAGAGACCATCGCCGAGCTCGTGGAGGTCCACTGATCATCCCCAGCCCTTTCCTCTGCTCAGGCGCTCGCCAAAATCGCCGGATCCGCCGACGCCCGTAGCAGGTCGCTGGAGAAGAAGGGGCCGACACCGTCCGGCTGTATCCTGACAAGCTGCGTGTATAGGTGTGCTCGCCGTCATCTGCTCATTCCAACCGAACATCTCCCCACGCCACCGCCGCCTCTACGGCGGCCAACCCTCGCCGGTGAGCCGCCTCGCCTCTGTTCCCTCCCTCCCTCTCTCTCTCTCTCTCTCTCTCTCTCTCTCTCTCTCTCTCTCTCTCTCTCTCTCTCTCTCTCTCTCTCTTTAAATCTGACAGGGGTCCCGCCCGCCAGCGACTGCATGTGTGCCCGAAGTGGTACGTAAGTGAAGGCACCCGGCTAGTTTATGCCTTCGACGTGGCCAGCTGTGGTTATCCTTGCTGTTTAATTCAAATAAAACCACAACTTTGACCAGCCCTATCTTTTATACCACAAGTCCAAATGAGTTCATTCTTTTTGCATTATTTTTCTTATGAGTTCCTCTATTTGTTGGAAAATTTTGGTATTTTTTCTCTATTGTCTATAATTTCTGGACAAAGAAAAATGCTTTATGGATTATTTACAAATGTTTCCAAAAATATTTTTCCAGAGTGATTTGAATAGTTGGTGAAGACTAGGAGTACTACCACACTCCCTTGGTGCAAAGCAAGCCACAACTCTCACTTGCATAATTGCATTGCAATATCATGGTTTCAATAATTATTTTAATACCAAGTATGAATTATTTATAAATGGATTAACTCATGCAATACTTGAGGAAATTCTTGGATAGGTGACTACCATGATGATGATTGGATTGTTACCGCCTAGTAGTTTTTAATTGATGATGCTATGATGCTCTAGGATTAAGAGATCACTATCTATGGTTATTTTGGGGTTTTGTCCAACAAATTGTGGATAGGGAATTGGTAGTAGTTGCTTAATCCTATTGATTATTGGTGTGACGCCCCAAATTCAATCATACACTAATCATGCACGCAAACGTGTACGATTAAAATCAGGGACTCACGGGAAGATATCACAACACAACTTTAAAACATAAATAAATCATACACGCATCATAATACAAGCCAGGGGCCTCGAGGGCTCGAATACAAGTGCTCGATCGTAGACGAGTCAGCGGAAGCAACAATATCTGAGTACAGACATAGGTTAAACAAGTTGCCATAAGATGGCTAGCACAAACTGGGATACAGATCGAAAGAGGCGCAGGCCTCCTGATTGTGATCCTTCTAACTACTCCTGGTCGTCGTCAGCAGCCTGCACGTAGTAGTAGGCACCTTCAGTGTAGTAGTCGTCGTCGACGGTGGCGTCTGGCTCCTGGGCTCCAACGTCTGGTTGCGGCATCCGAGAAGAAGAGGAAAACGGGGGAAAAGAGGGAGCAAAGCAACCGTGAGTAATCATCCAAAGTACTCGCAAGTAAGGAACTACACTACATATGCATGGGTATATGTGTAAGGAGGCCATATCAGTGGACTGAACTCCAGAATGCCAGAATAAGAGGGGGATAGCTAGTCCTATCAAAGACTACGATTTTGGCAGCCTCCGTCTTGCAGCATGTAGAAGAGAGTAGATTGAAGTCCTCCAAGTAGCAACGCATAGCATAATCCTACCCGGCGATCCTCCCCTCGTCGCCCTGTGGAAAAGCGATCACCGGGTTGTGTGTGGAACTTGTCTGTGTGTGTTTTATTAAATATCCGGTTCTAGTTGTCATAAGGTCAAGGTACAACTCCGGGTCGTCCTTTTACCGAGGGACACGGCTATTCGAATAGATAAACTTCCCTGCAGGGGTGCACCACATAACCCAACACGCTCGATCCCATTTGGCCGGACACACTTTCCTGGGTCATATGCCCGGCCTCGGAAGATCAACACGTCGCAGCCCCACCTAGGCACAACAGAGAGGTCAGCACGCCGGTCTAAATCCTATGCGCGCAGGGGTCTGGGCCCATCGCTCATTGCACACCTGCACGTTGCGTGGGCGGCCGGAAGCAGACCTAACCCCCTTAATACAAGAGCAGGCTTACGGTCCAATCCGGCGCGCGCCGCTCAGTCGCTGACGTCACGAAGGCTTTGGCTGATACCACGACGTCGAGTGCCCATATCTTTCCCGCGTAGTTGGTTAGTGCGTATAGGCCAGTGGCCAGACTCAGATCAAATACCAAGATCTTGTTAAGCGTGTTATTTTGAAGTAACCGCGGACGCCGACCAGGGCCAGGCCCACCTCTCTCCTAGGTGGTCTCAACCTACCCTATCGCTCCGCCACAAAGTAACAGTCGGGGGCCGTCGGGAACCCAGGCCCACCTCTACCGGGATGGAGCCACCTGTCCTTCCAGCCCCCACATCGGAATCACTTGCGGGTACTCAACGAGCTGACCCGACTTTAGTCACCATCTGTATAGTGTGTATATATGTATAGTATATACCCGTGATCACCTCCCGAGTGATCACGACCCGATAGTATAGCAAGGCAGACTGACAAGAATGTAGGGCCAATGATGATAAACTAGCATCCTATACTAGGCATTTAGGATTGCGGGTAAGGTATAAATGAATGTAGCAACAATGACAGGCTATGCGACATAATAGGAGTAATCGAACAAAAACATGCTACACTACTCTAATGCAAGCAGTAGAGAGAAGAATAGGCGATATCTGGTGATCAAATGGGGGGCTTGCCTGGTTGCTCTGGCAAGAAGGAGGGGTCGTCAACACCGTAGTCGAACTGGGCAGCAGCAGCGTCGGTCTCGTAGTCTACCGGAGAGAAGAGGGGGAAGAAACAATGAATACAGAGCAAACAAAGCATCACAAAATATAACGAGGCAATACGCGGTGCCAGGGGTGATCTAACGTAGGGATAGATGGTACCGGCGAAGGGGGAAAACATCCGAAAAAGTATTACGAGTATCTGACGTTTTCAGGCAGATGAAACGGAGGTGGATTGTTGCATGTTCGCTAAGCTAGGGACGTGTGACGGATGAACAGACTGCGTATTCGGATTCGTCTCGTCGTTCTGAGCAACTTTCATGTACAAAGTTTTTTCGTCCGAACTACGGTCTAATTTCTATGAATTTTCAAAGTTTTAAAGTTTTTCTGAATTATGATTAATTCGAAAATAAATGTGAAATACTAGGTGCACCCAGCTTTGGGTACACAGAAGTGTACTAGAGGGGCTGACATGTGGGTCCAGGGGGTTAGGTTGACCCAGTCAACATTTGACTGGTCAACATAGGAATAGTATAAGCGGGTCCCGTGTGTCATAGACCTGGGCACTTTTTAATTTATTTTGTTACTTTAATTTACAGGGTCCACATGTCATAGGAACTACACCTAACCATTATTTATCCTAACTAGTACTACTAATCAGCTAACTAAACTAAACAGGGCCGGCCTCATCGAGAGTCAGCCGGCCATGCGCGCACACACAACACACACACCTAGCTCATGGCCATGGCCATGCCCAGCCGTAGTAGTGGTCGGAGCAGAGCAGCATCAGCGAACAGTAAGTAGCAGAAGCTAAGCAGCAGTAAGTAGCAGCAGCGCATAGAGTTAGAGTAGCAGGGCAGCACAGCAGGAAGCAGCAGCGGCAGTAGCCGAGCAGCAACAGCAGCGCAGCAGCGGCACTGCAAGGAGAAGCAGCGGCAGGGCGAGCGCCGGAGCAGTGGGCGGCGCAGGGGACGGCTGACGCGCAGCTGGTCGCGACCAGGGGCGTGGCGGGGCGCAAGCTCCATACATGGCGGCCGAAGTGCGGGGCGGCTAAACGGCGACGGATCGAGGGGGCGAGCAGGGGGAGCGGGCAGAGGAGCTCACAGTGAGCTCGAGGACGTGGTCGGGGTGGCCGGGGACGGACCGGAGTAGCGGCAAACGACGGCGGACGACGACGATGTACGCGGAGGTGAGGTGACGATGTCGATGGCGAATGTACGGGACGTCCCAGCTCCAGTTGTTGCTCGGGGAAGACGAAGTCGAGGGTGGCGGTCCTCCTGGACGGATCCACAGGCGCCGGAGAGCACGTTGTCCGCGGCAACGGCGACGAGGTGTACAGTCACCACGCGAGGTTCCGGGCTCGATTCCGAGCCGAGGAGGAGGCGATTCGACGGGGAAAGTGAGGGGATCGGTCGAGAGCTGGCTAGGGTTTTCAGGGGACGCTCTTATAGGCCGAGGGGAGTCGACGTGGTGGCCATCCGGCCATGGCACCGTGGGATGGCCGCCACGCCATGGCCTCTGCCTTCTCCTCTGTACAGGAGAAGAGGAAAGGCCTGTGGTGGGCTGGGCCGTGCACTATAGCACTGGGCCTCTAGTGCACAGTGTGCACTTAGACTCTGTTCCTTCTTCTAATTTTCTGTTTTGTATTTTCTCCACCTTTTTGTATTTTAATTTAATCCAAATAAGTTTTGTTGAATACAAAACTTGTCACATAAATAGTAGGCAATGTTTTGAGCTAGCACACACGATTTCAAGTGGTTTGTAAATACATAAACATTCATTTATTTTGAAATGGCTAATTTATTTGTTGTTGGACCACTTATTAATTTCCTAGGGATTTATCTGTGAGTCAAATGAAGTTGGTACCATCATGGCAATGATCAAGGGAATATATAAAATAGTGTGAACATTTTAGTTTTATTTTTTGAAAAATTTGTTGGTTGCCATTTTTTTGTTGAATTCAAATTTGTATCGATTTCAAACTAACATTTGATTAGCAACAGTAATCGAGGTGACATGGCATCATTAGCAGAGGTTCACTGTGGCTTAATTAGCCGGGCCTCACAATTGGATTACTAGTTGGTTAATGTTTTAACTCGGATCACTATGACATCGGAGTGTCAGTTAGGATGGAAAGGTTACTCGGGGATAAATTCCTTCATTGTTGATCAAGTGCCACTGAACCGAGCTTTCCGGTGCAGCCACATCTCCTGAATCGAACAGCCTTAACTTGGTTTGACCGCGTGCTCTTTTATTGGTACCACCAAAGAGGGGAGGTTATGCGTGCGTGCTACCCTAATCAGGTAGACGACGATAACCTTGTGAGCCCGGTTTGGTTATTAAGCTCAAGTCCCCGTTTGGGACAGTTTGTTTGGCCACGATGGTGGCAGGTGTGAAGAGTGACACATGGGCCACCAAATGACTCGGACGGGGGATGATTGTCGGTGGTCCAATAGAGGTGTCAGGAGTTAGGAAAGTTTCATTGGACGAATGTCCATGGCATGGGTAACGTGTGCAACCTCAGCAACGTGTAAGAATCTATTCGAATAGCCGCGTCCAATGTAATGGACACATTTTGTACTAGGTCGCACTATCTAATCAACACCAACGAGGGAATGACTGGCTAAGGATGGAAGTGCTCATCTCAGTATGGTGAGGTAACCGTTGGGCAGCAGGCCGTTGATAAATTTTGCTAACGATCTCAAGGATGATCATTGGATGTTCTTAGGGTGATCATGAGTTAGTCACCAGAGTACTGGAAGAATAGCATGTTATTATTTTCATCCACCCTTTTTTGATAGCAATAAATCTTGGCTTAATCATGATTGCTATGATGTTGTCTTTCCTTGAGGCTTGTGTTTGTTGTGAGCTTGCGAGTACATTCAAAGTACTCACCTGGCGTGTCATGCCAGTTTGAAGGTGCTGCCATGTTTGCATAACCCAAGGATCTTAAGTTGCAAGCCACGAAGTGTCCCAGCCAAAGTCACTGTAGAGTGGAGCCCATCTCCGTCGTTGTTATTCCGCTGCTAGGAGTTGTGCCGCTCCTAGCATAGAACTACTTTGGTAGGAGTGGCACTAAGGTGACATTATAATTCTTTGTTACCCGTGTACCCCAACCATTTGCAATAAAGAGCTGATTTGTTCTATGCCAAGCAGTCCCGTATTCCAGAAGACTTGATCTTTGGGCTGGAATACGGGGTGGTCCGGTGACTTTGAGCTGGGGTGCCACAGTGGCAAGGCGCTTTTAACAATCCCAAAAACTAAAAAATTTTATTTTAGTTTGCATTCATTAAGTTTTCTTCTGTTGGCATGTCACTTTAACAATTATGGAAACTTGATATAATTATTGTAGCAAGTCGCTTTAACAATCTTGGCAACTCAAAAAACCATGTGCAGTTTACATAATTAAGTTTTCTTCGACTAGCAAGTGATGACCCACAAGTATAGGGGATCAATCATAGTCCTTTCGATAAGTAAGAGTGTCAAACCCAATGAGGAGTAGAAGGAAATGACAAGCGGTTTTTGGTAAAGTAATTTCTGTAAGCACTGAAATAAGCGGTAACGAGTAGTTTGATACCAAGATAATTTGTAACGGGTAACAAGTAGCAAGTGTAAGTAATGTGTAGCACGGTAGCCCAATCCTTTTTATTGCATAGGACATGCCAGAACAAGTTCTTATAGTAAGGCAAACGTTCTTGAGGACACATGGGAATTTCATCTAGTCACTTTCACCATGTTTGTTTGATTCACGTTTGCTGCTTTGATACTTTGATATGTGGGTGGACCGGTGCTTGCGTGTTGTTCATACTTGAACAAGCCTCCCACATATGATTACCCCCTCTTGCAAGCATCCGCAACTACGAAAGAAGAATTTGTAACATCCCAAATTTTCAATTTGGAATGTTATACATAGGTCATCATATGCATATCATATTTTACTTGCATTTTGGTTTGATCCTGGAAATTCTAAGCAACTCAGGGACCTACGGAGAGAGTTGGGGATTTCATTTATTTTCATATTTGAATTTTCTCAAATTTGAAAAGAGGATCATTTTGGTTTTAATGTTTTCCTTCCCGAATATTTCCAATATTAAAATAAAAGAGAGGAGATGAAATGACTTCTCCAAAATAAAAGAAATATTGGAGGAAAAATGTTAAAATCAAATAAATATTTTATTTGGATTTTTATTGCTATTTTTTTTGAATTAGAAAAACATGCATTTTTCAAAATTGCATTAGTAGCCCAAATAAATGTTCACCTTGTCCTAAATATTATTAGAGGACAGTGAAAATTTATTTCGAGATTTTTGGACTCCGTATGATATTTCTTTTTATTTTTTTACTCTATCCGTTTTAAAAAAAATCGCAAACCCGAGACGGACTCCTCCCGCTCGGCCATTTAAAGGGCGAGGCCCGACCGCCGCCAGCCCAAGCCGCCCGCCACGCCAAACCCTAGCCGTTGCTGCCTCGACTTCCGCGCCGCGCCGCCGCCCGCCACCCGATGCCGCCGCCGCCGTTCGCGCCGCCGCCGCCCTCGCCGCCCGCCACCCGCGCCACCCCGCGCTGCCTCCCGCCGCCGCCGCCGCCCGTAGACTCCGGAGCCCTGCTGGAGCCTCGCCGGAGTTCGCCGCCGCCGCCACCGGTTTTCGCTCGGTTTAGGTAAAGACCATTCGTCTTTTTAAACAAACCCTAGTTCGGTTTTTTATTAGATCGATTTTTCTTGGGTTAGATTAATTTGCGAGCGCTCGTTCATTAGCTCGTTTTAACGAACGAATTCGTTCGTTTCTCTCTGTTAGCAAACGTTCGTCCGATAGATTTTTCTTTCCTGTTTTTTCTTGCCAGGGACCTATGCGTGATTATGTTTATTGCAGATTACCCCTTGATCTTCAAACCCTCGCAACTTTTTAACCGTTAGTCGGAATCCAGTGAAATCAACTTGAACAAGGTTTTGATAAATTAAAAATTTGGTTTCAAGCAGATTTGATTTCGAACTTCTTTTGATCGTAGTTTGAGTTTCGTAGCTCCGATTCGATTGATTCTTTTTGGAAATCGAAGCTCTTCAGTTGAACTTTCAGATTGGATCTTCTTATTTGATGTTTTACCCGTGCATATATTCTTGAGTGCTCATGTATGCTATTTTTTGTTTGCGATAGAATTCCCGTAGTGCGAAGCATGCTACTACGAGTCTCTAGGGTTTGCAGATCGTCAGCAAGGCAAGTAACACTTTGATCATATCCTTATTACACAGTTTTTATGCATTAGTTCCAATCCTCAAACATTGCATGGCTAGGATCTGATTAACATGTGGGTTTGGGAAGTAGCTGATGAGGTAGAACCTATTGTCCTTTTATTATCAAACCCTTGGGAGTTACTTCTACGTTATGCTTAGGTTGTTATGCTATGGTCGTAGACGTGGATTGGTTGAGTGTATCCATGACAGATGTGAGAGTTGTTAATTAATTGTTAACTTAAGTGGCTACTTAAATACACATCTGAGTGGATTGGTTGTGGGCACCTGCAGCATCCAGTGTTGTCCTAGGATATCCCGGAGTACCCGTGTGATCATCCAATGGTTCGCTACCCAGGCTCAAGGGGATCATAAGATTATTCATGCTAGAAACTTCCGTGTGCAGCCACAAGCTATTATGGGCTCTAGCATAGTTGAGTAGGTTGCATGACATCTTTCAGTGGTGGGCTAGCAGATGTAGGGGAAAGTAGGTGTAACTGTCCACCCAGAGTAAAGAGTTGATGTTTCTAAAAGACTGTGTCTCGGTCATCCATTTCTCAAACACCACGTAGTGCGAGAAATCCAACGGAGGAGATCGAGTCTTGTGGGGAAAAGTGCGCAAACCTCTGCAGAGTGTATGAAATAATCATGGTTAGCCGTGTCCCTGGTTATGGACATTTTGAGTATCTGGTTCTTGGATTATAATGTTGACCTCATCACTCTAACTTAATTTGTTGGGTTATTAACACTGTTTAATTGGGATTGAGTTGGAGGAACCTTCGCAATGTTTAACAACCACCATGATAGATAAATAAAATATATTCCTTTGTTGTAGGGAAAAATTGGCTTTATGCAAAACATTAACCATAGAGCTTTCCACCAGCCATATATGCATGTAGTGATAGCATTCATTCTGTTCATTGCTCGTTTGTGTTATATTGCCAGCATATTCCATGTGCTGACCCGTTTCGGGCTGCAACATATCATGTTGCAGACTTTTCAGACGAAGGGTAAGGTGCGCTAGGTCGTTGGCGTCCACTCAGTTATGCCGTTGGAGTTGATGGACTCACTTTATGTTCCAAGCCTTCCGTTGTTATCTTATTTAGATGGCCTTAAGCCATATTATTGTAATAATTTCTCTTTTGAGACATTCGATGTAATAAGTGTGTGATTGAAACCCTGTTATAAATCCTCGAGTATTGTGCATGTCAGCATTCACTACAAAAAAAGACACACCCATGACATTTTGGGCCGAATGAATTTTTTTTCTGTCATACTTATGACACTTCTATGACGATAATTGTGACAAAACCCAGTATCATCATAGATGTGGTGGGCTCCTACTTCTATGACAAAAAATCATGACAGAAAATGGGCTTTTCGTCCTTGGCGGGACAGAGACGCAGCTGCATGACATTCTTTGGGCCGTCCATGACGGAAAAAACCGTGGTAGAAGCGAGGGCGAGGAAAATTTCGGGGAGTTCCCGGTTACGGTGGGTGGTCGGGGGCCGGGTGATGCGCGTTTCTCTTGTACACGTACGCGCGTGTGTGCAAGGCGTTCGCTCTAACTGATCCCGGGCGAGGCTTTGGGCTCTAACTGAACCTGAGCGATTGCACTCCAGGCTGCGCGTTACTGAACCCGAGCGATCGATCGATGACTGTTAACTGAACCCGATCGAGCGATTCCTTCACTACTACTGCTAACTGAAGCCGATCGATGCTGCCTCTGGATGACCAATGAGCGTTGCGGGGGGGGGGGGGGGGGGGGGTGGATGAATAGGACCCCGTGGCATTGCCTCTGGATGAACAGGACCCCAATCGATCGAGCCGGTTGGGACTGGATGAACAGGACCCCGTGGAGGTATGGATGAACTGGACGACCCCGTGTAGGGCTGGATGAATAGTAGACGGTGGAGGGGTGCCCGTGGAGGGGTGGTTGAACAGTAGCCGGTGCGCGCGATGGAGGCTGGATGAACAGGCACTAGTAGAAAAAGGGTCAAATCTGTGACACATTAGTGCCGGTTCAAATGACTAGGCGGGAGGAGATCTTTAGTACCGGTTCAATGCGAATCTTTAGTACCGGTTCGTGCCACGAACCGGTACTAAAGGTGTTGGCCGGGCACCAGCATCTTTAGTACCGGTTTGTGGCACGAACCGGTAGTAAAGAGGTTGTGGCAGGGCTATTTTTATTCCCACCTCGCTCCCCTAGCAAGATTTTGACCACCTTAAATATGTTACTTCTCAAACTTTCACAAGCATTTGGTCTTCATTGAACTCTATGTGTAGGATCTGTGGCTGCAATAGGAGTCTTCGCCGGTTCTTAAATCAGGGGTAGATTCCTATTGACGATTCTATACAAAAAGATCATTGATGATCAATGTATTTTTTATGTACTTCTCTGTAGCAGTAACGTGTTTTGGCTGAAAGGCGGTACTGATCAATGTATTTTTTCTGCAAACTATCACAAGCATTTCGTCTTCATTGAACTCCATGTGTATAATTTGTGGACTCAATATGAGTCTTCACCGGTTTCTAAACCGTTGAGGACTTATATTGACATTCAGATTGTACACAAAAATATCATTGATAATCAATGTATTTTTGATATATATTTTTACATGTTTACGCCCTGACTCTCTTCACTCACTCGGTCTCCCCCTCAATCCCCCGCGACGTCATCAATTTCCAACACGTTTTGACATCATTTGCCGTTTTTCAGTAACCAATTTGTTTAGATCAGAGCTTCAAAACTAGACGAACTTCGTGTACAAACTGGACAATCTCTTTCGGAGTATCAGGGTTTCGGACGAGAACTCTTATGTTACACGGGCACTTCATTTTTTTAACTTATTTGAACTCTAGACTTTTTTTGAGCCGGCATTATGCCGCATTCGAAGCGACGTCATCAATTTCCAACACGTTCTGACATCATTTGCTGTTTTCAGTCACCGATTTGTTTAGATCAGAGCTAAAGGACCGTGAAAATGAAAATCACTACAAAACGAACTCTGAAAATGTTGAAGGTATCATCATTTCACCCGCATAGCATGTGCGAAAGAGTAGAGATGGTCATGACAAAAACTGGATGAACTTCGTGTACAAACTGGACAATCCCTTTCGGAGTATCAGGGTTTCGGATGAGAACTCTTCTGTTACACGGGAACTTCATTTTTTTAACTTATTTGAACTCCAGAATTTTTTTGAGCCGGCATTATGCAGCATTCGAAGCGACGTCATAATTTCCAACACGTTCTGACATCATTTGTTGTTTTTCAGTCAGTTACCAATTTGTTTAGAGAGCTAAATGACCGTGAAACAGTAAATCACAACAAAACGAACTTTGAAAAGCAGAAAAGAAAAAACTATATAAAAAAATTACTCAAAAATAAATAGAAGAAAATGAATAATGCAGTAAAGAAAAAAACTATATAATGCAAAAATATTCACAAAGAAACTAAATACAGCAAAAAAACTACTCAGAAATAAATAGAAGAAAAAAAAATAAAGCAGAAAAGAAAAAACTATATAAAAATTACTCAAAAATAAATAGAAGAAAATAAATAATGCAAAAAAGAAAAAAACTACATAAAGCAAAAATATTCACAAAGAAACTAAATACATCAAAAAATACTGAGAAATAAATAGAAGAAAAAAATAAAGCAGAAAAGAAAAAACTATATAAAAAATTACTCAAAAATAAATAAAAGAAAATAAATAATGCTGGAAAGAAAAAAATTATATAAAAAATTCTTGGGGCGCTGTCCGGTGGGCCTGCCAGGCCTAGGGTGTGCAAATTCAGGCCCAGAAGGGCCGGCAGGCTCACAGGGCAGCGCGCCCTAGTTAGGCCCAGAAGCCTGCTATATAGAGGAGTTTGAAAGAGCAGCGGCGGCTGGGTTTATAAACCAGTGCGGCTGCCTTTCGCTCGGCGAGGTGGGAATAAAAATAAAGCAATGTGGGTGGCAGTGCACGACCATTAATACCGGTTGGTGGCTCCAACCGGTACTAATGTGTTGCCCTTTAGTACCGGTTGGAGCCACCAACCGGTACTAAAGGACCTCGTTTCCCGCCGCTTGGTCTGGCCAAAATTGTCCTGGCCTTTAGTACCGGTTGGTGGCTCCAACCAGTACTAAAGGCCCCTCCTATATATATGGCACTTATGAAAAATCAGTTCCATCGACACTTCTTCTCCACTTCTCTCGCGCGACATCTATCGCCGACGCCGCTGCGCTGTCGCCCCCGCCGCCCTCGATCGCCGCCCCCGCCGCACGTTGTCGCCGTCCCCGCCGCCCTCGCCGCCCCCGCCGCCCGTTGTCGTCGCCACCCCCACCGCCCGTCGTTGCCGCCCCCGCCGCCCGCGCCGCCCTCGCCGCCCGTCGTCGCCGTCCCCCCGCCCGTCGTCGCCGCCCCCGCCGCCCGTACGCCCGCTCGATCGTACCCACACACACACACACTACACACACATGTACGTACACACATACACACAGTACTATACACACACATATTTTTTTTACTTATTTTTTGTTTTCTATTGTTTAGATGAATTAATTAATATAACTAGTTAATTTTTAGAATGTTAGAATGTTAATGTTAGATGAATTAGAACTAGTTTATTTTTAGTAAGAAAATTTAGGTATATGAGATTATTTGAACTAGTTGAATTAATATGACTAGTTTATTTTTATTAAGAAAATTTAGGTACATGAGATTATTTGAACTAGTTGAATTAATATAACTAGTTTATTTTTAGTAAGAAAATTTAGGTATATGAGATTATTTGAACTAGTTGAATTAATATAACTAGTTTATGTTTAGTAAATGCTTAGTTGAACTAGTTGAATTAATAGAACTAGTTTATTTTTAGTAAGAAAATTTTGGTATATGAGATTATTTGAACTAGTTGAATTAATATAACTAGTTTATTTTTAGTAAGAAAATTTAGGTATACGAGATTATTTGAACTAGTTGAATAAATATAACTCGTTTATTTTTAGTAAGAAAATTTAGGCATATAAGATTATTTGAACTAGTTGAATTAATATAACTAGTTTATTTTTAGTAAATGCTTAGTTGAACTAGTTGAATAATAGAATTAATTTATTTTTAGTAAGAAAATTTAGGTATATGAGATTATTTGAACTAGTTGAATTAATATGACTAGTTTATTTTTAGTAAGAAAATTTAGGTATATGAGATTATTTGAACTAGTTGAATTAATATAACTAGTTTATTTTTAGTAAATGCATAGTTGAACTCGTTGAATTAATAAAACTAGTTTATTTTTAGTAAGAAAATTTAGGTATATGAGATTATTTCAACTAATTAAAATTTAGGTATATGAGATTATTTCAACTAATTAAAATTTAGGTATATGAGATTTTAATAGAACTAGTTTATTTTAGTAAGAAAATTAATAGAACAAGTTTATTTTTAGTAAATGCTTAGTTGAATTAATAGAAGTAGTTGAATTAGTTGAATTAATTGAATTAGTAAGTGTTTAATGTTTCGCCTATATGAACATAGGAAATGTCATCTGACGACGGAAAATATTTCATTATGTGCGAATACTGTGTAGACCAGCGCGGCCTGTGCGAAAAAATTTTCCTTGTTGATGATAGGCGATTCAGCATCAAGCTGGATGAGACCTTCGAATTCGATACAGTAAGTCACAACGACATGTCTGTTTTCGTAATTAAGCATGACTTATATATGCTTCATTTGCCTGACTTATAATTTTTAATTTTCACTATTCTACTAGCGCATCCCCTGCCATGCAAGAATTTTTGTCTTGGATAAGATAGGTTTCAATTCTATGGAAACTATGGAGGTAAAGAGAGTTTACCTGAAAACTGAGCATGGTTATACTTTCAACGTCAAAGTATACAATGCAAACACGTACACCTAGTTTGAATGCAAAACTTAGCAAGCACTATGCAAGGCTTATGCATTTGAGCCTGATATGGTTATCACCGTTGATATTCGTCCGGAAGTTGATATTGAAGGTAATAGAGACATATGGGTCGATGTGCAGACACCTCCAGTTCTACCATTATGTGAGTTCTTCTCAACTATATATTTGTCTTTGATATTGCTTATTCAAAAATAATTGACAACTAATTTCTATTGATAGCTTATTTCCATTCAAGCAAACATGTCCGGCGCTTGGTAGACAGGACCTACTACTGTCCCGGAGCTGAACTAAAATGCAAGGAGATAAGTCATTATGTTTCATGGCTTGAGGATCTTCATACTGTCAAGACAAATTTTCTTCCTGCACTTAGAAATGTTAGTACTCAAAACGTGCGACCAATAGTGATCGTATTGAACTACGGTCACATCTATTTAGGAATGATGGTAAGATTTTTACTATTTGTCCTCAATGCATATTTTGCATACATAATTTTTTTGCTGAACTTTCATTGCTAAGTATATGAATTAAGTAGTATAAGATGTTTTTCAATAGGGACTCCCGATGACAGTTGTGCCTCAGGGGATCGAGACTAAAGGTCGCATGTCAATTGTTAGCTTACGGTCAAGATATCCTACATTGCACATGAGTGCATTCAGGATTTCTAGAAGCGATGAATGCTTAATAGTGAAAGATTGGAGGAAAATTGTTAACGATCGCAGAGAAGTACTAGGGGGCAGCAATGAGAAGCGCAGCCCACGATTAGGAGACAGGTTCATCTGCATGCTCCAGTACGATGATTCAGGAGAGCTATACATGTTCTATGCTATTTTACCTGAGAGAGAGCAGCAGGAGTGATTTAGCTAGTTCATGCTCTTAGTACTTGTCCTTTCATGTCCGTGTTCTTCGTTCTGAACTTAATCTCAAAGAGTGATTTGCTTTTGTGGTGTTATATATGAATGCTTATAATATCATGACAATCATGTTGAACTCGATGATATTTTTGCATCTGGTACAAGTGAATGTTTCTTCTTTAAGCTAGTGTTGGTGGTGATTAGATAGCGGTAATGACTATGATGATTAAATAGTGATAATGACGACTACGATGATTTTTAGCTAGCTAGCTAGAGTATATATACTCATGTTGATGATATGATGCAAGAGTTTTTATATTAATATGATGATGATGAGTTATTATATCATTTAATGAAAGAAACCGCAGTTTAGTTTCAGCTAGATGGATCCTACCTAAGTGATCATGTATATGCCGTATCCGTATATATTATACTTGATCACCTAATTAGGTGATCAAGTATAATATGGATATGGCATATACTTGATCACTTAGCTAGTAGCTAGATCCAATGCATCCGGTCGAAACTAATACGCGGTACTTTCACCTAATGATTTAACAACTCATTATAATGTAAAACAATCACTAAATTAAATTGAAAACACAAAATTAAAGGAAAAAATAAAAAAAACACCCAAACATTTAGTACCGGTTGGTGTTACCAACCGGTACTAATGTCCTACACGCACCCGGGCCTGGCTCGTGCCACGTGGTGGAACTTTAGCGCCGGTTCATGACGAACCGGTACTAAAGGGGGGGGGGCTTTACTCCCCACTCTTTAGTGCCGGTTGGCAAACCGGCACTAAAGGCCGACACGAACCGGCACTAAAGGCCGGTTCTGCACTAGTGAGGATACCGTGGAGGCTGGAGGTGGTCGACGGTAGCCCGTGGAGGCTGGAGGAGGTCGAGGGTGGAGATGAACAGTATCCCGTGGAGTCCTGTTTTGCGGTACGCCACACCCCTCCCAATGAACAGGACCCCTGTTTCGACCATAGCGCTCCAACACAAGTCCGTTTCGTCCGTTTTGCGGTACGCCACACCCCTCCCATCAACAGGACCCCTGTTTTGACCGTAGCGCTCAAACACAAGTCTGTTTCGTCCGTTTTGCGGTACACCACACCCCTCCCGATCAACAGGACCCCCGTTTCGACCGTAGGAGGTCTGTTTTGTCCGTTTTGCGGTACGCCAGACCACTCCCGATGAACAGGATCCCGTTTCGAACGTGGCCGGTCAAACACAAGGCCGTTTCCTCCGTTCTGCGGTACGCCAAGCCTCGTTTCCATCGTCTGTTCCATCCAAGCCCTCCCGATGAACACGATGATGCATTCCGTTCCGACCCAGCCGGTTGGCTCCCCATGAACACGACGACGACGCTGTTTCTCCGTTTCGACCCAGCCATGTACACGAGCCCTGGCCGTACGTATGCGCGAGTACGCATTTGAGACCCCGCCCGTATGTACGCATGTGGCCGTATTTACTTTCTTGCACCTTGGCCGTTGTACGTACATGTACATGCTACGTGCGCGCCTCAGCTACAACACGTGCGTGCGTCTACATCGACCAGTATGTACGTACACGTTAGCGACCAGAATGACAACGCTACGTACGCTTCGACCAGGTGGGTCCCGACTGTCAGGAAATTCCTTGCGTGCGAAGATGTAGCTGGTGGGTCCCAGCAGGCAGGGGGACGAATCGTTTTTTTGCCCGGACGCACTTCCTTGCGTGCGAAGATGTAGCTGGTGGGTCCCATCAGTCAGGGGGAGAATCAATTTTTTTGCCCGTAATATGGACACACTTCTTTGCGTGCAAAGATGTAGCTGGTAGGTACCAACAGTCAGGGGGGAAACGTTTTTTTCGCAAAATACGATGGCCCGTCCGGTGGGTCCCTGCTGTTAGGTGGAGGAATCATTATTTTCCGCATAATAAGGAGCACTTCCTTGCGGCCGCTGTGGACCCAGCTGTCAGCCTGTCCACGTACAGTACTCTTCCGATGGAAGTCGTTCCTTGACCATGTTGACCACACCGCACCGAGAGCACCAGGGCGATGGACGACGATGAGGCCTACGAAGGAAGGGGACGACGCGGCAGTGGATGCCCACGCGTAGAGGAGTATGAGGGTTCATTCGTTCGGCTGTGTTGTGAGGCTGCCGTCGCCGCAGAATAACAGGGGGTGTGGGTGAGTGGAGCGATGGCCTGGCCAGCGGCGGGAGTAGTAGGGGGCGGTGAGGCCTCCGCGGCATCACAGCCGGCCATGGAAGGCAGGAGCAAGCGGCACGACCGGCGCTGCTTTGGGCGGCTGGAGCAAGAAGACCAGAGGTTGAAGAAGCACGATGGCCGTTGGATGGACATCGTACGGTCACTGCAGCTAGAATCGTTCATATTGACTAAGTTGACAAATCCCTCCGTCCCCGTCAACTTAGTGGGCCCACAAGTTAGCCTCCCACCAAGGTGGGTCCCAGCTAGCAGGGGGAGTATTCATTTTTTCTGCTTAATAAGGAGGCACTTCCGATGGGTCCGAGCTGACAGCGGGGGGAACGTTTTTTATGCGAAATACGGTGGCCCGTCAGGTGGGTCCCAGCAGTCAGGGGGAAACTTTTTTTTCGCAAAATACGATGGCTGTCCAGTGGTCCCCGCTGCAGGTGGAGGAATCATTATTTTCCGCATAATAAGGAGGCACTTCTTTGCTGCAGCCGTGGACCCAGCTATCAGCCTCTCCACGTACAGTATACTTCCGATGGAAGTCATTCCTTGACCACGTTGACCACGCCGCGTTCTGTTGCATGCATGCGTCCATGGGCGTGGTGTGTCCACACTGTCAGCCTCTCACGTACAGTCATCTTGCAATGACTCTCGGTTGTTGACCATGTTGACCACACTGTGCCGAGCGCACCAAGGCCGGTGGACGAAGGCGAGGCCCCAGACTGGAATGACCCGGAGATGGGGAAGATGGGGCAATGAAGTCGCAGATGGAGAGGAGTGGGAAACTTGACTGGTTCGGGTGCGCAGCAGCCCAGCCGCGGTGCCGCCCACGAGAGACAGGAGCAAGAACAAAGGTTGAAGAAGGAGCACGACTGTTGGACTAACATCCAACAGTCCAGCAGCTAGAATCATTTGTTGATTAAGTTGACAAAGCCGTGCGTACACGTCCACTTAGTAGGCCCACAAGTCAGCTACCAAATCTGACGGGTCCCAGCTGTCAACGGGATGAATAATTTTTTTTGCAAAACAAGGAGGCACTTCCTTCCATGCGAAGATACATCTGGTGGGTCCCAGCTGTCAGGTGGAGGAAACATTTTTTTGAGCTTAATAAGGAGGAACTTTCCTTGCGTGCGACCATGGACCTTGTGGGTCCTAGCCGTCAGGCTCTCCATGTATAGTCCTCTTTCGATGACTCTCGTTTATTGACAACGCCACACCGAGCGCAGCGAGGCGGTGGACGACGGCAAGGCCCCGGACGGGAATGACTCGGAGATGGGAAGACGCGCAGTGGAGTCGCAGATTGACAGGAGGAGAAGGGTTATAACTGGTTCTGTTGCGGCGTGGGGCTGCAATCTGTGGAGAATAACAGGAGGTGTCGAGGGGTGGAGGGATAGCCTGGCCGGCGGTGGGGTAGCGCTTCGCAGCGATGCGTGCTAAGCAGAGCCGCTAGCCGCCGAAGGCTGGACCAGGCGGTCCCGACGACGCTGGACGAAGAAGACGAGAGATTGAAGGTGTATGCCGGCCGTTGGATATAAATCCAATGGCTGTGGATGTCACAATCATTTCTTGACCAAGTTGACAACGCCCTGCGTAGGCTTCGACCTATTAGCCCACATGTCAGCCTGCAAAAATGTGGCTTATATTCAACCCATGTTTTCTAGAATGTACAGTCCATTTGCTGGGCTGGGTGAACAAATAATTTTGCGTCAATCAGGCCCATTTATATTTTCTATGAAATCCCAGCCTATTCACACTTTCTTGAAATACACGAATTAGCTAGACTCGTTATATATATAATGTTATGTTAGACGGAGCAATTAATATCAAAGAAGGCACCTTATATATATAATTAACAAATTAGCGAGTTATTGCTCAAGATAAAAATGAGCGCGTTATTATTAAATTGGTCCTTAAAATCCTCGCAAGCTTTTGTACGCAATCACCAGGATTTTCCTTCCCTGTGAGTCAAAAACAAGCAGGATTTTCCTTGCCAACTTTTGTTAAACATTTACTTTTATAAGTTAATAACACGTGGGATGTTTTTATAATGTATATATAAGTCTCTATAAAATATACGATAATAGTAATAATATAAATATATATAATGTGGTTAGAAGGGAAAACATAAATTGGACACAACATTATTATTCTTATATATAGATAAATAGAACAGAGACCTGCGTTTTATTAAAAAAATACATTGGGCTGCCGATCTTTAAGAAAAAGCCCATAGGCCGGTATGGACCACAAAAAATAAGTTGAAACCACGGTCTCCGTATATCGTGGGCTACGCATGTTAAAATACAAAACCTAGGCCTAGCTGATACACTACAAAAAAAAGACACATCCGTGACATTTTGGGCCGAACGAATTTTTTTTCTGTCATACATATGACACTTCTATGACGATAATTGTGACAAAACCCAGTATCATCATAGATGTGGTGGGCTCCTACTTCTATGACAAAAAATCATGAAAGAAAATGGGCTTTTCGTCCTGGGCGGGCCGGAGACGCAGTTGCATGACATTCTTTGGGCCGTCCATGACGGAAAAAACTGTGGTAGAAGCGAGGGGGAGGAAAATTTCGGGGAGTTGCCGGTTACGGTGGGAGAGCGATGCGCGTTTCTCTCGTACAGGTACGCGCGTGTGTGCGAGGCGTTGGCTCTAACTGAAGCCGAGCGAGGCATTGGGCTCTAACTGAACCCAAGCGATTGCACTGCAGGCTATGCGTTACTGAACCCGAGCGATCGATCGATGGCTGTTAACTGAACCTGATGGAGCGATTCCTGCGCTACTGCTGCTAACTGAAGTTGATCGATTGGATGAACAGTGAGCGTTGCGGGGGGTGGGGGGGTGGGGGGGGTGGATGAACGTGAGCAGTGGCGTTGCCTCTGGATGAACATGAACCCGTTGTCAGGAACCCGACTCAATGCCACACCGATCTAGCATGTAACACCTCATATCACTTTGTGGCCTCACGCACGGTATTCCAACGAGTGTCGCCTTACCAGGCCCGGGACCGTTTGCGCCTTTTGGCACACATATATGATAGTGTCGCTAGCATCCATATGATAAGGAGCCCGGGCTGACATGGCTAGTCGTAAACCCAAAGTGGCACAAACTTACAGGGACAGGCATCCATGACCCAACATCGAACCTGTCGGTCATCAGCGAGTGAATCCAGGCTGTAGCACTGGGCTAGCAGGACTCCGGTGAACCGGGCTGTAGCGGGCTAACAGGACTCCGGTATTCATCGCGTGACATTTCCCCGAAGGGACAGACACAAGAACGAAGAAGGACACATGCCGGCCAGCCTAAGTGTTCCGCAGCAGTAGCAAGCTACCATGGCTCAGTGGAAGCACTAGGAGACATTTCCCGGTAAGAGAGGCTACTAAGGATAACAACTAGATAGTCAGATCCCACACATACCAAGCATTTCAATAACATACACACAATATGCTCGATATGTGCAAATACAACATGGCATCACAACATGACTCTACAACTCAAGTATTTTATTCAATAGGCTCCGAGGAGCGAGATATTACAAACATGGGTCTCATGACACAACATTCAGAGCACACAAGTCAAGCACAAGCGGAAGCTTAGCATGTCTGAGTACATACATCTACAAATGAAAAAGGCTTAGAAGCCTGACTATCTACCAGATCCTACCAAGGGCACAAGATCGTAGCTGAGGTAACAAGCTAAACATCGAAGACCATGCGGAACTACTAGCGAGACTGATGTCTCTCTGCAAAAACATAAAATAGGCAAACGTGAGTACAAATGTACCCAGCAAGACTTACATCAGATCTAGCTACATATGCATCATTATCAACAAAGGGGTGGTGGGGTTTAACTGCAGCAAGCCAGCTCTGACGCGGTGGCTATCCTGAACTACGACGAGTCCACATATTCACCATATCAATACACCACCATGGATCCGCTCCCGTCTCCCTACGAGAACGACACCCATAGCACTCACGCTTATCTTGCGTATTTTAGAGTATCCACTTTCACTTGTCTATGAACTGTTATAGGCAACCCAGAAGTCCTTTACCGCGGACACGGCTATTCGAATAGATGATGTTAACCCTGCAGGGGTGTACTTCTTCATACATGTTTCCACCACTTAGCGTCTGCACACGACATGTGCTCGGCAAACTTCAAGCGAAAGCCGACGTGGGTGTAGACCACGACCTACCTAAACACTCTAAGTCTCTAGTCCAGGTTTATCGCCTATTCAGGTTCCATCCGCAGGGAGTCCGGCCGAAGTTTCCACATACGGCCCCGAACGATGTGTGTAGGGTTCCCGAGACACCAAACGGGCGCTCGATACACCGTGCCACGTGCCTACCGCATCACAGCCCACCCCTCCGGTCAGCACTACGCACGGCCTCCAGCATACTACAAACACCAGAAACTACTTGCAACTCCTGGACAGAGGACAAGGGTGATTAAGAAGTCGAGCGGGGTCATATTTCAGGGCCCAATGCATGGTAGTAGCTGTTTCATAGATCACAAACACAGAACTCAGTTCCTAAGGACGGCTTCAATGAGACAGCCCACCATGTACTCCTACATGGCCTCTCATCGCTACCTTTACCAAATCGTGTTCACACACTTAGCTCACACACAGTAGGACATGTTCACACACCTCTGATTCATCCCCGATGAATCAGACCTGACTCAACTCTAAGCAGTAGCAGGCATGACAAACAAACATGAATGAGTAGGCACAACAGGGCTCAAACAACTCCTACTCATGCTAGTGGGTTTCATCTATTTACTATGCAATGACAGGTCATGCAGAGGATAAAGGGGTTCAGCTACCATAGCAAGTAACAGATGAATCGTTGTTGTCCTAATGCAGTAAAAGAGAGCAGGAGCGGGAGAGTGGGATTGTATCGGAATGAACAAGGGGGTTTTGCTTGCCTGGCACTTCTGAATATAGTATAGTTCTTCATCGGTGTCATCGATCTCATCGTTGGTATCACGTCTATCGAGCGGGGACAAATACCGGCAACACAGAAAAGAATACAATCAATGGGATGCACAATATGATGCATGATCATGACATGGAAAAATGAGTGTGTTTGGCTAATGCAACTATAATCAGATGAATTTGAGTTAGTTTGAACCCAAGGTTCAAGTTCAAATTGAAACTATGACTTAATAAAGTTCATTATCATGTTTTGATATAAATAGCAGGTTTAAGTTGCTTAAACATGCCTTAAACGAGTGAAGATGGATAGATTGGATTTTTTTGATCATTTTTCATATATAAGTTATTTCATTTGGAGTTACAGATTAATTTCTATGATTTTTAGAAGTTTAGGGCATTTTCTGGAATTTCCTGAATAAGAATAAATCCAGAAAATTGCATATTGCGTCAGCATGACATCACCCTGATGTCAGCAGGTCAACTGGGTGCCTCCAGGTTAACCCTGACCTGTGGGGTCCACTGGTCAGTGGCTGGGGCTGGTTAGTGTCGCTAACAGGTGGGGCCCGATCAACAGACACGTCAGCAAGTCAACTCTGTCGTGTGGGGTCAGTCAACGTGTGACGTGGCCAGGTCAAACTGACCTGTGGGGCCCGTGGGTGTTAGTTTAAACTAAACAGGAGCTAAACAAGGTTAATTAGGCAGTGGGGCCCATTTGTTAGTGAGAGATGGGGCTAATTAGCGGAGTCATTAGCGACAAATGACGGTATCATGTCGACTTCGCCGGAGTTCGGCCGACGATGACCAAACCAATGGCGGAGGCTCGCCGGAGTTGAGCTACATGCAGCGGCTGGACGCACGAAGGCCACCAGGAGGTAGCCTGTGCTCTTCCGCATCCAACGGAGCAGGAAGGAGCGGATGGGGTGCGCTGTACTCGCTGGAGTCGAGCTCGCGGCGGCGGCCGGAGTTCGGGCGAGGTTGGGAATGGTGTTGTGGGGCATGGTGGGGCGAACGGCTGGGTGCTACGGCCTCCTGGTGATGTGCTGAGCACGGTGACACGCTCGGTTTCTAGCTTACGCGTCTGTGGCCACGACGACGACATGGCCGACGGAGCCAAGCTCTCGGCCGTGATGGCCAACGGGGTTAGGGGGCAGCTCGAGCGACATGGCTAGGGGGAGAAGGAAGAGGAGCTCATGGCGAGTTGGCCGGTGCAGATGGAGGGGCCGGGGAAGCGTCGGAGCGAGCGGGGCAGCGAGGCGGATCTCCGGCGACCGATGGTGAAGGCGGCGACGATGGCGACGAAGCGCGGCCCTCCGGCTTGTTTCCTTCGGCGTGGAGAGGTTCAGCGCGAGGAGGCGGAGCTCGGGCACTAGCTGGCTGGGCGTGGGGATGCTGGTGGCCGCGGTGGTGACGGTCGGCGGCGACGACAGTGTTCGGTGGCGCCGCGGAAAGGTGCAGAGGAGGGGGAGGAGGTCCAGCGAGAGAGGGGAGAGGTGCAGAGGGTCCGGGGGGTGTCGTGGCGTCTCCAGGCGCATCAGGGCAGCGGCGGGAAGCAGGAGGTGGCAAGGCGTCGTCCGCGCACTTGCCACGCACCTGTCTGTCCTCCTGGCAGGAGGAAGACGACAGGGAGAGGGCTGCTGGGCTGGGCCAGCAGGTGGGCTGCCAGCTGGGCCGGCCAGGTAAGTGGCCCAGGTAAAAATCTCTCTCTCTCTTTCATCTATTGTTTCTATTTTTCTATTATTCTGTAGTCTTTAGGGCTTTATTTAAAATACTTAAACAGATCCAAAAATCATGAAACTAAACATGGCTACTGTTTAGAATATATCCAACAGCAAACATTTTAGTTTATGATTATTTGAGCATTTAAAATATTTTATAGTATTTAAATGCCCAAATGAAAATACCATATGATTTAGTTCAGAGCCCAAATATGTCATGGAAAAATGTGCAACACCTCTGGTTACTGTTTCCAGCATTTTCCAGAAATGATGAACATTTTTGAAAGCCATTTGGATTCACTGAAATTATTTTAGTTGAACCTAGTGAATTCCTTTGATGCTAGGGTTGAGGCAATCCCTATTTCAAGTTTCAAAAGAATTTAAACATGATGCAACACATGACTAGCTAGCTCAGTGCATACGAGAACTAGGGATGTGACAACTCACCCCCACTAAACAAGAATCTCGTCCCGAGATTCAAGACGTGAGGTAAGAAGACAAAGGGGACACTAAGTATCGCAAACTTCATGATCCAACTGTCTTCTTGAAGTTGTTGATTTATGCTCTAATTGATCTTGATGTCTTGCCTTCGAGATCTTCATCCAACACGAGGACAAAAGGCGAGACATGCCTACAAAAATGGATCATCTTAATGATCACAAGATCAACTCGCGGAACGAGACGTAGAAACATCTCTCGAGCCGAGACACGAAGCATCTATCCAAGGAATGGAGTGAAACAGATGACGAGGGCTCGTTAGGTAGTCAACAAGTCCACACTTAAGAAGGTGTTGAACGGTTGTTAATGTAGTGAGGAGTTGAATTTCCATGATACCATAACGAGACATCTTAGAGGAGGTGACTCGTGGAATATATCCCCCTTAAATGGCAAAAAGAATTACCTTTGATTCAAAAATCATTGAAACTCTTTGAACGAGTCCGGATGAATGACATACCTGGACTAGTATGGATGATGTGGATTACCTTGTTGAAGACAACACAACGGATGATTTTTGATTGTCATCAGGAATGGATGGAACCCATGGTGGGATGGCACAATGGTGGTGCAAGCTGGAAAGAAAATGCAAATGCCGGAAATGATTCTAGTAACTGGGGAGGAACCCAACAGTAGAATAATTCCACTGTTGGAATGCTTATAGCATAACCGAGGAAACTGGGAGCAATCCCAGTTAGTGCCGATGATAACACCAAGTGTCTATGCGTGCTTTCAAGAACTTGAGCATTTCCATATTCATCAAGGTTTTACCAATATCCGTGACAAGGATCCTGGCAACACATCTTACTACCTTGACGAATAGTGATGGACAATGCAGATGCATAGAAAGACAACCCTTTCTCAGATTTCACCTTAGCGAGGCCAAGGGAACGAAATCTGGATAATCGACCGAGAGACATTTAGCACTCCGCTTCTAATGTTCTCCTTGATGTACTGGTTACTACGGTCATGCTTAAAGCATCAACATAGCCATCAAGTAGTGGTCGGACTTCGGAATACAAAGGATCCATAAGAACAACTTCTGGAGTAAATCCTACGAAATCCTTATGGGGAGGTGGCCAACTTCCTCAATCAAGATTCTACAATAATAGGTCTTCCGCTAGTGGGTTTCATCTATTTACTGTGGCAATGACAGGTCATGCAGAGGATAAAGGGGCACTAGTAGAAAAAGGACCTAATGTGAGAAACATTAGTACCAGTTCGCATATGAGCCGACACTAATGCGCCCATTAGTGCCGGTTCGAATGACTTGGCGGGAGGTGACCTTTAGTACCGGTTCGTTGGGAATCGTTAGTACCGGTTCGTACCACGAACCGGTAGTAAAGATGCTGGTGCCCGGCCAGCACCTTTAGTACCGGTTCGTGGCACGAACCGGTACTAAAGAGGTTGTGGCAGGCGCTATTTTTAGTCCCACCTCGCTCCCCTAACAAGAATTTGACCACCTTAAGTATGTTACTTCTCAAACTATCCCGAACATTTGGTCTTCATTGAACTCTATGTGTAGGATCTGTGGCTGCAATAGGAGTCTTCGCCGGTTCTTGAATCAGTGGTAGATTCCTATTGACGATTTAGATTCTATACAAAAAGATCATTGATGATCAATGTATTTTTTATATGTACTTCTGTGTAGCAGTAGCACGTTTTGGCTGAAAGGCGGTACTGATCAATGTATTTTTTCTGCGTTCAGATGCACAATTTAAATATGTTATTTTTCGAACTATCACAAGCAAGGAAGAGGAAGAAGAGGAAGGAGCCCAGGAAGAAGAAGAAGAAGAAGAAGAAGAAGAAGAAGAAGGAGAAGAAGAAGAAGAGGAAGAGGAAGAAGAAGGAGAAGGAGAAGAAGAAGAAGAAGAAGAAGAAGAAGAAGAAGAAGAAGAAGAAGAAGAAAAGAAGAAGAAGAAGAAGAAGAAGAAGAAGAGAAGAAGAGAAAGAAGAAGAAGAAGAAGAAGAGAAGAAGAAGAAGAAGAAGAAGAAGAAGAAGAAGAAGAAGAAGAGAAGAAGAAGAAGAAGAAGAAGAAGAAGAAGAAGAAGAAGAAGAAGAAGAAGAAGAAGAAGAAGAAGAAGAAGAAGAAGAAGAAGAGAGAAGAAGAAGAAGAAGAAGAAGAAGAAGAAGAAGAAGAAGAAGAAGAAGAAGAAGAAGAAGAAGAGAGAGAAGAAGAAGAAGAAGAGAAGAAGAAGAAGAAGAAGAAGAAGAAGAAGAAGAAGAAGAAGAAGAAGAAGAAGAAGAAGAAGAAGAAGAAGAAGAAGAAGAGAAGAAGAAGAAGAGAAGAAGAAGAGAAGAAGAGAAGAAGGAGAAGAAGAAGAGGAAGAAGAAGAGAAGAAGAGAAGAGAAGAAGAAGAAAGAAGAAGAAGAAGAAGAAGAAGAAGAAGAAGAAGAAGAAGAAGAAGAGAAGAAGAAGAAGAAGAAGAAGAAAAGAAGAGAAGAAGAAGAAGAAGAAGAAGAAGAAGAAGAAGAAGAAGAAGAAGAAGAAGAAGAAGAAGAAGAAGAAGAAGAAGAAGAAGAGAAGAAGAAGAAGAAGAAGAAGAGAAGAAGAAGAAGAAGAAGAAGAAGAAAGAAGAAGAAGGAAGAAGAAGAAGAAGAAGAAGAAGAGAAGAAGAAGAAGAAGAAGAGAAGAAGGAAGAGAAGGAGAAGAAGAAGAAGAAGAAGAAGAAGAAGAAGAAGAAGAAGAAGAGAAGAAGAAGAAGAAGAAGAGAATAAGAAGAGGAAGGAGAGGAAGATGAAGAAGAGGAAGAAGAAGAAGAAGAAGAAGAAGAAGAAGAAGAAGAAGAAGAAGAAGAAGAAGAAGAGGAAAGAAGAAGAAGAAGAAGAAGAAGAGGAAGAAGAAGGAGAAGAAGGAGAAGAGGAAGAAGAAGGAGAAGGAGAAGAAGAGCAGGAAGAAGGAGAAGAAGAAGAAGAGGAGGAGGAGGAGGAAGAAGAAGAGGAGGAAGAAGAAGAAGAAGAAGAGGAAAAAAATAAACTAAATACGGCAAAAAAACTACTCAGAAATAAATAGAAGAATAAAATAAAGAAGAAATGAAAAAACTATATAAAAAAATTACTCAAAAATAAATAGAAGAAAATAAATAATGCAGAATTTTTTTTTATATGAAGCAAAAATATTCACAAAGAAACTAAATACGGCAAAAAAACTACTCAGAAATAAATAGAAGAAAAAAATAAAGCAGAAAAGAAATAACTATATAAAAAAATTACTCAAAAATAAATAAAAGAAAATAAATAATGCAGAAAAGAAAAAAATTTATAAAAAAATGTTGGGGCGCTGCTCGGTGGGCCTGCCAGACCTTGGGTGTGCAAATGCATGCAAGTAGGGCCAGCAGGCTCACAGGGTAGCGCGCCCTAGTTAGGCCCAGAAGCGTGCTATATATAGAGGTGTTCGAAAGGGCAGCCGCGACTGGGTTTATAAACCAGTGCGACTGCCCTTCGCTTGGCGAGGTGGGACTAAACGTAGCGCACTGCGGGTGGCAGCGCACGGGCATTAGTACCGGTTGGTGGCTCCAACCGGTACTAATGTGTTGCCCTTTAGTACCGGTTGGAGCCACCAACCGGTACTAAAGGCCTCGTTTCCCGCCGCTTGGGCTGGCCAAAATTGGCCTTTAGTACCGGTTGGTGGCTCCAACCGGTACTAAAGGCCCATCCTATATATGTGGCACTTACAAAAAATCAGTTATCGTCGCCACTTCTCGTTCCACTTCTCGTGCGCGCGAGAGTCTCGATCTCCGACGACATACGACGAGGCCGCCTCGCCGCCGTGCCGTCGCCCTCGCCGCCCGTCGTCGTCGTCGTCGTCGCCGCGTGCCCCCGCCGCCCGTCGTCGTTGCCGCCCCCGCCGCGCCCGTCTCGTCGCCGTCCCCGGCCGCCGCCGGCCCGTCGTCGCCGTCCTCGGCCGGCGCCGCCGCCCGTCTCGTCGCCGTCCCCGGCCCCCGCCGCCCGTCGTCGCCGCCCCCGCCGCCCGTACGCGCCCGGCCCGCTCCATACACACAAACACACGCATACACACATACACACACACGCATACATACATACACACATACACACACACGCATACACACATACACACATACACACACACACACATACACACATACACACACATGTACACTACACACACACATGTACACTACACACACACATACACACAGACACACACACACACATTTTTTTACTTATTTTCTGTGTTTTGTAATGTTTAGATGAATTAGAACTATCTAGTTAATTTATTTTTAGAATGTTAGAAATGTTATGTTAGATGAATTAGAAATATGTTAATGTTTAGTTGAAGTAGTTGAATTAATATATAGATCGAACTAGTTTAGTTTTAGTAAATGCTTAGAACTAGTTGAATTAATTAATATATATATATATATAACTAGTTTATTTTTAGTAAATGTTTAGTTGAACTAGTTGAATTAATATAACTAGTTTATTTTTAGTAAACACTTAGTTGAACTAATTGAATTAATATAACTAGTTTATTTTTAGTAAATTCTTAGTTGAATTAATAGAAGTAGTTGAATTAATTGAATTAGTAAGTGTTTAATTAATGTTTGGCCTAATATGAACATAGGAAATGTCGTCTAACGACGGAAAAAATTTCATTATGTGCGAATACTGTGAAGACCAGCGCGGCCAGTGCGACAGAAATTTCCTTGTTCATGGTAGGCGATTCAGCATCAAGCTGGATGAGACCTTCGAATTCGATACAGTAAGTCACAACGACAAGTCTGTTTTCGTAATTAAGCATGACTTATATATGCTTCATTTGCCTGACTTATAATTTTTAGTTTTCACTATTCTACTAGCGCATCCCCTGCCATGCAAGAATTTTTGTCTTGGATAAGATAGGTTTCAAAGATATGGAAACTATGGAGGTAAAGAGAGCTTACCTGAACACTGAGCATGATGGTTATACTTTCAACGTCAAAGTATACAATGCACACACGTACACCTATTTTGAATGCAAAACTTGGCAAGCACTATGCAAGGCTTATGCATTTGAGCCTGGTATGGTTATCACCTTTGATATTCGTTCGGAAGATGATATTGAAGGTAATAGAGACATATGGGTCGATGTGCAGACACCTCCAGTTCTACCATTGTGTGAGTTCTTCTCAACTATATTTTTGTCTTTGATATTGCTTATTCAAAAATAATTGACAACTAATTTCTATTGACAGCTTATCTCCATTCAACCAAACATGTCCGGCGCTTGGTAGACAGGACCTACTACTGTCCCGGAGCTGAACTAAACTGCGAGGAGATAAGTCATTATGTTTCATGGCTTGAGGATCTTCATACTGTCAAGACAAATTTTCTTCATGCACTTAGAAATGTTAGTACTCAAAACATGCGACCAATAGTGATGGTATTGAACTACGGTCACATCTATTTAGGAATGATGGTAAGATATTTACTATTTGTCCTCAGTGCATATTTTGCATACATAATTTCTTTGCTTTTGTGGTGTTATATATGAACGCTTATAATATCATGACAATCATGCATGTTGAACTCGATGATATTTTTGCTTCTTGTACAAGTGAATGTTTCTTCTTTAAGCTAGTACTGCTGGTGATGATATTTTTCCTATGTTACCTAAGTGATCAAGTATATGCCATATCCGTATATATTATAGTTGATCAAGTATAATATTGATATGGCATATACTTGATCACTTAGCTAGCTAGTAGCTAGAGATATCCAATAATGCATCCAGTCGAAACTAAGCCGCAGTACTTTCACCTAATGATTTAACAACTCATTATAATGTAAAACAATCACTAAATTAAATTGAAAACACAAAATTAAAAAAAAATTAAAAAAAAACCTCCAAACATTTAGTACCGGTTGGTGTTACCAACCGGTACTAATGCCCTACACGCAAATGGGCCTGTCTCGTGCCACGTGGTGGCACTTTGGCGCCGGTTCATGACGAACCGGTACTAAAGGGAGGGGACCTTTAGTCCCCACTCTTTAGTGCCGGTTGGCGAACCGGCACTAAAGCCCGTCACGAACCGGCACTAAAGGCCGGTTCTGTATTAGTGGGGTTCAGCTACCGTAGCAAGTAACAGATGAATCGTTGTTGTCCTAATGCAGTAAAAGAGAGCAGGAGCGAGAGAGTGGGATTGTATCGGAATGAACAAGGGGGTTTTGCTTGCCTGGCACTTCTGAAGATAGTATAGTTCTTCATCGGTGTCATCGATCTCATCGTCGGTATCACGTCTATCGAGAGGGGACAAATACGGGCAACACAGGAAAGAATACAATCAATGCAATGCACAATATGATGCATCATCATGACATGGCAAAATGAGTGTGTTTGGCTAATGCAACTATAATCAGATGAATTTGAGTTAGTTTGAACCCAAGGTTCAAGTTCAAATTGAAACTATGACTTAATAAAGTGCATTATCATGTTTTGATATTAAAAGAAGGTTTAAGTTGCTTAAACATGCATGAAACTAGTGCAGATGGATAGATTGGATTTTTTAATCATTTTTCATATATAAGTTATTTCATTTGGAGTTACAGATTAATTTCTATGATTTTTAGAAGTTTAGGGCATTTTCTGGAATTTCCTGAATAAGAATAAATCCAGAAAATTGCATATTGCGTTAGCATGACATCACCCTGATGTCATCAGGTCAACTAGGTGCCTCCAGGTCAAACCTGACCTGTGGGGTCCACTGGTCAGTGGCTGGGGCTGGTTAGTGTCGCTGACAGGTGGGGCCCGGTCAACAGACAAGTCAGCAAGTCAACTCTATCGTGTGGGGTCAGTCAACGTGTGATGTCGCCAGGTCAAACTGACCTATGGGGCCCGTGGGTGTTAGTTTAAATAAACAGGAGCTAAACTAGGTTAATTAGGAAGTGGGGCCCGTATGTCAGTGAGAGATGGGGCTAATTAGTGGAGTCATTAGCGACTAATGACGGTATCACGTCGACTTCGCCGGAGTTCGGCCGGCGACGACCAAACCAACGGCGGAGGCTCGCCGGAGTTGAGCTACATGCAGCGACTGGACACGTGAAGGCCACCAGGAGGTAGCCCGTGCTCTTCCCCCTCCAACGGAGCAGGAAGGAGCGGATGGGGTGCGCTGTACTCGCCGGAGTCGAGCTCGCGGCGGCGGCCGGAGTTCGGGCGAGGTTGGGAATGGTGCTGTGGGGCATGGCAGGGCGAACGGCTGGGTGCTACGGCCTCCTGGTGATGTGCTGAGCACGGTGACGCGCTCGGTTTCTAGCTTACGCGTCTGTGGCCACGACGGTGACATGGCCGGCGGAGCCGAGCTCTCGGCCGTGATGGCCAACGGGATTAGGGGGCAGCTCGAGCAACGTGGCTAGGGGGAGAAGGAAGAGGAGCTCACGGCCAGTTGGTCGGTGCAGACGGAGGGGCCGGGGAAGCGTTGGAGCGAGCGGGGCGGTGAGGCGGATCTCCGGCGACCGATGGCGAAGGCGGCGTCGATGGCGACGAAGCGGGGCCCTCCGGCTTGTTTCCTTCGGCGTGGAGAGGTTCAGCGCGAGGAGGCGGAGCTCGGGCACTAGTTTGCTGGGCGTGGGGATGCTGGTGGCCGTGGTGGTGACGGTCGGCGGTGACAACAGCGTTCGGTGGCGCCACGGAAAGATGCAGAGGAGGGGGAGGAGGTCCAGCGAGAGAGGGGAGAGGTGTAGAGGGTCCGGGGGGTGTCGTGGCGTCTCCAGGCGCACCAGGGCAGCGGCGGGAAGCAGGAGGTGGCAAGGCGTCGTCGGCGCGCTTGCCACGCACCTGTCTGTCCTCCTGGCAGGAGGAAGACGATAGGGGGAGGGCTGCTGGGCTGGGCCAGCAGGTGGGCTGCCAGCTGGGCCGGCCAGGTAAGTGGCCCAGGTAAAAATCTCTCTCTCTCTTTCATCTATTGTTTCTGTTTTTCTATTATTCTGTAGTCTTTAGGCTTTATTTAAAATACTTAAACAGATCCAAAAATCATGAAACTAAACATGGCTACTGTTTAGAATATATCCAACAGTAAACATTTTAGTTTATGATTATTTGAGCATTTAAAATATTTTATAGTATTTAAATGCCCAAATGAAAATACCATATGATTTAGTTCAGAGCCCAAATATGTCATGGAAAAATGTGCAACACCTCTGGTTACTGTTTCCAGCATTTTCCAGAAATGATGAACATTTCTGAAAGCCATTTGGATTCACTGAAATTATTTTAGTTGAACCTCGTGAATTCCTTTGATGCTAGGGTTTAGGCAATCCCTATTTCAAGTTTCAAAAGAATTTAAACATGATGCAACACATGACTAGCTAGCTCAGTGCATACCAGAACTAGGGATGTGACACCCGTGGTGTGGAGGGCTGGATGAACAGTAGACGGTGGAGGGGTGGCCGTGGAGGGGTGGTTGAACAGGACCCCGTGGTGCGGAGGGCTGGATGAACAGTAGATGGTGGAGGGGTGCCAGTGGAGGGGTGGTTGAACAGTAGCCGGTGGAGTAGCGCATGGTGGAGTCTGGATGAATAGGAGCCCGTGGAGGCTGGAGCAGGTCGACGGTAGCCCGTGGAGGCTGGAGGAGGTCGACGGTGGAGATGAACAGTATCCCGTGGAGTCCCGTTTTGTGGTACGCCACACCCGTCCCCCCCGTTTCGACCGTAGCGCTCCAACACAAGTCCGTTTCGTCCGTTTTGCGGTACGCCACACCCCTCCCGATCAACAGGACCCCTGTTTCGACCGTAGGAGGTCCGTTTCATCCGTTTTGTGGTACGCCACACCCCTCCCGATCAACAGGACCCCCGTTTCGACCGTAGGAGGTCTGTTTCCTCCGTTTTGCGGTATGCCACACCCCTCCCGATCAACAGGACCCCCGTTTCGACCGTAGGAGGCCCGTTTCCTCCGTTGTGCGGTACGCCAGGCCTCGTTTCCACCGCCTGTTCCGTCCAAGCCCTCCCGATGAACACGACCACGCATTCCGTTCCGACCCAGCCGGTTGGCTCCCCATGAACACGACGATGACGCTGTTTCTCCGTTCTGACCCAGCCATGTACGTATGCGCGAGTAGGCGTTCGAGACCCTGCCCGTATGTACATACGTGGCCGTATTTTCTTTCTTGCACCCTTGCCGCTGTACGTACGTGTACATGCTACGTGCGCGCCTCTACTACGACACGTGTGCACCTCTACTACGACACGTGCGCGCCTCTACATCGACCAGTATATATGTACGTACAAGTTCGCGACCAGAATGACAACGCTACGTACGCTTCGACCAGGTGGGTCCTCACTGTCAGGCACTTCCTTGCCTGCGAAGATGTAGCTGGTGGGTCCCAGCAGTCAGGGGGGCGAATCATTTTGGGTCTTTTTTTGCCCGGACGCACTTCCTTGCGTGCAAAGATGTAGCTGGTGGGTCCCAGCAGTCAGGGGGGCGAATCGTTTTTTTCGGACGCACTTCCTTGCATGCGAAGATGTAGCTGGTGAGTCCCAGCAGACAGGGGGAAACGTTTTTTTCATGAAATACGGTGGCCCGTCCGGTGGGTCCCTGCTGTCAAGTGGAGGAATAATTATTTTGCGTGTAATAAGGAGGCACTTCCTTGCTGTGGCCGTGGACCCAGCTGTCAGCCTCTCGACGTACAGTCCACGTCCGATGGAAGCCATTCCTTGACCATGTTGACCACGCCGCGCCGAGAGCACCAGGGCGGTGGACGACGGTGAGGCCTAGGAAGGGGATGACGCGGAGCCTGGGAAGACGCGGCAGTGGCTGCCCATGCGTAGAGGAGTATGAGGGTTCACGCGTTCGGCTGCAGTGTGAGGCTGCCGTCGCCGCAAAATAACATGGGGTGTGGGTGCATAGAGGGATGGCCTGGCAGCGGTGGGAGTAGTAGGGGGCGGTGAGGCCTTCGTGGCATCATAGCCGGCCACGGGCGGCAGGAGCAGGTGGCACGACCGACGCTGCTTTGGGCGGCTGGAGCAAGAAGACCAGAGGTTGAAGAAGCACTACGACCGTTGGATGGACATCGTACGGTCACTGGAGCTAGAATCGTTCATATATTGACTAAAGTTGATAAAGGCCTCCGTCCCAGTCAACTTAATAGGCCCACAAGTCAGCCTCCCACCAAGGTTGGTCCCAGCTAGCAGGGGGGTATTCATTTTTTTGTGCGTAATAAGGAGGCACTTCCGGTGGATCCGAGCTGACAGCGGGGGAACGTTTTTTTCGCGAAATACGGTGGCCCGACCTATGGGTCCCAGCAGTCAGGGGGAAACGTTTTTTTCGTGAAATACTGGTGGCCCGTCCAGTGGTCCCAGATGTCAGGTGGAGGAATAATTATTTTCCGCGTAATAAGGAGGCACTTCCTTGCGGCTGCCGTGGACCCAGCTGTCAGCCTCTCCACGTACAGTACTCTTCCGATGGAAGTCGGTCGTTGACCACATTGACCAGCCGCGCCGAGAGCACCACGACGGTGGACGACGGCGAGGCCTAGGAAGGGGACGACGCGGAGCCGGGGAAGACGCGGCAGTGGAAGACCGCGCGGAGAGGAGTACGAGAGTTCACCGATTCGGCTGTGGTGTGAGGCTGCCGTCGCCGCAGAATAACAGGGGGTGTGGGTGAGTAGAGGGATGCCCTGGCCAGCAGTGGGAGTAGTAGGGGGCGCTGAGGCCTACGCGGCAGCACAGCTAGCCACGGGAGGCGGGAGCAGGCGGTCCCGTCGGCGCTGCTTTGGCGGCTGGAGCAAGAAGATCAAAGATTGAAGAAACACGACGGCCGTTGGATTGACATCCAACGGTTATGTCTGCTAGAATCGTTTCTTGACGTAGTATATAATAACTAAAAAAATCTTGCATACACGTCAACTAAACAGGCCCACAAGGCAGACCGCTCCCTCTTTTTTTAATAATTTATATATAGCTCATGGCAACTTCTTATGCAATTTATTGCAGTTGTTTTTTTTGGTTGGCCAGGGCCAATTTCACATATTTCTGTGGGTTCCAAACTATTTTTAATACCAAAATGTCGAGCCAGATTTAAAGTACTTTGAAGTTATATTTGAATTAGGTTAATGCCAAGTGAAATAGGAATCTGAAAATGTGAAAAAGAATCAGAAATTATAAAGTAATTGCCAATTTGTCATCTGTTTTTATATTTACAACCCATTTCATATTACTTTCAAGGCATAGAAAAATAAGTAGGCCTGGATTGGGTATTCTTCAGAAAAAAATAAACTGGGCTCATTTACACAAAGAAAAAATAGCTAGGCTGGTCACATGGTGAACATAAAATATAAGTCTGGGCTAGACGGGCCACAGCCCAGTTCAAACCCTGCTCCGTCTCAACAATACCAAACAAAAAAAATACTGCTCGAGTAGCTACGTCCCAGGTGTCAGCCGATCTTGTGCTGTTCTCTTGTCTATTGACTATATACGCTCACAATGTCGTGGGTCCCAGATGTCAGGAAAACACTAGGAGGAAGCATTTTATTTTTCCATACGTTGACGTGGTGGGCCCCTACTGTCATCCTCTCCACGTACTTCTGCCGATTCCTGTTGTTTGTTGACCATGTTGACAACGCGAGAGGGCGGCGCCGCGCCGAGCGCACCAAAGCGCGCGGAGGACGTCGGTGTTAACGATTTAGGAGACGGTGGGGCGGCGATGCGTGCGCTGAGGCGCAGCTAGCCGTGGGAGGCGGAAGCAGGCGGTCCCGCCGGCGCTGGTTTGGTTTTGGCGGCTGGAGGAAGACAGGACTGAAGAAACATGACAGACTGTAAAAGCAGCAGGAGTACTTAACAACCTTAACTGAAACCAGCAGGGGCACTTAACAACCAAAGCTGAAAGCAGTATGAGTACTTATACAGGTTCAACCGTACAAAGCATGCCTCGAACAGTGCTACTTTGCCTACAGTTAACCAAGGGTGAGGCCGCCAAGCCCCAGGACAAGGCCCAGGCGCCACCCCGCGCATCCACAACCTTCTGAAAGCGGCTTCATCTCGCAACGTGGTCAATAAACAGGATATTCGCTTTAGAGCCATGGAAAAGCATGAACATAATCTTCTGTCCTATTCTCCAAGATGGACGGGCCTTCATTATCTGAGACCACCCACGAATAAGTATCTTTTCGCCTCCAAGGGGAATTGAGTAGGTCGACATAAACATCATGTTGTGACCAAGCGCAAGTATGACCTGACCATAGTCAGGCATCTGTATAGGAACAATAGAACTCGGCAGTTCCTGTTTCAAGAAGATCACAGCTGTAAAACTGTGTATAAGCAATAGTTTATGAACAACATATATAACAGAAAACAGCTTGTACCATAAGTTTCTCGACACAGTTGGACCTGTTCAACGAGTGCAGCAGTGGCACACATATCCCACGTGGCCTTCCACCATTGAAACGCCCCACAAGGACCTCAAGACGATCAATAAAGTGTAGGAACATGTGGATGTCGATCCAGCCAACTTCAGTGCCATTAGTAACAGTCGAGTTATTACAGAGTAACAAACGAGAAGACTGCTTAACTCTGAAAAAACCTACACATGCCACCAATTATAAGACAATATTAGTTAGAAGTAGCATCTTCGTGAGAGATTCGTTGCTACTTCTAAAGTTAAATTGTGATTAGTTAGACAAAATAGGTGGATTAAGAAGTAATCGAGGCAACAAGCAAGAACCAGATACAAAACTAACATGGATGAACAATTGGAACGACGTCGGGGTGGAAGATCACAATGAAGATGAGACCAAGTTCTGCTATTTCCATCAACATTCGTGCGCCAGCTTTCAGTCCGTAACACTTGAGAAAGTTTATCCAAGTTCAGCCATAAAAAAAGCAGCGATCTTCTTGGTTCATGAACCCAAGTCGGAAGCAATATCCATGGATTGTCTTCACTGTGACCATTAAACTAGTGTATTCAGTTATGGCAAGGCCGAGCATATTGAGTACATGTGTTCTGGCAGAGCAAATAATACACTGCAGGAAAAATAATATGAGAACACAGCATGTTCAAAAAACCCCCACCCTCCCGGATAGAGAAGTGGATTACCTGCGACCAAGGGACTTGGATTTATCAGGGATGGATGAAGAATTCGTACCTGGTTCTCCATGAGAAAACCCTATGCAATCGCCGAGCGGGGGTTTTCTCTGAACAAGCAGACGAGGGAGAAGGGGATTCAGGCCCAGTGAAGTATTGCCGCTTCGTCCGTCCAGCTTACTGCTAAAGCTGGAAAGGGGGGGGGTTGTGATTTGACGGCTCATTGGGCATTACTGCGGCGCTATGACCGGGGTGTGTCTACCGTGAAGTTGTGCACTCTAATTTGTGCATATGGCACGTGGACCCCGTTGCCGGTTGCCCCACATATCAATGAAAGGAAGTAGAAAGACAGGAGTAACTAATTACACATAAATATATTTTTTGACAGAGAGATACTCCCTCTGTTAAGAGATATACAAATCTTTTATATCATAGGATCACCTTGCCGAGAAATATACTCCCTCTGCAACGCACGGGCATTATGGGGGTTCAGCTTTTTTTATGGGGGTTCAGCTGAGAATATAATACTCAGATAGGCTCACGGTTCTGGACTTTGGGCCGCTGGCCGACCCTGCATGTTTGGGGGCCCATGTGTTCTACCTCAGCGCTTTTCATATTGCAAGCGATCGGTACTGCGCTGGTTTTAGATGCTGTCGCAAGGCGAATACACAAAATTGAATAAAGCACGGCAGCTGTTGGAATGAAATCGAACGACAGTTCCTAACCAGCAATCAGAGTTGCAATTCTATCAACGATATATCATGTGATAAATAATACCGTCGTACTACTTATACACACAGGACTCTTGTTTCACCATGCCAGATTATTACATCAAAATCTCTCGAAGGATAGATCAGCTCGGCAGTTGCGTGCTGCTACTGAAGAATTTCAAAGTTGATTTGGACCAGCTCTCCTTGCCGAGAAAGTTTGATTTTGACATCATCCCCTACCACAAGATATGATTTAGATTTGAACCTTGACCATCCTTTAGCATCAATCATCATGCGACCATCCTTTGTACTTATGGTATATTGAGCAGGTTCATTCACACCAAGGCTGCGCATGGTAAGAGAAACTTGGCCGCGGTCGCCCAGATTGTTGAACGACTCCCTTGTTGCTCTAGGAATTCTCTGTTTGAAAACAAGAAGACATACCCAAATAGTTAGATCGACACAGTGAATCATGTGAAACAACATGGAAAGAAAAAATAATGAAGCACTTGGGCGGCCAACGCTTACCAAGGAGGTGGACATGTCGGTTTTTGTAAGGACTTTGGTATATGAAGTGCGAACTGCAGCCTAGTCTGTTGCCGGTGCAACTGCACGGGCCGGAGCAAATGCAAGTTCAAGTGTTGGTGCAGGTGCCGAAGCCGCCGCTGCTGCCGGAGATGGTGCTCCTTGTAGAGCTGGTGCCGGTGTCGATGCCCGATCCTCCGGTAGATCAGACTGATCCGCTAACGCGGTCGGTGCCCAATCCTCAGCTGGATCAGACTGAGCTGCTGCCGCTGTCAGTGCTAGAGCAACTGCCGGTGCTCGATCTGTGCGAGACAGTGGCGATCGTGTCTGGTCTGCTATGATCAGCTTTCTAACTTGACTAGGATCCATGACCGTGATCCAGTTTTTTTCTTCATTTCTTTTAAATGTGAGAAGGACTAATTGTGGCGTTTTTGTTAAACCAAACTATAGTTCATCATAGGGATTCAACTTGTACTCAGACAACAGACTGTTCCAATTTTTTCCAGTAATATAAGTGATGGACAGTGCCTTCGTTACTGACACGACATAAGAAGTGAAACCTGCAAAAATAGCCATCGTAGAGCAAACCAAACGGTTTATTCTGTGATGAATGTGACATGGAAAAACCTGCATCATAAAATTGCAAGAAAAGAAAGAAAACATGACATTAAATCAATAAGATTTAGACAGTAAATCAATAAGATTTACTTGATGTGACACAAGTGAATCCTTACCAGGAAATCACTATGTTGAAGTACTAAACAGAAGATTGATCGTCCAACTACGCGTGGCATGCAGGGGCCCTGCCTACTCCCACAAGCAGGACAGTCCAAAGGTCGTGACAAATCGTATGGACCGAACATCCATGGGACTAGAAATCCTGGTGAGTGCGATAAACCCTGCAATGCATACAGATATTGGAGTGTAACCATAATTGATAAACCGTCGTCACAAAAATATGATCTGGATACTTCAAAATGTACAGACTGAATTGAGTGGACAGACATTAACATAGACCATTCTCAGGACTGACCACACACCAAAAGCGGCAGTACTAATAAACAATACATGGTTCACAAACACAAATCAAGTACTGAACAATAGTACTTACTACAGACAAGCAAAGTTGCACTAACTAAACTCTGTAGACTATTTCTTGCCACCGACCTACGGGATGAACCCCGCATAACTGACTAGGCCATGGACTTCGTGTGAGATGTCTACATGCACCATCACCATCTTGTCAACCTTGGAGAACCTAACAGAGTGGTCTTTCCACTCATAAACATGATGATGAAGACAAGCCGCATCAGATTTGTTGGGAAGCTTTACAAGAAGCACACCCTTCGTAATCGAAGGCACAACCAGGAAATTGTTGTGGTCAAGTACAGCCTCAAGAACACGCCTGACAACAATGCTACAGCAAAACACTAGTTCAGGACACGTGGCGACAAGGACACAGCAGCTGGATAGTTCAGTAGTAGAACTCATCATCAGGTCTTCCAGTTCACACGGCATGACTTTGAGAACTTCATCTCCACCGCGGGCCTGGTTCTAATTCAAACAGAAACCATATTTCATTACTACCTCCGTTCAGAAATATAAGATGATTTTCGATATTATACTCCATATATGACTACATATACGCACAGAAATGAGTGAACAAAGACACTAGAACATGTCTTCAAAGGCATGAGAGTAGAGGGATTACATGCAATATCCATAACCCAAGTTACTGAGGCAAATATACCCTCTTAAAAGGTAGCATTGATGTATCAAGTACTCCCTCCGTCCCAAAATTCTTGTCTTAGATTTGTCTAGATACGGATGTATCAAGTCACATTTTAGTATTAGATACATCCGTATCTAGACAAATCTAAGACAAGAAATTTGGGACAGAGGGAGTAGTTGAAAGTAATCTATAAGAAATAAGTGTCAACCTCTCGCATGTTTTGGTCAAAAGAGGAATTTAGAACCGTCATTTGGCACACTAAAATCACATGCAAGATCACCCAGAAAGTTGTACTACCAGTACTAGTACTGCGTGTTAGATGAAAAAACACGATCAAGGTCGAGAAAAAGATCGTCAACAAGAGACATTACCTGGAATTGCTTAATGAGGGATCCCGAAGAGGGGGGCTTGGACAGGGCGATGGCTTTGAGCTTGTCTGAGGTAGTCTCGGCGGGGTGCTTGCTCTTCTTCGTAGCATGAGCCTCGACGGTTTTGGCCAGAGCCATAGACATCACGTCGGCCGGTGCTCCGGCGTCCATCCAAGAGAGGAAGCTGAGAGAGAAGAGTGAAAGGAGGAACGAGATGAGGGAGAAGCGAAGCGAGTGGGGGTTTTCTTCAAGAGAGGAAGCTGAGAGAGAAGAGTGAAATGATGGTTGCTTCGTCCGTCCAACTTACTGCTAGAAGGAGGGGGCTTTGTGATTTGACGGCTCATTGGGCATTACTGCGGCGGTTCGATCAGGGTAGTCTACTATCACTCTACTACGGAGTAATTTAGTGCATGGCTGGTGGACCCAGGTGCTGGCTGTCCCACACATCGAAGAAAGTGAGTAATTTAGTGCATGGCTGGAGGAGGATCCGCACGGTAGAGCGTGTCCACTGTTTTTCATTCTGAAGAAAAAAATGATTACAACAAGCGTTTCCACTCTTACGACGGAGGAGTGCGAAACACGGCAGCCACTTGAACATACATAGTGCTCCTACTACCAGGCATGTGCAGTGATTCATACGTCACTACTACACAATCTTGTTGCTGTGTTGTGCGCATGTCAACTACTCCTATATGTAACATAGTACCGCTTTTTCGACTGTCCGGTCGAGAATGAACGGTGAGATCGATGTTAACAGAACTAGGTCCACAGCGCACGGAGAGTACGGTGCTACAGTACTCCATGAAACATGAACCATATGAAGCACATCCTATAGTGTTAGACAGGGTGTATGAAGGGTGCACGGGATGGGAGAAAAAGTTCCCATCTCGACCCACTTTTGGGTGTTTGGCAGAGTGCATGAAGGGTGCATGAGTCCACACTAGTAGGTTGACAAAAATACACGAAGAGGAAACAACTATGTTGAGATGAGAATGCAACCAAACACACCCACATGCTTTGTGCTACAGTGACGGATCTGCACCGTCTGAGTTTGATCCAACGGTCATGTTGCACTGAGACATGGACATGCCCATGCAGAGGGCGCCTAAACACCACCGAAGTCCCTATGCTTCTCGAGGCGCACGACGTTGGTGATGCAGGGTGCAACCGCCCGCAGAGCCCGCTCCCGGTCGACGGGAGCCAGCTCGTCAAAGACGGCGTCCAATGGCATGAATGGATTCCGGTGACGGAGCCCTGAAAGGATTCGCCCGGCCACAGCGATGGCAGCGCGCAACCCCTCCTTGTCTAGCTCATCCCCCACCATCGCGCGGAGATGGCTCAGCTCCTCGGAGATATAGGTGAAGAAGGAGACCAGGTCAGGAAGCCGCAGCTCATTGAAGTCGACCGGGTGGTCGAACGGGTTTAGCCCGACGGCCGGCATCGTCGCGCTGGCACGACGGTAGGCATAGCGCAGCCGCAACACATGTGTAGCAACTTGGTTTACCAAGTGGCTGAGGCGATCCTGGACCTCGTCACGATCGGCCCGCTCGCGATCCAGCCGGCTCCCCTGACGGCCTATCGTATCTCCCGCTTTCTGCAGCAACGCCGCTGACGCCTCGAGCATCTTTGTGGTGGACGCCTGCCGCTTTTGAAGCTCCGTGAACTCCCGCACATAACGGAGGAGCATGGCACTCCTCTCCTCCTTGAGCTCACGGAGCTCCACGTCCTTGGCCCTGAGCTCCGCATCCTTGGCATGGAGCTGCTGTGTCAGGCGCCTCACCTCGGACTCCGTGATCTGCTGCGCCGCCATGGCACCAGGTAGAAGCAATGGGGAGAGGAAGCAAAGGGGGCGAAACGGCTGAAAGGCAATGCAATCTACGGGAAGGCGGAGGGAGCCAGCCGAGGAGCGGGGAATCTTTTGGTTTTCACCACGGTAAAACACCAGTCGACGACTTCTCACATCAGGGAGCAGTGGGTTTTTACAGGCGGAGTCATCGTGACTAATTGCTACCGCGCCTGCTCCCGTCAATCAAAAAATTTAAAATCCTGCCGCACCTGCTCCCGTCAATCAAAAAATTTAAAATCCTGCCGCGCCTAAACACTAGAGCAACGCCGCGGTGGATATTTAAATTTACCTGCCGGCAAGTAGATAAAAAAGGGGTGAAAAAACAAATGTGGCGGCGGCCTAGCTAATCGACCGAACTAGCCCAACTAGCTAGCCACCGTGCTTCACTGATGTACTCGGCAGGAAAGGTGGTCTTTCGTGATTTGACGACTCATTTAATTGCTTCAGCGCTACGACCAAGGAGGACCCAGAAAACGCGCGGTAGGGCATCCCACGTCAGGAAGAATATATGCGTGCACCACCCAGGAGGACCCCGAAACCGCGTGGTAGGGTGTGCCACGTCTCGGCACGGAGGAAAAATGTGCGTGTAAAAATATACTGTATCAGACGTAGTACCTATGGTTCGACCTCGGGACCCAGCCAGTCGGTCGAAAACACCCCACTAGCCACACAACTTCATCATGCAAACGTGGCACGGTTAGCTCCGTCTCGACCAGCCGCAACGTCTCTTGTTCTAGGAGATTCTTCTATTTTCGAAGCTTTTTTTATAGTTGTAATAACACCACGGCAAGCTAGCGCCGCTCTTCGTGTGTGCCCGTGCAAAGGTTAGATGATGGAGAGAAGAGAGATTGAGATCGCAGACCTGGGACCACCTGTAAGTGAGATAACGGTCATGCACGTGTTGACGAGGCACTCCCTCTACTCTACTCAACGCAAGTACTGTATAAAATCAAGTTATGGGACAAAGCCAACAAGCGTTCGTTTTTTTAGGCTATCGAATTAAGCTTTGTAGTCCCGGTTGCCAGTTCGAATCTCGTCTTTCAGATTTGTTAGTTTTAGGTCCAAATTTGATTAATGACAAGTGGGACCCCCGTGTGTTGTTCCGATATTTCAGTGTAGGATGTTTTTTTGAACAAACACTTTGCGCGGTTAGACAAGTAACGGCACGAGTTACACGTATTTTGCAAGTTTACGAACAAAAATGATAGCAGCATAGAATATCACATCCACCCCGCAGCTTAGATACTATGGTGATACGAGTTTTTACACCAATGGAAGTGAGATCCAATGGCTTGGGTGTAGTCTTTGTAATTATGCGCAATTTCCAAACTCTCCAATGTTTTTTTGCAAATACAACATTCAGGCCTCGTGTGTGCCGCTGCATCTTCGGTCCAACGGCTCCCCGGTGCTAATATTAGGTGCTCCCTGTAGCTTAATTACCTGCTATAGTGATATGAGCATCTAGGTCGTATGATCAGTGATCAGATGGCACATGCATAGTACTTGTACTTTCTGCGCATTTCCCAAACTCTATCAGCCGTATATTGCAAAAACATTCAAACCTCCTACTGTGGGCCGTTAGATCTCAGTGAACTCGTATCACCATAGAATCTACGGTGCGGGAGCACCTCATACTCTCCCGTGCAAGAAAACATAAGGTGCTATCGCAGCTTGGATGCTACGGTGATACGAGCTTGGAGGTCGTTTGATCTGAGATCCAATGGCATGTGAGCAGTCTTTGTGCTTGTAAGCAGTGGCCGAACTCTTTTGGGGCTTTTCTGCAAAAAACCATTCAAACCACCGAGGAGGTGTTGGGTCACAAATCCAACGCCTCCGAAGAGCTTGTATCACCAAAGCATCTAAGGTGTGGTGGCACATGATAGTCTTACATACAGGAGAATATGATGTCCTCCTTCATCTTAGATGCTACGGTGATACGAGCTTCGAGGTCGTTGGATATGGGATCAAAGGGCATCTAAGTAGTTTTTGTACAAATTGTGTGCAATTCTCAAACTCATCAAGGTTTCCTGCAAAAAAATTAAGACACATCATGTGAGCCGCTATATCTCAGATCTACAAGCTCCAAGCAACTCGTATCGGCATATAGCATGTAAGGTATGGGGGCACATGATATTCTCCCGGGGAGGAGGGGTGGGGGGTGCACAACCAATCGGTGGTTGGGAGGGTGGGAACAAATATAATCTAAACAACCCTAAATAGAGCTCCACAGTTTTATCTAAGGCCGAGGGGTTGACCCCCGACAATCCTAGCTCCGCCTAAACACAACATTTGCATGTACTGTAGTACTAGACTTAATATTCATGTTTCAGTTTCATGTTCATTTTAAATATTGAACTGAGGACCATGGATGTCTTACATTTTACTCCCTTTGTTCCTAAATATTAGTCTTTTTAGAGGGTTCAAATGGACTGGCGCATACGGATGTATATAGACATATTTTAGAGTCTAGATTTACTCATTTTGCTCCGTATGCAGTCACTTGTTGAACTCTCTAAAAGACTAATATTTAGGAATAGAAGGAGTATTTTTGAACTCGTGTCATACATGCATGGGTTGGAAAAATAGATGCACTATACTTATTGGATTGTTGTCGTGTTCGTGCGTGTGTGTCTGTGTGTGTGTGTGGTCATATGCTTGATACATACAAAGTTTTCTCACCTCCATATTGTTCATCTTTTAAATTTGAATTTGCATTGGAAAACTTACTAGGGATACCATGAAATGTGAAATCCACGTTGAGATCACTATATCACAAATTCACTCTAATTCAATGACTCGTCATAAATCAATTACCACGTTGAGATTAGTATTTGCAAGGAAAATACGGGTATTGTAATACACATAGATTCATTCAGCAATTTAAAAGGTTCCTTTCGTATTCTCAAATGGTAGGACCCAACGGCGTACCAGCCAGACCTTGGCTCGTGTTGATCCTAAAAAAAACGGGCTCATGTCCTTCGGTGGCATGCGTGGTACGCACATTAGGCAACCCCAACCAGTCGAGCCTCAGCGTTTCAAGTCGAAATATCTGGCGGCCAGAATTCTAGCCCTAGGAAATTTCCCTCATGTCCCCGGTCCATAATGACTACCGATGAACAACGGAGGGATGCTTTAGTAACTACACAATGTTACCTATCGTGCCGAGCACGGTTCAATTCCCTCGGTCACCGCACGTCAATGTCACCCGTCAACTGCATTGCCTAGTACTACTACTACTACACCAGGATGAGCACAAAATTGAGTCCGTTTTTTCGTGCCTAGTACTTTTTTTGTTCGTGCCTAGTACTTGAGTTAATATATCAGGCAATGCACTGGTACGGAGGGATTATCCTTTCCGGTTTATAGGGCTTATCTCAAATTTTTAGTTTTCCCATTTTATAAGTCTCAATTTGGTTGTTCCCCATCACATGTTCAGATTTCAAGGTGCAATAAATCATTACATGCAAGTATTAAGAGAAAATTCACCAATGCATGTACTTTATGCATGCATGCATTGCAATTAATGCATTCGTAAACACAATTTTTGAGGAAAACAAGCGCATTAATTGAGTGGTTTTGCAAACTACAACAATTGTTCCACCACTCACCATTTACCTTGGTTGAGGAGATTTTTGAATTGAGCCCTATAAACCGGAAAGGAGGTTTAACTAAGCAAAATGTTTGACCAAATCCTTTCTTAAGAAATACAACAGGACAGATGTACGGCTTGAAAATTTATTGCATGATGCAGGTTATGATATTGTTTCGAATCCTGGGTCTTAAATTTCAGAAAATCCGAAAGGGAGCATAAATTCTTGAAACTGAGCATGGTCACGTGATATGGCACAAATATTACTTCGTAAGTTTTTTCTTCAATTCGAGACAAGCTGCTTATGACAAGTTGCACAAATGAAGAGCCAAGTTATTTTGGAACAAAGACCTGTCACGTTTTTTTTGAGGGAAAAGACCTGTCACGTTAAGGCGAACACTTTCACTATTGAAACCGTGGGCGTTTATGTGCCGCCACGAGTCCCCGCTTCTCATCGGCAGGTGCCGTCCCAGCAAGCGTGTGAGTCGACGGGAGGCGTGCGAGCAGACCGCTGCGCCGGCTGTCAGGGAGGCGTGCGAGCAGACCGCTGTGCAGACTCACCGGGAGGCGAGCCCTTTGACCAGGCTCCGCCGCCCACCGTCGTCCCAACTGCTCCCACTTTTAATGTCGCCGGCGCCGTAGTTTAAAATCAACCCCGCACTACCCGGTATCGCTACAATCCTATCTCTTCCTCTCCTATTCTCCTGTCTTCTACCTCCAACTAGCCTGACCTAAACATACGCCATGCCGCATCACGATGGTCTGCCCTTAGTGTTCCAGTTTCATGAGGAAGACACCCAGCCGGAGTCTCAAGAACATAAGGCGCTTTGGGACGAGCTTGAACTGGCCTTGTGGGAAGACGCCGCGCCTGTCCCCGCTCCCGTTCCGGCTCCTGTCGCCCCGACTGCGCCAACGCCCATCCCCGTGGCATTGATGGGCTGGGAGCCGCACATTGTCGCCGAGCTTGATGCCACGGGGTTCCATGAGGTCCCCGGCGACTTTCACGCGCCCGTGCACCTGCCAGCGCATGCGCCTGCGCGTGCACTAACGCGCACGCCCGTGCCGGTGCCCGTGCACCTGCCAGCGCATGCGCCTGCGCGTGCACTGACGTGCGCGCCCGTGCCGGTGCCCATGCACACGAACGTCTCCGCCGCGCCGTTGACAGCGCCTGTCCCCGCGCGGGTGCCAGTACCGCCCTCAGCGGCATGGATGGCCGCCGTCGACCGCTTCCTTTCACCAACGCCAGTCGCCTCCTCCCGCCAGTTGACTCGCTCCGAAGTCCAGAACATTTTGGCCTTCCTTGAAGCTAGGCCAACGTCCAGGAGTACGCCAACAACGGCGCAAGACGCCGCCGTCGCCGTCTGTCAGTGGCCCGACGACACACAAAGCACGGCAGAGGAGCCGCTTCCCACTGCGAGATGCCCCCGCCACCGCCGCGTAATCTAAATTTGCCATGAAAAACGTTCGGATTGCCATGCTTAAAATCTGAACGTTTATCATTTCCGTTTATTTTATATTGATCGTCGTATAATTTAAAGTCGGAGTCAGACTGAACGAAATGTATGGTTTGATCGATTGAATGTTTTGCTAGAGCCGTATCAAATTAAATATAAAACGTCATCAAGCCACATGTATTCCTTGTCATCCAACGACCTAGACTACTTCAATGTCGAGCGCTCAACACGTTTAGCGTGCAGTTAATTTCATGCCAAAAATAGTGCTAATCACATGACAACACGCAAATAATATCCTAGTAGTTAATATCCGCATGCACTTAATATACTTCCAAATTAACGTGCATTGCACGTACACACTGACTAGTGCTGCTAGTACGTGAAACTGGTGTCGTGACTTGTGAGTTGTGAACGCGTCCAGATATGGTCAACAGCAACATCGCCCGCGAGTTCTTCCTGTTTGCCCGTGCGTCTAAACGCAGAAGGGGAGGAGAGAGAGAGAACACACATGGAACCCACCAGTAAGTGAAGGCGAATAGTACTAAAAATAATATTACATGTTATCCATTAATTAGGCTGTGGTAATATAAAAACATTATGTGAACAAAGGGGGTACAACAAACATTGCTATTCTATGTATGTTGCCTATTGACGTGCGGCTTGAAGGCCCGGTCGCATGTTCAATCCTCGTCCTTTATTTTTTAATTTGTATATGGGTCCAAATTTGTTTCATGACATGTGGGCCCCTTGGTGTGTAGTTTGTAGCACTTTAATTTGTGGGTCGAAATTTGTTCCATTCCAAGTGGACTATCAGTGTGTAGTTTTGTAGCTTATTTATAATAATTAAAGAGAACAACATAGTTTTTTCAATAATACCATGGTGCGACGTTGAAGGTGAGAAAGGACGTGCGAGAGAGCGATGACCGAGCCAGAGGGAAATCAACTAGGGGAGTTGCGTGGGTTGCAACGGCGTTTGGAGTAGTTGTGGGCTGAATGCTACGAAAATATAATCTTAACCGACCGGAATAAATGCCTACACAAATTAATCCAAGGTTGGAGTGCCCCTCGCAATGTAAATAGCTCCGGCTTTGCGAGGGATGGAGAGGTAGTAGCTTCAACGCGTGGAAAGATACGGTATGAGAAAGCGAGGTCAATCGAGAGACATATAGATAGAGAGACAAAGTGAGTGTGGTCCGACATTCATTGAACAAATATATATGCTCTAGAGAGATATTGTCAGATTGAGCTTTTGGTAAGGGTGAGGGCTGTAAGATAGAGCTTGAGGGATGATCCAATCACAGACGTGTAGATATGTTTTGTGTGTGGGAGGAAGCAAGGTCAACCGATCACATAGGGTCGCCGTGCGATCGAAAGAGTGAGACGTGTTGGAGAGAGTGACCTAGATAGACGATGTGTGTGAGAGAGTATACAATGTGAATAGGTCGAATTGGGATCAAACATGGTGATATATTGTTTTTGTCCGAGAAAGAGCGAGGTAAATCGAGACATACACACACACACACACAGAGAGAGAGATTGAGTGAGCGTGGCCCACCATGAGGTTGAAAGAGTGGCGGCGGCTTGGATGGACTGACCTAGATAGACAATCTGCGTGAGAGAGTATAGCGTGTGTCGATCGAGGCCCGAACAGGGAGATATATCATTTGTGTGTGAAATAAAATGAGGTTAAACGAGACTCAGATAAAGAGAGTGATATTGAGAGAGTGTGGCCCGCCGTGCGGAAGAAAGAGTGAGACAGTCTCGAGGGAGTGACCTAGATATACAACGTGCGTTCGTGCGCACGAGGGGTTGGGGGGGCTAGATAGGCAATGCATGTATTTAGCGTGAGAGGGTGAGAGGGAGAGGTGGAGAGAGAGAGCTCTGGATGGGGTGCAATGGCGGGTGTGTGAGGTAAATACATTTGGTAACAGGAGTGGAAAAAGGGGTTGTGTAGTTGAGAGACTTAGAGATCGAAACATGGAGAGAAAGAATGAACGTGTGTTGGAAACTGATAGCTTGCTAAGGTGGTTAGGAGAGGAAGATTGACAAATACAGGAAGTATGTAGCGTTTGTGCGCGGGGGGGGGGGGACTAAAAACAACATTTGAATGTACATAGTACGAGACTTAATATCGATGTTTCAATTCGGTGTACATTGTAAGATTTGAACCGAGGACCAGGCATACGGGTAATTATTTTGAATTCGTGCCATACTAAGTTTCGAAAAGTTGACATTGGCTCAATTTGTTGTGCTATTTTGTAGGTCATATGTTTGAATCCATCCAAAAGTTTTCTCACTACCATGGTGTTCATCATATACATATGAATTTGTATTAAAAAGTAGCGTGGATACGGTGAAATGCGAAATCCACGTTAGAATTGGATATTGCTACGTGACACACACTCTAATTCAAATAACTAACTACGTGACACACACTCTAATTCAAATAAGTAATTATGTGACACACTCTAATCCATGTTAGCGTGGGTACCGTTTCGATTTTTTTTCAAATAACTCCTCATTAATTAATTTATAGTACTCCCTATGTTCACTTTTATAAGACCTTGAAGACATTTCAGACAATGTGCAAAACAGTTCATTTTAAGTTGTCTGAAACGACTTACAAAAGTGAACAGATGGAGTATCTTGTTTCGAATGACTAATTATTGCAAGGAAAACACGGGCATGGTAATACATACAGATTGGTTTGCATTCTCAAATGTAGGCGCACCAGGCAGACCAGGGTCGGGGTGGACGCTGCTTCGGTGCCTTAAAGGCAACAACCCTTGGGTGACTGACATGTGGGCCAGCCACCTGTTGGGCCCACATGTCACGGACACAAAGGCAGGTGCCTTAAGGCACCGAAGTGTAGTCTTGTCGGGGTGGTCGCGTGTGTCGGACGGACGCGTAGCACCCAGCCACCCACCCCCCTCCCCCCAAAAAAGGACGACGACAATATAAGTTCGCGCTTCCATGTTTCGGATTGAAATATCTGGCGGCCCCAAATCCAGCCCTGCAAAATCTCTCTTCTCCACTGTCCCCTTCCGCGCCCAGATTGCTCAAATCCCTAATTCGCCGCCATCCCTGGAATCGCCCCTCGTCTCGTCTCTTTCCCCACCGTTGCCCACCTCTATGCCGGACGACAACGACGAAGACGACGGTCGCGCTTCACCACCGCACCGGAGCTACCTCATCTATGCCCTCGTCCGCCGCACCGGGTGGTCCACCGACAACGTCGGCCGCTGCAACCAATGCACCTCACAGACACCGAGTTCCACCGCATCAGGTGCGCTTCACCGACGCGAAACCTAAGGACTCGATCGTATGGATATGGAAAATACAGGATTTCCAATCCTAGCGGGAAAAGGAGGGAAACGGATACTCAATTTAAAGTGAGTAAACAGAATTCCATACTCGATCTCATAGATCCCTATAGAATTCTGTGGAAAGCCGTTGTGGTGATAAATTGCCTACTTAACTCAGTGGTCTTGGAACGAGCATGAAGAGATTAACGAGACTTCTTTCTCTTTTGAGTTTTTCTGGCGGACCTGCCACGCAAGATCTTTGGTCTTCCCCTGGAACCGATGAAAAAAAGTGGATCTCTTCTTATGTACTCGCTCAGAATGATTCTTCTCTATCTATAGTTCATGGCCTCCGGTGACGGGTACAAATAGCATAAAGAAATGTAACCAATGTTTATTGGAAAAAGCAACACCAAAGATTTGGGACCAAAAGCGGTTAGCAGTGACCATTGAATAAGTTTCTTCAGCTTGAGTTGGGTTAAAAGCACGGAAGGTATTTGCACCATCACCGTCCTCGGGAAAAGGCTATCATCTCCTACTAGATAAATCCCTAATTCACCTTTTGGGGCTTCTACTCTTACATAAAGCTCTTGTCTTGACAATTCAAAATTGGGCGAAGGTTTTTTACCAAGAAATTTATACTCAAAATCATTCCATTCAGAATTATTTTCTTTCTTAAAGCGTCGGACTTCTAAATTTTCATAAGGTCCTCCAGGAATTTTTTCTACAGCTTGTTGAATTATTTTGATGGATTCCCTCATTTCACCAATTCGTACTAAATAGCGAGCTAACGAATCCCCTTCTTTTTGCCATTGGACTTTCCAATCAAATTGGACGTCAGGAGTCCATTGATGAAAAGGGGCTGGGGAAAGCTTAAACCCAAGTCCTACAGTGATGGATATAAGCGCAATTGAAATTCCTGGGGAGTTATACATTTGTGTATTGATAAGACCGTTCACAATTTCTTGAAGCTCGACTGACTACGAATTCCCCTTTTTGTTTGCGAATCCCTGTTTGTATCCTTTGAGCGCACGCCCATTAAGTAGCGATCAAATCAAGGAAATCGATCAAACGATCCCCGTGAACCCTCGGTACAAAAAAATTGTACAACGGATTAGCAATCCGCCGCTTTAGTCCACTCAGCCATCTCTCCACGTTCCAAAGCGAAAGGTTTCCGTGTGGTATCTCACTGATGGCTCGGGCCCCCCGGAAGGGGGCCTTCTTCGCCTTCCACCTAAGCTGCGCAGGAAAGGCCCAAAGCCAATCCCAGGGAACAGTAAAGCTTCATAGGGTCTTTCTGGCCAAAAGGTACGTCGAACTTGGAACGAGCATGAAGAGATTAACGAGACTTCTTTCTCTTTTGAGTTTTTCTGGCGGACCTGCCACGCAAGATCTTTGGTCTTCCCCTGGAACCGATGAAAAAAAGTGGATCGCTTCTTATGTACTCGCTCACGGGCTTGCTAGCTAAATGGCAATTGGCACATACAATTCGTCCAGTTGCTTCTCGTGGGTTTTCATAACCCTCCTACGCCCCGTAGTAAGAGGGGTAGTTATGAACCCTATGGACCACCCCCATGGGGGCGGTGAAGGGAAAGCTCCGGCTTTTCTGGTACGAAATGGGCCACTTCAAATAGGTTCATTGCTCCGGCCCAGAATACGATTAATCCGGCATCCCCTACCGATGCATTTTGACATCCCACAGCTTCGGCAGATCGCTTAGCCCCGTTACAATGTTATGTATCGAGAAAGGACACTTTTTTTAGGTCAAGAGATTCATTGCAAGATCAGAATCATATTACGGGTCTCATGGTATATTTGAGTATAGAAGATGGAAGCCGAGTACTCTACCATTGAGTTAGCAACCCAGATAAAAAAAGGATCTTAGATACGATCGAAATCCAAAAATCAATGGAATTACACCGCGCACTTCTATCAAAACATTTTCCAAAATCTTATTATTTGTTTATTGCCCAGAAAAACCCTTTGGTTTTGGATGCTCATTACCGCTCGAAAACCAATGGATCTGTTATGTAGCTTATCCATTAGACCTATTTGAAGAGGGTTCCGTTACTAACATGTTTACTTCCATTGTAGGTAACGTATTTGGCTTTAACCATTCAGCCATGGATGCTTAACAGGGATCATCGTACATCCCGCGGGTACTTTTTTTTTACTTTTTAGAAAGTAAAGTTCTTTTTCGAAAGATTACCCCTGTCTTTGTTTATGCTTCGGATTAGAGCAAATGACTCTAATTCGTCCACGCCTACGAATCAGTCGACATTTTGTACAAATTTTACGAACGGAAGCTCTTATTTTCATATTTTCGTATCCTTTTTTAAACTATGTCTTGATCCCTCTCAATCTCTCTTTCAATTCGAGGATCCAGAGAGGTCTCCCAGCTCACCGGGGCTACTTCACCGAGCACATCGTCGCACCTCCGCCCCCTGAGGTCGTTGGGGCTTCACCAACGGTCTCGTCCAACGCATCGTAGCGCTCCGCTGCCACTCAAGATCTGCATCCGTGCGCGGCCAGCCAACGCCAGCGCATCACCCTCAACGGCTCTGAAGTGACCCGCACTCTAGATAGGTGAGCATGCCCAAACGCCGGCCCGAACTAGGTATCCACACATCACTCCCTTGTGCACTGTTCCAACAATGTTTGGACATCCTTTCACTGCTCTCTTAGCTTACACGCCTATGCAACTCTAACTTTAACTCTTATTTCTTCTGGAGATATCATCTAAAACAAGCAAATCCATTTTTTAGCGAAGCATGACGGGGCTACGGGATCTGGTACACATCCTGCACACCCGTATAACCTTGTAAGTATCTGTCCTATGGTACAACATCAAGGTCGATTCCTCTTATTTGATCAACCATTCGCTGTGTCAAATATGCAGAGGCGGATGCAAGGAGCACAAGGCCTGCACATCCAAGCAAGTGGTAACATGGACTTGTACATGGAACATCCCAAGCGCAAGCAGAGCTGCAGCGAGCCTTTACAACGAGCTACCGTAAGTCCCTGCATTTCATTTAATTCGTACTGGCATTCGTGTATGATTTGTGTGCAGTGGCTGATCCACGAATTCAAGTTACCAGGGGCGAACATTTAACTTAAAAAATACGAAGGCACTTGCACTCCGGAAATCAACATAACTTGAGAAATGTGAAGCTACATGCACTTTGAAAACCAGCTAATGATCCAAAGTAGTTTAGATTATAAACACTAAATGATGCAAGCACGAAAAAACACAAAATGCAACATGGTGTACAAGGACTACAAACATGGTCTGTACCTGCCTGAATTATTCATTCTCTGGCTGAAAATATCGAAGTGTAATTGCACGTATAACGAGTGTGCAAACTGCATATCAATATATCTATCCTGCACAAGTATGCCAATAGTTTCAAACAAAAGATTAGAAAAGTACTTATGCTATGTTGTCATGATACGGGGACTTTCTGGTAGATGACCTCGACGTTTCCTCAAGCTATGAAAATGCACTATAATTTGCTTGTCATCAATGCCTGCAAATCTCTGTCTCTCTCAACATAGTAGATCATCATTAGACACTAAATCCTTCAATGAGCTTGCAAAATGCTTGCATTAGATCCCTCATTAGACACTATATGTTCATCACCAGGAGCATATAAAATGTTTGCATCAATCCTTCCTTAGCAGTCTGTTCATTAGACACTTCAGGCTCAAGAACAACATGAGCTTGTATGTTTGCACCGGAAACTTGATTAGATACATCAGATTCAGTCAGTTCAGTATTGATTGGGGAGTTATAAAATAAGTAGAAATTGGTTTCATTTTGTCATAGATTCCCTACATACAAGCAGTTTTACAACACCGCCAGGTTTAACTATTGGCCAGAAATTGAAGAGTTGAATTAGATATAATCAGGGATGTGATGTACCTGCTCATTGCGCATGCTACTCTTGCAAGCTGCGACTGTCCGTTTGAGCAAGCTCGATGCCATGCCCGTGCTGCCGCCGCTGCCTCCCACGTAGGCTACACCCAGGGTTGGATCTTCATCTTCTTGTCCTTCCGTTCGCTTGAAGCCCGGCGACCGCCCTCCAACGAGGGCGCGAGGAAGTGCTGTATCGGTCTGTCCAGCGGCGGCTAGGTTAGGAGCGAACCAGACTGGAGGCTAGAGCGAATGAATTCGGATTTTTCCTGCTGTCGATCGATATGGGAGGCGCTCGTTTGGGTCGCGAGCCTGCTATAGGGCCTGCCTTGCATTTATGTTATTGTCCCATCCAAATTGAAATATTTTTCTTCATTTTTTACATTGCCTGCTCGCGCGTTCGGACGAACAAAACTAGCATGGGCCAACCTGGACGACTCAAACTAGGTGCACACTTTCCAGCCACCCTAGGCAGCCGCCCATACCAGCCCCTATGGTGGCGTCGCCCCTTTTTGCGTGTATGATTGGATAGTGAAAAATATTCCAGTGGTGCTTTTGATTTACCCACAAAATGGTTGAATTTCTTGTTTCTATGAACTGAGTTCGCCAATAATGTGAAGGATGCCAGTCTTTTCATCCTATTGTAGATTGCTTAGATCTCGATATGCCAAAAGTAATCGCATGAAATATACAGTAAAAGCCAGTGTGATGTGTTTGGTTACAACTAGTCTGACTACACGTCCTCATATAACATATCAAGGATGCACCATCTTACCAGATTAACCATTCGACTTACCCATGCAGTGTGGGAAGAAAGAAGTATTGGGACTGCGTATCCAAGCAATTGATGCCATGGACTCCTTTGTACAACCTTCTAAGCGAAAAAGAAGTTGCAGTGTGCCTGTACAAAGAACTAGCATAAGTTCAGTTACCTGCTTCTCGGAATTTTAGTTAGCCACTTATTGCAAAATTGTTCAATTATGTTGCTTGGCTTAATTTAGTTTGCTACTGATTGCATAATGGCACAGCCTGTTAATCATATTGTAGACTGCGCCTATCTGTGTGTTTGATACTTACTGTTAAGAATTACCTGTTTGCCTTAACTTAAATATCTACTTGTTTGTTTAACTGCTTTGCTGCTGCAACAGCGGGTTACAATGATGTTAATAACTACTCCCTCCGTCCCATAATATAGGACGTTTTTGACACTAGCATAGTGTTAAAAAACGTCTTACATTATGGGACGGAGGGAGTACTTTTCAGCATCCAATTGAAACTCTTTAATTCCTTGTTTGTTTAACTGGTTTGTTGTTATAACTCCCAGTTGAGATGTTTTGCTAACTTCAACTTTTCTAAATCCTATCGGAACTTTAATGGCAAAACAGGTTAGCCCAAGATCAAAGAGCGAGGTCCCCATGGACGTTGCATCATCCCACAGCAGTGGCACCGGCCCAATCGTGCATTATGAATTGCCAACTGCTGATGCTCTAGAGGCTAAACTAGTGGTAGAAAGAGATTCTGCTTCTGCACTTAGAGATGAAGTTGACATGTTGAGGAAGCAAACAGCACAATCACAAGCAGTACTCAAGACAACCATTAAATATTTGGTGGATTTCAAAACGAAGCAAGCTGAGACTGACCAGATTGTTAAGGTCCTGAAGGAAAAAAGGAAATTAAATTCCTACTTGGTAAATCATAGGTGAAATGTTCTTTCCATAGTTGAATAACCTTTGTGTTGTCTGTTCGTGTAATCAATAAAATCATTTGTTTTAGAGATCATGCAATAATTTTTTTTTTGGTTTGTAATTTTATTTGAGCACAAGTCTGTATTAATTGATAAGACTCGGAGACATTTCATTTGGATTGCTGTGCCAGACCTACAAATATGCCAATCGGGCTGAATGTGCATTCAACAATAGTAGTAGTATAGATGGACCGTGGCACGCATCGGAAAGGGCCAAGATGCTGGCTAAAAAAGATGATGTTGTAGCCAAAAAAAAGTACAGCAGCCTGCCTTATGTATGTTAGTTGATATTATTGATCCATATAATCTATAAGTGTTTATATGTCTGTTAGTTCTATACATTCTTGGTTGATTGACTCGGTATTTGAATCTTGATACATCGCTTGTGTACATATCTAAATGGGAGTACACATTATGCTGCGTGTGACATTTGAGTTGGACATGAAGTGTTCCAAATATTCGAATTCACCTTAAATTGGATACTAGTTTCTGAATTTGAGTATTGGCATTTGTAAACCATATTCATATATGACAGTGGAATACATCTTTGTCGTCCTTTTGAAGATATATAAAAACACATAGAACGATTTATAAAGATCCATATAGGAATACAAAATGGATTCGAATTTAGTTACCAGGATAAACGTGGATGCTTATTGTCCCAAAATTCGAAAGAAGCTGCAAAATGTCCACTCCCACGTCGGCTGCCCGAAGCCAAGTGTTTGGGAGATGGAAATTACTGTCTACCCATTACACGGACAATCCATCGGCCCGATTTCCACTTCTCTAAATAGGGGTAGGTTAGTAACTTCAATTAGAAGTGACACGACCGCCTCTGAGCCCATTCCGACACGGTGGGCGTAAAACATGGGCGGCAAAACACATTTGATTCAAGCTCGTCCGAAAGACCTCTGTTTCTCCCTCCATTCCCCATTCATACACGGTGGGCGGCAAAACAAACTCGACTCGGCCGAAATCGATGTAGGCAAATATTTTCAATAGGGGCAGGTTTGTAACTTCACTCAGACATGACACAACCGCCCTACCTGTCACCCCCGTTCATACACCGTGGGCGCCAACCATGGGCGCCAACCACCCTCTCCTCGCCTGAAATCGCTCTGGGCAAATATTGGCGAGATGCGAGATTACCGTCCTATTCCCAACCGACGAGACGTCCAAATTTTAAGCGGGGGCTAAGTTCATAACTTTCCCACATTTCAGACAGGTGCGTCCCAAAAACATGGTTCCCCGTACCTCTCCCTCCATTTTCCCATTCATACACCGTCCGTGCTAGAACACCCCATCCCCACACCAGCCTCCGTCCGCCACCCCATCCATCGCCGCCGTCCTCCACCACATCCATCGCCACCGTCCTCCACCATGCCGGAGCACCTACCAAGACCGTGTCGTCCACTGCTAGAGATGGACGTTTCTCATCCACGGCGACGGACCAATAGCCTTGCATCGCGTCCTCTCGCTTCATCGGCGCCGTCGTCCTCTTTGGCGGGGCCGCTCACACGACCTTCTCTTCCACCGCAACGGGACTTATACCCCGATGCACCCGTCTACCGTCGCAGATCTGCTTCAACGTCACCGACAGCGATCGCACCCCCGATGCCTACACGGCGCCGCAAGAGAGGTGGTACTTCATATCTCCTCAACTTTTTGATCTCAACCAGAAAATAGATCTTAACTTGGTTACTCTACTTTCTTTTCAGCTCTTAGAATTTAGTTCTTAGTTCGAAGCAAACAATGGATGCTAAATATCATTTCTCCGGTTTGCAGCTTCAAATCTGCCATGGCACAGCCATAATATGGTTTAATTGATCATTCTTAGGGTTTAATTGATCATGTTGGTTCCGTGGTGGTTTCTTTAATAGAAATCGGAGGGAAAACCCTCTTTTGCTAAAAAAAATATGCTTAGAGTTTCCCCCTTTTATGATCACTATACGATCAGAATACGTGCTTCGTGTCATAATAACACTGCTCCACGCATCAAGCTAAACAAGCTTAGATGTTCAAATACGAATATGATATTATTAAAACAGAGTTGTTTAATTGGTCAGCTAAATGTTCCTAAATTAGTTTTGAAAATTCAAGTTCGCCACTCGGGTGTTTATCTCTACAGGGTGCCCACGGTGGGCCGGCCCACCATGGGATTTTGGGTCGTCCCAGGCCCCGATTCCCCTCTGTTCTGCTGCGCGCTTCCGATCTCTACTCGCCCCCAGCCGCCTGCCTCGCCGGCGACTTGCCGTCCCCGGATGTCATGACTCTAGGAGGAGACGCCGGACTAACAGGAGGCCAGGAGCTGCTCGCCCAACAGCGTCACCGCTGCCCGGGCGCGCCGCCGTGCCTACCTTCCCAGTCCATTCAGGGCTTAGGCGTGCAGCACCCACCAAGCCAACCCGATTTATCCTGAGATACGTCCTCAACACTCAGCAGCCACTCCTCATCACCCATTTTCTAATTGGTTCATTACTCATTAGGCAGGACTGTAATTAGGGTTTGTTGTGTGCTCAGTGCTACCTACACTTAATGGTTCAGATGTATTTCGGTAATCTTTAGTACCTCTAAAGTTCACAGGGTTTTCAAAATTCCAGCCCTCGGAACAGAAACTAGTCATTTTGGATTGTTGGTCGTAGTGACATTGACCCAGATTACTACTGCAAGCCAGGTTTGTTGACAATTTTACTTGTCTTTCTTACTCATTCGATATAATATCCACTTATTCACGTCGATTAGTTGCAAACAATAAGTGCTAGACATACTTCTTCATTCAGATTTTGGACGGTCTCTTACTGCAGTTACAATTCTTCATACTTGTCCTAATAAGCTCACAAGTAAATGATTGATTCACTACATCTATGCTTGCCTTGTCATATTTGTTGTCAATATTCTTTTAGGGTGGACCACCCTGTTTCTAAATACTGGAACCGTAGACCTGAGTGAATAGTATTTCTCTATGTGATCTCTTCCATCATGTGTGGGTAATGAACACTGCATTGTATAGAAAGAAAGTGTCATTTCCAGCTTTTACATAGGTTTCGATCTTTTACATGGAATACAATCTGCCTACTTGCTTTGTGTCGCACTACCAACACTCCACCCTTGAAGCTAAACATTACGCCACTCATAATTGCTTAGTTTATTTGTTCAAATACGAATTTCATATGATTCTAATGTTCCTACTTCAGTTTTGAAATGTGTGCCTGCCTGTTATAGAGACATAAGGGGTTTGTATTTCTGTGTGTGGTTTGGTCAGCACGGTTGGGGAGGTGAACTTGGCATATGCAGGGGTTTATAGGGAGACACTCTCCGAGTTGAATCCGCAATGCATTCCATAGATAATCTGACTAATTTTTATGTTTTCATGAATCTCAGATTCTGAACAGCATCATAATGATTATGAGCTTGCGCGCATGAAAAGAATAAAGCAGAACAATGCCATGGCTTTCAAACTTGGCATTAAGGGACTGAAATCAAGTCTGGATGCAATGCAATGCAAACGCTCTCCACCTACAGATTCATGCTTAGAATATGATCGTAACAGTGATTCTGAGCTAGAGGGAGACCTAAGTCAATGTAGCTCCCTAGTGGAGGAGTCAGAGGAAGATGCCCTATCTTATTCACCCATCAAGGTACTTGCTCTAACTTTCCAAGGTTACATTGCTCGCACATATCTTGCAACTGATGCTTTGCATTGCTTCTACTTTGTTGAACTACCATTAGCTTAGTTTACACATCGTGTATGTGAATACGCCCTGCCTATCCATTTTCAGTACATATTCCATCTGTCATCATACCATATTTATCCATTCAAATGTTGTTCTTGTGTATCAGACGTTCAAAAGGAAGAGGGCGATTGTTGATCGTGGAGGAGCACAAGCAAAGTATTTGGAAAAGGTAGTGGCACCTGATAAATCAAATAGCCCATTAGGTGTAGTTGCAATATCACCTGACCCACAAAATACCCCAACTCTAGCAGACTCTAGCCCTACTACACTGGTCATTTCTGATGCCCCAACTCAGCAGACCCCAACTGCAGAAAACAGTATGATTATGCCAGTTGGCATAGCACCTGCTGTACGACGCAAAACCCCCATTCCAGCAAAGAGTACACCAAATCCAGTTGCCAAATTCCTTTTCGAACCAGAGAGAGCCCCAATTGCAGCAAATAGGACCCCTGTTCCATTTCTTCCCAGTTTAGAAGACGAAGCTTATGTTGTTGTCAGGAACTTTGTGCGCATCTTTCCTTCATGGAAAGATTATACCGCAGACACAGAAAAATTTCCAGTCTTCCTCCGCAACTTACGCGTAAGTAATGTACTAATGTTATTCATGGTCATTACTGCATATGTTTCTGCTGACAGAAGACAAAAGATTTCATTCTTTTAAATAGGCGAGGAGCAAACTGGATTGTGATGACGAGCAAGAGTTGGTTGTGCTTTTCAAGCACTCGTTGATGAAGTGTCGTTCCTACCCAAGGCAAGCGCACTTCAATGGCAAGCCTCTGAACGAAATTTCTGTAAAGTCTCCGGTGCTACATTTATCCGACGGTGACTGGAATAATCTTGTTACACATTGGTCTCGGCTGCAGCGTAAGGTACTGTCTATGATATCACATCACAATTTGAACTACATTTCTGCATTTGCCTTAATGTCTCACTTGTACGAAAATTGTTAGCAGAAGAACATTCATTCTCAAGGGACCACAGAATCTCGCAACTATACTGCACACTGCATTGCTCTCGTGAGTACCTCTTGCCCTGTATGACCATACTTACATTCATAGCTGTTTGATTATGTAGCATCACTGCACATGTTAGCCTCGTAATCGCCCATTTGGTGGACTTTGTAAGATCCGTATGGACTCTTACACAAATTTAGAATCAACCCAATGCTTTTGAAGAGGTTTAGCTCTGCAGTCCTCTTGTAAGGACTGAACATGGTCTATCACTGTACTTACATTAACAGCTACTCCCTCCGTCCCATAATATAAGAACGTTTTGTACAGTACACCAGTGTTCAAAACACTTGTATTATGGGAAGAGGGATTGGTTCATTTTGTAGCATTCTGCATCTTATCTCCCTCACCCACCATTTACTAAAAAAGATCATATCTATATTTAATCTTACCAAAAGTAGAATACACAGACAATGCCAGTGCAGAAGTGTAGCCCATTGCTCTTGTCAGTACATTTTGTCCTGTAACGCTTGTACGTCCAGGGATTGGTAGTTGATTATGTAGCATCAATCTGCATCTTATCTTCATTATCCTCTATCCCTTCCAGTATTATCATATCTATAATTACTCTCTACAAAATGTAGAGTACAGGCAATGCTTATGAAGAAGATTATGTGCTGAAATTCTTGAGTTATCCTTCCCTTGACATGGAGAAGGGCATTATAAAGCCGGTGTTAACTGTTAATTTGCTCATACTCCCTATTGTTTACTATTTTTTAGTTTGCTGTTTCTACCAAAATGCATGTTCGTAAGAACCGTAAGTTCTAAGTTTTACTTGTAAAACCAAATTTCTTATTCATACCATGCACGTTACTTAATACTCCCTATATGTATGCTTGGTTTTGTGGATCTATAATCCAGTGTGTGGTGAAGCAGCCCACGTTTGCACCTTGTCATCTCCTGTTTTATCTTACTGATGTGGCTGATGATATGAACAACATGCCATGCACATTATCCAAAATAGATACAATGATTTTCTTTGCCCTTCATCTATGCTTGTTATGTTGACATGGTAATCCAGTAGTGTGGTGAAGCTCCCCGCATTATGAACAATGCCAAATTATGCTATTGATATTTTGAACTTACTCTTTATTTTCTAATTTGAAATTGGATAGAATTGACAGAACAATTATCATCTTTGTTTATACACATGCAAAACCTGTCATCTCTCTGCTTTGTTTCAGGGTGATATGCCTGATGGCATGCACAAGTCTGCTGAAGGCTGTGAGACAAACCCAACATATATTGCAGCAAAGAAGGCAAAACATCTTGAAGATAGCGAGACAACCCCAAAGTCTTGTCTTGAAGTAGTGTTCAAGTTACTTGAGACTAACAGTCAGACAAGCTCACAGAATTCATTGTGTGAACCAGTTCAACTTCTTCAGTCCCAAGTTCTAGCAGAAAGGCATTCTGCAACTCAACTTCGACTTGAAGCCCTATCTCTAAGAAAGATTGCGGAGAACACCAATGAGAACCTCATCGCTAAACAGCTACACCTGGAAGCTATGACCGACATGCTAGGCCGGTCTCACAGCCTTGCTCAGCAGCTTGCGTAGCAGTTCCCCCGCAAGGCTAACCTTTCTTGAACTGTCTTGGAAGTGGTCTCGGTTCAGTATTATTTTGTTATGCTGCAATGGTGCCCAGTTTTTGTAATCTGCTTCTTCGTTGCGCTTTATGATCACTGTTGGCGAACTTTGATGCCCAGTGGATGTAATATACCTTAAATCCTTTATTGTATAGTGTAGGATTATTCTTAGTTACTATGCCGTAATTTCTTTATTGTGTAGAGTAGGTTTGTTCTTAATTCCTACTAGTTACTGCCATCATTCGCTATCTGAAAAAAAATCAGATGTAGTCGACCGGGCCGAAACATTCGATAACGGGCCAGGTTTTTAGCGGGCCACAATTGGGCCGGCCTGCGTCTTTCTTGGGCCCGAATGATTGGGGCCTTCACACATTGCGCCAGGCCCAAACTTACACTGGCCTATATTTTAGTTGGGCCTTTTGTCGACCCAGCGCTTAGTTTGGCCCAGGTAGCGTTGGGCCATTAACAGGCTGAATATTGTACTGGCCTGTTACGGCCGAGATGAAACCACGGGCCTTTTGTAGGACAAAATGCATGTTGGGCCTTAGTTTTCACTAGTCGTCGACGGGCCTTCAGCAGGCCGAAATGTAGACCGGGTCGTTATGGGCCTAGTTAGTCACGGGCCGTTAGCAGGCCGAAACATATCTCGGGCCTTAGTTGGCCCACTGATATCATGGGCCTTTAAGAGGCTGAAAGCTTAGTACAGGCATCAACGGGCCGAATTACGCGACAGGCCTTTAACAGGCCCAAAGTCATGTTGGGCTTAACTGTAGCCACCTTTAGCACAGGCCGTTAGTGGGCCCGATGTCCCGTCGGACCATATGTGGCCCATGGGCAGCACGGGCCATTCCCAGGCCGAAAGTCACACCGGGCTGAAATGGGCCCATGTCTACATCAGGCCTCTAACAGGCCGAAAGTCACTGGACTGTAGTTGGGTCCGAATATTCGGCGAACAATTAACGGGCCAGATCTGGCTTCGGGCCGTAAATGGGCCCAAATATTGGGCGAATAATTAACGGGCCAGATCTGGCTTCGGGCCGTAAATGGGCCCAAATATTGGGCGAACAATTAACGGGCTAGATCTGGTTTCGGGCTGTAAATGGGCCTTTATTAAGAAGGCCGTTATTGGGCCGGCCCACTAGTACCTGATTAAGTTCTAGGGGCCTTTGACTGGGCCGGCCTTTTTAACCTATATGGGCCTCTGTTGGGCCCAGCCACGTGTCAACGTACCATAGGCATGTCTCCTCCAATGGACGGGCGACATCTAGCCCACTGACGAGCTGACAGGTGTTCCCTTCGGCCAATCAGAATTTTACACGTGGAAATTTCCCATTGGTCGGGGCTGTTAACGGGTTATCGGATCCAAAACCCGACCCGATAGCTTAACGGCGTTTCGTTATGGTGGATGCCACGTGTCGGTCACCCTTGACGAAAGCACTTTTGTGACGCGCGATTTATCGTCCTGGAAGTGGACACTTCCGTGATGATAATTTTGGTAATGTCATGGAACACTTCTACGACAGCACAGGTATGACTATCTTGATTCTGCCATAAATTTTTCATGGATGCACATGCATGACAAAAAAAGCGACCTACTGTGACAAACACGTATCATCACGGAAGTGTATTTTTTTGTAGTGATACTTGTTCGCCCTCTAGAAAAAAATGATACCAGATCCCCGAGCGAACTGGATTGAGGGCCTGTTCTTTTGGTGGCTTCCAGAATAAGCTGCAATAAGCTGGCCCCTACCTAGCTTATTCTAGAAGCCCAATCAAATTTATTTTTTTAGAAGCCTAGTAGTTAAGACTTGAATAGTAGGCTTCTAAAAAGAAAATGTTGGTTGGGCTTCTAGAATAAGCTAGGTAGGGGGTAGCTTATTGTGGAAGCCCAAAAAAGCTAGCAAAAGAACTGGCCCTAAAGAGGGGGCCGGCGGCATGACTGAAGAAGCACATCAGGAGCGATTTTTTTCTTCAGTGGATGGCTCTCGATAGCGTTTTTTTACTTGCTCTGCACCATACAACTTGTATTTTTAGCCTCCCAGACCGTCATGGTGGACCAGTAGCCCATTTGCTGGGCGGGCAAACCTACAGAAACCAGCACTTGATTTTTCATCAAGCCCCAAAAACAACGCAGTACTATGTTTGTTTTGAGGCCGAAAACATTACGGCAAGGGTTGAGCGGGGGAGAGGGGAAGACAGAGTAATAAAAAGATTAAAAAGAGCTGATGCGCTGTTGCTACCCTAACAAAGCAGGTGCAATTCTTCTCGGGAAGAAGGTGTGCCGTTGACACCCACACGTCACATACCCCACGGTAGGCATACTAACAAGTTCACAAAGAAATACAACAGAAAAGGTAAACATTCGTATCAAACTCAGGTTCACAGGACATGTTCATATTCGTTGCCAACATTCACTATCAACAACTCAAAAGATTCATATATACACAAGCTCAGCATATCTATGCATCCAAATGATTGATAGATCACACGAAAATATTCATACATAATTCACAAAAAGATTCAGATATACACATGTTCATTATGTTTATGCATCCAAATGATTGAGATCACAGCCAATATGATCCATGGCCAAACTTTAATTACCTAGGGTACAGACTGGTAAATGGTGTTTAGTCGGAGGTACTTCTTGCTAAAATTAGTTCTTGTACGAGTAAATTTCGAGTACATAAGAGGCAGCACAGACAATCTGAATTTTGCTTTTAGGTTTATGCTCAAATAGTGGCCTTGTGCCGAGCGAGGTTTGAGCAACTTGGCCACTACTTTCATACAACTAGTCTGGCTCATCTTGGTCCTGTAGCTCGTCAAAATTCTACATTGCAGACAAGAAAGGAGGCGGTTGATAAAATGAACCACCCAAATGTTTTGTGTAGTTCAACGGAAATGGAGCATCCCTGGCATTCAGACTGATTAAGTGCCAGATGAATATACGCATCAACAAACTTGTCTGGAATCTTTAGACTCCATGCCATACAGTTCGCTACCATATCTACTAATAACCAAAAGGCAAAATTTGGGACCAAAGACTGGACTGTGTTCTTCTGGGCTATGCGCCAAGCAATATTATTAGCGTTCAATCTCCTAATACTTGGGAGTTTGACAACTGGTTGACGCCGGTTGATACTCGAATGAATATAGGCACTTCTTGTCAACATCGATGCTTTTCTGAGTGAACTTTGGAGTACATGGCAGCAGCATAAGTATCTGTCCATCTGATCATTTTGTGAAGTTCTACTAAAATCACCCAATTCAATGATTTGCCTGCGAGTTCAGGATCCAAGTTACTCCTTTATAAAATCGGCAAACAGTAGCACAATACCAAATTACCAATACATGACAAGCACAATAATCAGGATAAAGACCAGTACCAACCTGTGTGAGGTAGCATATCAATTACTATTTCCTTTGACTGGAAGCCGAGATAAGCAAAGCGACTGACAGCGAAGGAAGAAAGCAAGCCGAGATTAGCCACTAACAGGAAATGATGGAAGCTGTCGAGGCAATGAAGCACCCAAAGTTTTTGTGCAATTCCACCAAAATCGAGCATCCCTGTTGGCACATATATTGAGAGAGTGAGATTACTGTAATAGTGGGACTAGTTGATGAAACATACACTAACAAATAGAAGCACCCTCATTATCTTAATGGGTAAAGTTAGCAACATAGTAGTCTTGCTTAAAGAGAGATATAGTTTATTTAATCAGTGCCAATTAGCTCAACACTCAAAGAATTGCCATTTATCATAGGTTGCAAAACTTTAACGTGCAAAGATAAAGGAGTTTCTCATGACAGTAGCACGATACAAATAGAGATGACAGTAAACTAATATGGATGAAGGCCTTAGGCCCGTACCAACCCGAGAAAAAAAGCTTATTCATGTAGTCCCATGAGAGATGATAAAGCACTGACTGGAATCACTCAATAGTATATATTTTTGTGCACTTCAAATGTATGGTTGAAATGACTCTTGTTTACCAGTGCTGAGATTATATCGAAAGATTATTAAGAACTTCCAGTAGAGTTAAAGCACTTGCTGGGATACAGTTCATTGTATTGTCTTGTGTAGTTCCACTAAAATGTATGATTGGCACAACATGATCCCTGTTTGCACAAGTAGGAACAAGGTGAAACCTTCATTATCTTAGTGAGAAAGGATAGGAAGAAATTAGCATATTACTCAAACAGTAGCATCAAATTCATGACGGACAATACGCAAAACATTGCCTCATTGAACCAATGGCAATAAATTGACATGCAAAACAATAGCACTATTATGTCATGACATTAATAATATTCCCTCCCTGCTCCACCACACGATTCACCTCCATAGACAAACATACACATGTACATGATTCAGCATAGGGTCCTACTAAAGATTTTTTTAACTCCGACACGAAAATTAGGCAGCAATAAATAAGTGGTACTTAAGTACTCCTAATTAATTAAGTGAGACAGCTGAAGTGGAAGGTCTCCCTGGAGGATCATCTCACATGTAAGTTAGTCGTTGCCGGAGCCCTTGAATGGCCTCGACTGAGGCCTCTGGCTTCAGCAAGATTGCCTTGGCACTGTTTCTTCTTCTTCTTCTTCTTCTTCCTCTTCATGCTTTGTTTCTCTTTCTCCTCACCAGTTGGTGAAACCAAGTACATGGTTGGCCTTCTAATTCAGAATTGGTTTTGTCAGTGAGGGAGTACAAGTGTACTAGTAAAAAATAGCATTATTTTCTCATGGCAGTCAGAAAATAGAGATGAACACATGCATTAAAAATAATTCTTACCTAAAGGAAGGTTATGGCGCCAATATGGATGATGAGGATTGGAACACAGATATCCCTTTGTGCAGTTCCACCAAAATGAACCAACTGTTCCATTCTGACATTCCAGTTAAACAACACAAAAGTCACTTGTTTTAAGAAGAGTTTTGTGCGGTGCACCAAAAGGTCACAACAGCAACCAGGTGAATTGGATATCCCTGTTTGCACAAAAAGGTACAGAGGAAACAGTTAGAGTCTCAAATAATTACAGGCAAAAACATTTGGCTAAACTTGTCATGGCTTATAATAGTTGCATGGCTTAATTTTTACCAGGGACATTAGATTAAGAACAACTAAATATTTGGTATAAGGGCATGGGACAGTGGGTGCACCAGCAGTCCAGCACCATGTGCATAAAAAGGGGCATAAAGTGGTGATTCATAGTTTGTTGCCAAGAGAAACAAACATCCAAGAAACATATCTGGGTTGGTCCCATTTTTGTTCACTCTAGTCCTGGTCATACCACTGTGTACAACGTTACCCCTATATTTCCCTTTTCGACCAAGAGACCGGTTGGATGACCAGTCTGTACTACTTTCACCCCCTTTCCTTCCTGTTTGTACCAAGTCCGATGTACATACTAAATTCCCCCACCCCCAGTTTATTTCTTGTTTGGCCCAAGTACTCCGTACAAGATTCCACTCCATGAAGTAGCTTTACCTCTAACAATAGAAGAAAAAAATAGGTGACGTTGGACCATCTGATCGAGAGGGGCTGACAGGTAGAAAAGGATGCACATGCAGTGACGTAGCGAGTTGGGGAAGTAGAGCTAAGATATACCTGAAGGTCGTCGGGATGTGGATAGGTGGGCAGCGGGAGGCCGGATCCTCCCACAGGCAAAGACGAAGGGATCGGAGGACCTCCTGCGCTGGTGCTCGGCCAGAGATAATGGTGCGGCCGGCAGTGGGTCTCCTCCCTCGCTGTCGATGACGGCCTAAACGCTGCCCCTCCTCCCCTTCACCGGCGGAGGGGGATACGTCTGGATCTATAACCAGCGGTGAGGATAGAAAGATAGTGTTTTTTGAAGGGAGAAAGACAGTGTTACTACCCCTATCTTTTTTAGATCTGGAGAGGATGAGAGTTTGTGAATAGAGCAACCCTAGCAAGCAAGCACGGATGCTCCGGTCTATATATATGTAGTGGGGTACTTTTCCTTTTTCACTCCATCAAAAAATCGTTTAAAATTGTGTACTACATGCCAGGTCGCGGTTTTTTTAGTTGTTGGTTGTTTTTTGAGATAGCTACCTGCTTGTTCCAAGTGGTGTTACGGTGTGCCAGGTCACACTTTGTATCGTTCAAGTCTGGTACTACAAGTCCCTCCATTAAATGAACAACCACCCCCTCATAAAAATTGTGAACAACCCCACGGCTAAAATTAGCGGAAACGTGGGTTGCCCCAACATGCATTATTATTTATATTTTCTACTCCCTCCGTTCCTAAATATATGTCTTTTTTATTAGCCACACCTAAGACAAGAATTTTTTTATTAGCAGTGAACCCCACATGTCATAGACACAAAAATTGTGGCAAGATTCCCTTAGGCAAGCCAAAGTGTGTCTAACAATTTGAGCAACTCAAGTTAGGCAAGTGTGGCAAGTGTGGGAAAAATAATGTGGCAACATAAGACAAACATAGTCACAATCCAAACAGCCCCATAATTTTTTGTGGCATGCATGAAAATTTGGTTAGTTAAATTTATAGTCAAAATTTGGCAAGGTGCATCAAATCAACACATGCAAGTATCAAAAGGAAATTCACGTCATGCATGCAGACTCGAGCGCCCTACCAAAAGTTACCCAAAGCGCAGGCTGCTACCTCAACTCGAGGAAGAGGCATTAAAGCCCACACTACCAGTGCATGATGTGGCTGACCAGCCACCCCGTGGCCGAGACAGAGCGGTGTACCAGACCGAAGTCCAGACCGCACCCCGTCGCCAATCAAACAATAAAACTAAGGCCCGGGGCTACACGAAGGACCTGCGAGACGTATTGGAAAACAAAGTAGGACAGTCAAGATCGATCTACGGATCACGGGGGCGCGCCACAATGCGTGACGATGACCGTCACGCCGGATACAATAAACCAAAGTCCGGTCGGGCCGAATACAAGACCAGACTCACTTGAACTACGTCGGGATGTAGCCCGGCATAGAGGCGCCGTGCACCCCCATGCTTCATAGATGAAGTAATGGATCATGAATTCCCAGAAGGGTTTAAACCCATGAACATTGAATCATATGATGGCACAACAGACCCCGCGGTATGGATTGAAGATTTTCTCCTACACATTCACATGGCCCATGACGATGACCTACATGCCATCAAGTACCTACCACTTAAGCTCAAAGGACCGGCCCGGCATTGGCTGAATAGCTGGCTTGAAGATTTTCTCCTACACATTCACATGGCCCACGACGATGACCTACATGCCATCAAGTACCTACCACTTAAGCTCAAAGGACCGGCCCGGCATTGGCTGAATAGCCTGCCAGCAAGCTCCATTGGCAGTTGGGAGGACCTGGAAAACGCATTCCTTGACAACTTCCAGGGCACTTACGTGCGACCACCGGATGCTGATGACTTAAGTCACATAACCCAACAGCCCGGAGAGTCAGCCAGGAAATTCTGGACTCGGTTCCTAACTAAAAAGAACCAAATTGTCGACTGTCTGGATGCTGAAGCCTTAGCAGCCTTCAAGCATAACATCTGTGACAAATGGATCGCCCGACACCTGGGCCAAGAGAAGCCAAAGTCCATGGAAGCCCTCACAACACTCATGACCCGCTTTTGTGTGGGCGAGGACAGCTGGCTGGCTCGTAGCATCACACCAAAAAACTCCGGTGATTCAGACGCCAGAGATAGCAACGGCAAGCCATGACGCAATAGACATAAGCGTCGCAACAATGGCAACAACGCTGAAGACACGGCAGTTAATGCCGGATTCAGAGGCTCTAAATCCGGACAAAGGAAAAAGTGATTCAAAAGAAACAGTCCGGGCTTGTCCAGTCTGGACCGCCTACTCGATCGCTCATGTCAAATTCACGGCACCCCCGACAAACCAGCCAACCACACCAATAGAGAATACTGGGTGTTCAAACAGGCAGGCAAGTTGAATGCCGAAAACAAGGAAAAGGGGCTGCATAGCGATGACGACGAGGAGCCCCGGCCGCCGAGCACAGGAGGGCAGAAGAAATTCCCTCCCCAGGTGAAAATGGTGAATATGATATACGCAACCCATATCCCCAAGTGGGAACGGAAGCGTGCACTAATGGACGTCTATGCGATGGAGCCAATCGCCCCAAAGTTCAACCCATGGTCCTCTTGTTCGATCACTTTCGATCGCAGGGACCATCCTACCAGTATCCGCCATAGCGGTTCGGCCGCATTGGTCCTTGACCCCATCATCGACGGATTCCATCTCACACGAGTCCTCATGGACGGTGGCAGCAACCTGAACCTGCTCTATTAGGATACAGTGCGCAAAATGGGCATCGACCCCTCATGGATCAAGCCCACAAAAACCACCTTCAAAGGTGTCATACCAGGTGTGGAGGCCTGTTGCACGGGCTCAATCACAGTGGAAGTGGTCTTCGGATCTCCGAACAATTTCTGAAGCGAGGAGTTAATCTTCGACATCGTCCCCTTCCGTAGTGGCTATCATGCATTGCTCGGACGAACCGCATTTGCAAGATTCAATGCGGTACCGCAATATGCATACCTCAAGCTCAAAATGCCAGGACCTCGCGGGGTTATAACAGCTAATGGAAACACAGAGCGCTCGCTCCGTCCGGAGGAGCACACAGCAGCCCTCGTGGCAGAAGTACCAAACAACCTTCTTAGGAAAACAACCAATTCAGCAATAAAGAACCCGGACACCATAAAGCGAGTCCGGAGTACCCCGCAACAGGATCATCCGGCATGTCCAGAGCTCGACTAGCAATTCGGCCTCCACCCTAGTCCCAGTCAAGCAGTGAAATTTGTGCCGCGCATACATAATTACGCACTTAAAATACCATGGGCATAGGCGGAGGCCCGGCTATGACACGGTCCACAATGCAGTTCGACCGCCCCAGGACCCACGCATCTTTACACCTTTTTTCTTTCAGGTCCCTATCTTCGGGAGGTCCTTCTGATAGACCGACTATCGGACACATAGCGGGACGTACACACCAAGAAGACAAAAAGCTTGGGCGTACAAGGGAATCCTCAGGTTGTCTCTGATAATGATCGTTATACCTGTTTTACATACCCGCACACAGCTCGCTTCTGGTCAGGATGTGTCAAACAGTCCCATTTTGCTTATCGCACTACTTGTATATGTACGTTTTGACATATTATTCGAATAACAAGGGAAAATAGTGTACAGCGTCCGCTTACTATTACATTTATTTACACCTTTCCTTTACTGCTTATTTATTACACCCATACATCCTGGTACGTCCAGTTTGCCAGGGGATTCAGTGTACCCCATAACATGGCAGGAAAAGTCTGAACACTTTCGACAGTGCGGCACCCCGAACTTATAGCATTATATGCATCAGCTCCGAATCATGTCTTGGGTCAATAGTTGGGTTTGCCCGGCTCCTATGTTTTGGTACCTTACGTTCCGCATAGGGAGAACTACTGTGATTGTGTCCCGGTTCTTCCGGACGAGCACCTTAGTAGAGAAAGCTGAAAACAGATTGTCATGATGAGGCGAGAGCTGGTCGCTGTTCGAGAGGTCTCAAATCCTTAAAGATTTTTTCCGCTTCAGGCGAGGAATTGGCCTTGTCCGATTTAGGCGTATATAGCACCCCAAGTTCGGCCTTCCGAATACTAGGGGCTTCGCCAAAATTTAAAATTGTATACTTCTATGGCCAAGTGAGAGTGATAAAGCCATATAGTCTGACTGCCTTGTTCGCTGCGCTAAATACCTCCTTAAAAGGACCAAAATGCTGGATAAAGAGTGTTTATATTTACCCCGAACACCCCATTACTAGTTACATGGGGGCAGAAGCCGACGACTGGCCAACTCTCAAGATTTTATAAACGGCCACACAGAAGGTGATATTTTAAATTAACAAGCACTATATAGCGCACATGAACTTGTTTTCATATTACAGGATGATATGAGTACATTCATTCAAATATTACATCCCTAGCACATTCATCCACCACAAGGCAGGCACCCTTAATGACATTGTCATAGTACTGTTCGGGGTGGCGATGCTCCTTGCCCTTCGATGGCCCCTCTGTCACCAGCTTCTCGGCATCCATCTTCGCCCATTGCACTTTCGCACGGGCTAAGGCCCTGCGTGCACCTTCAATGCAGACGGACCGCTTAATGACTTCAAGCCGCAGACAGGCATTTACCATCCGCTTGACAAGGCTAAAGTAGCTGCCGGGCAAGGGCTCGCCAGGCCACAGCCGGACTATAAGGTCCTTCATGGCCAGCTCGGCCTCCTTGTGAAGCTCGACCAGTTGCTTCAGCTGGTCGCTCAAAGGCATCGGATGTTCGGCCCCAATATACTGGGACCAAAACAACTTATTCGTCGAGCTCCCTTCCTCAGCTCGGTAGAACTCTGCGGCATCAGAGATGCTGTGCGGAAGATCTATGAATGCTCCTGGAGAGCTCCGAATTCGGGTAACTAAAAGGAAAGTCTCCTTCACATGCTTGCTTTGCATAATGAATGCCTTACCTACCGCAATCTTCTTGGCCGCCTCAATCTCCTGGACGGCCTTCTAGGCTTCGACCTTGGCATCTTACGCGCTCTAGAGGGCCTTCGCAAGATCCGACTCTTGCATCTTAGAGTCACGCTCCAAGGAATCGAATTTTTTGACGAAGTCCTATAGCTCTTGCTGGACCTCATCAACCCGAGCCTCCTGTTTTCGTGCTTGCTGCGCTCCTTGGCCGCTTTGTCTTCAGCCTCGGACAGCGCCTTCTTAAGGGCCGCCACTTCGGTCGTGGCCCCTATTATACTGATGCTTCTATTAGCGTCAACAATTCTTCCTTTATATGACATTCAGACGGGGTATCACTTACGTTTGTTCTCCTCGAGCTGCCTCTTCATGAGGCTGAGCTCTTCCTCGGCGCGCCCCAGGTCCCGCTTCAGTCCAGAGACCTTCGCAGTATGGGCGACAGCGGCCAGCAGCAACGCATGCTTATTCACATAGACATAATATGATTAGACTCCTGTGGAGGTCATTTCATCCTCTGTTCGGCCTTTCTTTCCGAACACCAAACAGAGCATCAGGGGCTACTGTCTATACTGTGACATTTTCTCATAATTTAATTACTTACCTCAAAGCCCGTTAGGAGGCTGGCACAGGCTTTGGTCAATCCGCTTCTGGTGGACTGAACCTTTGCAATCACCGTACTCATAAGAGTACGGTGTTCTTCATCAATGGAAGCGCCTTGAAGCGCTTCCAGCGAGTTGTCCGATGCCTCTGGATGGACAGCGGTCATCAGCACAGACGGCTCGCCCCTTAGCGAGGGGCTGCCTGCCTAAAACCAGAACCACGGGAGGTTCCGGCGCGGTATCCGGCTGGGGGCCAAGCTTGCTGCGGCCCCCCTCTTTAGATTCCATGGGGATCTCCCCCTCCCCCCATGTGCCCGGTATCGGTGTCATCCGCTTGCCGGGGGGTGGAGGCCATCGGTAGCGAATCGCTGTTCATCCCCGACGAGCTCAAAGACCCATCCGAGGAGAAAAGGTCGATGCGGGGTTTGGACGGACTGCATGAACATATCTTAACATCATAATAAGCCATAAAGCTAAACATGCTAGAAGTATTATGGTATCCGGATACTTACGACTTCGCCAGGGGCTTGTCCCTGGGTTGCCACTCCTCGTTGCTGTAGGCAGCTGTTATGGAGTTGCCCTGAGGGAGGGTCCTTCCCTTCTTGGACCCTTCGGCCTCCCCGGATGGGGAGGCCTTCCTTTTCTTCTCCCACTCGATTTTGTGGGAGGGGTTTTTCCTCTTCCTCCTCCTAGTTTTCGTTGGAGGAGTGCGCCTCTGTGTCTTCGGACGACGAGTCCGACACCACCTTGCGCCAGAGACCTTTCCTAGTCCCCGTGGCCTTCTTCTTGGCCTTCTACTCTGGCACCTCATAGGGCACCGGAAACAGCATCTCTGTTAGGAGAGTCATCGCTGTGTCTTCGGGTAGTGGAGCTAGGCAGTCGATCCGCTTCGCTGTCGCCACCCAGTCCTGTTAAGATTGGTGGGAAGGCTTAAATTCCTTTCACGAATATATTAGGGGAAGGAGCATCTTGTAAAACATAGAAGACTTACCGGATTGGCGAGGCGCTTTGCGCTGAGTCCACGATCTTCGGTAACGGGAGGAGGTACCTCGGCGGCCTTGAACAACACCTTCCAGACGTCCTTGTGCGTCGTGTCGAAGAGCTCTCGCAGCGTCTGGTGTTCGGCTGGGACGAACTCCCACATATTAAATGCCCATATTTGGCACGGCAGGATCCGGCGGAAGAGCATGACCTAGACCATGTTGACAAGCTTGATTTTCTTGCTTATCATATTCTTGACGCAGTTCTGGAGTGCGGTCAGCTCCGCTGGCTCACCACAGGCTAAACCCTTCCTTTTCTAGGAGGTAAGCCGCATGGGGATGCCTGATCGAAATTCGGGGACCGCCGCCTAGTTGGAGTCGCGCGGCTCGGTGATGTAGAACCACCCCGATTGCCACCCCTTCACTGTCTCCACATAGGAGCCTTTGAGCCAGGTGACGTTGGGCATCTTGCCCACCATGGCGCCTCTGCACTCCACTTGCTGGCTGACCACTATCTTCGGCTTCACGTTGAAGATCTTCAGCCAGAGACCGAAGTGGGGTTTGATGCGGAGGAAAGCCTCGCACACGACGATAAACACCGAGATGTTGAGGATGAATTTGGGGGCTAGATCGTGGAAATCCAGTCCATAATAGAACATGATCCCACGGACAAATGGGTGGAGGGGAAATCCGAGTCCGCGGATGAAGTGGGCGAGAAACACAACCCTCTCGCGCGATGTCTGCGGCTAAGTATCCGGCCTCCCTGAGCTTCATGATGTCCTCCTCCGTAACGAAGGAGGCCATCCACTTGCCTCCTGCTCCGGACATGTCCGGAATGGCTTTACGGAGATGGTGAGAACTTGGGCGCTGGAGCTCGAGAGTGCGAGAATGGATGAGTAAAGGAGGAAGAAGGCGTGGGTGAGAAAAAGGGAATCCCTATCCCTTTATAAAGGTGGTAGAAAATGTGCACCTCCCTACTTGCCCGTTAAAATTGCTTATTCCATAAGCACCATGATTGATTGCGCGGTTAGGTTACCCATGCCCGTATTGATGATACTCCCGCGATAAGGGGACACGATCTCTGCTTCGACAAGACGTGTCAAGAAAACTGCCTCGCAATATGTGCAGTAGCTGGTTGTGAAAAACAGTTCGAATAATGACCAGGCCATGGCGTGATGTCACACCATGAAAAGCTGTCAGCAGATTAAATTTGTGGAATAGTGTGCTCTCTATGGTGGTATGTGGAATTTGTTTGCAGAGCCGGACACGACCCTTGTGTTCAAAATCTTCTATGGAGTATTCGGAGAAGGAACCTGCCTTGCAATGCCGAAGACAATATGCGCGCCGGACTCATCGTCATTGAAGCCTGGTTCAGGGGCTACTGAGGGAGTCCGGGATTAAGGGGTCCTCGGACAGCCGGACTATATACTTTGGCCAGACTGTTGGACTATGAAGATACAAGATTGAAGACTTCGTCCCGTGTCCGGATGAGACTCTCCTTTGCATGGAAGGCATGCTTGGCAATTCGGATATGTAGATCTCCTTCTCTGTAACCAACTATGTGTAACCCTAGCTGTTGGGTTTCGTAGTAATTTCAAACATTTTCCTACGCACACGCAAGATCATGTGATGCATAGCAACGAGGGGGAGAGTGTTGTCTACATACTCAACGCAGACCGACTGCGGAAGCGATGACACGACGTAGAGGAAGTAGTCGTACGTCTTCACGATCCAACCGATCAAGCACCGAAACTACGGCACCTCCGAGTTCGAGCACACGTTCAGCTCGATGACGATCCCCGGACTCCGATCCAGCAAAGTGTCGGGGAAGAGTTCCGTCAGCACGACGGCGTGGTGACGATCTTGATGTATTACAGCAGCAGGGCTTCGCCTAAACTCCGCTACAGTATTATCGAGGTATATGGTGGCAGGGGGCACCACACACGGCTAAGGAATAGATCATGTGGATCAACTTGTGTGTCTAGAGGTGCCCCCTGCCTCCGTATATAAAGGAGTAGAGGGGGGAGGCTGGCCGGCCAAGGAGGGAGGCGCAGGAGGAGTCCTACTCCTTCCGGGAGTAGGACTCCCCTCCAATCCTATTCCAATTAGGATTCCCCGAGGGGGAAAGAGGGAGAAGGGTGGCCGGCCACCTCTCCTAGTCCTAATAGGACTAGGGGAGGGGGGAGGTGCGCAGCCCCCTTGGGCTGCCCCTTTCTCCTTTCCACCAAAGCCCATGAAGGCCCATATGGTTCCCGGGGGGTTCCGGTAACCTCCCGGTAACCCGGTAAAATCCCGATTTCACCCGGAACACTTCCGATGTCCAAACATAGGCTTCCAATATATCAATCTTTACGTCTCGACCACTTTGAGACTCCTCGTCATGTCCGTGATCACATCCGGGACTCCGAACAACCTTCGGTACATCAAAATGCATAAACTCATAATGTAACTGTCATCGTAACCTTAAGCGTGCGGACCCTACGGGTTCGAGAACAATGTAGACATGACCGAGACACGTCTCCGGTCAATAACCAATAGCGGGACCTGGATGCCCATATTGGCTCCTACATACTCTACGAAGATCTTTATCGGTCAGACCGCATAACAACATACGTCGTTCCCTTTGTCATCGGTATGTTACTTGCCCGAGATTCGATCGTCGGTATCCAATACCTAGTTCAATCTCGTTATCGGCAAGTCTCTTTACTCGTTCCGTAATACATCATCTCACAACTAACATATTAGTTGTAATGCTTGCAAGGCTTATGTGATGTGTATTACCGAGAGGGCCCAGAGATACCTCTCCGACAATCGGAGTGACAAATCCTAATCTCGAAATACGCCAACCCAACATCTACCTTTGGAGACACCTGTAATGCTCCTTTATAATCACCCAGTTACGTTGTGACGTTTGGTAGCACCCAAAGTGTTCCTCCGGTAAACGGGAGTTGCATAATCTCATAGTCATAGGAACATGTATAAGTCATGAAGAAAGCAATAGCAACATACTAAACGATCGGGTGCTAAGCTAATGGAATGGGTCATGTCAATCAGATCATTCAACTAATGATGTGACCTCGTTAATCAAATAACAACTCATTGTTCATGGTTAGGAAACATAACCATCTTTGATTAACGAGCTAGTCAAGTAGAGGCATACTAGTGACACTTTGTTTGTCTATGTATTCACACATGTATTATGTTTCCGGTTAATACAATTCTAGCATGAATAATAAACATTTATCATGATTATAAGGAAATAAATAATAACTTTATTATTGCCTCTAGGGCATATTTCCTTCACTAGCCCCCTCTGGTGTCTATATAAACCGGAGGGTTTAGTCCATAGGACAATAACAATCATATTCATAGGCTATCTTCTAGGGTTTAGCCTCTACGATCTCATGGTAGATCAAATCTTATAATACTCATATCATCAAGATCAATCAAGCAGGAAGTAGGGTATTACCTCCATCAAGAGGGCCCGAACCTGGGTAAACATCGCGTCCCCCGCCTCCTATTACCATTGGCCCTAGATGCACAGTTCGGGACCCCCTACCCGAGATCCGCTGGTTTTGACACCGACACTCCCCCGTTTCTCTCTTCTCAGCCAACGCCCGCCGAGCGATTAGATTTCGGCTATCGACGGTTTATTCAATTACAGTCCCACATGTCAGTGAAATTGCAAGACAACGCGTGTCCCCTCTGGTGAGCTGCGTGCGAGCCGGGCTGTCGGGGGTGCGATGCATACGAGTCATAAGTGTGCCACCTTTTCCTTTAGAACTTGCGAAGCATAACATTTTCGCGCGATCGATCGATAGAAATCCAGAACAAAATGACGAGAGCGGTGCTTTCCCGCTTGTTAGGCGGGCTAGTTCGAGTGATATGACGTGCTACAGTGCCGTCCACTTGCTCCATTTTTAGGTAAGCAAGAGTTTACACTCTTACGTGGGAGGTGTGCAAAACACCGCGAATCTGTTTTTGATCGAGGGATAACTGTTCCCTGCCAAATAATGGAGGACTGTTAGCGATTATAGCATGATAGTTAGGGCATCTCCAGCGCTGGCCCACAAATTTACACCGGCATCTGTCCGAGGACACTGATGGATGCCATCCAATGCTGCCCGCATACCTTTCGAAATCTATATGAACTAACCGGATGAAATTCATGCAAACAAAGCAAATTTCAAATTAACCGGATAAATTCATTACATTTCGAAAACTTTTCCTACAAACTTGACGAAATTCATTACATATTTCGCACAAACCATAATAAAACCTACTGTAAACCTAATCTAAACGATCGTCGGAGCCCGACCACCATGTCTGGCCATGAACCCTAGAAAGCCGGACATTGCCTTTGCCTCCTCCTCATCCGCCTCGATAACCTCCTCCTCCGGAGCACAAGGTTCTGAAGATTTCCGCCTCCACGTTGCCGTCAAGAGGCTAATCGGCCGCCGATGTTTACCCCACCAAGCTTGGCGTTGACTGGGTGGAGTAGTGGTGGCCTTCCTGGGACCAGAGCGGTGGCGACCTACCATGTACTACTCTTCTGCGCTGCCGGCTGCGCCCGCGGACGCGCGCCGACTTAGTGGTCGTGGTGGCGGAGGGCGGCCCGGGGGGTGGGGGGGTGGTTGCCGGCGATCTCCTTCGTTTGCTCCTGCGATAGTATGGAGAAGAGAGCTTTGGAGCGCCCCCGGAGCGGAGCCGCCGATGTCCCTCATCTGCTCCTGCGACAGTATGTCCAAGAGAGCTTCGGAGCGCCAGGAGGCCATGGTTGGAGTGGTGCCAACAGAAGGAAGGGACCGGAGGAGAATAAGTGTGGGTCGTTGGCTATGGCTGGGAGCTGGGGCTCAAGTTAATATACCGGGCGAATGGCAATGAGCCGCGGCAGACGGATGGACAACTGGCGCCAGAGTAGGTTCATCGGGCATGAATGCGAACGCTACTTCAGTGACTTAACTACAGATGCGTTGGGTTACTGACATGTGAGCCCAACAGGCATCTGGCCCTCATGTCAGTGACACACCAATTGCACCTGCAGTTAAGTCCGGTGAACGCGGCATTGACGTTCTGGAGAGACGGTGACCGTTTCAGGCGGGAAGCGCGCGCTAGCGACGGAAGAGGTTTCGGTGTGCAGTGGCACTAAGATCGGTCGCTCACGATAGTACATACTCCGTACCATACTACCTAGTACCCTCTCTAGCTAGGCTGTTTTATAGATTGTCGTTGTGATGGATGATAGACATGAGCAAGGCGCTCCGAGTATGACCGTTGGTGTTGAGCCAGGTGAATACATGCTGGACGTTCGCATAGGCCTCCATCAAACGTCTAAACAGTAATGTCAAGCACCGCCGCGGCGCGCAGGTGATGGGCTTGCCCTTTGCGTTGCGCCATGAGCAGGACTTTGATTTAGAGGGCGATGTGCATGCATTAGCATGCTTTGATAGCGTGAGCGTGAGTGTCTGATGCGAAGTATTTCATTTTCATTTGGCTGACGAGGGTGCGTTGCAGCGATGAATCCGTGGTTTGATTCCCCACATACGCATAATTTTGGTTTTTACAGTATTTCTTTCTCCATTGACAGGTAGGCCCGCGTAGATAGATAAAGAACATGAGCTGATGAGGCTTATGCGGACTGTTTGACTGGTTAACCAGACAAATACAAAGCTATACGCTCAGCGGGTGACCTTATAATCACCATATCTCGTATACAATGATCAAAGTGAGCTATCAAGACAAGTTCGATGACCACCGATGCACTTTACTCGCTAATAAATGACCAGGATTGAAGGGGAATCCAAATTTCCTTCGTGTTTTGTCCTTGAGCTCTTGACAAACCAATGCACTATACGGTTGTCCGGCCACTCCACCCCAGAGCTCTCACCAAGTGTCGTTTATGCCACTGCGCCGCACACTAACCGGTAAGGCAGCGATGGCATCCCGCCGCGCCGAGTTCCTCGCCGCCCATGACCTCACAGAAAATGGTAGGGAAGGGATGGCATCCCGCCGTGCCGAGTTCATCGCTGCTCGCGACCTCGCAATTATGTGGGAGGAACTTGAAGATGCCAAGGCCGAATGGGCGGTAGAGCAAGAGGCGGCCAAAGCCGCACAGAGGGAGCGGAAAATTCATAAAGCACTCAAGAAAAGTGAGGCCCGCCACCGCAAGAAAGAAAAGGACGCACGCGCTGCTGCGGAGAGGTTGGCGGAGATCCAAGCACGGTAGGGTGTCGCCGACAAAGCCGGGAAGGAGAACGACGACGTCTGGCCAGCATGTGAGAAGAAGTAGTACTAGTAGTTAGTGTGTGTGTCTGTGTCTGAGTACGAGCATGTACCAGTACTACTAGTTACTACTATAGTTTTTAGAGAAAATTACCAATATATTAGCCTAGACTAAAGGGAAAAATTCCTATCCTATGCAACAAGTGGCATCTCTTTCTCTATAGGAATTGAGATGCATGTCATCTCACTTCCTATGATTTTCATATTCCTATAAAATTCCTATCCTATGAACGAAAGGAGGCCTCTGTTAGAGTAACTACTGTAGCTAGCAGTACTGCTGGTACAGTAATTTTCTTCAACAAGCGGAATTCAACGAAGTCATGATGGTTCCTTCGTCCGAGCAACTTCAAAGTGGGAAGTGGGCCTGTGATTTGATGGCTTATTAGTCATTGTTACTGCAGCATGACGACCGGGGTGACTCTCCCTTGGAGTTCTGCGTGCATGGCAAGTGGACCAGGATGGTCGACGTCCCACATGTTGGCGAACGAAAGTATTCTTTCAGATATCGAGGAGCAAGGAAACCGCGTGGTATAGTATCACTGCTGATTGGTTCTAAAAAAATAGTATCACTGCTGATTTATAATTATTTTTTATTTCTGTTGAATGCTAGCGTTTCAACTCTTATGACGAAGAGTGCCAAACACGGCACGTGCTGGATGTCCCACACATCAGCGAAGGGAGTGAGACATGAACAGCATGGTAGAGACCAGCGTAAAAAAACAACGTGGTAGAGCGTCTCCACTTCTTCCACTTCTGGGTTGGAGACCACACGTAGTAGTACTTAGTGGTATGAACGATACAAAGTGTGACCTGGAGAGAAATACACGTCTAGTTGGGAGGTCTCGGAGCATACACGTAAACAAATATAAAAGTTAATATGTGCCTCCAACTAATATAGTATTAGTAGAGTACTTAGGCACGTACTCCATAACATCACCGTGCATGGCACGTACAACATTTAGTGGTACTACGTAGTAAGAGACAAATGCCGCCCAAGAGTTCCCTTCTCGACCTACTTTTGGGTGTTTGGTAGAGTGTATGGAGGGTGCATGAGTCCACACTAGTTTAGCACAAATACACTAGAAGCATGCATGAAGAGAGCATGCATGAAGAGGGGTGTTGAGTTGAGCATGCATGAAGAGGGAACAACTATGCTGAGACGAGAACGCAACCAAACACACCCTATATGCCACGCATGTTCATACCATTTGTGTTTTTCTACTTCACTTACTACGCTACATTACTCAGGTTCGTACGTCCACTCCTGGGTACATGTCCGTCTCGTAGTTCCAGTCCCACGTGTTCTTCATATAGATGGAACGATCCTTGCATAACATGTGCACCTTGATGCTAGATGTCTCGCGTGTTGGCAAAAGGATGAACAAAGCTCACGTAAAAAAAATAGAGTGGAAGAACATAGATTCCCGACGACCGAGAAGGAGTAAGGAACCTCGTGGTGGAGTGTCTGCACTCATAATATTTAATATTATTCAGCGATATGAAATCAACCAATCATCTCCACAGTGGACTGGAAGAGTACGAAACACGGTAGCCCAGTGTAGTTACATCATACTAGTACATGGCTAACGCACGCTATCAACATATTTCTTGGCTTCCGTGCGACACCTATCTCTAGTAATCCAGCAGCCTGTATCGCTTCTCCCTCCTCGTCTCTATCAAAGTGCGGCGGGCTGGAATTTTTGCCGTCTATTGAGGCCGGTTAACTCATCACATGTTAGCGACATGCCAAGAGCATTCTAAAAAAAATTTCCTTTCACGTTCCGTTTTCAAAAAGAAAAAAAATCCTTTCACGTACGAATTCGACTGTATGCTTTGAGCAACTTGCATGTCCTATACTGCTCCTGTTTGATACTCTAACTTAGCTAGAGGTTAGACTAACTCATGACTAACCCTGAACTAACTGCAGCCAAAGAGGTGTTTGGGTCACAGGGTTAGATTGACAATAAATGCACTTGATGGAGAGAGAAAAGTGATTGTTTAGTGGTCCCAATGAGAACTATCTCCAGTTAGCACCTCTTGGGTTGGATAGTTTTTTTTTGGTCGGTTCGGTGCAACTTGCGCCAATTTAAACCCTCATGCTTGGATACTTTAGGGCTATTTGAGCCCCAACTAGCTCAAACTAACTCTAACCCATGGATACGAATAGGGCCTATGGCCAGTCTCGACGCGGAGCAGTCGCGTGCACCGGGAAGCGGTGCTCTCTCGGCCGTCGCGCCACTTCAAAGCCGGCGCCAGTGAGAGGTCACCTCCGCTCTGGCCGGGCATTAATGGGGCACTGACGCTCCAAGGCGACACTGACCGTTTCACACGGGAAGTGCACGCTGGCAAGGGAGTATAGGTTTTGAACCGTTTCAGGTGTAGTACTAGTAGTTTGCAAAACTACTCAATTATTGCACTCAGTTTCCTAAGAAATTGTGGTAAAAAACGTTACTCCATAGCCCGCTTCCCTTCTCCTTCCTCTTCCACCACTCGCGCACGTCCGCGGGAAGCGACCCGTCAACCCTTATATAGGAGTGCTAGCACAAAAAGGTGCATGCATGACCACTAAAATTTCCATATTAAAGCGCCGCTCCGGCGGGAGTATGGGGTATGTTGTTACCTTCGGCCTGGCCATGGCTACCGGGCGACAGCGATCAGAGAAGAGGCGGCGGGAGGGGAATGAATGCAGCTACTGTTTGGGTTCGCCTTCCGGCTTAAATAAATGCGCAGCATCACGTGTACCCGCGGGTGCACAAATTGTAACATACGTGTCCGCTTAATTGGGCGTCACGTAACTGGTGTGTGTGTGTGAGAGAGATTCTGAGAGACAGAGTGCGTGTGTGTGACTCTACTCTTCGGACATGTACTCAACCTTTCGCATCGGGATATAAGTATAATGGTATTTACTTTACCTAGTGATTTACGTGGCCATGTTAATGTGGTTGTGTCAAAAAAATGTCACTTCCTGCTCGTGATTTGCGTTATATAATTACAAGCAAGATGCTCGTGCATTGCACGGAACATCAATATGCATTTTTTTACAAAACACCTGTTGTGATTGACCCATGCAAGAGTAATCCCATGTGTAAAAACTAATGATATATCGTGATTTTTGTTGAAAACTGGTATCTCGATAATCTCATAAAAATGAAAGATGAGAGATAAGGCGAGGAGGAGTGGAGCGAGGTGGTGACTGGTGGTCGGAATGGGCGGAGGCATGGGGATGGACGGCGCCGGCAGGCGGCAGCGGCCACCATGCTAGATTGTTCCAGAGACTTCCTTTTTTAATTGTTGAGCAATGAGGTTGTGGGAGATAAGGATGTGGAGCGAGGTGCGGGTATCTTTTGTAAAATTATCATAGTTTGCTTTCTATCCGTCAGTTATAGATCATACGGTCTGTATTACAAGATGGCAGGGACACCATCATCGCCAACTCGTTTTTTATAATGGTACAAATGATAAGTTTGCTGACTACTAAAGTAAAGTGGAATTTGTCCATGTTATGCAAGTAAATTAAGGTGATTGTTTATCATACGGGTAAGGTTGGACGAAGGGTGGTAGGAACAAATGCTCCGCCTAGAGCATGTGTGTGTGAGATGGAGTCTTAGTGTGTGTGTGTGTGAGAGAGAGAGATGGAGTCTTAGTGTGTGTGTGTGTGTGAGAGAGAGAGAGGGAGAGAGATGGAGTCTTAGTGTGTGTGGGGGGGGTGGGGGGGTGTGCGTGCGTGTGTGTGTGTGTGTTTGTGTGTGAGAGAGAGATGGAGTCTTAGTGTGTGTGGGGGGGAGGGGGGTGGGTGTGCGTGCGTGCACGCGCGCACGTCTGTTTGTGTGTTTGTTTGTGTGTGTGTGTGTGTCGCGGGGTCCTCGGTGGCAGATGTAATTTAAGTGTGCATGGATTCATCATAGAGAGGTGATGTTTATGGCAGAGTCCACCAACAATGGGGTGCGAGAGAGAAAATGCCCGTAGAGAGGGAAGAGAAGGTGTGTGCGCGTGAGAGGATTCGACATCGAGAGAACGTGTTTGTTTGAGAGACACCGAGGGAGACTACTATATATCGATGGTGCATGTAGGCGGGAATTAAACAAAGGGATGGTCTTATTCGTTTCGGGGATATAGGGGAAGAGTGAGAGGCGGGGGGGGTAGCTAGAAGGAGATTGTTAAGTGTGAGTGTGTGTTTTACCCATCCAGGCGGAAGTTATGTGCACACAAGAGGAGAACGATTCGATGTGGCGTTAGGATTGAGGGTAATTAACTACGTATGGAGACATAGAGACCTTGAACGTGCATGTGTGAGATGTATACATGTATACGTGGGATGTGTGTGTGTGTGTGCGCGCGCGTGCATGAACGAGATAAAAGAAAGAAGACATAAGTCATAATATCAACGACATGGGAGAGACGGATCGGTATGACAATATGCATGCATGTGAGAATGCAGGGAAGAAGGCCCGACAATTGAGCATGTGTTTTTGTCTTTAAGAGATGGTGGCGTGGGCTGGAGCATGCATATATGGCGAGCAGAGGAAGTGAGGCACAACGATTGTGCAAAAGAGATCAACCTATAAATGCATATGTATGGAGAGACATATATAGTGTGGTAGTGTGGGTGATAGGAAGTGAGATTCCATGCGAGAAATAAATGTTGACGGAGAAACTACAGATAGATACAGAGATGGAGATGCTAGCTAGAGGGACATCCGCTAGTTTGGGTGTTGGAGATGACCGCCGGGTGGTTCAGAGCGTGAAGTTATATATGTGTGTGAGAGGGCACTTGACTGCATGTAGAGAGAAACATATGTAGTGTGCGTGATAGGAATCAAGAGTGAGGGAAAGAAAGAAGGTTGATGGAGAAACAGATAAATAGTAAGATAAAGACGCTAGCTAGTGTCCATTAGAGATAGGAGTTGAGTGGATCAGAAGGCTGAGTTATGTGTGTGGGTGTGAGAGAGATAAGAGAGGGTGCATGTGAGTCACATACAAACAGATATCAGAGAGAAATGAGATCTCGAGAGACGGAGTTTTGTGTCTGCGAGAGCGAAAGATATTTCACAACGAGAGTGATAGCTAGAGAGACATATGAGGGAACGCAAGATATCTCTAGGGAGAGAGAGTGTGTGTGAGCAACATACAAGAGAACAATGGAGAAATATGAGACCCTGGGACACAGAGTTTGTGTTTGTGTGTGAGAAAGGGATATTTAAGAGGAAGAGTCGTAGGTTTTCATATCTAAGGAGCGAAAGACATCTCTGTATGAGGGGTGTGCAAGTGGCACATATGGGAATAGTAGAGAGAAATGAGACCCCGGGAGACAAAGTTTTGTGTTTGTGTGAGAGAAAGAGATTCCACATGGAGAATCATAGTTAGAGACACATAGCAGGGAGCGAGATATACTTAGAGAGAGATAGAGTGATGAAGGTCGAGGGAGAGAGTACCGTCAGTGTGTTACGAAGATAAAAGATCATTGTCGACATACAGGTAGCACGAGAGATACCTGAGAGACGATGAACGTGTATAGGTCCAGAGGGATAGTCCTATATAAGCATGAGTGATAGCTATATGAGACGAATACCTGGATTAAAGGGGATTCAAATATTTAAATTGGAGATCACGACATCGATAATATCATAACGCAACTTGGTGTATCAAACATGCATATTCATTTGAATTTGGGCACATGTGTAATGTTATATAGTTTATCCATATTGGTGATCCATAGATTCTTTAATTACAAACAATGCATGGTTTATATGCAATTAATGTATAAACGGGATTACACTATATGTTGCGTGTGTGAAACACATTATACATGTTTGAGAAGTAAAAAAAAACCGCGTGAAACACACATTAATTGGAGACAATTAGCGAGGAATGCATACATTGGATTTCAACATAAAGTGGTTTCAAATATTTGAAAATCCAAATTAATGGATACAACCTTATGAATCGGAGATCATGCCATTTGTAAACCATATTTATGTATAAATGGTGTTGTGCTTTTGAAAGTATATATAAAAAATGATGTATATAGAATTTAATTCCAATTGAAAATGGATCCCGCCCAAAAAAAATAGAATACAAACGGGATTTGAATTGAGTTGGCATGGTAAACGTGTACTTTGCAAAATTTGAACGAAGCGGGGAAGGTCACAGTAACCGCCTGAAACCAAAATCTGTGAGATGTAAATTACTACTGCCTATCCCTGCCACGCAAAGCCTATCTGCTGGATTTCTATAGGTTTCAATAGGAGCAGGTTTGTAATTTCACCCAAACGTGACAAAACACAATGTGTCCTTAGCCGAAATCGACTCCCTCCCTGATTCATATTCATACACGGTGGGCGCCAAAAACAAACTCTAGTCGGCAAATATTCAGTGTATGCGAGATTACCGTCCTATCCCCAACCGACAATATTGCTGTGATGTAGTAGAAATTTGAAATGGGGGCTAAGTTTGTAAATTTCCTCGCATTTGAGACAAGAACGCCCTGAATACATGGTTCCCCCCTTCCTCTCTACCTCCCTTTTCCCCATTTGTACTCCGTGGGCGCCAAAACACGCTCTCCACCCCACCCTCCTCCGTCCGCCGCCGTCCGCCACCCCATCCACCGCCGTCCTCCTACACCATGCCGGAGCTGATACCCCGATGCCGCCGTCCATTACAAGAGATCAACCTCTCTCATCGACAGCTTCGGACCGGGATCCTTGCATCCCGTCCTCTCGCTTCATCCCTGCCGTCGTCCACCTTGCCGGCGCCGCTCCTACAACCGTCTCGTCCACCGTGCCCCGCCGCCACCGTCTACCCTCCTAGATCTTCTTCCACGCTGTCGACAGCCATCGCTACCGCAGCACGGTCAAATTCTCAGCAGAAGCATACACGACGCCACACCAGAGGCGGTACTCTTCCGTATCTGCTCAACTTATTTATCACAACAAGAAAATAGATCGCCACTGCTTTACTCTGATTTCTTGTCTTTGTTGCGAAGTTGCCTTTGTCCCGTTTTCACCTTCAGATCCGCCATGGCACGCTCAACACTATACTCCCAATGCTTATGGTTTTCCCCTTTTATATTCCACACTAGTTAAATCACAGTAGACTAAATTTCAAAATTGGGTGTCAATTTTTCAGAGCTCGCCGCAGTTCGCCGGTGCGAGCGAAGGGGCTCGGGTGGTTGTGGGGCCTCGCCGAACGAAGAAAACTCGACGCGGGTGGGGGCTGGGGTGATGGTGGGGGGTGGGGGTGGCGGAGGAACACAGGCGGTGGGGGCCGGTGGTCCGGCCGGCGGCCCGTGCGGTGTTCTGTATGGGAAGAATCAGAGACAAGGAAGAAGAAGGGTTAAGAGACGTAGGATCTTCATCCAACCGCCTAAAATGGTCGAGAGACAGCTGGGAGTTGCATTCTTAATGCGCTCTGGTTCATCATGTGTGGGCACTGCGCAACCAACATTTTATTATCCAAAATCTGCTTGCTCTTCTTTACCATGTTCCTCTTCCGTTCTTCTTTAATATGTACTCTCTCCGTTCCTAAATACAAGTCTTTGTATAGATTCCACCATGGACTACATATGGAGCAAAATGAGTGAATCTACACTCTAAAATGTATCCAGATACATCTGTATGTGATCCATAGTGGAAATCTCTACCAAGACTTATATTTTGGAATGGAGGGAGTATGATAGTAGTACAGTATGTTCCTTGTAATGAAGATGAGCAGGGACATTTTCAGTGTAGAGGTCTATACGGTCGGTTGTGATGGACACTTTGAGTCTCTTTGATTCGTAGGATTTTGTAAACATAGGAATAGGATTTGTAGTGGCCTGCCCACTTGAATCCTATAAGAATAGCAAGGAAATGCGGGGAGTTGTGTCGCCTTTGAGAGTTACACTGATATTAACAGTACCGCACCTTCACTTGAAGAGAGCTGGTATCCGAAGCCTTTCTAGCCATACCGACAATACTAGCACATATATTCCAGCTAGTTCCACTTTGCTGATTTTACTTTGATGCTTAAGGTTTTCCCGTTATATGTACACTATGATCTGTGTAGCTGCTTTGTGTCGCACTAGTAGCAGTCCACTCTTGAAGCTAAACACTGCAATGACTTACAAAATTGGCACCAAGGCATTGAGTGCCATTCTGGATGCAATGAAACTCATACGCTCCCCACCTGTTGACTCTTGTTCAGAATATGATCCTAATGACTCTTGTTCAAGATTGCCACATATAGAGAGGCAGCATGGAATTGCATTTCTTTGGGCGCTGTGACTCATCATGAGTGGGCAACCAACATTGTATGCAATGAAGAGGAACCTCAAGAATATGCTTCCTCTTCTGTTCTTTAACATGTTCCTCTTTGTTTATTCTGTATTTAGTACGTACAATATGTTCTTTGTCAGGAAGGGGCACTGTTGGTGTCAAAACCGGCGGATCTCGGGTAGGGGGTCCCAATCTATGCGTCTAAGGCTAATGGTATCAGGAGGCGAGGGACACGATGTTTTAACCAGGTTCGGGCCCTCTCGATGGAGGTAAAACCCTACTTCCTGCTTGATTGATCTTGATGATATGAGTATTACAAGAGTTGCTCTACCACGACATCGTAGAGGCTAAACCCTAGAAGCTAGCCTATGATGATTATGATTGTTGTGCCTCTACGGACTAAACCCTCCGGTTTATATAGACACCGGAGGGGGCTAGGGTTTACACAGAGTCGGTTACAAAGAAGGAAATCTATTATCCCGATCGCCAAGCTTGTCTTCCACGCAAAGGAGAGTCCCATCCGGACACGAGACGAAGTCTTGAGTCTTGTGTCTTCATGGTCCAACAGTGCGGCCAAAGTATATAGTCCGGCTATCCGGATACCCCCTAATCCAGGACTCCCTCAGTAGCCCCTGAACCAGGCTTCAATGACGATGAGTCCGGCGCGTAGATTGTCTTCGGCATTGCAAGGCGGGTTCCATCTCCGAATACACCAACGCAGATTGAGGATTGTGTCCAGCTTTGCGAGATAATTTCCGCACACCACCGTAGAGAGTATAGCACTTCATAAATCTGATCTGCTGACAATTTTTGTACGGTGTGCTCTTACGCCGTGGCCTGGTCCAACACGAACCGGTTTTTCTTGGCCTGCATCGATACGCATTGCGAGGAGGTTTTATTGGCACACCTTGCCAAAGCAGAGATCGTGTTCCCCTTATCGCGGGATCTTCCATCAATACGGGCGTGTGCAACCCCACGATGCATGTTGGTATGACTCCGCATTTTTAGGTAAGTCCCAAGCGGTTAAGCTGAGGACGCTTGATGTTCACCCCCTTTATAGAGGGGCCGAGGCCTATCCCTCTTTTCTACCATGCTTGCCCCTTTCCACATCTCGAGTCCCAACACCCGAAACCCAAGCTTAAGCACTTCGGATCTTCAATCATGTCCGGATCCAACCTTCAAGGCCGGTGGATGGCCTCCTCTGTCACAGAGGAGGACATTGCGAAGCTCAGGGAGGTCAGATATTTGACCGCCGACATCAAGCATAGGCTTCCTTCTCCAGGGCAGGTCATCCCTACTCCCGAGCCCAACGAGAGCGTCGTATTTGTTTCTCACTTCCTCCGCGGCTTAGGCTTCACCCTTGATCCCTTTGTGAGAGGGCTCATGTTCTATTACGGGCTAGATTTTCATGTTCTAGCTCCAGACGCCATCCTTCACATCTCATCGTTCATCATCGTGTGCGAAGCTTTTCTCCACGTCACCCCGCACTTCGGCTTATGGCTCAAGACCTTCAATGTGAAGCCGAAGATGATTGAGGGGAGACACGCGGAGTGCGGAGGTGCTGTAATAAGCAGGAACGCCGATGCCCCATGGCCAGAGGGCTCCTTCCCGGAGGTGTCCGATCTATGGCAGCGGAGGTGGTTTTACATCACGGCTCCCAGAGTCACAAAGTGGGTGGCTGCCCCCGACTTCCGTTCGGGCCCTCCACCTCAACTGGCGTCATGGGCCAATGTGGGACTGGATTGGGGGCCTGCTAACGATGAACCAACATTGCAGAGCCGCATTCGGGAGCTTCTTGAGAGGGACATTAACCTTATCAGCGTAATTCAGGTAATGCTAGTCCGACGGATCTTGCCATGCAAACGCTGGCCTCTCCGGATGTGGGAATTCAATCCGGAAGGTCCGCGGACTATTCTGCACTTTTTCGGCATGACGCTCGAAGGGATGTGTAAGTTATTCTTCGGACCACAAGTAAAGTGTCCGGACACCACCGAGGATGCGGGTCTGAGCTGCAACCACCCAGATACCAGAGTAAGTAACCTAGAAACCGAACACTTCGTTTATATTTATCATAACATTATTCTGAAAACCATCTGCGTCCAGGAATGGCTCAGCAAGGCGCAGAGAATCACGTGTCCGGCGCCACTTCCCGAAGGCTCACCTACTCCTGCCATAGCCAAGATGCTTAGTCGTGTGCTAAATCAAGCGCCTTCGGGTAAAGACAAAGGGGAGAACAGAGAAGCAGAACTTCACACATTGCACATCCAAACCGGGGGAATTGCTACCTCCACAAAGGAGGATAGTCAGGGAGGGGAATCTAAGGTCTCCTCCCCTCGCGGGAAGAAAAGGTCCGCCTCCGAAGACTTGGAGATGGAGGTGCCCAAATAAGGGAAGAAAACTTCACCAGGGTGCCCTGCCTCGAAGGGCGTCCTAACCGCGCCATGCCCGCAAACGGTCCAGCCCTCAGCCGAGCTGTAAGTTAACCGTAATTACAAAGCTACTGCTTCCTCCTCCGAGAAAAATAACCAGGATCCATTCTTTGCAGTCCGGCTAGCAGCTCTTCTCGCCAGAGTTCGTCTTCGTGGGATCTCCTTCCGGAGATGATGGAGAGTGAAACCCCACCAACCTCTCCACCTCATGGGGCGGGCGACCCCGAGGTGTTGTCACAGAGGAGTCCAGATTTGCCGAGGCCAGAAGCTAATACTTCAGCCGCCCTGAGCCCGGAGCGTTCGGCTCCCACAGGGGGCGATAAGAAGGGTCCAGCATAGTTCGGCGACCGGCCGGACACACTGACGGGCCTTCTGGAGTGAGCTGCTCTCTCGGAGGATCACCATTCATTGATGATCACGGTGATTGGGAAGGTTTCATCTGCCACAAGCGGGCTGCATGAAGCTTTTACGAGCCTGCTCAGAGGCTTTGAGGTATGTAATGAAATACATAATTTTTTTGATTATGGCGCACGTGCTAGGTGTGCTCCCTGTGGATAGTAGCCCCTGAGACTCTGGTTGCCAGCCCTAGGCGGCAAACGGAGGATCACATTGTTGAATAATGATCGCAGTGTATTCATGCGCAGGTGGCGAAGGATCTGGCAGCCGACCAGTCCGTTGAAGTCGCCGAACTGAGGAGGCAGATTGGATTTGTGGATGCCGATATCACACTTGTGAACGAGCGGCTTAACGAGTCGCAAAGTATGTGGTCTGCTTTCCTTATTTATAGGAAATATTAAGAGGAGTATAATGTTAATGTAATATGCTTGGGCTGTAGGCGGAGCTGCTGCCGTGGAGGCCCAAAGGGCGGAACTTGCCCTGGCCAAGGGACAAGCCCGGGCTAGCAATGCGTCTACCCTAAAGGCAGGCGAAGAGTTGAGAGCCGAATAGGCTGCTCATCACCGAAGCGAAGATAAAATAGCTGAAATGGCTGTGGAGCTGAAAAATGCTGCCAACCGGTATGAGCTCCTTGAAAAAGAGAATCGGGCTAATTCGGCTGACCTGAAGAAGGCCCTTGATGCGGCCAAAGGGACGCGTTCCGAAATTTGCGATGTGCGGGAGGAGATTCGACAGGCCGGAGAGATCGCGGCTGGAAACCCCTATTTGTTGCGGATGAAGTTCTTAGATCCCAAGTATGCTCCTCTGGATCGGCGATGGAGCCCTGCAGACGCGTATGCGGATCTGGCGAAGAGTACGGCTGATGCAGCCAAGTTTTTCGAGGATCAAAAAGATGATGAAGTGGAAAAGCTGTTCTGGTCGCAATTTAGTGCTCCAACGCGCCCGTTGCCATTGAGCGAGAGGATGGCTGCTGTGGCCGAGCTCCATAGGTTGTCCGGTCTTGCAATGAGTTCTGTAATAGACCATCTATGGCTGAAGGGGCCGAAGCCGGAGAGTTATTTTGGTTTAGTGCAACAATTGCTTGGTGCCGTGTCGCGAATCGATGCCATGAAAAGGTCGGCATGCATAGAGGGCGCACGAATGGCTCTTGCCCGCGTTAAGTCATACTGGAAAGATATGGAGGCCACCATCATTGCGACCCAGAATCCGGCGGGAAGCCAGGATCTGGCCGAGCACTACTTGGAGCAGGTAACAGAAGGTGCTCGTTTAATAGAGGCTCAGTGCTCGAAGAATGTCAAGTTCGAGTGACAAATCGTTTTATTGTAAAAACAATTTTATTGTAATTATGGAGGCTATGTTTATACTTTTTGCCCGAAAGTGCTATTGTGCCTCCTGTGCGGCCGTTTTATGTATATATGTAATCAGAAAGTTAGCAGTCGTTCGCTTCAGCCCCCACGCATACAATGCGGGGGTGTTCGCGAAAAAATGCGTAATCACACTTGATCCAACGTCTTGGTTCATTAAGGAGGTGATCGCACGTCGAACTAGGCAACCAGACTATACAACTTTAACACATTCACTTAGCCATAGGATTTTGACGGTGATGACAGGGAAACAATCCTTCGTTAATGCGGAGGAATCCTAAATATTCGGATAAGTCTTCGAGTGGTTGAACAATCTCTCTCTATATCATGACAGTCAGTTTTCGGCTTTCTCTACTGAGGTGCTCATCCGGAATAACTAGGGCACAATCGCAGTAGTTCTCCTTTAGCCGCCTTAGCCAATAAGAACGGAACGTAAGGCGGCAAACCCAGGAGCTGGGCAAACCCAACATTTGACCAAAGACCTGATTCGGAGCTGATGCATATAAGGCCAAACTCACGACGCCGAACACTCCCAAAGGTATTCGGACATTATAACATATACTGGGCTGAGTAACGCCCTTTATTATGAACCATGTATTTCTAGGTACGTGCATTAGTCTGTCGTGGCAAAATGCCAATAATGGCAGTATCCTCTGTGGGCGTAGTACCCATGGGATGTGTAAGCAACAAGAGACAATAAAGAAGGTTTACACAGGGGCTTAATCTAAAGAGAAACCTTTGAGCGGGGCCCTGCTGCATGTCTGCGCCTTTGTCTCATTGTGCTGTGTCCTGGGAGGGTATCACACGAATGGTGTCTGTAAAAAGGAAAACTCATGTAGAAGAGTTGGCTATCATCAATTGATAGTAAAAGTATTAGACATTGGCCTGTTAATAAGGTCAAGCCAAGAGTTGGGCTTTATTAAATATCTATAGCCCCTGGTGTCCTCTATGGGATTACATGTATGGCGCCCAGCTCAGGTTTATCTGGGCTGCCGGACTCATCTAACCATGTCCGTGGTCTTAACGACCAATCATGCGTTCTGATATTAGAGGCTGCTTAGAGTTCGGCTGCTAGAGCCGTCGCATACTCTTCCGCGCGTAAGGAATGCTCTGTATTTCCGTTAATGGTGATGACGCCACGTGGACCGGGCATCTTGAGTTTAAGGTAGGTGTGGTGCGGTACTGCGTTGAAGCGGGCGAAGGCCGTTCTCCTGACCAATGCATGATAACCACTTTGGAGGGTGGCGATGGTTAAGAGTAGTTCTCGCTTCTGAAGTTGCCTGGGGAACCGAATGTCACCTCTAGTAGGAGGGAGCCCCTGCAGCGGGCTTCAACGCCTAGTATCACCCCTTCAAAGGTGGTGTTACTTTGGCTGATTCTGGATGGGTCTATCCCCATCCTGCGAACAGTGTCCTGGTATATTAGATTAAGACTACTGCCGTCGTCCATGATGACTCGAGTGAGATGGTATCCGTCGATTATTGGGTCAAGCACCAAGGCAGCTGATCCTCCGTGTCGCATACTAGTCGGGTAGTCCCTATGATCGAAGGTGATCGAGCAGGCCGACCAGTGGTTAAGTTTGGGGGCGACGGGCTCTATAGCGTATGCGTCTCTGAGCGTGCGTTCGCGCCTTCTCTTGGGTATGTGAGCTGCGTGGATCATGTTTACTGTTTTTACCTCTGGTGGGAATATTTTCTGTCCCCCAGTGTTCGGCTGGCGAGGTTCATCCTCATGTTCACTTGGTGTTTCCCTTCCCTTGTGTTCGACATTTAATAAGCCGGCCTGCTTAAAGACCCAGCATTCTCTGTGAGTGTGGTTCGCAGGTTGTTCGGGCGCGCCATGAATTTGGCACAGTCTGTCCAGGACTTTGTTCAGGCCGGACGGTCCCTCTTTGTTGCCTTTAAATGGCTTCTTTTGTTGACCGGGTCGAAAGCCGCTGAATCCGGCATTGACCATTGTGTTGTCCAGACTTTATTCCTTGTTTTGACGTTTGTTTTTATTGCGTCGTGGCTTCCCGTTGCCATCCTTGATTTCGGATGTGCCTAGGTCGCTGGTGCCTCTACGGGCCAACCAGCTGTCTTCACCCATGCAAAAGCGAGTCATAAGGCTTATTAAGGCTGCCATTGTCCTCGGCTTTTCTTGGCCGAGGTGTCTGGCGAGCCACTCATCCCGGATACTGTGCTTGAAGGCCGCTAGGGCTTCGGCATCCGGACAATCCACAATTTGATTCTTCTTAGTGAGGAATCTATTCCAAAGCTTTCGGGCGGACTCTCTGGGCTATTGAATTATGTGACTTAAATCGTCAGCATCCGGAGGTCGGACATAGGTTCCTTGAAAATTGGCCCTGAAAGCATCCTCAAGTTCATCCCAACTTTCGATTGAGTTTTCGGGGAGGCTTTTCAACCAGTGCCGAGCTGGTCCCTTCAACTTGAGGGGAAGGTATTTGATGGCATGAAGGTCGTCCCCACGAGCCATGTGAATGTGAAGGATAAAATCCTCAATCCAGACCCCGGGGCTTTCGTTCCATCATATGCATCTATGTTCACGGGTTTGAAACCCTGTGGAAATTCGTTGTCCAGTACCTCTTCGGTGAAGCACAGAGGGTGAGCGGCCCCTCTGTATCTGGACATTTTGTGGCATGCTGTTGACTGTTGTTGTGTCCGGTGATGATTCCGAACTGGTACTCGATCAACCTGATTGTTTTGGTGACCGTAATCCTGCACCAGAGCGTGTCCTCTAGATCCATAGATGGACATGGTCGCGCCGGCCTTTTTATCCAGGAGCTCACATAAATCGTGTGCGGTGTCAGTAGCTTCTCTATTGCGGTTATGAAGTGGTTGTTTCGGCCTACTGGACGTATTGTTATTCGGTGGAACGGCCTCATCGTCGAACTCTGGTGGCAGCTTGCGCTTTCGATAGCTCTTTGTGTGGAGATTGTCGCCGTATTTTTCTTCAGTGTCTAGCACTTTATTCCATCTGCGATTGAGCGTTTCCTGTGCGGCCTTAAGCCCTTGCTTCTGCTTCTTTAGACTTCTCGCAGTGGCCATAAGCCTTCTATGGAGGTTATCTCGTTCCAAACGTCTTTCCGGGATGATGAATGCGTCGTCGTCCGGACTGTGCTCCTGTCCCGGGGCAGTTTGATGAGTTCGGCCCTCGGGATCACTGTGATCGGGCGTCTGCTCCAGGCTGTGTTTGGCGTGACCTGGCTCATCCTGCTCCATCGCTGGGTCCATATGGTCGTTGTTGCCTTCAGAGTTGACTGGGGTGTTGATCTTTCTAGCGCTGTTATCGTTGTTTTTACTGTGGCTGGACTTAGAGCGGCGTCTGCACCGTCGTTTTGGCTTTTGTGCAGGGGTTTTATCCTCAGTTTTGTCGCCATCGTCCTCCTTAGGCGTGTCCACCATGCATATATCATATGATGAGGTGGCAGTCCAGCGCCCCGTGGGCGGTGGTTCGGAATCATCCCCTGCGCCAACGTCCGTATCGTTGGTGTCATCAAAGTCAAAGTCAAGCATGTCTGTTACGTCGTCGATAGTGGCTATGAAGTGGGTGGTGGATGGGGAACGAATTTCTTCGTCGCCTTCTTCCCCCTCAAGCCAGACATAGTCCGGCCAAGCATCTCCTGACAAAGAGAGAGACCTTAATGAATTCAGCATGTCGCCGAGGGGCAAGTGCTGGAAGATATCCGCAGTGGTGAATTCCATTCCCGGAACCCAACCAGAATCGGTAGGCTCGGGTGCACGCAGTCTGGAACCTACAGCCGGACACAAGTCCGGGTGTCCAGAGACACAGGCTTCCTTGGCGGTCAAGTCTGTACTCGGCTCTACCACCGATGAGTGTGTGGCCTCCGGGGCGGGGTCCATCCACCCGTCCTCGGACGACGTGATCTGCCCCGGATTTAGATCCAGAGCTCCTGCTGGTGCGATATCCCGAGTATTGTCCGACAGCAGGTCTAAGACGTGCTCGTCGTGACTGTTCGGCGCTCCTGGCTTAGGCCCGGATCCGTCGAAGATCAATTCTCCACGGATATCGGTCATGTAGTTCAAGTTTCCGAACCTGGCCTGATGGCCAGGGGCGTAGCTATCGATCTGCTCCAGATGGCCAAGTGAATTGGCCCGCCGTGAGAAGCAGCCGAACACGAAGATCTGTCCGGGGAGAAAAGTCTCACCCTGTGCCACATTGTTGTTGATGATTGAAGGAGCCATTGAGCCTTGTAGCGACGACACAGAGGAACTCTCAATGAAAGCACCAATGTCGGTGTCAAAACCGGCAGATCTCGAGTAGGGGGTCCCAATCTGTGCGTCTAAGGCTAATGGTAACAGGAGGCGAGGGACACGATGTTTTACCCAGGTTCAGGCCCTCTCGATGGAGGTAAAGCCCTACTTCCTGCTTGATTGATCTTGATGATATGAGTATTACAAGAGTTGATCTACCACGAGATTGTAGAGGCTAAACCTTAGAAGCTAGCCTATGATGATTATGATTGTTGTCCCTCTAAGGACTAAACCCTCTGGTTTATATAGACACCAGAGGGGGCTAGGGTTTACACAGAGTCGGTTACAAAGAAGGAAATCTATTATCCCGATCGCCAAGCTTGTCTTCCACGCAAAGGGGAGTCCCATCCGGACACGGGACGAAGTCTTGAGTCTTGTGTCTTCACGGTCCAACAGTCCGACCAAAGTATATAGTCCGGCTGTCCGGATACCCCCTAATCCAGGACTCCCTTAGGCGCAGGGACATCTGCAGTCAACAGCTGATAGAGCTGGCTTGTACGTGAACGATTGGCTTTCAATTACTAGCGGCAATACAACACCGTATTTTCAAGCCGGTTCCACTTTCCCGATTTATATATCGTGGTCATGGTGTACCCCTGTTGTGTACACATGATCTGCCTAGTGGCTGTGTGCTCTTTTTATCATGGTTTGGCAATAAACTCTCTATACAGTATATTATGAACCTATCATCTGCGAACTATCCTTACTTCTGGAGCCTATTTTTCGTGAACTTGTGCCAGATTATATAAATGCATGCACCATATTACAACACACATGAGTTCTCTCATCATAATCCAGTGATAGCACACAAGTGTTTACGGGGGCGCCCCTATATTAGAATATCATCTGCATTACAAAGATAATCTCACAACTATTTATGTTTTCATGGTTCTCAGATATTATACGCAATTACAGTGAATATCAGAATCTGCGCATCAGAAGAATATTGTGGAACACTGCAATGGCATACAAAATTGGCACCAAGGCATTGAGTGCCATTCTGGATGGAATGAAACTCATACGCTCCCCACCTGTTGATTCTTGTTCAGAATATGATCCTAATGACTATTCTAACTTCGAGGAGTCAAAGGCAGATGGCCTGTCCTTTTCACCCATCAAGGTGCCTGTTCTAATTTGGCAAGGTTTTATTGATTGCGCATATCTTGCATATGTTGTCTTGCATTTCTTCTACTTTGTTGCACCGCCATCTGCTTAGTTTACTCATCATATATGTCAAGATGCCATGCCCATCCATTATCAATACATATTCCATATGTCATCATACCATGTTTTTCCACTCAAATGTTGTTCTTGTGCATCAGACATCAAAGAGGAAGAGGGTGATTGCCGAACCTAAAGGAGCACCAGCAAAATCCTTGAAAAACGTGGTGGTGCCGGAGAAATCAGGCAGCACCCCACTTGTATTGGCTGTACAACCAGTGACACAAAACGTAGGACCAACTCCAGCAGACTGTACCGATACTTCACTGGCCACACCACTAGCCCCACCACACAGGAACTGCCATAGCACCAGCCGTACCACAGAAAAATGCCGCTCCAGCAAAAAGTACAACAAGTCCACCGGCCGAAGACCTATCCCAACTCCAGAGACGGCCAATTCCTGCAGATTGGAACCCAATTCCATTTATTCCCAGTTTAAAAGACAATGCTTTCAATGTTGTTAGGGAGTACGTGCATATATTCCCATCATGGGAAGATTATAGTGAAGACAAACACCATTTTCACATCTTCTTGTCCAACTTACGTGTAAGTGCTATTATTCATGGTTATTGTTTTCTGCTGATTGAACACATCAATGATTTACATTACATTGTTGTAACTAGGCGAGGGCCAATCTGGATAGTCATGACGAGCAAAGCTTGCTTGTGCTTTTCAAAGAAGCATTGCAGCAGTATCGGTGTTACCTGAGGAAATCACACTTTGATGGCAAGTCTATAAACAAATTTTCGGTGAAGTCTCCTGTGCTAAATTTAGAAGACATTGAATGGAAAAACCTTGTTATGCACTGGTCTCGTTCCCAGGATGAGGTACTGTCTATGAAATCACATGACAATTTGAACTTCTACTTTTCCGCATGTGCATTATGGATCTTTTTTGCAGGAAATCTGCTCGAAGAAGAATTCCGGTTTGAAAAGAACGACAGGATATCACAAATATGCTGCCCGCTGCTTTGCTCTTGTTAGTACCTATATCCTGTATCACTGTACTTGCATACATACCTGGTTCATTATGTGACAACAGTATGCATGATAGCTTCCTTATCAATTGTTCGCTCCAAATTATCTGATCTGTATGAATGGTTACATTAGTGTAGAATATATCCAATGCCAATGAATTTTTTTAGCTCTGCATTATTCTTGTAAGTACATGTTGTCCTTTATCAGTGTACTTATATTGACAGGTAGTTGGTCATGTACCATCATTCTACAACTTATTTTCCTTTGCCCTCCATTTTCTACGCATCAGATCTATATTTACTCTTACCATAAGGTTGGTACTGAAGAAGTTTAGCTGTGCATTTCTCTTGGCTGTGCCTTTTGCCTGTATCGCTACACATACATTTATAGCTACTTGGTTATGTAGCATCACTCTTCATCTTATCTTAAATATTCTCCATTTTTTCGTATATTATCACATCTATATTTACTCTTAACAAAATGTAGAATAAAGGCAATGCTTATGAACAAGATTCTATGGTTAACTTCTTGAACTGCCCCCCCCCCATCAGCATGGACAAGGGCTTTATAGAGCCTGTCTTCACCAGTAATGTAAGTTTGTCCTTCTCAAGCCTTAAAACTTTGTTGTGTATATTTGGTTAGGCATGACTGCAGCACCTGTTTATTTTTTGTGTTTGCATCAAATTGCATGTTTAAAGTTTATTATGCAGTTCATAAACAAAAGTTTGTCCTTCTCAATTTAAGTTTTCAGTTGTACAACCAAGTTCCTTCTTCATACCATGTAAATTAAACTATACAGAGCAAGTGATCTTCTTTTGCACTGCATGTATGCTTCTGTTCTTCATCCGTAATCCAGTGGTGTGGTGAACCTACCCACTACAGCAAAATGTCATATTCTGTGATGTCTTAACTATGAATGATGTCATATCATTCTACTATTATTTAAACCGTCTCTTTATTTGCCAATCTGAAATGGGATAAATTGACACCACACTAACCATTGATACTTATGAGTTCTTGATCTCTAATCCAGTGGTGTCGTGAAGCTGCCAACTCCTTCACAATGTCATTTCCTGCCATGTCTTGACCTGAACTATACCATATTGTGTTAATGCAATTTTAAACTGTGTCACTTTATTCGTCAGTAAGAAATGTGACGAATTGTCAGCACTAATACTTTTATATGCAAAACATGTCATCTGTCTGCTTGTTTATCTTTCAGAGTGAGGAATATATAAGTGTTGAGCAAGCGCAGTCTCATCAGCTTGCTCAGCTGCTTGCGCTGCAGCTCCCCAGCAGGGCTAACCTTTCTTGAACTCTGTTGAAGTGCTATCGGTTTTGTATATTATTTTGTCGGCGTGTTTATTTGCACTGGTGGCAATCTTTGATGCCAAGTGTATGTAATCTGCTGTCTGCTTGTGCTTTATTATCATAGTGGCGAACTTTGATGCCCAATGGATGTAATATGCCGTAATTTCTTTATTGTATAGTCTAGGTTTTTTCTTATTCACGATGCTGCAGTTATTTTACTGTATATATATCATGTCTTCGCAGTAAACCGGCCAAACCGTGAAATTACGGTACATAATCGGGCCGTCATGCAATCACGATGTATGATCCGCATCATGAGCCTCGTCATCTTGGTCCGTTAAAAGACCAAAAGTAAACTGGCCAACTAGTAGATTCAGAACTTTAATAGGCCGAGTAACCCCCGGCCCTCTTTTCGCAAGAAAACTCAATGGTTTTTAGGAGGCTGAGAAGTGGGTTGGGCCTGAAACGTGCCGAACAGATCACGGGCCGGCAGCAGCCCGAAATTGACCCCGACCCATGATTGTGCGAATCAAATCACGGGCTTTTAACAGGCCAAAATTGTCTCGTTCTTGTTTGCCCCAATCAGATATCGTCTGCGAGCAGACCGGATGCAAACCAGGCCGTAGTTAGGCCCAACTATATGACAGGCTTTCAACAGGCCGAAATTAATATAGGGCCAAAATACTAAACGGGCCCTTAATAGGACGAAACTAATATCAGGCCAAATTACTAAATGGGCCTTTAGCAAGTGGGCCCAAAAGCATAGCGTCCAGTTGACGGGCCGAATCTGATATGGGCCATAATTTAGCCCAAAGCCTCTTAAAGGGCCAGACATGATCTGGGCCGTAATTTGGCCCTGAACATGGTAGGCTTTTAACAGGCCGGATCTCATATGGGCCATTATTAGGCCCGAAACGTGGCAGGCCATTAATGGACCAGATCAAATATGGGTCGGCATTTGGCCCGAAACATGGCAGCCAGTTAATGGGTCGGCCTACTAGGGTTCTCAAAATCTTGCGGGCCCATAGTTGGGCCGGCCCATTAATGTCGGCGAAATCTCATGGGCCTTTAGCTGGGCCGGCCCATTATGATCCACAGGAATCTTGTGGGACTTTACCTAGGCCGGCCCATTATGTCCCACAAAATCTTGTGGGCCTTTAGCTGTGCCATCCCATTATGGTCCACAAAATCTCATGGGCCTTTAGCTGGGCCGGCCCATTATGGTCCGCAAAATCTTATGGTCCGTTAGTTGAGCCGGCCCATTTAAACTTGATGGTCCAGTCCACATGTCAACATATCATAGGCGCGTCTCACCCATTGGATGAGTGACACCTATGCCAACACTTGGCTGTCACGTGTCTCCTCCAACCAATGATGATTTTACACGTGGAAAATCCCCATTGGTCGGGGCTGTTAATGGGTTATCGGATCCAAAACCCGACCGGATAGCTTAACGACGTTCCGTTACGGTGGATGCCACGTGTCGGTCACCCTTGATGAAAGCACTTCTGTGACGCGCGATTTATCACTAGTAGAAAACTGACCATTAGTACCGGTTTGTAAGGGCCTTTAGTGCCGGTTATGGAACCGGCACTAAAGTTTCGGCACTAAAGCCCCCCCCCCCTTTAGTACCGGTTCGGCACGAACCGGCGCTAAAGTGCCACCACGTGGCGTGAGCTCGCGCCCTGGTACGGGGGACCTTTAGTACCGGTTGGTGTTACCAACCGGTACTAAAGGGTTTTTTTTGAATTTTTTGGAAAAAAAAATTGATTTTTTTTATTTTTAATTTTTCTGAATTATTTGATGATTTAGTCTCTAATCACCTCTCTTAACTGCTCAAGTGTGGATCACTCATTCCAAATCATCTAACTTCCCGACCGGTCACCCATCCCTCTCACTACTCCAGCCCGAGCACGCTTAACTTTCAGGTTCTATTCTCCTTCGTTTCCGAGTCTGCACTTGTTGTTTTCCTGACAATAGTAAGATGTCAATCCTATTAACCCTCAGGAGTTTAGCTTGAGCATGAAGTCTCACATTTCACCGTTTGAGTTTGAAACTATTATTCTAAAAAAACAGTAATTATTTAGTAACGCTAATATTTCTTGAATAAGTTTGACCATAGTTTGACCACAGTTTGACCAGATTTGACCAAAATTCAAAAAATTGAAATAATTATTTAGTAACACTAATATTCTTGAATAATTATGTAGTAACACTAATATTTTTTGAATAAGTAGTTTGACCATAGTTTGACCATAGTTTGACCACAGTTTGACCAGATTTGAACAAAATTCAAAAAAACTGAGATACTTATTTAGTAACACTAATATTATTGCGTAATTATTTATAACACTCTATATTTCTTGAATCAGTTGTTTGACCGGTTTGACAAGATTTAACAAAATTCAAAAAAAACATAAATTAGAGCATATCTTTTTCCTTTTTACAATTTGTCATTTCAAAAAATTGTCCTAAACCCTAAACCCGAGACTTAAAACGTCAGAAACTCTATGCTAAACAAGTAAAAACTAAGGGTTTAGACCATAAAACCTAACCCTAAACGCTGAAATCTAAACCCTAGCACTAAACGCTAAAAACGTCCAAAAAAAGTCTAAAACGCCCAAAAACTCTATTTTCCCTTTGGAATTTTGTGATTTTAAAAAATTGTCGAAACAGAAAACTATTTCAGCGGATCAATCTTTTTGTTTTGCAAATTTTGATATATTATATGTATTTTTTTGAATTAGGATGATTTAGTTATGATTTTTCAAGTTTGAAAATTGCCCTATAGTGCCGGTTTGTGTCTCCAATCGGTACTATAGGTCAGACCCCTTTAGTACCGGTTCGTGGCACGAACCGGTACTAAAGGTAATCGTGGGGCCACGGCCGGACGCCAGCCTGCCACCACCCCTTTAGTACCGGTTCGTGCCATGAACCGGTACTAAAGGTTCAAAACGAACCGGCATTAATGCAAATCCGTTCGAACCGGCACTAATAGTACCATTAGTGCCGGCTCAAATACAAACCGGCACTAATGTGCTTCACGTTTGACCCTTTTTCTACTAGTGTATCATCATGGAAGTGGACACTTTCGTGATGATAATTTTGGTAATGTCATGGAACACATCTACGACAGCACAGGTATGACTATCTTGATTCTGATGTAAAACCGTCACGAATGTACATGCATGACAAAAAACGCGACCTACTGTGACAAACACGTATCATCACGGAAGTGTATTTTTTTGTAGTGATTACCGATCCAGGGATGACACTAATGCATAGAGACTTGACCGTTTGAGGTCTGGTCGCTACAAGATGGTATCAGAGCACACGCTGATTGTAGGACACGACCACTAAATTAAACCATAGGTCACCCTTCTCTACTCATTTTCGACTCTCCCTTTTCCAGTCTATAGGATGGCGGACTCAAGGAACAAGTTTACACAACCGGATGAAGACACACCTTTTGGGCGACGCTTGCAGGAAGTCACTAGGTACCTGAACATCGGAATACCAAGCTTCACCGGGACCTAGATCGCCACTTTACCAGAAGAGGAGCGTTGGATGATTCGAGTTCAAGTTCCAGGAAGGACATTCACGCCATTTACTGAACCCATAGAGTTTTCCTTTGATGCACCAACCTGGAGTCTAGGAAAGAGCATGGCAGCCCACATCACCATGGGAAGCATCGACGAAGTTTATCACAAGGATCTTAAGGACACTATCTACTAGATATGTGGGCACCGACATGAGCAATGGTAGATGATCAGCACCATGAGGGACAGGTCCGTTGCAGCTTTCATCCAGGAGTTAAACCAGCACATTCGTCGCAAGGAGAACCAGATGTGCGGAAGCATGATAGATCTGAAGAAGGTGATGACCAGGAACATGGAGCTAGAAGAGGAACACAAGTCTACACACGACGTATATGAGGAGGAAATCACCATACTTGTGGAGAAGAATGACAACCTGACGAGGAAGCTAGGAGTATTCATGGGAGACCCCGCGCCAGGAAGAGTTGACGACCATTCCATGGACATCCGTTCTGAGGACTACATCATCATCGGCGACACCAATTCTGAGCCCGACAGTAGTGATGATGATTACGAAGACGAAGCTGGAGCGGATATCATGGAGTCTTCCACTGATCAAAACTTCTAGTCGACCACCATATTATTAGTAGTATTTCCCCATGTATACAGTATTAGTCCGAGCACTTTTGTAACGGTAGTTAGATCGATTATATGCCCTTGTTTGAATTGATTGGTGTGAAATGAATATGTTTGTCTCATGTGCATATGGGTAGTGTTTTCCCTTTAGACCTCATTCTATTCTGTTTTCTCACCTTTTCTAAACCCATCAGATGCCTCCGAGACGTGACAATGGATTTGCCTTCCCACTGGAGCTCACTCAGTTGATCCAGCAACAGAATACCCTGATGCAACTATTAGTTCAGAATCAGAACCAGTGCAACAACAACAACAACCCACCACCACCACCACCTGTTGATCACCTAGCCCGTTTCCTAAGGTTGAATCCGCCGGTATTCTCTAGTAGCACCGAGATGATTATTGCAGATGATTGGCTCCGCAAGATTGGAAGGGAGCTGACCACTGCAGGATGCACAAATGTGGAGAGAGTGCGTTTTGCCGCACATCAGCTTGATGGACCCGCAGCATCATGGTGGGAGAATTTCACAGCCACTTACCCCATTGACACTGTTACATGTGATCAGTTTCAGCAGGCTTTCCGCACTGCCTATGCTTCAGTAGGAGCTATGAACATAAAGAAGCGCGAGTTTCGTAACTTGCGCCAAGGAGGACGCATAGTGGGCCAGTATGTGGATGAGTTTAGTAAGTTAGCACGCTATGCCCCTGATGACGTTGCTACAGATGCCGCTAAGAAGGAGAAGTTTCTGGAAGGACTGATGATACGTCAATTTTGCATCATGCTTTTATATGGATATTTATTGCATTATGGGAAGTTATTACACGTTATGTCACAATACTTATACCTATTCTCTCTTATTTTACAAGGTTTACATGAAGAGGGAGAATGCCGGCAGTTGGGATTCTGGGCTGGAAAAGGAGCAAATATTATGGACCTATTCTGCACAACTCCAAAAGTCCTGAAACTCCACGAAAGTAATTTTTGGAATTAATAATAAATATTGAGCAGAAGAAGTACCAGAGGGGGCCCACACACTGGCCACGAGGGTGGGGGGCGCGCCCTACCCCCTGGGCGCACCGTCCTGCCTCGTGGGCCCCCTGGCAGCCCTCCGGTGGCCATCTTCTGCTATATAAAGTCTTTTACCCTGGAAAAAAAATCATAAGCAAGCTTACGGGATGAAACTCCGCCGCCACGAGGCGGAATCTTGGCGGAACCAATCTAGGGCTCCGGCGGAGCTGTTCTGCCGGGGAAACTTCTCTCCGGGAGGGGGAAATCATCACCATCGTCATCGCCAATGATCCTCTCCTCGAGAGGGGGTCAATCTCCATCAACATCTTCACCAGCACCATCTCCTCTCAAACCCTAGTTCATCTCTTGTATCCAATCTTTGTACCAAAAACTCAGATTGGTACCTGTGGGTTGCTAGTAGTGTTGATTACTCCTTGTAGTTGATGCTAGTTGGTTTATTTGGCGGAAGATCATATGTTCAGATCCTTAATGCATATTAATACACCTCTGATTATGAACATGAATATGCTGTGTGAGTAGTTACATTTGTTCCTGAGGACATGGGTGAAGTCTTGCTATATGTAGTAATGTGAATTTGGTATTCGTTCGATATTTTGATGAGATGTTATGTGAACGTCGACTACATGACACTTCACCATTGTTTAGGCCTAGAGGAAGGCTTTGGGAAGTAATAAGTAGATGATGGGTTGCTAGAGTGACAGAAGCTTAAACCCTAGTTTATGCGTTGCTTCATAAGGGGTTGATTTGGATCCATATGTTTCATGCTACGTTTAGGTTTACCTTAATACTTCTTTTGTAGTTGCGGATGCTTGCAATAGGTGTTAATAATAAGTGGGATGCTTGTCCAAGAAAGGGCAGTACCCAAGCACCGATCTACCCACATATCAAATTATCAAAGTAACGAACGCGAATCATATGAGCGTGATGAAAACTAGCTTGACGATAATTCCCATGTGTCCTCGGGAGCGATTTTCTCTATATAAGAACTTTTCCAGGCTTGCCTTTTGCTACAAGAAGGATTGGGCCATCTTGTTGCACCTTATTTACTTTCATTGCTTGTTACCCGTTACAAATTACCTTATCACAAAACTATCTGTTACCGATAATTTTAGTGCTTGCAGAGAATACCTTACTGAAAACCGCTTGTCATTTCCTTCTGCTCCTCATTGGGTTCGACACTCTTACTTATCGAAAGGACTACGATAGATCCCCTACACTTGTGGGTCATCAAGACTCTCTTCTGGCGCCGTTGCCGGGGAGTGAAGCGCCTTTGGTGAGTGCAACTTGGTAAGGAAACATCTATATAGTGTGCTGAAATTTACTGTCACTTGTTACTATGGAACATAATCCTTTGAGGGGCTTCTTCGGGGTATCTTCACCCCGACCAGAAGAGCAAAGAGTTGCTCCTCAACCTACTAAACCTACAGAAAATGTTTACTTTGAAATTCCTTCGGGTATGATAGAGAAACTACCTAGCTAATCCCTTTACAGGAGACGGAACATTGCATCCCGATTTACACTTAATCTATGTGGATGAAGTTTGTGGATTATTTAAGCTTGCAGGTATGCCCGATGTTGTTATCAAGACGAAGGTCTTCCCTTTATCTTTGAAGGGAGATGCATTGACATGGTATAGGCTATGTGATGATATGGGATCATGTAACTACAAACGATTGAAATTGGAATGTCATCAGAAGTTCTATCCTATATATCTTGTTCGTCGTGATCGTAATTATATATATAATTTTTGGCCTCGCAAAGGAGAAAGCATCCGCTCAAGCTTGGGGGAGGCTTATGTCAATGTTATATTCATGCCTCAATCATGAGCTCTCAAGAGAAATGATTATTCAAAAAATTTATGCTCGGCTCTCTCGCAACAATCGCTCCATGCTCGATACTTCTTGTGCTGGGTCTTTTATGATGAAGACTATTGAATTCAAATGGGATTTATTGGAAAGAATTAAATGCAACTCTGAAGATTGGGATCTCGACGAAGGTAAGGAGTCAGGTATGACACCTAAGTTTGATTGTGTTAAATCTTTTATGGATACCGATGTCTTCCGTTAATTTAGCACTAAATATGGACTTGACTCTGAGATAGTAGCTTCTTTCTGTGAATCATTTCCTACTCATGTTGACCTCCCTAAGGAGAAGTGGTTTAAATATAATCCTCCCACTAAAGTAAAAGTAGTTGCACCTATTACAGTTGAAGAAAAGACTATGACTTATAATGATCCTATTGTTCCTACTACCTATATTGAGAAACCACCTTTCCCTGTTAAGATAAAGGATCATGCTAAAGCTTCAACTGTAGTTCATAAGAGTAATACTAGAACATATACATCACCTGAGCAAATTAAAGTTGAACCTAGTATTGCTATGGTTAAAGATCTCTTGGCTGATAATATTGATGGGCATGTTATTTATTTCTGTGATGCAGCTGCTAGATTTGCTAGACCCGATGCTAAGAAACATAGACATGTTGTAGGCATGCCTGTTATTTCTGTTAAAATAGGAGATCATTGTTATCACGGCTTATGTGACATGGGTGCTAGTGCTAGTTCAATACCTCATTCCTTATACAAAGAAATTATGCATGATATTGCACCTGCTGAGATAGAAGAAATTGATGTTACAATTAAGCTTGCCAATAGAGATACTATTTCGCCAATTGGGATTGTTAGGGATGTTGAAGTCTTGTGTGGGAAAGTTAAATATCCTGCTGATTTTCTTGTTGTTGGTTCCCTACAAGATGACTTTTGTCCCATTATATTTGGTAGACCCTTCTTGAATACTATTAATGCTAAGATAGATTGTGAAAAGGATGTTGTTACTATTGGTTTGGGGGATATGTCTCATGAGTTTAACTTTGCAGAATTTCATAGACAACCCCATGATAAAGAATTGCCTAGTAAGGATGAAATTATTGGTCTTGCTTCTATTGTCGTGCTTCCTAATGATCCCTTAGAACAATATTTGCTAGACCATGAAAATGATATGTTTGTGAATGAAAGAAGGGAGATATATGAAGTATTCTTTAAACAGGGACCTATTTTGAAACACAACTTGCCTGTAGAAATCCTAGGGGATCCTCCACCACCCAAGGGTGATGCCGTGTTTGAGCTTAAACCATTACCCGATACTCTTAAATATGCTTATCTTGAGGAAAAGAAGATATATCCTGTTATTATTAGTGCTAACCTTTTAGAGCAGGAAGAGGAAAGATTGTTGAAAACTCTAAAGAAGCACCGTGCTGCTATTGGATATACTCTTGATGATCTTAAGTGCATTAGTCCCACTCTATGCCAACACAAAATAAATTTGGAGAAAGACGCCAGACCAGTTATAGATCACCAACGACGGTTAAATCCTAAGATGAAAGAATTGGTAAGAAAGGAAATACTGAAGCTCCTGGAGATAGGTATAATTTATCCCGTTGCTGATAGTCAGTGGGTAAGTCATGTCCATTCTGTCCCTAAGAACGGAGGTATTACTGTCGTTCCTAACCATAAAGATGAATTGATCCCGCAAAGAATTGTTACAGGTTAGAGGATGGTAATCGATTTCCGGGAATTAAATAAAGCTACTAAAAAGTATCATTACCCTTTACCTTTTATTGATCAAATGCTAGAAAGATTATCCAAAAATACACATTTTTGCTTTCTAGATGGTTATTCTGGTTTCTCTTAAATAACCATGTCAGCAGAGGACCAATCAAAGACCACTTTTAGTTGCCCTTTCAATACTTTTGCTTATAGACGTATGCCTTTTGGTTTATGTAATGCACCTGCTACCTTTCAAAGATGCATCATGGCTATATTCTCTGACTTCACGAAAAGATTTGTGAGGTTTTCATGGATGATTTCTCCGTTTATGGGTCTTCTTTTGATTATTGCTTGAGCAACCTTGATCGAGTTTTGTAGAGATGCGAAGATACTAGTCTTGTCTTGAATTGGGAGAAGTGCTACTTTATGATTAAAGAAGGTATTGTCTTGGGGCATAAAATTTCTGAAAGAGGTATTGAAGTTGATAAAGGTAAGGTTGATGCTATTGAAAAGATGTCGTGTCCCAAGGATATTAAAGGTATAAGAAGTTTCCTTGGTCATGCCGGTTTTTATATGAGGTTCATTAAGGACTTCTCTAAATTTTCTAGGCCTCTTACTAATCTCTTACAAAAAGATATTCCTTTTGTATTTGATGACGATTGTGTAGAAGCATTTGAAATACTAAAGAAAGCTTTGATTTCTGCACCTATTGTTCAGCCACCTGATTTTTATTTATCCTTTGAAATTATGTGTGATGCTAGTGATCATGCTGTAGGTGCTGTTCTAGCATAAAGAGTTGATAAGAAACTAAATGTTATTCAATATGCTAGTAAAACTCTAGACAGTGCCCAGAGAAATTATGCTACTACTGAAAAAGAATTCTTAGCAGTTGTATTTGCTTGTGATAAGTTCAGACCTTATATTGTTGATTCGAAAGTAACTATTCACACTGATCATGATGCTATTAAATATCTTATGAAAAAAAAGATGCTAAACCTACACTTATTAGGTGGGTCCTCCTAATACAAGAATTTGATTTGCATATTATTGATAGAAAGGGGCTGAGAACCCTGTTGCAGACAACTTGTCTAGGTTAGAGAATGTTCTTGATGACCCACTACCTATTGATGATAGCTTCCCTGATGAACAATTAGTTGTCATAAATGCTGCCCATACTGCTCCATGGTATGCTGATTATGCTAATTACATTGTTGCTAAATTTATACCACCTAGTTTCATATACCAGCAAAAGAAAATGTTTTTCCATGATTTAGACTACACCACAACACTTGATTGGGGGCAGTTAACTGCCGGGAGAAATACCCGACCTAGGGTAAAAGAACTGCCGGGACATTTGTTTCTGCCGGTACAAACATGTCAGGGCAGAGAAACTGCCGGAAGAACTTGAGCCATGAAGGCACACGAACTGCCGGTACATTTTAGGGCGCATTATCTGCCGGAACAACCAAACCACGGCCTACAATCTGCCGGGACCGGCCGCGTGACCGAAAATTAGCGCGGTGGGAAAGCGCGCGACTGACCAAATTTTGGCCCAAAACAAACGCGTACGCGCCAGCCCTCTACCAGATAACAGCGCCCCCAGAAAAAGCCAGATAGCAGCGCCGCCCCCAAATCGACGCCCAAATCCTTCGTGCCCTCCACCAGATCGCCGCCGCCGCCGCCCCCGCCCGCCACCAGACCACTGCCGCCGCCGCCGCCCCCAGCCATCCCACCGCCGCCGCCGCCCCCAGCCATCACACCGCCGCCGACCTCCCTCCATCCCGAGCAGTACCGCCGTCGCCCTCCACGCCGAGCCGTGCTGCAGTCGCCCTCCACGCCGAGCCGAGCTGCAGTCGCCCTCCATGCCGAGCCGTGCTGCTGTCGCCCTCCACCGCTCCAGAGCGGCGCCGCCGAGCACCCAATCGACCACAGCCGCCAGCCACTTCTGAGCGGCGCCCCCAATCACTCCAGGTCGGGGCCCGTCGGCCGACCTCCACCCAGACCATTTCCGTCGTCGGCAACGGAAAGGGCAAGAGGAAGCAGTGCCTTCCCAAAGCGGCATCGTGCTACTCTTCTCCGCGGCCGTTCACGCTGGCGAGCATGGGAGGACTCCCGACCACGGCTTCCTCCCCGCTGACGGCGAGCACGGTGCCTCTCCACTTAGATCCGTGCCGGTGGAAACCCGATGCAGGTGAGATTTTCCTTACCGATGTAGTGAATCTCTCTTTCTGCTCGATGAGAACTGACGGTGGGTGTTCTCCAGTTGCAAGTACGAAGCCAGATTTCCCCTCCCTCCTACATCCCCCATCCACCGAGTTAGTAATTCTTCCGTATTGCTGTTTTTTTTTCTTTTGCTGCCAAATTGATGGAGGTGCTATTAGTGAAAGGATTGGAGACTGGTTCCAGCAGCGGTAGATTTTTTGAGAAATTCCAAGTGCTCGTGATTTGCAAAGGGTTTCAGCCAAGTTAGTGTACGTGTACTCTCCTATGATTAGTAAAATTTCATGTGCCTGTATGCACCCTTTTTAGGTACATGGATCCATCTTTTTTTATTCAGTTTCAAACACATTGCACAACTGAAGACATTTGTTATATAGCTCGAGACAGTTTACTCACTATGGCTGACTGTTATTCCAGGATAATATGCAATGTTAAGTCAATTATTTTCCTCATGCTACCACAATTTTTTTCAACATTAATTTTTCAGCTGCTTGATGGAATCATGGAAGGAACATACAGTGCAGTACGAGACGAGGGATGGTCTGATGATGTTGTCGAGATGAGTATGGTGCTCATACTGTTATCATTTTGTATTCAGAATCTTTGATGTTAAATGGTGGGGTGTTAATGCAGCCCTCGATAAAAAATGGAGATTATACTACCATAGTTAGCTCCACTGTAGAAAGTAACATAACCAGCCTGAAGTAGGTGTATATCTATTACTCTTTAATAGTACATAAGCTTTTGAACCTAGTAAGTCATTGCTTCAGAGTTATGCCTGCTTAGATTAATGGTTGCTATGCTAACAAGATACAGTGAAAAATTACTTTGTTTCGAATACAGTAAGTATATGACCTTATATAATGGTTTATGATTAGAATTAGCAAGGTCCCTTTACCCTCTTAATGTGTTTACACTTCCTCTGATGAAATAATATGCTGTCTATGAACCTTAACAATCGTCATCTTAGCTAAACAAAAAAGGAACAAGGCCCACCAGATTTGTTCGTAGTGCACATTGTTTTTTCTACAAAATATTGGAGTATCTGGATCACAAATCTGACCTGTAAAAATGTTCAAACTTATTGATATTTTATTCCTGAAATTTTAAAAACAATGAATACAATTTTTTAACTTAACCTGGCTTCATGTTTTTTGTCCTGTGAATAAAAACAAAGCTTCACTACAAGGCGATTTTCTGGTGAATGAATTAAACTCAAGGTCTCTAGCAAAGGAATCAAGTTTTTCACAACTTGTGATTTTGAACATCATTTTATTTATTGCCAAGGATCACCATGACATCTATGGTTGTATGCTCTTCTCATATCTTTATTATTTTCAAGATTACTATATAGTACATGAACTACCCTGTTTCATTGGTTCAGTTTATCTTCATTCATGTTAGGATTTTCTCTTGGCTTCCTGGTTCTTCTTTTCTCTGGCGAACTTGAACAACTCTATTAATGTGTCAGAAAATAAAGTCTTCCTGTACAAATCTACATATGTGTAATCAGGTATGCTATATATCACCTTTCATTCTTTTCCAATCGTGCTGCTGTATGACTTCTTTTAAGAACAGATTATTCAACTCAGCGGACCTTGAATAGTTGAATGTCTGATATAACATCACAATGACCTTTCTTACTCTGGTTATATTTGCCATTTGTACCACAGTAAGCCACCTCACTTTCTGATTTCTGAGTCAAATGCTTTACCTGATGTCGGGCTCTCTCTTCAGACATACATGAAACAGTTCTTCACAAGATCATGATTGTATACATATAAAAAAAATCTTCTTCTCATATCTTATTTGGCCTCTCTACAGCGTAGTATGTAAAAAGTTGTCGGCGGTCAGTCACGCCTCTGCCTGCCAGTACTGGTAAATTCTTACTAGGCAACTAGATGTGCTTAATTTGTGTGTCCAGGCCTGAAACTGGACTAGATAAAATTGTACCAACTTATAATGGTGGATTCTAATTATAGTGAACTAGATAAGCGGCCTTGGGTGACATTTTGAGCTCTTGGCTATTTTCTTTAACTGTCAAGTGTGTAGCAGCCAACAGTGTGAATTTATGATGGTTATTTAGTTTATTTGATTGTACGCTATGCAGAGCTTTCCTCATTAATTCAATTTTACACAAAATTGGAAGGCTATTGTATTGCTGTGTAAACTGGAGCAAGGCCGTACCATTTCCATCTGACAAAACATCCTGAATGTCCTGTCTAGTTCTTCCACTCTAACAAGGCCATACATAACGGTGTTGTAAGATGAAAGTCCGGGCAGTATTTAGCTTTTAAACTTACAGTATACTGCTCTTACAGTGTTGTGAGATTGAAGGTCCAATATACTACACTTCAACACAGATCTTTATCATTATTTGAGAAGAAAACTTTTAATTGGCAGTAGAGTTGTATCTAGTAAACTTTGGAATTTCTTGATTAATTTTCTGTATCTATGACTGCAATGGTTGCAGCGATCTAATTTGCATGTTTGTGTGTGTTCTTCAGGAATCATGATACTACTTTGCGATCTGATTGGTGAAAGGGTATTTTCTATGGTTCTCTCATATCCGACTGGTCTTTTTCTCTCTATAAAGTAGCATTGAAAATGTTCTTTTATTTCCTCCGACCTCTCAGAAGCTCACACCTGAATACCATGATATATGCCTTTAAGAAAACTCTGTATGTTCTTTTGATTTAAACCTAACACCAAACATTTTAGTTTCTATACTTCTGTCAGTTAATGCTGGAAAAATATTTGATTTTTGTTGTCGTACTAGTTGCCTTTGTGTGCTCATACGGAAATACTAGATCCTATGATGTCAAAAATTTATAGACTGTGGATGACACTTTTTTCTCGAACGTTGTTCCTATTGTCTTATGTGCAGTTTTTTCAGAGTTTGATGAGTCTTCACTTTCAGGAAACTAAACTTAATATTAGAGGCAATCACACCATGCCGTTACGGGTTTAATTATTTGTCCAGACCTGAAACTGTTGTCATGCTTTCCAGGAAGGGCAACTAGATGTGCTTAATTCATGTACCCAGGCTTGAAACTGCGGACATTTTTTAGCTTTTTATTAAATCGAATATTCACTCGATGCCTTGAAGGGAAATTTGTCGAGAAAATGTTGGGCAGTGCATCTTTGTAGATTCTGAGTATCGTAATGTAATGGATATAATGTTTTCTAATACGTGACTTGTGATTTGATGTCTTCCTGTCCAGGTTGAAAATGTTCCTGTAAGATTTGTTAAGACACGTTGCCGTAAGCATATGTCGTGAGCTCACACAGAAGAACTTACAGGCTTTACTCTTTGTGTTTGTTACATCTTGTACTGTCGGATGTCTAGAGACTACATATGCTAAATTATGAGGGAAGTCTTCATGTGTAATCAGTGAATTGCATACATTGTAAAATGTTTGATGATCAGACTTTATAATATATATGCGATGTGCATCTGCATAATCTTTTTGCTTTATTTGAATGGATATCATCTTTCGAATCGGGGTGTGTATGTAAATGTGAAATAAATGTAATACCAGAGTGTAATAGCCTTATTAATTGGGATACTTGGCACCACTGGCCCATCATCTCCCGGGAAAGCTATTGATTGCCAACAAAAAATATCTGCCGGGAGAACAGGAACTGCCAGGAGAAGTTTGAGCATGATGGCATAAACATTGCCGGCACATCCCTATCTGCCGGGAATTTTAATCCCCGGCTGTCGTGGAATAGTCACGTCAGATGTCCTCGTGAAAGGACTTAGTTGTGGACCCATCGCAACTAGGAAGCTTGAAGGGGTTAAATCGGGACAAGGGACACGAGAGAGTTTATACTAGTTCGCCCCCTTACGGTGAAGGTAAGGCCTACGTCTAGTTGGGTTGGTATTGATGTTTCGATAACCAGGGACCGAGATACGCTATGCCCGGCTCTCGATGAGTTGTTGGTTGCCCTAAGTCGCCCGCAGGTCGTCCCCTTATATACATGGGCTGCCTCCTGCGGCTTACAGAGTCCCGGCCGGCTTATAAACAGAGTCTGGCTCGGTGACCAGTTAAATCTACCTTACATTACAAGTCATGCCATCATGGCGGTTTACTACAATGGGCTTAAGCCGCCCGTGGGCTTTAAGCTCTTTATTGAACCGCCATCTTCATGCTTGGTCTTGGGCTTCCTCTGATGAGTACTCTTTGCGTAACCCGGCCCCTCCTGGGCGGCTTACACAAATAGTCATATCCCCAACATTAGGCCCCAGATTGATTTGAACATGTTCATGTCAGTCTAAAAAATATTTTTAAAGAATTAAATCTTCAGTCTTCTCACTATATAGAGGGTTTTTGTTAACCCGCCATGACGTCATCTCCTGGATCCGTCTTAACTCGGCGTGACGTCATTCTTTCCTTTAACTCATTTTTTATTCCACCGAATCCTTCAACGGATCTCTTCTTTACTGACTACTCCGAAAATCGAGGCGTCGGGGCCGCTGGATAATAATTGTTATCTATTCGTTTCCCGCGCCGTCTCAGTCATCTTCTCCCTATAAATAGCCACGACTTGGGTCTTTTCCTTTTTACCCTTTCAGTCGTCTTCTTCCTCTCCTCTCTGCCGCTCAAGCTCCGCCGCCGTCACCCTCGACCCCCTCCTCTTCGTCGACTCAGGCCGCTGCATCGACCTGACTTTTGACCAGAGATCGACGGCGGGCCTCCGCAGTTCATCTTCATCCGTGAGTTCCTTTCTTCTCTTTTCTTAGATCTATCTTGATGCTCTGCCAAGTTCGTCGGGTTCATCACCGCCCCATGCAAACCCTCGCTAGTTCGCACTTCCACAACCTGTTTAGATCGTAAAAACTGTGCAGAACTGCTGCGGTAGTTGTTTGCGTTGATCTTGTATAGAAATAGATCTCATTTTTCTTGTTTGGAAACCTCCTTTGAATGCATGAACTTCTCTGCCCTGTTTTTACGTCTAGAAATTTTCTCCTTGAGAACAATATTTTGATCCATAATAAAGGCTGTTGACCGTGAAACTTGTTTCTATCACCCGGAAAGCTTCTTTTGGAAAACTTACTTCATCACCACTGTCTAGGCGTCCGGTTTAAAAAATCCTTGAATGACTGTTGATCCTGATAGCGGCTTAAACTTTACCGCACGATTACCCTTATATCATTAGGCCCCTTGCTTAAGCCGCTATTTTAAATAAATTTGAATATTTCTTCCGGGTTAAATTTGAACCGGAACTTTCTTACTTTGTCGTAGATGGCTCCTAAGGCGGCCAAGGCCCCTGTGACTTGCAACTGGGTCCCATCCATAGTAACCAAAAGCAAACTTGCCGAGTTTGTAATGTCCGGCCATCTGCCGAAAAAGGAGGTCATGTCCTACTATGCCCCTCACCCGTCTGAAGAGATACCTCAACCCAAAGACGGGAGGTAGTAGTTTTCACAGACCATATGAACCGGGGATTTGCCCCTCTGGCTCAAAATTCTTCAGGGAAGTTCTGGACTTTTTTGACCTGAGGCCTCAAGACATTGGACCCAATTCCGTGTCCAATCTGTGTAATTTCCAAGTCTTCTGCGAGGTATACTTAGGAGACGAACCAAGTCTGCTGCTGTTCAGAGAGCTTTTTTACTTAAACCGGCAGAATGAGCGTGCCAACGGGCCTAGTCTTGAACTTGGCGGCATCTCAATCCAGCGGCGGAGAGACTGCCTTTTTCCTTACGCTGAGCTGCCGAGTCACCCAAAAGACTGGAACCAGACGTGGTTCTACTGTCAAGACACCTCTCCGGCTAACAAGAAGCCTCTGCCGGGCTTTTGTGCCCTGCGTCTTGAGTCCAATCATCATCTGGCGGACAAGTTAACTGCTGTTGAGCGCCTTCCTCTTAACCCCACCATCAGAAAGATCAAGGCCCTTTTAGGCAACGGGTTAACTGGCATTGATTTGGTCCGGGTCTGGGTCACCTGGCGGATACTACCATTAAGCCGCCGCTCCGGCTTAATGTGTACTTACACAAGTGAAAAGGACGACTCAATGCGTCATAGTCCTGAGGACTTATCAGATGATGTGGTAGATGCTACAGTCCAATCGCTATTGAAGGAGGGCACTGTAACCAGTAATACTTTCAGTTTGCTTCCTTTCTGCAAGAAGAATCCGGCTCCTGCAGTAAGTTACTAGTCTTCACAAATACTCTTTAATATGTTACCTTCTGGTACTTATGATTCTTTGTCCTTTTTCACAGGCCGATGACAACTTCTGGAAGGTCAAGTATGACCATGAGGCTGCAAAACTGGCCCGGGCAGCCAAGAAGACCGAAAGGAAAGCCGCCAGGATGGGTACCTCTAAAAAGAAGAAACCCAACGCCTCTGATATGCTTAAATTGGACGACTCTTCTTCAGATGAGGAAGAGGTAATCTTTTTGATTTTCTTTAACTCCTTTGCCGTTACATTACTGACATTTGATCCTTTCAGGAGGATACTGGGAACAGTCAAGCAGCTAGCGAAGAGGTAACTATAATTTCCTCCGACTCAGAGCCTTTGCCAACATAAAGAATCCGAAGGGTGACCCGGAAAGTAAGGTTTTCACACCCTCTCGCTTACCAAGATCCTCAATTTCTTTTGAAGCAACAGCAGCTTGAGAACCGGCGGCAGACTCGGGCCAACCAGGACGCAGAGCTTTCCTCCGGCTTACCCGATGTAACCAGGAAGCGTCGGACTGAGGTTATCTCCGACTTACGTTTTGTTTTACCCTTGATGGGTTTGATTCGCCAACCTCTCAATTCATCTGACTCCAACTATCAGGATACCTCCCCTTCTTCTGATGAGTCGATGCAATCGAACATGCCGGCTTTCAAAACGGCTCCCGGGTAATATAACCTTTCCTACTTTGAGGTTATCCATACTTATACTTTGATACTTATCTTTTCACTTTGTTTGACAGCTTGCAAGTAAAGCCCAGCAAGAGGGCAAAGAAGAATAAGCCGTCCCAAGACCCGGTGGTTACTGAACCGGTGCTTGACTCATCCGTTCCAGACAGCTCCACTCATCAGCCACCGCCTGAACCGGCTTCTGACATTCCGGAGCCAACTTCTGACCCGCCTGCCAAGGACGTGATTCACAACTCGGATGACCCGGAAATCCCTAGCCCGGCCAAGATGGCTGACCCGGAAGTTGAAATTGTGAAGAGCCAGTATGTTGAACCGGGCCGGCCTACTGCCCTTGCCCAATGCACCGCCAAGGAAGAGTTTGCCCAGCGCCGGAAGTCCAAACAAGACATCACTGATTACTCTCACCTAAGTATTGGTGATATAGTCTCGGGCTATCTGAACCAAGTACACAGTAGTCGTGACCTGGAAATTGACATGGTGAAGCAAATACAGCATAAATCTGAGGTAAAATTTAAGCTTTCACTCTGAATCTTACTTACTGTACCAGCCCCCAAGTCTATTGCTTATGAATGAATATGCCGTAGACTTAATAATCTGCTAGCTATTAGTTTTGTCCGGTTTAAATTGAATATATTTAACCCGGAGATAACCTGAAACTTTAAATTTGGGTTACATTAGCCCCCAAGTGTCAAGTACCTTTACTTGTAAAGTGCTTGAGACTTAATATGTGTGACTTGGTAAAATAGACTAAATTTTTTTTAAACATACATTAGCCCCCAAGTGCCAAGTATCTTTACTTGTAAAATACTTGGGACTTAAATGTTATCTTACCAAGATTCTTACCATAACCTGATGTCAATGCAGGCCACCATAAGTCAATTTGAGGCGGAGATTGCTGATTTGAAGAGCCAGTTGAAAACCCAAGAGCTCGAAGCTCAAAAAGCCAATTCCAAGTTTGAATTCAGTGTCTTTGAACAAGAGAAGCTGAAGAAAAATTTTGAATCGGAAAAGAAGGCTTGGGTTGATGAGAGGGCTTCACTGGTGACCCGGGTTGAAACAGCGGAGGCATCTCTTGCCGAGGCAACAAATGAGCTGTCTTTGGTAAGCCGCTCATAAATATTGTAATCCTTCAATAGTTATTGTAATAGTTTCCTCCAGCTTACTGTTATACCTGTGAACATGCAGGCCCCAGGAGTACCAATCTGAAGGAAAATATGCTTGTCAAGCTTAAGGCAGTGTACACCTTGGTAGAGCAGCTGTACTCCGGGTCATAGCGTGCGTTGACCGCTATGGCTTTATCAAATACCTCTCCCCGGCTCCTGCAAGACGTGTTGAGACATCTGTCGGTGCTGCCTCAACGCATTCAAGACTTAAGGCAGGCATCCGCGAGAGCCGGAGCCGTGGCTGCGTTGAGTCGGGAAAAAGCATGGGTGCCAGAGCTTGACCTTGCTGACCTCTCTCTTGGATATCCAAGTCTTAAGGAGGACGGCACTGCTTTTGGCGAACAGGACTTCACTGCCTGTGTTAAAGTCGTACGCCCTCTGGCGACTCTCATTGGGGAGGATACTGATCTCACCAAGTATTTGCCGGGTTATGATAGTGAGAACCGGAGAATCCCAAATGTCCCATATGACCAAGTCAGCCTGCTCCCTCCAATGCGTAAGCATACATTTGCCCCTGAAGTGGACCCGACCAGTTTAATAGATGATGAAGCTGAATTTGAAGCTCTGAGCGGCGTTGACTGGGCCTCGTCAACCTTCCAGGACACAACAACCGAAGGAGAGGCGGGGAAGGATAACCCGGAGTCATCAAGCCAGCCGGAGGAATGAGCCGCCAGCCGGGTTATAACTTGGCAAAGAACAATGCTTCACTTATTCAGACTCGGGGAGTCTTGTAATAGGATAGAAAAACTCCTTAATGCCTGTCATGCCTTATGGTACTTATTGCTTTTGTTAAGCCGCCAGTACTAAATTCATCTTGCTTATGTTAATCAAGTGTTTCCTTGATCCTTCACCTTGCTCCGTTTTAACCTGCACGTAAAACAGGCAAGGCCTTCCTGGACGATTCACTGCACCAGCGGGTTATAGAATATTGATAACCCGGACATGATCAAAGATCATATGTATAAGCCGGTTCATGATTAGTTAAAACATAATCATAACAGCATACCTGCGACCCTTTTTGATAACCTCTCCGGCTCATATAAGTTTTTACCTAGCACTTGTTAGAACCTGAAGTAATTAATATAAAACCGGAAAGATCAAGAACCATCTCCTCAAGAAGGTTTCAATGATAGTGAAAATAATCATACTTGCAAATGTTCACAGGCTCCTGATTCGAATACGATCAGAAAACCGTTCCAAAGGGGTTAAGCTAAGATTCGGATACGATCATATAGCCCCCAGTGGCTTTGGCGATGCCGATCAAGTGGGTATCGACAGCTATGTTCTCTTTGGTTCGAATACGACCTATGTTTGAACAGGAAGCCCCCAAGTGAACATAAGAGTTGTTTAATGACGCTGATTCGAATAGATCCACGTCAGACCCAAAGGGGTTAAGCTATGATTCAAATTTGATCAGGAAGACCCTAAGTGGGTTTGGCAATATGCCGATCAAGTGGGTATCAACAACTATGTTCTCTTTGGTTCGAATACGACTTATGTTTGAACAGGAAGCCCCCAAGTGACCAAGGCTAGATTCAGATATGATCATAAGCCGGACCAAAGGGAAAGCCGGATTCAAATATGATCCGTTCCTTGTTGGCAGTGTCCATCACGTGATAAAGAAAACATGAAACATTTCTTTATGGGAAAAAAGGATAGAGGTCCTGCTTTATTGCTTTGTAATATGTACATTATAAAAAGTATCTTAAAAAAGTAACTTAAGTATAGTAAGGCCAGAGATGAGCTATGTTCCACGGCCGACGAGTCTCTTCCTCCGATTTAAATGAGACCTTGTGCTCTCGAATATCGATGAGATAATATGACCCATTATGCAGATTCTTGCTGACCACAAAGGGCCCTTCCCAAGGCGGGGATAACTTGTGCATATCAGACTGATCCTGGATGAGCCGGAGCACCAAGTCACCTTCCTAAAAGGTTCTGCTCTTAACTCGGCGGCTGTGATAGCGGCGCAGGTCTTGCTGGTAAATCGCCGAGCAGGCTATTGCCAAGTCTCGCTCCTCGTCCAACAAGTCAAGTGCATCCTGACGAGCCTTTTCGTTATCTGCCTCAATGTAAGCCACCACACGCGGTGAGTTGTGCCGGATGTCACTTGGTAAGACCGCCTCTGCTCCATAAACCATGAAGAAAGGTGTGTATCCCGTAGATCTGTTAGGCGTAGTGTTGATGCTCCATAACACGGAGGGTAACTCCTCCACCCAACAACCCGGAGTCCGTTGTAAAGGGACCAAGAGCCAGGGCTTGATACCTTTCAGGATCTCTTGATTAGCTCTCTCGGCTTGACCATTGGATTGAGGATGAGCAACAGCCGAAACATCAAGCCGGATATGTTCTCTTTGACAGAACTCTTCCATGGCACCCTTAGAGAGATTAGTGCCATTATCAGTTATGATGCTATGTGGAAAACCAAAACGAAAGATCACCTTTTTCATGAACTGAACCACCGTGGCTGCATCACATTTACTGAGCGGCTCTGCCTCAACCCACTTGGTAAACTTATCTACTGCCACTAGTAGATGTGTCTTTTTGTCCTTAGACCTTTTGAAAGGTCCAACCATGTCAAGCCCCCAGACTGCAAACGGCCAAGTAATTGGGATCATCCGCAACTCTTGAGCCGGCACATGAGCTCGTCGTGAGAACTTTTGACACCCATCACGTTTACTGACCAGATCTTCCGCATCAGCGTGAGTTGTCAACCAATAGAAACCATGACGAAAAGCCTTGGCCACGAGGGATTTTGACCTGGCATGATGGCCACAATCTCCTTCATGAATCTCACGGAGTATTTCTTGGCCTTCTGCAGGTGACACACAGCGTTGAAACGCCTCGGTGACGCTGAGGTGATGTAATTCGCCGTTAACAATCGTCATGGATTTGGAGCGCCTAACGATTTGTCTCGCTAATGTCTCGTCCTCCGGTAATTCACCCCAGGTCATATAAGCCAGATAAGGCACTGTCCAATCCGGGATAACATGAAGAGCCGCCACCAGCTGTGCCTCCGGGTCTGGCACTGCTAAGTCTTCCTCGGTAGGTACCTTGACTGAAGGGTTATGTAGCACATCAAGAAAGGTGTTGGGCGGCACCGGCTTACGTTGAGATCCCAACCGGCTTAAAGCATCAGCCGCCTCGTTCTTCCTTCGATCAATGTGCTCCACTTGATAACCCGTGAAGTGACCAGCCACATCATCTACTTCACGACGATAAGCCGCCATGAGGGGGTCTTTGGAATCCCACTTGCCTGACACTTGTTGAGCCACCAAATCTGAGTCGCCCAAGCATCGTAACCGGCTTAAGTTCATCTCCTTAGCCATCCGGAGACCATGAAGTAATGCCTCATATTCAGCTGCATTGTTAGTACATGGAAACATAAGCTGGAGTACATAACAAAATTTGTCACCTCGAGGGGAAGTTAACACCACTCCAGCCCCCAAGCCTTCTAGCTGCCTGGACCCGTCAAAATGAATAGTCCAGTATGTGTTATCCGGCTTCTCCTCAGGTGCCTGCAGCTCTGTCCAATCATTGATGAAGTCCACCAAGGCCTGAGACTTAATAGCTGTCCGAGGCATGTATTTCAAGCCATGAGGCCCAAGCTCGATAGCCCACTTGGTGACTCGTCTTGTGGCCTCTCTGTTCTGAATGATGTCTCCCAAAGGGGCAGAACATACGACAGTTATAGGATGGCTTTGAAAATACTGCTTCAACTTCCGGTTTGCCATGAACACCCCATAAACAAGCTTTTGCCAATGCGGGTACCTTTGCTTGGATTCAATGAGCACCTCACTGATATAGTAAACCGGCCGTTGAACCGGATGTTCCTTACCGGCTTACTTACGCTCCACCACGATGGCAACGCTGACGGCTCGTGAATTGGCAGCCACATATAATAGTAAAGGCTCTTCGTCAATCGGAGCCGCGAGAACCGGTGGCTCAGACAATTGTCTCTTTAAATCCTCAAAAGCAGCATCAGCGGCCTCACTCCAGACAAAAGTGTCAGTTTTCTTCATCATTTGATACAATGGGAGGGCTTTCTCACTGAGCCGGCTTATGAATCGACTTAAGGCGGCAACACGACCCGCTAGTCGCTGAACATCATTGATGCATGCCGGTTTAGCCAGGGAGGTAATCGCCTTAATCTTCTCCGGATTAGCTTCCATGCCTCTGTTGGACACCAGAAAACCCAAGAGCTTGCCCGCAGGAACGCCAAACACACATTTGGCCGGGTTAAGCATCATTTTGTAAACCCGGAGATTATCAAAGGTCTCCTTTAAGTCAGATATCAAAGTCTCCTTTTCTCTGGACTTTACCATAATGTCATCCACATAGGCATGGACATTACGCCCAATTTGGTCGTGCAAACAATGCTGCACACAGCACTAGTAAGTCGCCTGGGCACTCTTGAGCCCAAATGGCATAGATACATAGCAGAAGGCTCCAAACAGAGTGATGAAAGCCGTCTTCTCCTGGTCCTTAACTGCCATCTTAATCTGATGATAACCGGAGTAAGCATCCAAAAAACTCAAACGCTCACAACCCGCCGTAGCATCAATGATTTGATCAATACGGGGGAGAGCAAAAGGGTCAGCCGGACAAGCCTTGTTTAAGTCCTTGTAGTCGACACACATCCGCCAGGTGCCGTTCTTCTTGAGGACCAGCACCGGGTTAGCCAACCACTCCGGGTGAAAAACTTCTATGATAAACCCGGCTGCTAAGAGCCGGGCGACTTCTTCCCCAATAGCTTTCCGTCGTTCCTCATTAAAACGGCGAAGAAACTGCCTGACCGGCTTATACTTTGGATCAATATTGAGAGTGTGCTCAGCGAGTTCCCTCGGTACACCCGGCATGTCAGAAGGTTTCCATGCAAAGATGTCCCGGTTCTCATGGATGAACTCGATGAGCGCGCTTTCCTATTTGGGATCCAAGTTGCTACTGATGCTGAACTGTTTAGAAGAATCACCCGGGGTAAAGTCAACAAGCTTCGTCTCAGCTGCCGACTTAAACTTCAATGCCGGGTCGTGCTCTGTAGTTGGCTTCTTCAAGGATGTCATATCTGTCGGGTCAACATTATCTTGATAAAATTTGAGCTCCTCTGCTGCGCAGGCCGACTCAGCATAAGCCGCGTCACCCTCTTCACACTCCAATGCTACCTTACGACTTCCATGTACAATGATGGTGCCCTTGTAACCCAGCATCTTGAGCTGTAAATAAACGTAACATGGCCGGGCCATAAACTTAGCATAAGCCGGCCGTCCAAACAGAGCGTGGTATGGGCTCCTGATCTTGACCACTTCAAACATCAACTTCTCAGCTCGGGAGTCATGTTCGTCTCCAAAAGCCACCTCCAGCTCAATCCTGCCAACTGGGTAAGCCGACTTACCAGGGACAACTCCATGGAAAACAGTGTTGGATGTTCTCAGATTTCTATCAGTCAACCCCATGCGCTGAAAGGTCTCGTAGTAAAGGATGTTGATGCTACTACCCCCATCCATGAGCACCTTGGTGAACTTATACCCACCAAACTGAGGCGCCACTACCAAAGCCAACTGACCCGGGTTATCGACCCGCGGAGAATGATCCTCCCTGCTCCATACGATGGGATGCTCTGACCACCTTAAATAATGAGGGATTGCCGGCTCAACGGAATTCACAGCCCTCTTATGAACCTTCTGGTCACGTTTGCACAAGCTAGTGGTAAACACGTGATACTGTCCACCACTCAACTGCTTCGGATGGCTTTGATAACCCGACTGTTGCTGCTGCTGTCCACCTTGACCAGACTGCTGCTCACTGTTGCCACCTGGATGCCCCTGAAAACCGGAATTTGAACAGCCGCCCGGGCCATGAAAGCCGCCGGCCCCTGAGCCGCCACCAGATCCTTGACCGCCGTCGAAGGTGTTGGAGTTTTTAAACGCCTTCATGATCGCACAATCCTTCCATAGATGTGTGGCCGGCCGCTCCCGGGTGCCGTGTCTCGGGCAAGGCTCATTGAGTAGTTGCTCCAGGATGGGCCTGACCCGCCGGATCGTGGCGGTTTACCCTTACGTCTCAGATTGTTACCTCGTACATTGGCATTGGCCACAAACTCCGGGTTACCGTCCGCCTTACGCTTATTGCCGCCTTGAGTCCCCGGGTTATGCTGCTGACCCTTTCCATTACCGTTCCTTTTTCCCCTCCCTGTCTTCTCATCGTCAGATGCGGGATCCTTGGTACTATCAGAATCGGCATATTTGACTAAAGCCGCCATCAACGTACCCATATCCGTGAGGTCACGTTTAAGGCACCCCAGTTTCTGCCTCAGCGGCTCAAAACGGCAATTTTTCTCCAGCATAAGAACCGCAGAGCTGTCATCCATCTTATTGAAGGAATGAATTATCTCCTTGACCCGGCGTACCCAATGGGTAGTGGATTCACCTTCCTCTTGCATGCAATCCATCAAGTCCACAATCGACATAGATTGTTTACAGGTGTCCTTGAAGTTCTGGATGAACCGGATCTTTAACTCGCCCCATGAACCAATGGAATTGGGTGGCAAGCCTTTCAGCCACGACCGGGCTGTTCCATCTAACATCATGGTGAAATATTTAGCCATTGCCGCGTCACTGACTTCCAGCAACTCCATGCCCATCTCATAACTCTCGATCCACGCCGGGGGCTATAAATCGGCCGTGTAATTTGGTACCTTTCGAGGTCCCTTGAAGTCCTTGGGCAGACGTACGTCACGCAGAGCCGGCACCAGGCAAGGGACACCGCTGGTTCTAGTGGCTACTCCCGCCTCAACCGATGTCATTGGATACTCTGGGCGATCATTCTCCTGACGTACTGGGTCCTGCACCGGGTTATAGCCCCCAGGCTGGTTACGCCGTTGGGCATTGCTTGACAAAGCTTCCGACTCCATGCGTCTGCTGTAACTCGGGCTCCGCTTCTGGCGAGGTGGTGCTACCCAGGGCGGGGGAGTTGAGTGAATCCTGTCCCGGCTGTAAGAATAGGTCTCCTGCTGCGCCAGGGCTGTCTGGAGGAGCTCTCTGACCCTCCGGGTTTCCACCGCCGTCGGGTCATCACCTTCCATAGGAAGAGCCGCTAAGCGCGCTGAAGCTGCGATTAAATTCTCCATGGGGTTGGAAAAGTGACCCGGTGGAATCGGCACATAACGCGACGGCGACATCCTCACATGCGGCGGCACCATATCCCGAGGCTGAGCCGGTCCTCCTGTTCCAGTTGTCATAAGCTGATCAGCATCTGGCGGGTTACTAGGGCCGGCTCCGGGTGTAGCAAAGAGGATCCGGGGATCGTAATTCGGAGGTAAATGGGACTACGTTTTCTGATGTCTCCTCCTCATTACCTCATTGGATGCGTTTAAGCTCATCGTGAGCTGGTAAGCTTCTGACTGCAAGTGCTGTGCCTGGGCGTCGAGAGCCGCCCGTTCTGCAGCTAGTCTAGTATCCTCAGCTGCCAAGGCCTCCTTGGCCTGAGCTATCTCCTCACGCACCTGAGCTACTGCTGCGTCATGCTCATCCTTGTCGGCAGGAATAACCGTAGCGGTTAACAGGGTTGTAAGCTTGTCCATGAGATCCATCAGCACCTGAGCCGGTAGGCGCACGAGGCCGGCTGCCCCGGCTGCTCCTGATCCGGATGTGATCGCTGCGGCTGCCGTAGAGTTTGAACCGGGCTGAGTCCCAGCCATGACGATTCCGGCCCATCTTGGGGGCTCATCGGGGTCCGGAATACTGATGCCATCGGAACAGCCCCCGAGCGCGCCGTCATGTACCTGATACAATGAATCTGTTGAGCCGGCGGACGAGTCACCGTCTGAGAGGACGGCCCTCTCGCCCCCATCTTCAGATCCAGAAAATTCCTCTCCGTGGACGCAGCCCACGAAGGCACGCCTCATGACTAGCTGAGCCCGGGTCTTCCTCGCACGCTAAGCCGTCTCGACGAGGTCGGTGCAGTTGTCCGGCTCAGGGCCCGGCTCACCGATCCAGTCGATGAAAACGTGGATTCCGCCGAAGGGGACCCGGTAGCCGTACTCAATTGAGCCGGCGTCGGGGCCCCAGCCTTCGTCGTCGATGTAGATCTTGCCGCGACGACTCTTGGTCATCCGGCCCACTACGTATCCCTTGAGCCCTTCGAAGCTGCCCTTCAAGAACTCAAATCCACCGTGCGCTGGCCCCACGGTGGGCGCCAACTGTCGTGGAATAGTCACGTTAGATGTCCTCGTGAAAGGACTTAGTTGTGGAGCCATCGCAACTAGGAAGCTTGAAGGGGTTAAATCGGGACAAGGGACACGAGAGAGTTTATACTAGTTCGGCCCCTTACGGTGAAGGTAAGGCCTACGTCTAGTTGGGTTGGTATTGATGTTTCGATAACCAGGGAGCGAGATACGCTATGCCCAGCTCTCGATGAGTTGTTGGTTGCCCTAAGTCGCCCGCAGGTCGTCCCCTTATATACACGGGCTGCCTCCTGCGGCTTACAGAGTCCCGGCCGGCTTATAAACAGAGTCCGGCTCGGTGACCAGTTAAATCTACCTTAAATTACAAGTCATGCCATTATGGCGGTTTACTACAATGGGCTTAAGCCGCCCGTGGGCTTTAAGCTCTTTATTGAACCGCCATCTTCATGCTTGGTCTTGGGCTTCCTCTGAGGAGCACTCTGTGCGTAACCCGGCCCCTCCTGGGCGACTTACACAAATAGTCATATCCCCAACACCGGCAGCCGTTCTCGTGGCAGTTCTATCTGCCGGGAGAAAAATATTCCCGGCAGTTTGACTGCCCTTGTAAGTGCCTTGTCCCAGCAGTTTTCCTGCCCTTGCATCTGTGTTGTGGTGTGGTGTTAAGACATTACTTCTGGGATGACCCACACCTTTATAAAGAAGGAGTAGATGGTGTTATTAGACGTTGTGTACCTGAGCATGAACATGAACAGATCCTACGCAAGCGTCACACCGAGGCTTATGGAGGACATCACGCTGGAGATAGAATAGCGCATAAGGGATTGCAATCCAGTTTTTATTGGCCTACTCTCTTCAAGGATGCCCGTCAGTTTGTCTTGTCTTGTGATGTATGTCAAAGAACTAGTATTATTAGTAGATGTCAAGAAATGCCTATGAATTATTCTCTTGTTATTGAACCATTTGATGTTTGGGGCTTTGATTATATGGGACCGTTTCCTTCCTCTAATGGGTATACACATATTTTAGTTGTTGTTGATTACGTTACTAAGTAGGTAGAAGCTATTCCAACTAGTAGTGCTGATCACAACACCTCTATTAAGATGCTTAAAAAAGTTATTTTTCCGAGGTTAGGAGTCCCTAGATATTTAATGACTGATGGTGGTTCACATTTTATTAATAGTGCTTTTCGTAAAATGCTTGCTAAGTATGATGGTAATCATATAATTGCATCTCCATATCACCCACAGTCTAGTGGTCAAGTAGAACTGAGTAATAGAGAGCTCAAATTAATTTTGCAAAAGACTGTTAATAGATCTAGAAAGAATTGGTCCAAGAAACTTGATGATGCATTATGGTCTTATAGAACTGCATATAAAAATCCTATGGGTATATCTCCAGATAAAATTGTCTATGGAAAAGCATGTCACTTACCTCTCAAACTAGAACATAAGGCATATTGGGCCATTAAAGAGCTCAATCATGATTTCAAACATGCCGGTGAGAAGAGGTTATTTCACATTAGCTCACTTGATGAATGGAGAACCCAAGCCTATGAGAATGCCAAACTCTTTAAAGAAAAAGATAAAAGATGGCATGACAAGAGCATACAAAAGCGTGAGTTTAATGTAGGTGATTATGTGTTGCTATTCAACACTCGTTTAAGATTTTTTGCAGGAAAACTTCTCTCTAAATGTGAAGGCCCCTACGTTATCAAGGAAGTCTATCGTTCCGGTGCCATAAAAATCAACAACTTTGAAGGCACAAACCCGAAGGTGGTGAACGGTCAAAGAATCAAACATTATATCTTAGGTAATCCTATAAATATTGAAACTAATGTTATTGAAACTGTAACCCTAGAGGAATACATAAGGGACACTTTCTAGAACGTTGCAGACTCCGAAAAGGAATAGGTATGTGGTACGGTAAGTAAACAGACTCCAAAACAGTTCTAATAGCAATTTTTCTCCGTTTTGGAATATTTAATAAAATAGGAAAATAAGAAATAGTCCGAGAAGGACACGAGGCGTCCATGAGGGTGGAGGGCGTGCCCCCCTGCCTCGTGGGCACCTCGTGTGCTCTTCGGACTCTGTTTTCTTGCACGATACTTCTTTTGGTTGGTAAAAATTCATTATATAATCTCCCGAAGGTTTTGACCACCATATCACACAAATATGCTCTGTCTTTGTTTTGAGTTGTTTTCTGTCAGATTTGTCAAGGCCAGGCATCATGACGTCACCCTCCTCCCAACAATGAAGACAAGGATGCTTGGCTATTGAAGATCGAGCTGAAGAGAGAAGAACCCCGGGAGATCAAAAAGGATGAAAGGATCAAGAAAGCCATGGAGGAACAAGCTCCGGCGGGAGGAGAAGAAGAAATCCAACCTCTTTACTCCAACTGGGATTGAAGCTTTCAAGATGATTGAGTTAGCTCACATACAAAACAAGTATCTCACATGTGAAAATATTTTGTTGAAGGATCATATCGTCGCACTTAAGGGCATTATCTGCAAACTGGAGGAGCTTTTACGCTCGATGTGCAACTATCCACCATCATCATCACCACCTTCATCACCTCCTCGGACATAATTACATGGGTATGGGCACTCCCCTTGGCAACTGCCAAGCTTAGGGGAGGTGCCCCGGTATTGTATCACCATCACACTCCTACCTTTACCTTTTACTTAGTTCGATCCTTTTACTAATATCTTGATCTAGTACAATAAAGTTTTGGTATGATTTAGTTTTGAGTTTTGCCTTATGATCCCTCTATGTAATCGAGTCCGTGAGCTATATATAATAAAGATTAGTGTTGAGTCAAGGATCTTGCTATGATCTTGAGGTAATAAGAGAAAGAATAAAAAGAAATAAAGAGATTATATTGATCTTATGGAGAGTAATGACTTCACACATAAAGAGTATGATGATTAAAAGTTGTTGAGAGTTGGCAAACATAGTTTTGGTCATCATTGCAATTAATAGGAAGTAATAAAGAAAGAGAGGTTCTCACATATAAATATACTATCTTGGACATCTTTTATGATTGTGAGCACTCATTAAAATATGACATGCTAAAGAGTTGATGTTGGACAAGGAAGACAACGTAATGGGTTGTGTTTTCTTATATTTGAAATAAAGTATATTGTCATGGATCATCCAACATGTTGAGCTTGCCTTTCCCCCTCATGCTAGCCAAATTCCTCGCACCAAGTAGAAAAACTACTTGTGCTTCCAAATATCCTTAAACCCAGTTTTGCCATGAGAGTCCACCATACCTACCCATGGATTGAGTAAGATCTTTCAAGTAAGTTGGAAAGATCCTGATATATATAGATCCAATTGGATGTAAGTTATCATGAACTGGTATTGTTGACATTACCCTTGAGGTAAAAGGTTGGGAGGCAACATTATAAGCCCCTATCTTTCGCCGTGTCCGATTAAAACTTCATAACCATAAGTATTGCGTGAGTGTTAGCAATTGTGAAAGACTAAATGATAGTTGAGTATGTGTACTTGCTGAAAAGCTCTTATATTGACTCTCTCCGATGTTATGATAAATTGCAATTGCTTCAATGACCAAGATCATAGTTTGTTAGTTTTCAATGAAGTTTCTAATTCATACTTGATATTGTGAATAGCTTGTTACTTTAGCATAAGAAATCATATGACAATATTTATAAATGTTGCTGTTATAAGAATGATCATGATGCCCTCATGTCCGTATTTTATTTTATCGACACCTCTATCTCTAAACATGTGGACATACTTTTCGATATCGGCTTCCGCTTGAGGACAAGCAAGGTCTAAGCTTGGGGGAGTTGATACGTCCATTTTGCATCATGCTTATACCTATTCTCTCTTATTTTACAAGGTTTACATGAAGAGGGAGAATGTCCGCAGCTAGGATTCTAGGCTGGAAAAGGAGCAAATATTAGAGACCTATTCTGCACAACTCCAAAAGTCATGAAACTCCACGAAAGTCATTTTTGGAATTAATAATAAATATTGAGCGGAAGAAGTACCAGAGGGGGCCCACACCCTGGCCACGACACTACTAGGGAAAAGCCTAGCAGCAGCGCGGGTTTTGGGCCTCTCAGTAGCGCGGGGACCGGCGCTACTAATAAGGCGCTACAGCTAACGTATAGCAGTAGCGCCTGTTGTCCCATGCTACTGCTATACATGAATAGCTGTAGCGCTCTTTGGGAAAGGGCGCTACTGATATTATCTGCAGCGCTGTTTACAGGGAAGCGCTACTGGTAAGGCGACGCTACTGCTAAATTTTCCCCCCTCGCTACTACTAGTTCTATTAGTTTTTTTCCTGCATATTTGTTTTGTATTTGTTTTGTATTTGAATAGGCTTTATACAATAATCTTTAGCATATCATACACATACAAATGTAATCATAGCATATACATACAATTAGTCTCATCAAATCATGTCATCATCATAATCATCATCCAACACAAAGTGGTCTCTCGTCATCAATCTCGAAAATAGCGATACAAATCTCAATTACTTGCAAATACATCGTCATCCATCTAAACAATGATATACGCGAGAAGAGCTATCACTTTGAGTACATGAGTTCGTATCCCTCTCTCGCATTATCGTGAACCTAAACTAACTACTGCCTGTCGCTCGGAAACTGGAAACCTGTACACCTGGGCTTGACAGTCCGACCACTTGTCGTATATATACTCCTGGCATAGCACTTCTTCGCCATCTATGATCTATGCACCTGCATCGTCACATGAGTCGATGATATGCAACATATATAGTTGAGCAACAGAAAGAGACAGACTTGGCAAAAATAGAAACAACATATCATAAGCATAAATAACAAAGTTCATCGTACCCAAAATGCCCTAACTAGAGTGATTTTCGCTAGTCGAGGAGGAGGACGGTTTAATTACATCACAAATAATGTTTCACCGTGCATAACTTAAAGTTTTGTCATACAGAAAGTATGGACTAAACGGACACATTGTCATATATCGACAATCACTCCACCATGTCGTGCCATCCATCCATGTTAGGGAGATAGTCCTCGAGCTTAGTGAAAGGCTTCATGTCGAGACGCTGAGAGGCTATCCATGTTCGGACGTCTTCCCGCGACATTTGTCCTTCTCCGTAGAACATCCCTGTTTTTCCGACGACCTCCTTCATGATGATTTGGGCAAGTTCGCGCTGGATGTTATAGAACTCAGCTCGAAGTCGATGATCCTCGATATCTCCTATGTCCTTTGCCCATTGCAGAATATGGGCATCGCCAGATCTAGGTGACATGTGAAGGTTCTGGTGATCCCGTCTGTACTCCAGCATGTGCTGTAGGACATAGAATCCATCATTAAGAGAATCGTTCGGTTGCTGGATGCAGCAGAAGTCGGTCTTATGGCTGAAGGCGACCCTGCCGCCCCTTCTCTTCTTGTGCCTAACCTCTCCACCCCTTGCTTGGTAGTAAAACATAGCACTGTTGAGAACATCTTTGATGTGGGTGTAATCCTTTTTGTGAATGTTCTTCGACGAGTCCAAGTAAAGAGCGTGGGAGAATCGGGGGTAGAGGATGATTAGGACGGCGCGCCCGCCGCTGCGCAAAATAAGTACACCTCAAATTAATTAGCCTCCACCGTGCAAATGAATTATTGAAATCGAAGGAAGGATAGCAGCGCGGATGACTTACATGGGATGATAAGGCACGAGAATCGCCTCCTTGTCCTTATTGGCATGCATGAAACTGACAATGTAATCCCTCGCGTATTCACGGTGCTCTGCGCAGACTCCCAAGAAGCCCTCGTGCATGTAGTACGGGTCAGTGACATAGATATGACGTATCTGCTCAACCCCAATGATGTAGTTCATGTGCAAGGCATAAAGGCGGACAAACGTAAAATCCAGCTTCTTCACGTGAGACATGTCGAATATGTAATTGAATCGGAGGAAGAACTTATCCGCGGGGAAGCTGTCGACGTACGACATTTGCCGCGGAATGTTAACCACGTAGAGTGGGTATCCTGCATCTTTCGAGGCGATGAGGCCTTTCTCTACCCGCAGCACATCGTCATGAAGTCTCCTTAGATCGCCGAATCTAGCCTGTAGCGCTGTTGCAGGTAGGATTGGTTGACCGGGGATATGCCATTTATCCACATCGGGGATATCTATACGGTCCTGAAGCCGAGGCTACTGAGGTGGCTGGATCATAGAATCAGCTTTTTTGCCTTTCCTCGCTCTCTTTTCCTAGACTTCTTTACTACCGGAAGGTCGTCCAGATTACATTGAGACGGCAATTCAGGCACCGACTCATGACGCTCAAACCCCGAGGAGGCGCTAGTATAGACATACTGTTTAGCGCCATCGTCATCCGCATCCTCATCCATGGCGACGTCATCAGCGACTAATGGAGCCTCCTCCTTACCCCGTCCGCTATCACCCAACCCGACACCCGACGCTAATTGGGTAGGTGGGGTGTTGATGTTCATACCTTGCTGAGGCTGCGTGCTCGTGGGTGTGCTCCTGGCCGCCTCCAGACGAAGCAGACTCTTTGGCCACAACAGGACCCACCCATTGCAACAATCACCAAACCGCCGCGGGGTCTCGTCATCATCCCCCACTAGTATTAGAGGAGGCAAATTCTCGTGGCCCGGTTTGACACTCGCCACGGAAACCTTGAAGACGTTCGGGGGGATCGGCCGGCTGTGGAACAATGGTTCCTTCGGCTCCATTATCGTCGCCTTCCCCACGTCCACCTTCTATTCGCCGATGGTGTACAATATGGTGCACGGGGTTTCGTCGGCCTACAAAAAAAAGTCTGCGACGTGAGACATCTGAAAGGCAACGAAAACGGGAGATTATACATTTATATTGAAGGGGGCCGATGTGACAGATACCGTGAGGGCGTCGAGCTCAGCCAAAGACGAGGCACCACCGAGCACGTACGGTGCGGGAGCAGGTGCGGGAGCCGGTGTGGGAGCAGGTGCGGGAGCCGGTGCGAGAGCAGGTGCGGGAGCAGGTGCTCCCAAGAAGTCAGCAAGGGGAAAGTCCTCTGCATTTTTTTCTGGATTTTGCCTTGTCCAAGTGAAAACGCCCGTCACCAAGGAAGTAGACAAATCTGCAACCACCTGTTTTGCGGCAGCTACCGCTGTTGCGACTGTCTGAGATGATTTCTTCTCAACCGCAATCTCAACCTTATTGTCGATGTTTTCTTCAGTTAACCTCCGTCTTACCTTTCTCTCCTCCGTGGTCTCATGGTAGTACTTCTTCCACGTGGCGCCGTCTCCACACCGTGCACGCGTCCATACGACAGTCGAGTATCCACCGGTTGTCGTTTCAACATGTTCAAAGCCCAGTTGAATGGATTGTCCCAATTTATTTCAGATGTTATTATTTTAGTTCTATGTCGTGTCCATCGACTGCAAGGCATCTGTGGCGTCAATCTCAAGATTCGCTGGCTTGGTGTCTCGAGGAGACCTATAGGGATAGGGTGTATGATTGTGCATTCATATGGTTGAGTGCGTATTTATATGTGACCGTTTGTGTCTATATAGTGATTCAAAAAGAGCAGGAAAAAGGAGCCAAAAAGTAGAGGAGACAGAGTTTGAAACCACTTCTGATGCAAGCCATGCGCCAGAGCAAGTACAATAAAAATACTTATATGGCTGGCTTGCTTATGTGTCACTTTTGTCTCGAGGTACCAAAAAAAGAGGTGAGTGAGCTGTAATGCAAGCGCCCACCTCTACATGTGCTCTTAGACAAATATAATAAATTTGAAAAAGAGGAGGAAAGGACAAGGTTGGAAAAAATATTAGTCCAACGATGAATAACTATGAACGATGGATTCGGCTGACTCGGAATGAATGTCTAATGGAGTGCGGAGCTCAAGGAAAGATGAACGCTGACTCGCCTGCGGGGCGTGGGCTCATATAGCCCGGTGCGAAGCAAATAAGATTTTCTCAGAACAGACCTAGGTGATGTTTTGATGAGGGTTGCAATTTCGGATTAGCATGTACATATATCGGAAAGTGCCTGCAGAGGCCGAGCTCCATTGAGCTCTATATTTTTTTCAGCCAAAATACTTTTTCCTTATCTAAAAAAAATCTAAAAAAATTATTTCATGTAGACAAGCACTTTTAGTATACATGTACAAATTTTCATGAACATATATATTCATATGTGATACACACAAAAAGGACAAATACACAGATTAAAATAGACTTTTTCTTGTATTTGTGTCAGATATTTGTATTTTTTGTGTAGCATGCAAATAATCAAATTAGTTGATGAAAATTTATACATACTTGAAGAATATGCATATATATTTGTAGGAAATAAATTGGTATTTTTTGAAACTTTTGAATATATATATTATTATTTTTGCAAAATGGGCTCCGTGGAGCTCGTCCGTTGCAACGGCACACTCGTTCATATATGCCGTGTACATGAAGTTAGATCCAGTTGGTTATCTAGTTGTTGTTTTTTCTCTCGCAAATTGAGTGGTCGAGTTGTTGTAATCTCAACAATCCAGTTGATGAGCCGTGAATTGTTCTCTCATCTATGAATGACTACAATGTACGAACCATTCGGACATCTCCAATAATTGTACGATAGGTGTTGATTAATTTTGGCTTACCCGATAAGACAAGTAGGAGGCAGCTTCCTTCAGACAGCTCTTGCTGCTGTACAATGTTTTTGGTACAGTCCCTTCTTTTTCACGTGTACCGTTCGAAACCAATTTGTCTTTTACTGCTCCACACACGTGTCCAGCGCAAGGCACACACGTTGTAGCTGCCGCTAATGTATGTGCAGGCACCTTACATTTCTCTCCACATGCTGCCTAAGCTGGTCATAGCGGGAGTAAACTTTCCATAAACTAATAATAGTGAAAGTAGCTTAGCTAGTGACATATAACACATAACACATCACATTGTGTGTGCGGCCATCAATGATTACAATGCTAACAAGGAGTTGTGTTGCAGGCTGCTATTCAGAAAGAGAAAGCGGCAACCCAGGCGCTTCTGGAGGAGAGGGACCGGGCGGCATAACTAACCTTGATGATCCACAAGAGTCTTGATAATCGCCAGCAAGGTAGCCCAATCCTTTTTATTGCAAAGGAAAGGCTGAAACAAGTTCTTATGTAAGGCAAATGTTCTTGAGGACACGCAGGAATTTTATCTAGTAACTTTCACCATGTTTGTTTGATTTGCGTTCGCTACTTTGATAATTTGATATGTGGGTGCACTGGTGCTTGGGTGTTGTTCTTACTTGAACAAGCCTCCCACTTATGATTACCGCCTCTCACAATCATCCACAACTACGAAAGAAGAATTAAGATAAAGACTAACCATAGCATTAAACGTATGGATCCAAATCAGGCCCTTGCAGAATAGCACATAAACCGGAGTTTAAACTTCTATCACTCTAGCAACCCATCATCTACTTACTACTCCACAGTGCATTTCCTTAGGCCCATAAATGGTGAAGTGTCATGTAGTCGATGTTCACATGACACCACTAAGAGAATCACAACATACATATCATCAAAATTCCGAACGCATACCAAATTCACATGATTACTTATGACAATACTTCTCCCATGTCCTCAAGGAAAAAATTAACTACTCACTTATCATCATGGTGTTCAAGATCAAAGGGGTATTGAATAACATAATGGGTCTGAACATTTAGTATTTCACCAAGTAAACCAACTAGCATCAACTGTGAGAAGTAATCAACACTACTAGCAACCCACAAGTACCAATCTCCTGGATTTGTTGCAACATATTTGGATCCATGCAATTAGCATCGCCATTCTCTGATATTTAAGCTTTTCTACTTTTTCATAGATGGGTGACCAAGGACATGAACATAGGGGAGTAGCTCAATCATTATACATACACGAGGAGAAATGGATTTTTCCTACTCATTCATTAAGTTGCGTAGGAGGAACAGATAGCAGCACTGAAGCTTAGATTTACTTATGGGTAAAACTAAAACTTGAGTGATCCGTCTGGCCAGATACTAAATCAAACAAAAAACCATCGCGGGTATTGAATTATGTACGTTTAATTTTGCGGGGAAACCTATTATTTTGTTTTCTTGTCTAGATTTTCTAGTGTGTGTTTTTTGTGTGGGAGCAACTGTTTTTCAGGAAAACTTACAATTATGTCATCGTAGAGAGAATAGACATTTACACCTTAGGAGCTCTTGGTTTTTTTTTGTTGGTGTGGATTATGTACATTTAATTCTTTAAGGGAGCCTATTATTTATTTAATTGCCCATATTTTCTTTTGGATTTTTTTGTGTGTGGGAGCTTTTCATTCAACATAAAATTTGGTTATCCTTCAAGACATAGAACAAGATATGGCATGAGGGATGGGGATGATTAAAAAATAGGGACATGAGGTTTTGACGGTTATCCTTGTGCTGAAACTTCTTCCTTGCTTTGTGGCACACAAGGAACACTCGCAATTTCCACATCTATTTCCGAGCTGCACCTCCTTTGTTTCTCGCGTACACCTATGTGTTGCTCTCCATCTGATAAACTATTAAACCTCATCAACGGGATTGATTGTTGAGGTGTCAATATCACTTTCGGATTCCCTTCATATGCATTATCACCCTCAACATGATGAGAACTCTAACTTGTCTCTCCTTCCTTCAATTCTATCTAACACACATGCTTCACACATCTTGAATATCAGGCCAAGTGCTTTAGTTGGCATTTTGGCATTGAAAAACTATGTCCGACCCACAAGACTTTGCGTCAATTGCCAATTTATTTCCCAAGAAATCAATCATTTTTGCTTAACAGCCCGAGCCATGGGAGGTGAGGGGGCCAGTTAAGTGGACAATCCTACCATGCATCCACACATGAAATCCACTAACCTTTTTGTTCTTTGAGACTAGATAATTGCCCATGTGTTGCAACAAGGGTATAAATATTCTAGTACATTAGCCCGTGACTGTACGTATATTGTTACATTGATGCACTAAAATCTTAGCAAATTTTTGTATGTAATCGCTAAGATTTACCTACTATTTTATTGGTAAGCACTTATTTGGTAAGAATTTATTGGCTTACCAAAGAAAATATGCTTTTATTTTGGTAAGTTAATGAAACACGGGATAATTGACTCTATTTTTAGTAAAATTGATGGGAAAAACCTCAGAGATGGGGAGGGGGGGATCAAAATAAAAGAAGGGAAGATGGGGGACATATGTAAGGAAGATTGGATGAAGGAGAGGTGAAATAGAAACCTTATATTCTTTTTAAGTAGTATATAGAATATAGATATAGATATAGATATAGATATAGAAGATATAGATATAGATTAAGTTTTGTCTAATTTTATCATAGAGGGGTGACCAGGACATGAACAGGGGGTCGTTAGCTCAATCATTATCTATACGTGAGGTGAAATGGATTTTTCCTACTTCTTTAATAAGTTCTGTAGCAGGAGGAAGGGATAGCAGCACTGAAAGCTTAGATTTACATAAGTAGATAAAGCAGAAAAACTTAACGGCTCTGTGTGGCTACAAACTAAATCCGACAAAACCCATTACAAGTCCCTATTTCTCACGGTATGAAATATGTAAAAGTGTAATTCTGCGGAGAAACCTATTACTCTTTCCGTCTAGAATTAGTTGACGCTCAAACAGATGTATAATTCCGGACAGAGGAAGTATTTGTCTTCTTGTCTAGATTTACTAGTGCGTTTTTTGTGTGGGTTCAATCGTTTTAGGCAACTTATAGTTATGTTGTTAGTAAAGAGAAGGGAACATTTACCTTTAGGTGTTCCTATTTTTCCTTGTCGTATGGATTATGTACATATAACTCTACGAGGAGCCCTATATTTTTTTCTTGTCCAATTTTACTTGTGTGTTTTTGTGTGTGGGAGCACAACAAATTTAATGCAACGTAAAATTTTGTTGTCCTCAAGAAATAGAACTAGAATGGAACCTGAGGTATGGGGGAGGATCAAAAATAGGGACACGAGGTTTTGAGGGTTATCCTTGTGCTGCAGCGTCTTCCTTTCTCTATGGCACACATGGAACACTCATTTCATTTCCAGATCAATCTCGGACATGGAACCTCCTTTCTTTCTCACGTCCAGCTCATAGTGTTGTTCTCTCTCCGATAAATTATCAAACATCATCAATGGGATTGATTGTTGAGGCGTCAATATCACTTTAGGATTTCCTTCATATGCATTGTCACCCTCAGCATCATGAATGCGCTAACTTGCCTCTCCTCCGTCAATTCTATCTGTAGACATGCTTCACACATCTAGAATATCACGTTGCATGCTTCGATTGGCATCTCTGCCTTCGGAAACTATCTCCATCCCCACAAGACTTTGCATTAATTACCAATTTGTTTCCCAAGGAAATCAAAAATTTTATGCAAAACCGCGGGCCATGGGAGGAAGGAGGGGCTATTTAGAAACATTATAACTCTGCATCCTAGGAGCTCTCTCACGCCATCACTGATTTTGGCCGTCTGATCAATTGTCCCGGATATTCTTGTTCGTCCGATCCCTCAAGCACGCCGTGGACCCCGATTGACCAGATTCGTGAAGGGATGCTACTCCAGTAGCATGTTTGGAGGCTCATGATACGTCCAGGTTTATGTACCTGTTTCGCCGCATCGAGCATGCCCTTCCCGACGAATCGAGTATATAGAGATAGAGATAGTAGCAAATCTAGAAGTTTTTATTTTACACATGATTAGAGGCAAAATAAGTGGCGCAATGCGCAAATGATCCAATTTGTTTCCCAAGGAAATCAAACATTTTATGCAAAACCCCGGGCCATGGGAGGAAGGAGGGGCTATTTATGTGAACAGTCCTACCATCCACACATACAACACCCAGTAAAAAAATCCATTGTGATTTAAGTTTTTCTATTTTTCCATAGAGGGGTGACCAAAGACAATTATTATCTATACGTGAGGAAAAATGGATTTTTCCTACTTATTGATTAAGTTATGTAGTTGGAGGAACGGATAGCTGCACTGAAGATTAGATTTACTTAACTAGGTAAGGCCCCAAAACTTGAGTGGTTGTGTGGCTCGAAACTACATCACACAAAAACTGTTACAAGTTCCTCTCTTCTCACGGTATGAATTATGTACGTGTAGTTCTGCGGGGAAACATATTATTTGTTTTCTTGTCTACATTTACTAGTCCGCCTTTTCTTTCTTTGTGGGGGCAATTGTTTTTCAGGCACCTTATAATTATGTCACCAGTAGATAGAAGGAACATTTACATTTGGGTGTTCCACTTTTTTTTTTGGTGCTATGGAATATGTGCATTTAATCCTGCGACGAAGCCTATTATCTATTTTCTTGTCCAGATTAATTAGCGTGTTTTCCATGTGTGGGAGCAATTATTTTTCATGCAACTCAAAATTTTGTTGTCCTTCAAGACATAGAACCAGATGTGGAACCTTGAGGGATGGGCGAAGATCAGAAAAGGGACGCGAGGTTTTGAGATTCATCCTTGTGCTGCAGCTTCTTCTTTAGTTTGTGACACACAAGGAACACTCTTGCAATTTCCACATCAATCTCGGAACCACAACTCCTTTCTTTCTCGCGTCATTCTCCACCCGATAAACTATAAAACCTCACCAATGGGACTGAGTGTTGAGGCATCAATATCACTTTAGGACTGCCTTCATATACATTGTCACCCTCACCATCATATGTGTGTTAACTTGTCTCCTTCCGCAAATTCTATCTGCACACACATGCTTCACACATCTTGAACATCAGGTCGCGTGCTTCGATATGCTTCCCGACCCTGCAGAACTATGTCCACTTCACAAGACTTAGCGTCAATTTCCAATTTACTTCCCAAGGAAGTCAAACATTTAAAAAAAATCCCGGGCCACAGACGAAAACCCAGTAACTTTTTCTTTCATGAATCCTGCAAGTTAATGTTTTCTATTTTATATCATCGTCTTTTAACCATTGTGGCAAACTATAATGTTTTTGGAAGGTCACTTTATTATACTGGCAAAGCCTTTTTTACTTCATTGTTTTTTTCAGTTGTGAATGCACTTGTTTCAATTTAAGATTTTTTTTTGAAATTCAAGTGTTTTTTTGGAATCAAACATTTTTATTGGATACAGAATATAGGTTGTTAAGACCATCGAAATAGAATTGGTAATTTATTGGATGAAACTATAGGTATCTCCATGCTATTATTATTATTGCAAAAATAACCAATCAATACGCATCTATCTCACTACTATATGACATATCTATTATTTTACCAATGCACGTACAAGTTCTTGGTCATTTATTGGCGGCGCATGTATGCAGTGCAATTAATATATTGGTAAACATAATTTCTTGAGGAAAACGAGCCCATCAATTCAGTAACTTTGTAAACTACAAAAAAATCCCACCATTCACCACTACCTTGGTTGATGAGAGTTCTAAATTGAGCCCTATAAACCGGAAGGGAGGAAGTGCGGACCTAAGATACTACAATACTGAGGTAGTATCACAGCACAAAACGAGCCATTTGAGCGTAGCACGGATGATAAGATTCCTCGTGGTGGAACCCTTCCACACAGGTTCTACTTTAAGACTTGACCTCGATGGTCGCATTTTTCTGGAATTATTTCAGATGTTATTATTTTAGTTCTATGTCGTGTCCATTGACTGCAAGGCATCTGTGGCGTCAATCTGAAGATTCGCCGGCTCGGTGTCTCGAGGAGACCTATAGGGATAGGGTCTATGATTGTGCATTCATATGGTTGAGTGCGTATTTATATGTGAGCGTTTTTATCTATATAGTGATTCAAAAAGAGCAGGAAAAAGAAGCCAAAAAGTACAGGAGACAGAGTTTGGAACCACGTCCGATGCAAGCCACGCGCCAGAGCCAGTACAATAAAAATGCTTATATGGCTGGCTTGCTTATGTTTCACTTTTGTCTGGATGTACCAAAAAAGGAGGTGAGTGAGCTGTAATGCAAGCGCCCACCTCTACATGTGCTCTTAGACAAATATAATAAATTTGAAAGGAGGAGAAAGGACAACGTTGGAAAAAAATATTAGTCCAATGATGAATAACAATGAACGATGGATTCGGATGACTCAGAATGAATGTCCAATGGAGTGCGGAGCTCAAGGAAAGACGAACGCTGAATCGCCCGCGGGGCGTGGGCTCATCTAGCCCGGTGCGAAGCAAATAAGATTTTCTCAGAACAGACCTAGGTGATGTTTTGATGAGGGTTGCAATTTCGGATTAGCACGTACATATATCGGAAAGTGCCTGCAGAGGCCGAGCTCGATTGAGCTCTATATTTTTTTTCAGCCAAAATACCTTTTCCGTATCTAAAAAAAATCTGAAAAAATGATTTCATGTAGACATATACTTGTAGTATACATGTACGAATTTTCATGAACATATATATTCATATGTGATGTACACAAAAAAGACAAAGACACAGATTAAAATAGACTTTTTCTTTCTTGTATTTGTGTCAGATATTTGTATTTTTTGTGTAGAATGCAAATAATCAAATTAGTTGATGAAAATTTATACATACTTGAAGAATATGCATATATATTTGTAGGAAGGAAATTGGTATTTTATGAAACTTTTAAATATATATATATATTTTTTTGCAGAACGGGATCCGTGGAGCTCGTCCGTTGCAACGGCACACTCGTACATATATGCCGTGTACATGAAGTTAGATCCAGTTGGTGATCTAGTTGTTGTTTTTTCTCTCGCAAATTGAGTGGTCGAGTTGTTGTAATCTCAACAATCCAGTTGATGAGCCGTGAATTGTTCTCTCATCTATGAATGACTACAATGCACTAACCATTCGGACATCTCCAATAATTATAAGGTAGGTGTTGATTAATTTTGGCTTAGCGGATAAGACAAGTAGGAGGCAGCTTCCTTCAGATAGCTCTTGCTGCTGTACAATGTTTTTGGTACAGTCCCGTCTTTTTCACGTGTACTGTCGGGTGGTAGGTGCGACATATGCCAACGGGTGGTTTATCATTGTGGGAGTCAGTAAGACATCGCCGGTGCCTGGAAACGGGATAAGGCGAAGACATGCACGCCGGCGGATCTTACCCAGCTTCGGAGCTCTCCGTGGAGATAACACCCCTACTGCTGCTCTGCGGGGTCTCCGCATGCTCACTAGATGAATCAAGTAGCTACACAACGCTCCTTGAGCTGTTTGGTGGGAGGAGGAAGAAGGGCACGGCTAGCCTGCTTCCTCTCCTTGTGTGGTGTCTACACTGGTCAGGGGTCGAACCCTTTGCATGGGTGCTCCGGGGGGTTTATATAGGCCTACCCCCCGGGGTACAATGGTAATCCGACTGGGCACGGGGCCCAGCCGTCTGTGACTGCGCTCGCCGGCTTCTGCGCCGGCTGCTGGGGCCCGCCGACTGGTGGGTCCCGCCGGCTGCCGGCCCCTTGGTTGACAGGCAGGCCCCACTGTCCAGGGCCTGGTCGGCGGCTGGTTACTGTGGCTCCATCTTGTTGACGTGAGCTTCATCGTGGTAAGCGCGGCTACAGTACCCCCGCCTGTCAGGCGATTGCTGTAGCCTTACCGCGTCTTGTCTCCTTAATGGGGCGTCCTCTTCGAGGAAGGCGGCAAGCCGGCTGCGGGGAGCCGGCTCTATCTTGGGCCGACTAGTTGGAGGCGTGGCCGCCTTCGGGCGTCTCTCTGCTCAAAGGGGCCCACCGTCTGTGGGCCACGCTGGCGGCCCTTCGTGGGTGATGCCAGGGGCAACATGGCAACAGTGCCGCGCCGGACGGGTCGTGCCTAGCCCGTACGGCGCACCATGCCAGGCGTGCTCTGGGATTCGGGGGTGGCAGGCTTTACTGTAGCCACGCCCCGTCGCACCGCCGTTAGGTGGGTGCAAACTTTGTGGGTACGGTCTTGACCGCTTTATGGGGAGCCGGCTTCTTGGAGTCGGCCTTCTCATGGCCGGCTTCTTGGAGTCGGCCTTCTCATGAGGGCTAAAGTCGGACCGCCTTCCGAAAGCCGGCCTGGGTTGCAGCCAGCTAGGGGAAGGCGGCCCCATGTCTTGGATTCTTGAGAGCCGGGCGGGCTCGTAACTTTTTCAGAAGGGCCAGGGGAAGCCGGCTAGGCTACCCATGGCTATTTACTCCGACAGTAGTCCCCGAAGCTGATCGAGCTCCGAGGTGAGCAGGGGGATGAGAAGCTTGGTCAGCTTCCCATCCTGAAGAGCCGTCTTAGCGGGTGTACGCCGACTTCAGAGAGCCTCGCGTCTTGTAGGCGAGAGGAGGGGGGGGGGGCAACCCGCGTGCCGACTACGGGCCCTCCCGCGGCCACGTGGCGGCGAGATCCTGCGAGTGCACGCGCGCGACGGGACGCCGCCGCAGGCCCGGGCTCGCCACTCGCGAGCCTTGGTCCGGGCGCGGATCTTCCGTGGCCCACAGGGGCCGCTCGCCTTCTCGAGGCAGTTTTGTTTCGCCGTTAAGGCTCGATAATCGCGGGACATGGGGAGTGGGCACGATCGATCCCCATGCTTCCCCACGCCGCGCCTCCTCGGCTCCACCACGTGAGCCTATAAGTAGGGGGAGGAGGGAGAGCGACAGAGGTTCGCACGCTCCCTCCCGCTCCGCCCCTCCTAACCCTCGTCTTCTTCCTCTCGCGGCCGTCGCAGCTTCCCGTCTCAGCGCCGTCGCGTCTGTACACCGCCTCGCTCCCATGGCGTTGTCAAGCTCGTGGGACGGCTCCAACGTCCATGAAGACCACGTGGAGTTCCTTCGCCAGACCCGGCGCCTGCCCGGCGCCGACCGCGTACAGGTCCGCCTAGCGCCCGCGAAGGAGATCTAGCCGGCGCCGGAGGAGGGCGAGCGGGTCGTCTTCCGCTCGCACTGCCTGCGCGGCTTCGGCCTTCCGGCGAGCGGGTTTCTGCGCTCTTTCCTGGAGTTCTACAACCTCCAGCCGCATCACCTTACGCCCAATGCGGTGATGCTGCTGTCGGCCTTCGTCTCCCTCTGCGAAGGCTTCTTGGGGCTGCTCCCCATGCTGGAGCTCTGGGGGGAGTTCTTCCAGAGCAAGCTCGGCACGGTCGTCGCCGGCGTGCCCGCCCCCTGCGGAGCCTTCATCCCCATGAGGAGGGCGAGCGAGAACAACCCGTTCCCGCCCATCCCCCTGATCCAGTCGGTGAAGGTTTGGCAAAGATCTTATTTCTATGTGAAGAACATCGCCGAGCAAGGAGACTACATCAACCTGCCGGCTTACGTAGCCGGCCCGCCGGCTGGGAGGCAGCCCTCGTGGAGCTTCCGGTCCCAGTCATTGTCTCCGGCCGGGAACGCCGCCATCTCCCGGCTTCGGGTGTTGATTCAGTCGGAAGGCTTGCGCGGGGCCGACTTGGTGGCCGCCTTCGTGGAGCGCCGGATCCTTCCTCTCCAAAGCCGGCCCCATATGATGTGTCAGATGAGCGGCCGCTTCGACCCAAGCCGTCTGAGCACATGGGAAATGCCCCACGCGGAGGTGGCGCTCATGGTTAACTACATCGCCAACTGCAAGCTCGCCGGGGACTGGCAATACGGCAAGGTGTCGTATTCCCGCGCCAATCCTCCGCCCATGGTAAGCTTCTCTCTCTATCTTCTTTTTGTCGTCGGACGGCTTCATGATGGCCGGCTTCTGACCAGTCGGTTCTTTTGAGCAGAACCCTCTTCTTGCGCCGCCGGCCGGGGTGGCGGGGATCGAACGCCAGTATGCCCCCGACCACACGGTGGACGACGTTGACGACCCGGAATTGGGGGCGGCCGCCATGGAAGACGCTGTGGTGGGGGACAGCGCCGAGCCCGGAGGCTCAAGGTTCACCACGAGCTTCGAGGACTGGCCGGACGATTTCGAAGCCGAAGTCGCTCCGCGTCGCCAGCCGGCGGCCAACCATCAGGGTGCGGGCTCGTCTACCGCGCCGACTGCCGGCGGCGGCGCACAGAAGCACAGGGCCGCTTCAGGCCTCTTCGGCAGTCGGCCGAAGAAGTCCAAAGCCTCTGCCGCGGCGACCAAGCGAGACGAGGCGGCTGCGAAAGCGGCCCGCTTCCGCAAGGCGGTGAAGCAGCCTACGGCGGTCTCAGCGTAAGTCTTCGATCGCCTTGCCGCATGCTTGTCATCATTCTCTTTCTCTTCGAATATTCTTCTTAGCTTTTTCTCGCTTGCCGGACAGGGCGCCGCTTTCCCTTGAGCGGGGTCCGGGCGGCTCCGTCGTGGGGCCGGCTGGAGGGTCTTCGAGCTCCCGCCTCGTGGACCCCCGTGTCGATCTTAGGGAGGCCACAGAGCGGAATGCCCGCGAAGCGCGAGAGGAGCGCGAGGCGGCGGAGAAGGCGGCCGCCCAGGCGGCGAGGGAGCAGGCCGACGCGGCGGCCAAGGCCCAGACGGAGGCGGCTACCGCGGAGACGGAGGCGGAAAGCTCGCGCAACCAGCCTCCGCTGCTCGCCATTCCTCTCCGAGCTGTAGCCCCCGACACCCCATTGCCCTTGGCCGAGGAGATCGTCCAAGACCCGCCGCTGTTGGAGAGGGGGGGGACCCCGTGGCCTTTGCGGGGAGAGCGCCGCCAGCGGCGCCAACCGGAGCGGGTCAAGGCGGCCAACCGTCAGCGGCGCCAGAGGGGCCGGCCGGAGGTGAGCCGGAGAACAGAGCCGGCCTCGAGGTGCAGCCGGCGGCGAGCCGGTGCGCAGGGGGAGGCGCCGCTCCGCCGGAGTTGCACCGAGTTGCGGGCGCAGGCCAGCCGGCGGAAGATCTGGAGGCGGCCAGCACCGCCATGTCTGAGTGGACTCCCAGCAGGGGGACTGGCGAGCTGGATGCGGCGGCTCAAGGGGTCCGGAGCAAGCTACAAGCTCAGGCCGCCCTGCTGCAACAGCTCAACCAAGAGTTCTTGTCAACGCGAGCCACTATCCGGGTGAGTCCTTCGTTCTTGGCTGCTTTGCTTTCTTAATTTCTTCCGTGGGGGCGCGTCAGCGCACCCACTGGGTGTAGTCCCCGAGATTCGGGCCGACTGCTGCGCAGTCGGGTCGGATCTTTCTCGACGGCTACCTTACTTTGCTTTTTTCTGAACTTTCAGGAATACCACAACCTTCGTGCTGCCGCCTTCAATTCCCAGGCTCGGGAGTTGAGCCGGAGGACCGACGACCTGGCCGACAGCCAAAGTAAGTACTCAATCTTGTCTGTCTCCTGTGGGGTGTAGTCCCACTGGGTGTAGTCCCCGAGATTCCGGACGACTGCTGCGCAGTCGGGTCGGATCTTTCTTGACGACTCTTTTCTTATTGGTTTTTCTTTGTCTTCAGGGGCCAACGCCGACTTGAGGAAGGAGCTCGGCGAGGCGAAGGCCGCCCTTCATACCAAGGAGGCCGAGTGCGCCGCCTTGGTCCAGGAACGGGATCGCCTAGCCAAGAAGCTGGCCGACCAAGAGGAGAGCCACAAAGCGGCCCTGCAGGCGGCGCAGGAAAGCGAAGCCGCCTTGAAGGCGGAGTATGAGACCGAGGCGGTGAGCTGGTCTGAGACCCGGCGAGCCCTGGACGAAGGCTTCGGCCGGATCGAGGACTTGATCGACGGTAAGTTGCCTTCTTAGCCCTTCTCCTGCCCCTTGCCGTTTGGGTTTTTTGACTTATCTTGAGCTGTTGCTTGTTGTTTCTTGCAGATTACTTCCCGGGCTACTCCGCCTTCGCCGCCCAAAGCATTGAGGCCCATCGCGAGGCGCACCGTCAAGAGGGGGCCGACATTGCGCCGGATGCAAACCGAACCCTTGAGGAGCAGCTCCTGGCTGTCCAGGCACGGTTGCAGCCGGCTCCAACGTGTCGGGGCGCAAGTGTTGGCCGCCCTCTGGCCCGGCGAGACGATCCCCCGCACCCCAAGCCGAACTGCCGACTGGCTGGAAGTCGCAGTTGGTCGCTTTGAGGCTTGGAAAGCGTCAGTGGCCCGCCTCAGAGCCGGGCGGGCGTTGGAATTCGTTCGGGCTTGGTACTCAGGGCTGAGCCTGCACCAGCTACGCACTTGGCGGATGGAGGCCGACGCGGAGCTGGAGGAGGTGAGGCCGGCTATCGCCCAGCGAGCTTCGACGATCGCCGAGTGCACCGACATCAGCGTTTTCGCACCCGAAATTGATGATGCCGGTGTTGCTCAGCCGGAGGAGTGGTTCGGGCTGAACCCGGCGGTGGGCGAGGACTCGGCGGAGGAGATTGCCTCTAGCGACGAGGGCGAAGAAGACGAAGACGAGGATGGCGAAGATGTCGAGCCGGCTGGTGGAACAACCAGCCGACCTCAGGCCGACCGTGCCTCCAGCAACGAGGCGCGTGGAAGCGCGCCCTCTGCGGGAGGCGGCGACCAAGCCGAAGTTCGTCAGCCGGCCGCTCCTTCAGCCGGCACGACCGTCTCCGCCAACCAGTCTGGCTCGTCGGCCGCTCCACCAGCTTGACCTGCCGTCTTTATCATTCCTGATTTGTTGTCTTTGAACAATCTTTGTTAAGTTTTCGCAGTTCCACCCACTGGGGCTGTATCCAAACTATGTTGAATGCTGGCCTCTTGGAGGTCTTTTTATGTAAATATTATCATGTGCATGTTTGGTTTCCATTCGCGTATGCTTTTTTATCCTTAGGCTTTTTCCTTTGCCGCCTTCCCTCTTTGGGGAGGCAAGTACTTGAGCTTTCTTGGATTAAAGTGAAGTGAATGGAAACTGGCCGGCCGGCTACTCTGGTAGCCAGTCGGCGGTGTGAGAAAAACCGGCTTTTGTTATATTAGTCCGTTAGTCCCTAGCCGTTTTTCGTGTGGGCGCCCGTTCCTACCTTTAACTCTTGCCAGCCGGATAGCCGGTTCTTGGAACTGCGACTTTGGCAAGAGAAGGCTTGAGAGCCGGCACACTACTTGTCTGACTGCGGGTAGGACTTCTAACATAACTCCAGTCGGCCAGTCCCCGAGCCGACTAGTCGAACTCGGTGCCGGACGGAATAAGTAAATGATATGACAAGGTCATAAGCATGATACTTTTCATTCATAAATAAGGGATGGCAGTCCCCGAGCCCTCCTCGGGGAGCCTATTGTCTTGTACTTAATACAAAAGTTAGCGCGATACATACTGCATTTCAACTGTAAAATCTTCGGAGGAGGTTGGCATTCCATGGTCGTTCCGACTCCTTGCCGGAGTCGTCTCTCTTGTGCGCCTTCGGCTTCTGTGCATCGATCAGGTAGTAGGAGTCGTTGCCTAGAGCTCTGCTGATGACGAAGGGGCCCTCCCAAGGGGCTGAGAGCTTGTGCTGGCCGGCTGTTCGCTGGATCAGTCGGAGCACAAGATCGCCCTCTTGGAAGGATCTTGGCCTGACCTTCCGGCTGTGGTAACGGTGCAAACCCTGCTGGTAGATGGCAGACCGGCTGAGGGCTAACAGCCGGCTTTCTTCCAGCAGGTCGACGCCGTCTTCTCGTGCTTCCTTGGCCTCCGCTTCCGTGTACATGGTTACTCGAGGCGAGTCGAATTTGATGTCAGTTGGGATGACCGCCTCGGCACCATACACAAGGAAGAAAGGGGTGAAGCCGGTTGACTTGTTTGGTGTAGTGCGCAGACTCCAGAGGACAGCCGGCAGCTCATCAAGCCAACAGCCGGCTGAGCGCTCCAGAGGTACAACCAGTCGGGGCTTGATGCCGGAGAGGATGAGGCCGTTGGCTCGCTCGACCTGGCTGTTTGACTGCGGGTGGGCGACGGATGCTAAGTCCAGCCGGATACCTTGGGCTGCGCAGAAACGTGCCAAGGCTCCTTTGGCAAAATTCGTGCCATTGTCGGTGATGATGCTGTGTGGCACGCCGTACCGTGCTGTTATGTCTACAATGAATGTCACAGCAGTCGGCCCATTCAGCTTCTTGATCGGCTTTTCCTCAATCCACTTGGTGAATTTGTCCACGGCGACGAGCAAATGCGTCATGCCGCCGCGCGCCGTCTTGAATGGGCCCACCATGTCCAGTCCCCAAACGGCAAAGGGCCAAGTGAGGGGAATGGTCTTGAGTGCCGAGGACGGCATGTGTTGCTTGGAGCTGAAGAGTTGGCACCCCTTGCAATGTTTAACTAATTCTTTGGCATCATCCAAAGCAGTCGGCCAGAAGAAACCATGGCGGAAGGCTTTGGCGACAAGTGATCTTGAGGCCGCATGGTGGCCGCATTCTCCTTGGTGAATGTCTCTGAGGATTGCAATGCCTTTCTCTTGCTCGACGCACCGTTGGAGGACTCCAGTGACACTGCGCTTGACGAGCTCTCTGTTGACGATCGTGTATGCTCCGGCTCGACGTTGGACTTGTCTTGCTTCTGTTTCGTTAGCCGGCAGGTCTTGGTTTACTAGGAAGTTGAGGATGGACTGAGCCCATGATGGAGCCACGACTTCTTCTACTGCCAATGTGGCTACTGCCACCAGGGTGGGCGGGCGGGGCGGTGAGGTGCTGGAGTCGGCCGCCGGCTGTTGTGTTGGTGCAGTCCCCGGGCCGGCTACCGCAGTCCCCGAGCCGGGTGCGGCAGTCCTCGAGCCGGCTGCCGAAGTCCCCGAGCCGGCTGCCAGGGTCGCCGGGCCTGTTACGGGAGTCTTGGGGTCGCCTACTTGGTTCTTCGAGCCGGACTCGTGCGCATCGGGGTCAGACGGCACGAAGATGGAATCGGACTCTGGAGACGGCTTGATAGACGGCATGAGGAGGCGTTGGAGAGCGACGCCGGCTGGAATTGCTTGCCGAGTGAAGCCTATTCGAGCCAGGGCATCGGCTGGCTCGTTGTCGGCTCGCGGTACGTGGAGGAACTCGCATCCTTCAAAGTATCCGCTGAGTTGTTGGACTAGGAAGCGGTAGCTCGCCATATTCGCGTCCTTGGCGTCCCAGTCGCCGGATGATTGCTGGACTACCAGGTCCGAGTCGCCATAACATAGGATCCGGCGAATGCCAAGTTCTTTGGCAAGCCGTAGCCCATGTATGAGCGCCTCGTACTCGGCCACATTGTTGGAGGCGGCAAAGTGGATTTGTAGTGTGTATCTGAGCTTGTCGCCTTTGGGAGAGGTAAGGACGACGCCGGCTCCCAAGCCGGTGCGCATCTTGGACCCGTCGAAGTGCATGCGCCAATGGGTGGAGTTGGGAGCCGGCTGCAGGTACTGGGTCTCGGCCCAGTCGACGAGGAAGTCGGCCAGTGCTTGGGACTTGATGGCAGTGCGGGGCTGGTAGAAGATCGTGTACGGGGCCAGCTCGATGGCCCATTTCGCCACCCGGCCGGATGCGTCCCGGCTGCCTATGATCTCGGCTAGCGGGGCAGTGCATACGACCGTGACGGGATGCTCTTGAAAGTAGGGCTTCAGCTTCTTGGCGGTGAAGTACACGCCATAACACATCTTTTGATAGTGCGGGTAGTTCTGCTTTGAGGCGGACAGCACCTCGCTCAAATAATACACCGGCCTCTGGACCGGCTGGGCTCGGCCTTCTTCTGGGCGCTGGACTACGATGACGGTGCTGACCACCCGGCTGGTTGCGGCGATGTAAAGGAGCATGGGCTCTTTCTCAGTCGGTGCTGCGAGGACAGGCGGCGTGGCCAGCATCTTCTTCAGCTCGTGAAAAGCTTGGTCGGCCTGGTCGTTCCACTTGAAGTGAGTGCTCTTCTTCATGAGGCGGTAGAGGGGGAGAGCTTTCTCTCCGAGCCGGCTGATGAAGCGGTTCAGGGAGGCCAAGCACCCGGTGAACTTCTGAATGTCTCGAAGCTTGGTAGGGATCGCCATTCTCTCGATGGCCTTGATCTTCACCGGGTTGCATTCGATGCCGCGTTCGGAGACCAGGAAGCCTAGGAGCTGGCCGGCTGGCACCCCGAACTCGCATTTCTCGGGGTTAAGCTTGATTTGGAACCGGCGTAGGTTCTCAAACGTTTCCTTGAGGTCTCCCAGCAGGGTGCCGCGTTTCTCCGTCTTCACCATGATGTCGTCCACGTAAACGTGAGCATTCCTGCCGAGCTGCTTGAGGAGGCACTTCTGCATGCAACGCTGAAAGGTGGCACCGGCATTTCTCAAGCCGAATGTCATAGTGAGGTAGCAGAAGGCTCCGAACGGCGTGATGAAGGCGGTCTTCAGGCAGTCATCCGGATCCAGCTTTATCTGATGGTATCCGGAGTAAGCATCCAAAAAACTCAACAGCTCGCATCCGGCTGTGGAGTCTATCACTTGGTCTATCCTTGGCAGGGCAAAGGGATCTTTGGGGCAGGCCTTGTTGAGACTTGTGTAGTCTATACCACATGCGCCACTTGTTGTTCTTCTTTAACACAAGGACCGGGTTGGCGAGCCACTCTGGAAAGAAAACTTCCATGATGAAGCCGGCCGCCAAGAGCCGGGCTATCTCCTCCCCTACAATCCTGCGTTTCTCCTCCGACAGTCGGCGAAGGGGTTGTCTGACTGGCTTTGCATCTTCTCGAACGTGTAGTTTGTGCTCGGCGAATTTCCTCGGAACACCCGGCATGTCCTTGGGGGACCATGCGAAGATGTCCCGATTCTCACGGAGGAAATCAGCGAGCTCGCCTTCCTATTTGCTGTTCAGGTTTGCCCCGATGACGGCAAACCTTTCTGGATGCTTGGGGTCAAGAGGTATCTTCTTCGTCTCCTTGGCCGGCTGGAAAGATCCTTGAGTATCATGCTCCTTGGGGTCGGGGGACACGGCCGACGGCTTGCCGGCTGTGGCCACGACTCGGTCCAACATCTTCTTCTCTTCGGCAATCATAAGGGACTCGGCCAGCCGGCTGCTGGCCGCTGCGCACTCAGAGGACTTCTTGTAATCACCGGCTACGGTGATGACGCCTTTGGTGCTTGGTATCTTCATCTTGAGGTATGCATAGTGGGGAACTGCCATGAATTTGGCCAAGGCAGGTCGGCCAAGCAATGCATGGTAAGGGCTCTCCAGGTCCACCACTTCAAACCAGATCGCTTCCCGGTGGAAATGCTCCTTGTCCCCAAAAAGCACATCGATCTTGATCTTGCCAATGGGGGCGCAGGATAAGCCCGGTACGATGCCATGAAACACTGTCCGAGTTGGCGTGAGCTGCTTCGTCTTGACATTTAGCTTTTCCAGGGTGTCACGGTACAGGATGTTGATGCTGCTCCCGCCGTCTATCAACACACGGGAAAAGCGGGCGGCGCGTCTGTCCGTCGCAAGGGTGGCTTCCAGGACCAAAGCGTAAGAGCCGGGAGATGGCATCACCTCCGGATGGTCAGCCCGGCTCTAGCTGATGGGCTTTCCTGACCAATGCATGTGTCCGGCGGGGTTGGCAGCGACCACGCTAACTTCCTGGCGCTCTTGGCATTTGCTGCGCCGGTCTTCGTGCTGGCTTGTAAAGACGATGTAGGTTGCTTGCTCGTCAGGGAACTCGTCATGCACGGCTCCGACTGCGGGCCGAGCGGCCGGAGGCGGAGGCGGCGGGCCGGCAGGCGGAGGCGGCACGAGCCCCTCGCCCTTAGAGATTCGGGTGAGCCAATGGCACTTCCGGGTCATGTGGTTGGACGGCTTCGCACCGCTGTGGAACTTGCAAGGGGCGTCGAGAGTTTGCTCGTAGGAGAAGGCGGGCTGCCAAGCCGGCCTGCCGCCCTTGGGCTTCTTGGGCGCCGGTCGCTCTTCAGGCGGCGCATCTTCGACTGTGGCCACCTGCCGACTGGCGGGAGGTGGCGCGGGGCCCTTGCGCTTGTGATCGTTCGAGTGGGGGAGTCGGCCGGAATCCCCAGCCGGCGTCTTGGGCGCCGGGTTGAGTACCTTTCCGGACGCGTCCACCCGAAGCTCGGTCTTCATCGAGGAGTCGGCGGTGGCGTACTTGTCCGCTATGTCCAGAAGCTCGTCGAGGGTAGCCGGCTCGTCGCAGAGGAGCTTGTGCTTGAGGAGGGTGCCTTCTCGGCATCCGGCTGTGAAGTATTCTATGGCTTGCACCTCGTGCACCCCTTCACAGGAGTTGCGGAGCTCGGCCCAACGCGTGAGGTAATCGCGAGTGGACTCGGCGGGGCCTTGTACGCACAAGGAGAGCTGTCTGGGCTTGGGAGCCCGCTTGTAGGTGCCGGTGAAGTTGCGGATGAAGGCTTCTGTGAAATCTAGCCAGCTGTTGACGCTACGCGGCTTGAGGCTGTTGAGCCAGGTCCGCGCCGTGCCTTGCAGCATGAGGGGCACGTACTTCACGGCAACGCGCCGGTTGCCGTTGGCTATGCTAACCGCCGTGGAGTAGTCGATCAACCAATCTTCTGGCTTCAAGGAGCCGTTGTACTTGGGAGTGTCTCTTGGGAGCGAGAACCCTTTGGGAAAGGGCTCGTCGCGGATGCGGGGGCCGAAACAAGGCGGGCCAACATCGTCTTCTTCTTCCAACGCCAGGGATCGCGCCAGGCGGTCGATCCGATGGCGGGCGTCGTTCTCGCCGATTCCTTCGTGGCGGCCCAGCCGGCCGCTGAGAGTCGGGTGCGCCACTGGCGGCGGGGCGGGATATCTCTCCCCACGGGGCGGAGGCAGAGGCGGGTCGCCACGCCATTCCATGGCTCGGGGATGACCGTCCGCGTCTCGCTCGATGGAGATCCGAGTTTGGCTGCGGCTGGCAGTCGGCTCCTTCTCGCGTCGCGCACGGGTGTTGCTCGTAGTCGGCGTCCGGGACGTCGCGCCGTGTTCTCGGCGCGGGGGAGGGCTTTCCGCGCGGGCGTCGGCTTCGTGTCGCTGCGCGGCTGCGTCAATCAATTGCTGGATGCGCCGGGTCATGTGGGGGAGGTCTTCGGCTTCCAAGCCGTCCAACTCGTCTACAGCCGCCTAGGCGGCACGCAAGTTGTCGAGCGGAGTGGCATAGACCGGGCGGTCGACTCCCAGCGTGTCGGCGATGACGGCGCCGCATTGCTTGACAAGGCCGGCCCGGCTTGGCCCGCCCGGGGCCGGCGTGCCGAAGGCGGCGCGGTCAGCTTCGCGCTGATAGGCCTCAGTGAGGCGTCTTACGGAAGCCAGCCTCCGTCCCTCTACAAGGAGGGCGAGGCGGCGTGCCTCCAGTGCTTCGTCGTCGGCATTAGCCGGGAGGGGAGCAGACAAGTCGTGGGCCACCGTGCGCGAGGCGTCGCGGGCGCTCTCGTCGGTCGGGCCGTCGTGGCCGACAACCATCACTTCGGTGGTGACAGCATCGCAGCCGTCGGCTCGAGGAAGCGGGTCGTTGTAGATCGTGACGTTGGTGGGGAAGGTGTCGTAGGAGGCCGTGTCGGAGTCGACAGGCATCGGGTCGGTGGAGCCAACCGACTCCAGGTCCGCAGCGGGCTCGCTGGAGACATGGAGCTGGCCGAGAAGGTTGGCGAGATGGTCGGTGCCCGCATGGAGGCAAGCTCGTCAGAGGTGAGAGTTTCGTCGAGGAGATCGGCGAGGCCGCTTGCCGCGCAGATGCTGGTGACGCATTGCAGCGCGTCGTGGCAAGTGCCATCGGGCGTGCCGGGCTGGCTACGCTCGCGGGGGAGGAATAAGGTTCCCGTCCAGAACAGGTCTCCGGACGACGGTGCACCTGGCCCCACGGTGGGCGCCAAATGTCGGGTGGTAGGTGCGACATATGCCAACGGGTGGCTTATCATTGTGGGAGCCAGTAAGACATCGCCGGTGCCTGGAAATGGGATAAGGCGAAGACATGCACGCCGGCGGATCTTACCCACTTCGGGGCTCTCCGTGGAGATAACACCCCTACTGCTGCTCTGCGGGGTCTCCGCATGCTCACTAGATGAATCAAGTAGCTACACAACGCTCCTTGAGCTGTTTGGTGGGAGGAGGAAGAAGGGCACGGCTAGCCTGCTTCCTCTCCTTGTGTGGTGTCTAGTCAGGGGTCGAACCCTTTGCATGGGTGTTCCGGGGGGTTTATATAGGCCTACCGCCCGGGGTACAATGGTAATCCGACTGGGCACGGGGCCCAGCCGTCTGTGACTGCGCTCGCCGGCTTCTGCGCCGGCTGCTGGGGCCCGCCGACTGGTGGGTCCCGCCGGCTGCCGGCCCCTTGGTCGACAGGCAGGCCCCACTGTCCAGGGCCTGGTCGGCGGATGGTTACTGTGGCTCCATCTTGTTGACGTGAGCTTCATCGTGGTAAGCGCGGCTACAGTACCCCCGCCTGTCCGGCGATCACTGTAGCCTTACCGCGTCTTGTCTCCTTAATGGGGCGTCCTCTTCGAGGAAGGCGGCAAGCCGGCTGCGGGGAGCCGGCTCTGTCTTGGGCCGATTAGTTGGAGGCATGGCCGCCTTGGGGCGTCTCTCTGCTCAAAGGGGCCCACCGTCTGTGGGCCACGCTGGCGGCCCGTCGTGGGTGATGCCAGGGTCAACATGGCAACAGTGCCGCGCTGGACGGGTCGTGCCTAGCCCGTACGGCGCGCCATGCCAGGCGTGCTCCGGGATTCGGGGGTGGCAGGCTTTACTGTAGCCACGCCCCGTCGCACCACCGTTAGGTGGGTGCAAACATTGTGGCTACGGTCTTGACCACTTTATGGGGAGCCGGCTTCTTGGAGTCGGCCTTCTCATGGCCGGCTTCTTGGAATCGGCCTTCTCATGAGGGCTAAAGTCGGACCGCCTTCCGAAAGCCGGCCTGGGTTGCAGCCAGCTAGGGGAAGGCGGCCCCATGTCTTGGATTCTTGAGAGCCGGGCGGGCTCGTAACTTTTTCAGAAGGGCCAGGGGAAGCCGGCTAGGCTACCCATGGCTATTTACTCCGACATGTACCGTACGAAACCAATTTGTCTTTTACTGCTCCACACACATGTCCAGCGCAAGGCACACACGTTGTAGCTGCCGCTAATGTGTGTGCAGGCATCTTACATTTCTCTCCACATGCTACCTAAGCTAGTCATAGCGGGAGTAAACTTTCCATAAACGAATAATAGTGAAAGTAGCTTAGCTAGTGACATATAACACATAACACATCACGTTGTGTGTGCGGCCATCAATGATTACAATGCTAACAAGGAGTGGTGTTGCAGGCTGCTATTCTAAAAGAGAGAGTGGCAACCCAGGCGCTACTGGAGGAGAGGGACCGGGCGGCATAATTAACCTCGATGATCCACAAGAGTCTTGATAATCGCCAGCAAGGTAGCGCAATCCTTTTTATTGCAAAGCAGAGGCCGGAAGAAGTTCTTATACAAGGAAAATGTTCTTGAGGACACGCAGGAATTTTATCTAGTAACTTTCACCATGTTTGTTTGATTTGCGTTCGCTACTTTGATAATTTGATATGTGGGTGGACCGGTGCTTGGGTGCTGTTCTTACTTGAACAAGCCTCCCACTTATGATTACCGCCTCTCACAATCATCCACAACTACGAGAGAAGAATTAAGATAAAATCTAACCATAGCATTAAACGTATGTATCCAAATCAGGCCCTTTGCTAAATAGCACATAAACCGGAGTTTAAGCTTCTATCACTCTAGCAACCCATCATCTACTTACTACTCCACAATGCATTTCCTTAGGCCCATAAATGGTGAAGTGTTATGTAGTGACGTTAACATGACACCACTAAGAAAATCACAACATATATATCATCAAAGTTCCAAACAAATACCAAATTCACATGATTACTTATGACAAGACTTCCCCCATGTCCTCAAGGACAAAATTAACTACTCACTTATCATCATGGTGTTCAAGATCAAAGGGGTATTGAATAATATAATGGATCTGAACTTTAGTATTTCACCAATTAAACCAACTAGCATCAACTGCGAGAAGTAATCAACATTACTAGCAACCCACAAGTACCAATCTCCTGGATTTGTAGCAACATAGTTGGAGCCATGCAATTAGCATCGCCATTCTCTGAGATTTAAGCTTTTATATTTTTTCATAGATGGGTGACCAAGGACATGAACATAGGGGAGTAGCCCAATCATTATACATACATGAGGAGAAATGGATTTTTCCTACTCATTCATTAAGTTCTGCAGGAGGAACAGATAGCAGCACTGAAGCTTAGATTTTCTTAAGTGGGTAAAACTCAGAAACTTGAGTGATCTGTGTGGCCAGATACTAAATCAGACAAAAAACCATTCGAGGTATGAATTATGTACGTTTAATTTTCTGAGGAAACCTATTATTTGTTTTCTTGTCTAGATTTACTAGTGTGTGTTATTTGTGTGGGAGCAACAGTTTTTCTGTAAACTTACAATTATATCATCCGTACAGAGAATAGACATTTACACTTAGGAGCTCTTGGTTTTTTTGTTGGTGTGGATTATGTACAATTAATTCTTTGAGGGAGCCTATTAGTTATTTTCTTGCCCATATTTACTTTTGCATTTTTTGTGTGAGGAAGCTTTTCATTCAACATAAAATTTGGTTGTCCTTCAAGACATAGAACAAGATATGGAACCATGAGGGATGGGGATGATAAAAAAATATGGACATGAGGTTTTGACGGTTATCCTTGTGCTAAAACTACTTCCTTGCTTTGTGGCACACAAGGAACACTCGCAATTTCCACATCTATTTCCGAGCTGCACCTCCTTTGTTTCTCGCGTACACCTATGTGTTGCTCTACATCCGATAAACTATTAAACCTCATCAATGGGATTGATTATTGAGGTGTCAATATCACTTTTGGATTTCCTTCATATGCATTATCACCCTCAGCATGATGAGAACTCTAACTTGTCTCTCCTTCCGTCAATCCTATCTAACACAGATGCTTCACACATCTTGAATATCAGGCCACGTGCTTCAGTTCGCATCTTGGCGCCGTTGCTGGACCGCCATCGTCCTCCTTTTGTTGGCATTGTTGCTGGTCTGCCATCGTCTCCGATGGCCTTTGGGCCATAGAGGTGCAGGGGATCTCAGCTCCCCCGCCGGAGGAAGGGACCTCGCTCTCGTTTTTGTTAGGTTCCGCATCTTGGATGGGGATGTCTAGCGGTGGCCATGTCCCTCAATAGGAATATATAATTTCTTCCATGTTCGATATCCGTCATAATGGTGCATCTAGCATAGTCAGAGGGTGTGGGGGGTGTATCTCCAAAGAATCTCGCGGGATTCGGTGAGTCGTGATCTTCGATAGATCTATTTGGATCACGTCTTCGTTTGTCTTTGTATGGGTGTTTACAGGTTTGAGCCTTCCGATCTATAATTCTTTTCATTGGGGATGATTGTTTCTTAGGTGCGTTGGTCCTGTGGGGTCTTACCATGATGACTTTTCGACTGTCTACTACAATAAGGTTTGTCCGGCTCCAGTGATGGATGGGAGATGGCGGTAGCACACCCTCTAGTCGCTCCAGTGCTTGTAGATCTCCCTTAGTGGTCCATGTACCTGGTTATAATTATTATTAAATCCAGTGTTCTTTGTATTCACATGATGAATTATAAATAGAATGGAAGTTTCTCTCACAAAGAAAAGGACTTCCTTACTATTCGCTCATATATGTTCTTCTGGATAGTTTGGATATAAAAATGACATCCGATAAACTCCTTTATGCCTAGTCCAAACATGTTGACTATCCACGGACACCAATTCGTAACACAAATGTGGGGTGAAATGGGACGATCCATACTCTCTGTTTGGTGAGCGAGGAGTAGGTTAAACGAGAGTCGATACACCACTCGATGATGAAGTCACCACCATTGCGTACGTCGAAGGGCCAAGCCCTATCTCAGACACTGCAATGCGGATCGAGCAGTCAGACCATGCCATGGCGTTGAGCACGCGCGCCATGGTGTTAACTAACGAACACATCGCCGAGGTGATCTGGTAGTCGATGACATTGGTTTGGTATGATGCCCGTCACTGTCGTAACATCAAGGAGAGGCGATTGCAACAGGGAGATGATGCTTCCGAATGTAATACCGCCCGAGCCGACGTGGCCCAGGACGAGTACGATTGGAGCCTTCACACCCCAAACAACGACGATGACAGTGGCCACTGTTGGGGAACGCGGTAATTTGAAAAAAAATTCATACAATCACACAAGATCTATCTCTAGGTGATGCATACCAACGAGTGGGGATGGTGTTGTCTACATAGCCTCGTATACCAAAAGCGGAAGCGTTATGACAACGCGGTTGATGTAGTCATACGTCTTCACGATCCAACCGATTCTAGCACTGAAGGTACGGCACCTACGCGATATGCACACATTCAGCTCGGTGACGTCCCACGAACTCTAGATCCAGCTGAGGTCGAGGGAGAGTTTCGCCGGCACGATGGTGTGGTGACGATGATGATGAAGTTACCGGAACAGGGCTTCGCCTAAGCACTACGACGATATGACCGAGGTGGAAATCTGTGGAGGGGGGCACCGCACACGGCTAAACAATCAACTTGTGTGTTCTAGGGTGCCCCCCCTGGCCCAGTATATAAAGGAGTAAGGGGGAGGCCGGCCGGCCCTCTTAGGGCGCGCCCCCAATAGCGGAATCCAACTAGGCCTCCAAGTCCTAGTAGGTTTCCACCTAAAGGGAGAGAGGAGGAAGGAAGGAGAGGGAGAGGGGGAAGGAAAGGGAGGCGCCGCTAGTTTGGTGGCAGTGATTGAAGAACTCTGTCAATGACACTATCATCAGGAAGATTAACTCCCAGTTAAGTCAAGTGGTTATGGTACCCAAACATTCTGAGAATGTGTTCATTGACAGAACTATTCTCTTCCATTTTGCAACTGTAGAACTTGTTGGAGACTTCATATCTCTCAACTCGGGCATTTGCTTGAAATATTAACTTCAACTCTTCGAACATCTCATATGCTCCATGACGTTCAAAACGTCTTTGAAGTCCCGATTCTATGTCGTAAAACATGGCACACTGAACTATTGAGTAGTCATCAACACGCGTCTGCCAGGCATTCACAATGTCTGCAGTTGTGGGCGTGGGTGGTACACCTAACGGTGCTTCCAGGACATAATTCTTCTGTTCAGCAATGAGGATAATCCTCAAGTTACGGACCTAGTCCGTGTAGTTGCTGCCATCATCTTTCAACTTAGCTTTCTATAGAAACACATTAAAATTGAAAGGAACGGTAGCACGGGCCATTGATCTACAACAACATAGACATGCAAATTACTATCAGGTACTAAGTTCAGGATAAATTAAAGTTCAATTAATCATATTACTTAAGAACTCCCACTTAGATAGACATCCCTCTAATACATCTAAGTGATCATGTGATCCAAATAAACTAAACCATGTACGATCATGACGTGAGATGGAGTAGTTTCCAATGGTGAACATCACTATGTTGATCATATCTACTATATGATTCACGCTCGACCTTTCGGTCTCAGTGTTTCGAGGCCATATCCTAGGCGCGTCAAGTTTAACCTGAGTATTCTGCGTGTGCAAAACTAGCTTGCACCCGTTGTATATGAACGTAGAGCTTATCACACCCGATCATCACGTGGTGTCTTGGCACGACGAACTGTAGCAATAGTGCATACTCAGGGAGAACACTTGTACCTTGAAATTTAGTAAGGGATCATCTTATAGTGCTACCGCCGTACTAAGCAAAATAAGATGCATAAAGGATAAACATCACATGCAATCAAAATATGTGACATGATATGGCCATCATCATCTTGTGCTCATGATCTCCATCACCGAAGCATCTTCATGATCTCTATCGTCACCGGCGCGACACCTTGATCTACATCATAACATCTTGTCATCTCGCCAACTATTGTTACTACGACTATCTCTACCGCTTAGTGATAAAGTAAAACAATTACATGGCGATTGCATTGCATACAATAAAGCGACAACCATATGGCTCCCGCCAGTTGCCGATAACTTTGTTAAAAAACATGACCATATCATACAACCATTTATATCACATCATGCCTTGACAATATCACATCACAGCAAGCCCTGCAAAAACAAGTTAGACATCCTCTACATTTTTGTTGCAAGTTATACGTGTCATTTACGGGCTTCTTGCAAGAACCGTTCTTACCTACGCATCAAAACCACAATGATTTTTCGTCAAGTGTGCTATTTTAACCTTCAACAAGGACCGGGCGTAGCCACACTCGATTCAACTAAAGTTAGAGAAACAGACACTCACCAGCAACCTGTGTGCGAAGCACGTCGGTAGAACCAGTCTCGGGTAAGCGTACGCGTAATGTCGGTCTGAGTCACTTCATCCAACAATACCACCGAATCAAAGTATGACATGCTAGTAAGCAGTATGACTATTATCACCCACAACTCTTTGTGTTCTACTTGTGCATATAACATCTACGCATAGACCTGGCTCGGATGCCACTGTTGGGGAACGCAGTAATTTCAAAAAAAAATCCTACGATCACGCAAGATCTATCTATAGGTGATGCATAGCAACGAGTGGGGAGAGTGTTGTCTACGTACCCTGGTAGACCGAAAGCGGAAGCGTTATGACAACGCGGTTGATGTAGTCGTACGTCTTCATGATCCGACCGATTCTAGCACCGAAGGTACGGCACCTCAGCGATCTGCACGCGTTCAGCTTAGTGACGTCCCACGAACTCTAGATCCAGCTGAGGTCGAGGGAGAGTTTTGCCAGCACGACGGCGTGGTGACGGTGATGATGAAGTTACCGGCGCAGAGCTTCGCCTAAGCACTACGACGATATGACCGAGGTGAAAATCCGTGAAGGGGGGGCACCGCACACGGCTAAACAATCAACTTCTGTGTTCTAGGGTGTTCCTCTGCCCCAGTATATAAAGGAGAAAGGGGGAGGCTGGCCGGCCCTCCTAGGGCGCGCCCCCAATAGGGGAATCCTACTAGGACTCCAAGTCCTAGTAGGTTTCCACCTAAAGGGAGAGAGGGGGAAGGAAGGAGAGGGAGAGGGGGATGGAAAGGCCCCCCCTTTCCCTTCCTTGTCCTACTCGGACTCAAGGGGGAGGGGGTGCACGGCCTGGCCGCCCCTCTCTCTCTCCACTAAGGCCCATCGAGGCCCATTAGTTCCCCCAGGGGTTCCGATAACCCTCCCACTACTAGGAAAAGGGCTATAGATGGGATGGACACTAATGGCGCACTGTACATGTGGTGCGTCATTACTAAATACCAATGGCGCACCATGTGTTGGTGCGTCATTAGTGTGCAAATACTAATGGCACACCACATCCCATGGTGCGCCATTAGTAAAAAAAGTTAATTTTTTTCAAAACTACTAATGGCGCACCGTGGGAATGGTGCACCATTACTAGCTGACATAGTAATGGCGCACCACACCCACCGTGCGCCATTAGTAGTTTTGAAAAAAATAAAAATAATAAAAAAATTGTTAGTAATGGCGCACCTGTGGACAGTGCGCCATTACTAGTTTTAACTAGTAATGGCGCACTGTCCACTGGTGCGCCATTACTAAGATTTTTTCAAAAAAAATCATTTTTTTTCTTTTTTTTCTTTTCAAAACTAGGAATGGCGCACCGTAGGTGTGGTGCGCCATTACTAACTTGGCCCAAAAGTTCCCGAATGCACCCCCCTAGACCGCCTTTTCAGTTTAAAAAAATAAAATAAGATGATAAAAATGTCAAAAAAAATAAAAAAATAAGTTTCCCATGTGATATGTGGTCTAGTTGTTGGGAAAATTTACAAATATGAATTTCGACTTTATTTGCCAAATCTCTCTGAAAATTTGTAAAATGGCCATAACTTTTGCATACGAACTCGGATTTAAAAAGTTTTTCAAAATCCCCAAAACCTACAGAAAAAAAGTTACCGGGCTTTAAGATCTAGAGGCAAAAAAATTCAAAAAATTTCAAACTTACTAGTGGCGCACCATGGATGTGGTGCGCCACTAGTAATAGAAAAAAATTGGTTTTGAATTGTTTTTCAAAAAATGATATGTAATATGACCGGGAAGTTTGAAATATTTTTCAAAATATCATCATAGTCATGAACATGAACAAAGTCCTAGACATCAACAAGGTATAATAGGATTGATATGCTAGATATATCAACAAGTGCCTGTGAAGTGATCTATTGCTGGGGTTGAATAGGACTCTGAAGTTAAGCGTGCTTGGGCTGGAGTAGTGTGAGGATGGGTGACCTTTCGGGAAGTTTGACCACCGAGTGGTGCGCCATTAGTATACCAGATACTAATGGCTTGGTGCACCATTAGTAAAAAATACTACTGGCGTGATACTAATGGCGCACCAGTAGTGCGCCATTAGTAGGCAAAACTGGTGCGCCATTAGTAGGCCTTTTCCTAGTAGTGTCCGGCACTCCTGTTTTATCCGAAACTTCTCTGGAACACTTCCGGTGTCCGAATATAGTCGTACAATATATCAATCTTTATGTCTTGACCATTTCGAGACTCCTCGTCATGTCCTTGATCACATCCGGGACTCCGAACAATCTTCGGTACATCATATCACATAAACTCATAATACTAATCGTCATCGAACGTTAAGCGTGCGGACCCTAAGGGTTCGAGAACAATGTAGACATGACCGAGACACGTCTCCGGTCAATAACCAACAGCGGAATCTGGATGCTCATATTGGTTCCTACATATTCTACGAAGATCTTTGTCGGTCAAACCGCATAATAACATACGTTGTTCCCTTTGTCATCGGTGTGTTACTTGCCCGAGATTCGATCGTCGGTTTATCAATAGCTAGTTCAACCTCATTACCGGCAAGTCTCTTTACTCTCTCTGTAATACTTCATCCCATAACTAACTCATTAGTCACAATGCTTGCAAGGCTTATAGTGATGAGTATTACCGAGAGGCCCCAGAGCTACCTCTCCAAAACAGGGAGTGACAAATCCTAATCTCGATCTATACCAACCCAACAAACACCTTCGGAGACACCTATAGAGCACCTTTATAATGACCCATTTACGTTGTGACGTTTGGTAGCACACAATGTGTTCCTCCGGTATTTGGGAGTTGCATAATCTCATAGTCTGAGGAACTTGTATAAGTCATGAAGAAAACAGTAATAATGAAACTGACACGATCATAATGCTAAGCTAATGGATGGGTCATGTCCATCACATCATTCTCCTAATGATGTGATCCCGTTCATCAAATGACAACACATGTCTATGGTTAGGAAACATAACCATCTTTGATTAACGAGCTAGTCAAGTAGAGTCATACTAGGGACTATATGTTTTGTCTATGTATTCACACATGTACTAAGTTTCCGGTTAATACAACTCTAGCATGAATAATAAATATTTATCATGAATTAAGGAAATAAATAATAATTTTATTATGTCCTAGGGCATATTTCCTTCAGCCACTACGACATTCGTGTGCAATTTTGGTGGTTGCTAGGTTTGCATGTTCTACTAGAGTATTTAATTACCTATGTTTGTGTTGTGAGACTATGTTTAAGTATGGTGAGACTATGTTTGTGTTGAATGTGGTATGTTTCATGTTAAATTCAAACTATTTTATGTGTAAAATATGGTACATTGGGGTACAACAAAAATTGCAGATAACTGGGAGATATCCGTGGACACTTCCAGCCGGGTCCATAGACTATTAGGGAAGCTAATTTGATGCATCCCGTTGAAGATGCCCTTATATACTAGCCAAATAAATCTTTTTCGATATTTCCATGGAACTAGTAGCTTCATACTCCTTCGATGCCTTGCCGACATGCAAACACCTTCCTTGAATATGTTTTACTATAGTGAGTTAATGACGATGATAACATTTGTATAACAACAATGGCCACTTACTTATGTGGCAAAATGGATGAATATTCTCTCCTTTTAACATATATAAGGTGTATTATTATTATTCAAATATAAAGTTATTATATGTTTGATCATTTTTCAGAAATTTTTCCATATCTACAACACCAATTTAACATCGACACATGAATTTTAAATGTATTTTTATGTTGTATTCATTTGGTAGTTTAGATGGTGATATTTTCCTCTAGAAACTTAATTAAACATAGGAATGTTTGACATTTAAAAGAATCAATACGCCTCGTATTCCACTTATTTAGGACAGTATAACCGCACCTAATCCCATACCTCTCAGGACCTGTTCATTTTTGGCAGTCCGTTCATGTAATTTGCACGATCTGAACCATTGGATTTGATCTCTGTTTAGTCCTCCACCACCTGTTATTTTTTACTGGGCTAAAAGGGCAGCTGCTCCATGGAAAAAATTGGAGCCTTCTTGTCAATTGGGCCTTTTCCCGGCCCAATTAGAGCGCTCATCCCCCTAGTGGATTACAAAGAAAGGCCACATCGATTGCAAACCATCCCGCAGTACTCCGTGGCGGCGGCCCATGGCTGGGAGCACGACGGCTCCCGCTCGATCGAGAGGATGAGGGGACCGGTCATTGTTTCCAGACAGACGAGCAAGCTGGCCGAGGCAACGAAAGAAATACTGTTGTGCCATAGTGGTCGCGAAGCGAGTGCCGGACTGCACGTCGATTCAGCTAGAGGCAAATCGGCGTCCGGCTATTCGGTGAACCAGATCGTCCACTGGGATTTGAAGGAGGTAATAATTCTTCAGTTTCTATAGGCATTCATGTGGGATTATGTGCGCCACTCGCGGTTATTAATTGAGGTGTGACTTTTCATTTTTCTCAGCCTGTTGCTGCTTCGATATATATACTCCTTAGCGCTCTCTGCCGCATTTGATTCGGTCGCTAGGCGGTTCGCTCACGGGCGAGGCTAGGTGATTCGGGCCTAAGTCAATGAGGCGTGGCAACCATAGAACGCGTGCGGAGGCTACCAAAGAAGGGCAGAGCATCACAACATGCCGTGCAAAAAACAAGTTAGGCGTCCTCTACTTTGTTGTTGCAAGTTTTACGTGGCTGCTACGGGCTTCTACTAAGAACCGTTCTTACCTACGCATCAAAACTACAACCGGTGTTTTGTCAAGTTTGCTGTTTTAACCTTCAACAAGGACCGGCCGTAGTCAAATTCAATTCAAGTAAAGTAGAAGAAACAGACATCCGCCAGCCACCTTGATGCAAAACTAGTTGCATGTCTATTGGTGGAACCGGTCTCATGAACGTGGTCATGTAAGGTTGGTCCGGACCGCTTCATTCAACAATACCGCCGAATCAAAATAAGACGTTGGTGGCAAGCAGTATGACTATCACCGCCCACAACTCTTTGTGTTCTACTCGTGCATATCATCTATGCATAGACCTGGCTCGGATGCCTCTGTTGGGAAACGTAGTATGCAATTTCAAAATTTTCCTACGCTCACGCAAGATCCATCTAGGAGATGCATAGCAAAGATAGGGGAGAGTGTGTCCACGTACCCTCATAGACCGAAAGCGGAAGCGTTTGACAACGCGGTTAAAGTAGTCGAAGTTCTTCTCGTTCTGACCAATCAAGCATCCTCATACCCGGAAGGCGTCCTGGTTGAGAAGCACGCCGGACTGGTGGGTGCCCATACCCGGCAGGCGTCCTGGTTGGGACCTCACGTTTTAGATGTTAGGTTTGGCTGCGAGGTCTGTTGGTATTAGGCCCATACTACCAGCGCCCCTTCATCAACTGGATAGGAGTAGCGACAGATGTTGCTTAGATGGTGGCTTTAGTCTTACTGTTGTATGACTTTGTAAGATCTTGTGTTAATAATTAATAAAATGGCTGTATGCATCACCCAGATGAGAGGCCGGGGGTCTTCCTCCTTTTCTAAAAACAAAAGCACCTCCAGAATATATATCAGCATTCCTGCACTATTTATGGTAGATCTCTATATTGACCATCAGCTGCTTGTCAGAACGTCTCAATTATCTAACAAACTGAAAGGTTCTGAAGGAATTTCTTCTCTCCTTCAGAATATTTTTGAGCTATCTACGGCAACACTTTGGTTGTTGCTCAGATGATTCATATATATGGAAAATTATTTTCATAGGTGCCGAACTATATGTTCATCTGTTCTGATTTCAAAGTTTGCTTACATTAGTAATTACTTTAGTACAATTCTTTCCTCTTAAGTTTACGTCTTGTTTAAATCTATATAGTTTGATTCAGATGGTATTGGCAATGCTTATTAATTATTTTTACAACTTATTCCGGATAAACCTCTGCTTTAGTTACATCAATACCCGATTAAGTATTTCATGCTCACTTTCCTCATGGCATTTCCCTACAACATAGTATATGTGATACTGCATGTATAATTAATGGAAAAGTGATTAACTTTTTTTTAGGGTATGGCGAGTGATTGTTTGTTATGACGAGCCAAGGCTGTCGTCCTTTGGGAGGTCGGTGAACATTACAGTAATGAGCTATGTATACAATGTACGATTACAATTCATGTGAACTGTTCCATGTTTATTTTTGCTGTTTCTTATTACCCGTCTTGACAATACTGATTACCTGTATGAACTAAGTGTCCTGGTTTAAATTCAAGGAGAGTGGGTATGCACATTACCTCAAGCCGTTGGTGCAAGGAAGAAACATAGAAGAATTATGACTATGCATTCTCTCAGTACATCATCTCCTTCATTTGCACCAGGAAGAGGACTGCAGCCGATGCCTTCCAAAAATATTGCAACAGATGCCACCATGGTGTTTGGGGTAACACGGCAAGGTCAGTATCTTCCTCGTGTTATACAGAAGAAGCCCTAGGAAGATTGTCACACAAACATAATCTAAGGAACTAATGGACACTTATGTTTATGCAAAAAAATTATGTTTCATGCATCCATATATTTAATTGTACAAATACACGGGCACGGCAACGCGCCTTCAATGATCTTCCTAGGGCTGCTGTGCGATTCGGGCGGGCGCCTCACAAGTCTAGACAAGCTCGCCTATATAATACCACTAGATGCCCTCAAGTCACATACGGCATGACAATACAGCTTCTTCCATTACCCTAAAACTACTCACGTATACGCTCATTGTTTGCCAACATGTCCTTGGTGGCACGTCGAGGAAAACCTGAGCTGGTGCTACCAGCACGAGCAACACCGCGGGAGACTCTGCCTCTCTCCGACATTGATGACCACAGAGACCTGCGGTATCTGCAGCCTGCCGTTGAGTTCTTCAGCGCCGTCGATGGGCATGGGCGGCCTGCCAAGGCAGTTTTCACGGCGGCCCTCGCCGAGGCGCTTGTGCACTACTACCCGCTCGCAGGTCGTCTCCGGGAGGCTCCCGGGGGCAGGCTAGTCGTGGAATGCACCGGGGAAGGTGTGGTGTTCGTGGAGGCAGAGGCGGACGTGTCCATGGATGAATTAGGCGAGCCGCCGCTGACAGCATGCCCGTTCGTGGAAGAACTGCTGTGCGATGTGGGCGACGCTAGGGTTGTGGTCGGAGTTCCCTTGTTCTTCATGCAGGTAGCCTTCAACTGTACGCGTGCATGCATCTCACTCCACCTAGCCGACTTCACGTTGCCCCTATTTGTTGACGCCGCCCCCTCGCAAACGCCGCTTCTTCTTCTACCTCGCAACTTTTTTGAGGTTTCTCTCTTCTTCTCTCAGAAACACAAAGACACACACATAGGCAGAAAACACACACGCACGCACACTTCACCAAGCACAAACTAACTTTGCTACATATTTTCTCAGCCCTCTCGGCCTCGTTTTTCACTACTCAAGGAGGATGGCACTCCTGCCATGCAGAATCCACGCCACGACATGACCCACTACTCAACTAACTAAATCACAAACAAACTACTAGCCAACTGCACTACGTCCGCCACTCGTGCAGGGTCTCCACAACGGCCACACGACCAGGCCAACTAACAAACACACGCATGCAAACTAACTCATCCAAATCTCTTGGCTCTAACTAATTGGCCCAGCCAGCCAGTCTTGCTTCTGCCGTCCACGCGCTTGTCGCATCACACGACCTTGCTGCCTCATGCAGCACTACAGCTTCACATTTCCATCAGCATCTCGCCGTGCTCGCCGTATCGCATGGCGGCTTGGCGCATCTCACCTTCTCTGCACGCTTTCGCTGAAGCTTCGCCTGACTAGCTACTCCCTAAGGAAAGGTGTGGTTGCACCCGGGTACCCCGACACCCCATTATCCAAGCCATCCAAATTCCTAGAGATGCGTGCATGGGTCAGATGCAGGTCAGAATATTAGCAGTCTCTGCCGCTATAATTTGGGTTTGACTGTTCAACCCGTGAGGGCCTAGGTAGGCTGTAGCTCTAGCCTATAGGAACCGTAGCAGCCTGATGCATGTCAGAACGAGCTGAGCCGCGCTCACACTCACAAATGTAGCTCTCCACAGAGACTTTCTCTCACAGCGTGCCTCTCAAAACCTTGTTTAAACTCTCTCTCACACCCACACAAAGGCCCATCTCTCTTCCTACAAACTTTATCTGATATACTCTCTCACTTCTCTTTCAAAAGAAAAGCACTCTCGCATGCTCCTCTCTCCAGTTTCTCGAAGAAAGGTGTTGTTTCTTGTATCACAGGTTCTCTCTAGATTTCTACAATATTGTGTCTTGTTGTCAGATCGCCCCGTCCTTTTCTTACAGTAGGTGGAATCCCGCCACGAGGGGCAGGGCTAGGCTAGTCACCGCTAAGTGTTTTTTTCTGGCTACACCTTAGCTTAATGAAACACCAAACGTCCTAATTCATTCCAGCACTACAGCTCATGGCTCAAATTTCTAGGCAGCGTTTTATGAATGGATGGTGAGATAAGGGGGTGCCTAGGCACCCGGGAACTAAAAATCCATTCTCCTAAATTATGCTACATGCATAACGAAAACAAACATGCTAATACAAAATCAAGATTAGTGCTAACACTATTGTTTCTCAATTCCTAGGGCATGAATGGTGTAAATAGATTGCACGGAAGCTATGTGTAATGTTTTTACAGAGCTCGCCGCGAGAATTGTGACTACGGCTAGCATTTTGATAGAGAAAAATGTTATGCTTCCCTTGTTTTAAAGCCATAGCTTTACATTATTATTAATGTTTCTTATTTCTGTGTAAATGTGAGTAGCTAACCCAACTCAGAAGCGGAGGATTTGTGATTGGCCTTCACATATGCCACAACATCGCCGACGGCTATGGAAGCACCCAATTCCTGAAATGCATCGCCGACTTGGCACGTAGCGGGGGTGACACCTCCCAAATCGTATCGCCGGTTTGGAACCGGGAGCTCCTGACGGCACGCATCCCGCCGCACATAAACCTGGCATATGAGGAATTCCTCCAGCGATTAGGCAGCACCACAGACGACATCATGCTATCAACACCGCCAGAAGAAATGGTCGGCCGCTTCTTCCTCTTCGGCCCTAGGGACATGGCATCACTACGAAGGCATGCCCCCGTGCACCTAACACCGCCGATCACCAGCTTCGAGCTTCTGACTGCTGTCATGTGGCGTTGCCGCACAGTGGCGCTCAGCTACGAGCTCCACCAGCGGGTGCGCCTGATGTTTTCTCTGAATGCGCGTGGGAGGTGGAAGCGTCATGCACTCGTCCCGCATGGGTTCTATGGGAATGTGCTCTTCTACCCTGCAGTAGACACGACCGTCGAAGAACTGTGCTTCAACCCGCTTGGCTATGCGCTCGGACTCATCCGCGAGGCCAAGTGTGACATGACAGACGACAACATGGAGTCGATGGTGGATTTCATGGCGTCTATGCGTGGGAGGCCACCTCTCACAATGGACAGAATGTACCAGGTCTCTGACATCAAATGGGTTGGACAGGACGCGCTAGACTTCAGATGGGCGAAGCGGGTTGACGGTGGCGTGCCCATGGTTGGGGACATCGCCTCCAAGTCCGTGAGCTACCATATGAGGTGCAGGAATGGCAAAGGTCATGACCTGATCGCGGTGTCCATGCTATTACCAGGACCTGCAATGCACAAGTTCGAAAAGGAGATTCATGTTTGGGTGGACAACGAAAACTAGTCCAGCTCAATTCGGTCTCATCCATTCGTTGTAAAATCAACCCCGGTGAACATGTGCTTTACTGTATTGTTTTGGGTGTGGGCGTGTGTTGTGTATATTTAAGTGAGGTCGTCGTAAATCTGAAAAATTCTAAATAAAGTGCCCCTCGGAATAAAAATTTCTAAATAAAGTGTGTTGGCCTGCAATCATTTGCAGCTAGCTTTTGGACATCTACAACTCATTGTTTCCACATCTCCTTTTTAAGGCCCGTCGTAGCGGGGAGTAGCATATACTAGTATCATGCATATGATACTAGTTTATGATACTACATCCGTAATGCATAGTATCATATGTTAGTATCATAGATGACTTCATTTATTGCCATACATGCACTAGTAGAAAAGAGGGCTTTGGTCCAGGCCGGGTTAGCCCATTAGTCCCGGTTCAATCCAGAACCAGGACTAATGGGGGCATTAGTCCCGGTTCGAGAGCCCAGGGGGGCGGTCGGGCCACGTGGGCCATTTATCCCGGTTCGTCTGGACCTTTTAGTCTCGGTTGGTGCCACGAACCGGGACTAAAGGGTGCGATGCCCATTAGTACCGATTCGTGGCACCAACCGGGACTAAAGGTTAGACCTTTAGTCCCGGTTCGAGCCACGAACCGGTACTAATGGTGTTTGAGGCATTAGTACCGGTTCGTGCCATGAACCGGTACTAAATGTCCCATTTTCAAACTCTACCCCCCTGGATCGCCTTTTCAGTTTTAAAAAAATAAAAGAAAATGATGGAAATGTCAAAAAAATAAAAGAAAATAAGTTTCCCATGTGATATGTGGTCTAGTTGTTGGGAAAATTTACAAATATGAATTTGGACTTTATTTTTTTGACCTTGAAGACTGCAGGGCTTGCACCCCACAGCATTTTATTAATGCAAAGGAAAAGACAAAAAAAGGAAGAAACAACTAAAGAAGGCTATAGAAGTGGACTAATCCTAATAAATACAAAGATACAAATAAAGAACAGAAGCAGCTCCCCTCAAGGAGGAAGGAAATCAATCCATTTAAGTAAGGCCTCTCTATGCTTCTGTTTGATTCCATGAGAGAGCAGAGTGAAAAAGTTTTGCAAAATCTGCTCTCTCTAGAATTTAGTAAAATGGGCATAACTTTTGCATACTAATTCAGATGAAAAAGTTTTTTATATGAAAAATCATCTACTCGAAAAGTTACACCCAAACCCCGTTAAACATTTTCAAAATCCTCAAAAACCTAACAGAAAAAATGTTATGGGGCTTTTAAGATCTAGAGTGGAAAAAATCGAAAAAATTTCAAACTGTGGTCAAACAATGGTCAAACTAATTATATTCTCGAATATTAGTGTTACTAAATAATTATTTCAGTTATTTTGAATTTTGGTCAAATCTGGTCAAACTATGGTCAAACAATGGTCAAACTAATTATTCTAGAATATTAGTGTTACTAAATAATTATTTCAGTTATTTTGAATTTTGGTCAAATCTGGTCAAACTATGGTCAAACTGTGGTCAAACAATGGTCAAACTAATTATTCTAGAATATTAGTGTTACTAAATAATTATTGTTTTTTAAAACAATAGTTTCAAACTCAAACAGTGAAATGTGTCACTTCATGCTCAAGCAAAATTCCTGAGGGTTAATAGGATTGACATCTTACTATTGTCAGCAAAACAACAAGTGCAGACTTGAAAACAAGGGAGAATAGAACCCGGAAGTTAAGCGTGCTCAGGCTGGGGGAGTGGGAGGATGGGTGACCGTTCGGGAAGTTAGATGATTTGGAATGATGAGGGGTGATTAGAGATTAGAGGATAAATTAAGCAGTGATGAGGGGTGGTGATTAGAGATTAGAGGTTAAAATAATTAAGAAATTTGAAAATAAAAAAATTCAAAAAAAATTCAAAAAAATCATAAAATTTTCTTTAGTCCCGGTTGGTGTTGAAGGTGGAGCTCCACGTGGCCGCGGCCTTTAGTCCCGGTTCGTGTAAGAACCGGGACTAAAGGGGAAAGGCATTAGTAACGACCCTTTAGTCCCGGTTCAAAAACCGGGACTAAAGGGCCTTACCAACCGGGACAAAAGCCCCTTTTTCTACTAGTGATGACACATCGTAGCACAACATTAAATATGATACGGTATCAATGATATGATACTGAACCATCTCTTTCTTCATTCAATTCTATGCACCTCATCAAAATTGTCTAGTTGGTATGTATGATACTACCTACGATGCTCCCATTACGACCAGCTTAATAATAACATATGTTGATGAATATTTGCCTACCAATTACATCTCCACCGATGTTTCTACTTTGTACTATAACAATAAAACTTACTCCTATGATCCTGATGATATAAATGAGACACGTATTACTATGAAATAACTTACTCCTATGTATATAAAGGTACCGATAGAAATTATTTATTGTCTATAACTTCCACATTGAGACAAAAGAGGTCATGCTGCGAGGAGAACTTCCTGCCAAGACCGCGAAAGATTGGTACCAATCTCGACCCAAAACTCAAGATCACATCGGAGAGAACCTTGTAGGATCGGGAGTATCGAACATATAAAGGACGCCACGATACCCGCCGTCTGGAGGCATTGTGATCGCTCTGCGTTTTTGACCGTTCGATTGATTATCTACAGTGAATTTTTTGCTGCTGGCGACTGGTCAACCGTCCACTATTTTCCACACTCATGCCGCTTCAAGAGAGGATGACGGGTGGGGTTGTGAGGCTGCGGAGGCCAGCGAGCAGAGGGTGGGTTTCGCTGGAGGCACGTGAATGATTTCTCTATGGAAAACTTAGCGCACCAGGTGTCCAGGACCAATCCTCTTCCTCCTCGAGCCACACACCACTCCGCCCCGTCCTGCTTCCGCTGCTCCTCTCGCACCGCCGCCCCGTCCTGCTTCCGCTGCTCCTCTCGCACCGCCGCCTTACAAGTGGGCTCCACTACGTTCGATCCAACAGGATTAGGTGCAGGTCTTCAGCATCCGGTGCCAGGCGACGTGATTCTGGATCGGGCATAGATCTCCATCGGGAGAGTAGGGGCGGCCGCTGCAATGATGGCAGCGGATGAACCCACCTTGTCGAGCCCCCACCCGGTGGCTTCCTGCAGAGGAGAGGTCAAGGATGGCTGCCATCGCCTGTGACAGCTGAGATATTTCTTCACCGTTTACTCATCTTCGCATGGTAACCTGAGCTCATCTCCTAGTTCATGGCTTCCTATGTTTTTGTTATTATGCAGGTAGGGTTAGCAAGGAGGAGGTTGTATGTAAAGAGGCAGCATGGTGGCTTGGCAGCCACCTCTCCTCATCTCATCCCAACAAGCAACAGTAGGAGCATGGGCCGCAGAGATGGCCGGCTCTCACGCAATCGTCTATCCACTCGAGAAGCCCACCCGTCATCCACGCCCCTCCTCCTTAGGTAGTTCTTGTCTCTTCTGGCAGGTGACACTACTAGGAAAAGGCCTACTAATGGCGCACTGGTTTTGCCTACTAATGGCGCACTACCGGTGCGCCATTAGTAGCACGCCATTAGAATTTTTTACTAATGGCGCACCACTGGTGCGCCATTAGTATCTGGTATTCTAATGGCGCACCTAGCAGTGCGCCATTAGAATGTAACTCCATGCGCCATTAGTATGCCTCCCGGGGGGCCATATGTAACCATGTGCTTTGTCACACTAATGGCGCACTCCACCTCGATGCGCCATTAGTATCCTTTGGCATACTAATGGCGCACTCTGCCTTGATGCGCCATTAGTATGAATATTTGTTTTTTTTTCTTTTCTGATTTTTGCACAGGTTACAAAATATATTATTGGACAGAATATAGACAGCAGCACACAGCAACAGCAGATTCATCGAATACAATAGAAGATTAGTCTCCGAATACAATTCATCATATTAGTCTCCGAATTCAAAAGACCGAACAAAGATAAAACATTACAAGTCTCAAGACCGCGAGTATCGAGTTTGTCTTCACATTACAAGTCGATATCGATCATCTAAACTACCATCACATAAAAGAGAGTTGTGGTCATCACGATGAGCATCATCGCGATCAAACTGGTCTTCATCCGGTTCCTCCAATGCTCCCTCCTCTCTCCCGCTAGATAGCGGGCATATCTAGATTCGGCCTCCGCCCTAGTGGTGTACCCTTTGTAACTGTTACCGCTGAAACGGTGAACCTGTCTCCAACACTCCTCCCAGTCGTCGTAGACTCCGGGAACCTTACCCTTGTACACGACATACGACGGCATCTCTATGCACAAGCCAAACAACAGACAATACATAAGCAATATGTAAGTATCCAACAAAAGGATCGGAAGAGAAAAGCAAGACATTAATAGCACGATTCATGGTCCTACTAATAAATAGCATCGATTACATCTAAGTTGAACAACTGTCCAAACCAAAGAGACATACGAATTCATTAAAGTTTAATTACAACATGAGCCAATCAATGTTTCAGAACTACACATCACTACTTTCGACTCGACTCATCGGACAGGAGCGTGAATGAAGCCGCCGTCTGTCGCGATGGTCATGAAATCGCGGTCGTTATCACCCTGTATTTGTAGCATTCCATCTATCTCATTGTTGGACGGTTGATATCTGAGGAAGAACTGCCCCGACGTATGAAGGACATCTTGATGGATGATGTCCGCAAAGTCCGACTGGATGCGAAAGAATTCTTGTCTGAGGTCCGCGTCCTGGATTGCCGACAAGTTCGCGGCCCAATCTTTGAGATTATCTGGTAGCAGAAGTTGATGATGGTCCCTTACGATCGCCCACATGTGATGGAGGGCGTAGTAGGCATCCTTCTGACCGCCAGGCGGCTGCTTGACGCAGCAGAACTTCGTATTGTGTGAGAACATGTGCTTGCCGTACTTACGAACAGTCCTGGTCACTAGTAGAAAACAGGGCTATGGTCCAGGCCGGCTCAGCCCATTAGTCCCGGTTCAAAGTAGAACCGGGACCAATGTGGGCATTGGTCCCGGTTTGTGAGCCCAGGGGGCCGGCCGGGCCACGTGGGCCATTGGTCCCGGTTCATCTGGACCTTTTGGTCCTGGTTGGTGGGACGAACCGGGACCAATGGGCCTGGCTCCAGGCCCACCACCATTGGCCCCGGTTCGTGGAATGAACCGGGACCACAGGCTCCCCTTTAGTCCCGGTTTGTGCCACGAACCGGGACTAAAGGGTTCGCCCTCGTTGCACCTAGAGTTTAGTCCCACCTCGCCAAACGAAGGGCGCCCACACCTGCTTATGAGCCTGTCCCTCTCTGCGTTCTTGAGCTCCTCTCAAAGTGAAAATAGATGCACCTATAGAGGAAAATTGGACCTAAATTCATAAATAGAAATGAATTATGAATTTATGTTTAATTTTCTCTATAAGTGCATCTATGTTCACTAACAGAGAAGTTTTTATTTTTTGTGACCTAAAATAAATAGCAAGGAAAAAGATTGACTCAAAAATCAATTTTAACTATTCTACAAAGTGTTTTCACACAAATTTAGTAAACTAGTGATTCATAAACTAGTGATTCACACAAATTTCAAAGAATTCAAATTTTAACTATTCAAATTTGAAAACTAATGGCACTAGTAAAGTTAATCACAAACTTGAGATTCACACAAATTTCAAAGAATTCAAATTTTAACTATTCTAATTTGAAAACTAGTGGCACTAGCAAAGTTAATCACAAACTTGAGATTCACAAAAATTTCAAACAATTCAAATTTTAACTATTCTAATTTGAAAACTAGTGGCACTAGCAAAGTTAATCACAAACTTGAGATTCACACAAATTTCAAATAGTGAAGTTATTCATAAACTAGTGATTCACACAAATTTCAAAGAATTCAAATTTTAACTATTCAAATTT